>NC_067153.1:60456691-61131691 GCF_903995435.1 Acomys russatus
TTTTTTTCATGTTTCATTTTGCAAGATTTCTTTGACTTGTAATCCTATTGTCTGTAACATTGGTCTCCCCCTTTATTTCCTGTTACCTGAACATTTATGAATCGTGCATAGTTATCATGTCAACTGAAGTTATTGCTAAAAATATGGGGCGGATATAAGGTCTAAAACCCCTCCACTTTCTATGTAGCGTTACTGAAATTAATGTGTCCTTTTCTACAGCTTTCCCCCAATCTATCTACTAACTGACTTGGTACATGACATTACATATGGTTTCCCATAGTAAACTTTGCAAACTTCTTGTTGATTCTTTTGGAAGGGATTGAGAAGGGTTTCTCTGCGTAGCCCTGGCTGTCCTGGAACTCTGTAGACCAGGCTGGCCTTCATCTCAGAGACCCGCCTGCCTTTGCCTCCTGAGCACTGGGATTAAAGGCGTGCGCCAACAGTGCCCAGCCTCTTAATGATTCTTTATAAGACAACTATTTTATAATATATGTATTTTAAAACTTCACCAGGAGAGCCAGGTATGGTGGCATGCACCTTTAATCCTAGCATTCAGGAGGCAAAAGCCAGTGGATCTGTGTGAGTTTTGAGGCCAGCCTGTCTACATAGTGAGTTTCAGGTCAGCCAAAGTTACAAAGTGAGACCCTGTCTCAAAAGATCAAAAAGGAAAAGAGTGTCTCTGGGCTGAGCACGCTGATAAACATTCGTAAGCCCAGCACACAGGAGGATCATGAGTCTAAGGCTAGCCTGCACTGTAGAGTAAGCACCAGGTAATCTTGAGCTACAAAGCAAGACCCGGTCTAAAAAAAATAGCAGAGTGGGTCTGGAAAGATGACTCAGTGGTTAAGAGCAACTGTTGCTCCTGCAGAGGACCTGCCTTCAACTCCAAACATGCGAATAGTGGTTCATAAGAATACACTGGGTGTGGTGGCGCACGCCTTTAATCCCAGCACTCAGGAGGCAGAGGCAGGAGGATCACTGTGAGTTCCAGGCCAGCCTGGTCTACAAAGGGAGTCTAGGACAGCCAGAGCTACACACAGAGAAACCCTGTCTTGAAAAACAAAAACAAAAACAAACAAAAATAAAGAATCCATAACTCCAATGCCAAGGGAATTCCATGCCCCCTTCTCACCTTCATGGGTACTAGGTATGCACAGGGCACACATATATGTACACAGGTAGCATTATCAGGCACATTAAAAAAAATTTTTAAATAGCAACATTAAGAATATAATAATCTCACAAGGACCAACACTCACTAGTTGGTAAAGGCCTTAGTAACTTTTTTATCTAAAGTTCTCAACCTTCCTAAGGCTGTAACCCTTTAAATAGTTCCTCATGGTTGTGGTAACCCCCAACCATAAAATTATTTTTGTTGCTATTTTTTGTTTTGTTTTGTTTTGTTTTTCGAGACAGGGTTTCTCTGTGTAGCCTTGGCTGTTCTGGACTCGCTTTGTAGACCAGGCTGGGCTACTTTTTTTTTTTTTTTTTTTTTTTTTTTTTTTTTTTTTTGGTTTTTCAAAAGCCCTTTTGGAAGGGAGTGAGAAGGCTTTCTCTGTGTAGCCTTGGCTGTCCTGGACTAACTTTGTAGACCAGGCTCACCCCAAACTCACCAGGATCCACCTGCCTCTGCCTCCTGAGCACTAGAATTAAAGGCGTAGGCTACCATGCCTGGCTTTGATGCTACTTTGTAACTGTAATTTTGCTACTGTTTTGAATTGTAATGCAAGTATCTGTGTTTTCTGGTGGTTTTAGGTGACCCCTATGAAAGGGCTGTTTGACCCCCACAAAGGGGGTTGAGAACCACTGATCTAAGACACTAGTTGGGGTATGGACTTGAGAAGATTGAGATCAGCCGTCCAGTTGGTCGGTTGTACTAGTCTGTTCCAACTCTCTGGCAAGTCACGCCCCTCCTGGATCCTTTAGACACCATTACTACATAGGAGGTAAAATATGAAACATGTTCAAACACATAGGAAAACACTCAGCATGCTGTGTCTCGTCACCACTGTGAAATATGAATGTGTTTGCACAACGTAAGCCGACAGCGCCACAGCAGGCACACCAAAGCCACGGGCCCCTGCTGCCATCTGCAGATAGAGAATGTTCTTATCTTTACCTTCAAAATTGTCATCTCCATGCCAAGGTAGGTTTGCTAGTTTCCTCCTCATCTCTGTCTGTCTGTCTGTCTGTCTGTCTGTCTGTCTTTGCTTCTCTTTCCCACATGCACCCATGCACCCACATATCTCTTTTATTTTTGTCTCTATTCTCAATATTAGTTCCAATTCTAACTTTGAGTGGCAGAATCCCAATGTTCCCTCAGTGAAGTGAGGGCTGGTCCTTTAAAACCCATTTAAATGCCCTTTTCTGCTAGACTTGGAGACTGGTGCCTGTAATCCCAGCATTTGAGAAGGGAAGAAAAAAAAAAAAAAAAAAAAAAACAGAAATCCATCCTGAATATGGTCAGTTCTGGGCCAGCCTGGGCTACAGTGCGATGCTTTGTCTCAAAAGTGTGTCCTTTCTCTAGCCCAAGCATGAATTGTTACAGACTATGTTTTTCGGTGGCGGTTTTACCAGAACCTCACTTAGCTAATTCACTGGTCCGTGTACTTGATACCCTTCCAAAAGGCCTCCCTGTGTTCAGCATTAGCTCTGCAATAAGAGACTAAGACTACACCGGGGCCCAGGCCACTGAGGAACTCAGAGAGGTAAGATCAATTTAGCATCTGAGCAGCATGTGGAATCTAAGGCAGTGGGAAAAACAAACAAAAACAAACAAACAAACAAACAAAAAAAGACCCTTCAGGTCCTGGCAACTGATTGGGGCCTGAACAAAGTTTGTGAACAACCTTGCTCTGCTACTGAACCACTTGTCCAGGTAAACACATAACTTAGGGGAGAAGGTTGTAGACTAACTCCAACCTATGCTGAGTCTCACAGGAGATGACACAGATGCTTTCTCAGGGTCCCCAAGTCTGATGTTCTCTCTCTCTTACTTTCTTTCCTCCTTCCTTTCTTTCTTTGTGTGTGTGTGTGTGTGTGTGTGTGTGTGTATACATGTGCACATGTGTGCTCATGCATGTGGATGTCAGGAATACATGTTGGGGATCTTCCTCCATCACTCACTTTCCACTTTTTCTGATGGTAGGCAGGGTCCCTCCCTGGTCCTGGAGATATTCACGTTGACCAGAATGGTGGCCAACAAGCCCCAGGGATCCCTCTTATTTCCTCCCCCATCCCCAGGGTTGGGAATACAGGTGTGCAGAGAATACAAGTGTGCAGAGAATACAGGTGTGCAGGGAATACAGGTGTGCAGAGAATACAGGTGTGCAGAGAATACAGGTGTGCAGAGAATACAGGTGTGCAGAGAATACAGGTGTGCAGGGAATACAGGTGTGCAGGGAATACAGGTGTGCAGAGAATACAGGTGTGCAGGGAATACAGGTGTGCAGAGAATACAGGTATGCAGGTAATACAGGTGTGCAGGGAATACGGGTGTGCAGAGAATACAGGTATGCAGAGAATACAGGTGTGCAGGGAATACAGGTGTGCAGAGAATACAGGTGTGCAGGGAATACAGGTGTGCAGGGAATACAGGTGTGCAGAGAATACAGGTGTGCAGAGAATACAGGTGTGCAGGGAATACAGGTGTGCAGAGAATACAGGTGTGCAGAGAATACAGGTGTGCAGGGAATACAGGTGTGCAGGGAATACAGGTGTGCAGAGAATACAGGTGTGCAGGGAATACAGGTGTGCAGAGATGCACAGCTCTTTCACATGAGTGCTGGGGAAGAAACTCAGGACGGCAAGGCGACAGACCAACTGATCTGCCTCCCCACCCCAAAAGTATCCGGCCTGAAATGGGTTGCTGCCGCAAGGAATACACATGACTTCAGAACAGACCACCTCTGTTCACGGCAGCACTCCGACCCTTCCAGAAACACTCACCAGGTATGCGTCTGCAGTTGGAACTCAGCCAGCCTTACCAGGTAAACAGTGTGCTGCTATACAATGCTCTCTCAAGTGTGTGTTTCTGTCCCCCGTCACCCCCGCCACCCCGAGAAAAAGCTTGCGGAAACGCACTCTAGAACAGGACTTTATGCAAACTCCTAGTTCTATCAGAGCGATCTTGGATACCTGACAGTAAGCCTGTTGGGTATTGACTACGGGAAGACGATAAAGCCTGCTGAAATACTCGCTGTGGTGTGTAAGCGCTAAGCCAAGCATCGAGTGTGGCCCTGGTAGGGTAACTGTCCAATAATGAATGCTTCTCTTCCTCTCTCCTGGGCTCAGATCCCCATGAGTGGTGACAGTGGGAACCAGACCACCTGGCTGCTCCTAGTGGGCTTTGGGGAGCTGAAATACCTGGGCTTCCTCTTGTTCAGCCTCTTTCTGGCCATCTATGTGGTAACAGTCGGCGGCAACCTCCTCATCGTGCTTGCTGTGGCCTCCAGTCGGACCCTCCACACGCCCATGTACTTCTTCCTCTGCCATTTCTCCCTGCTAGAGATTGGCTATACATCCAACATCATGCCTCGGCTGTTACAGAGCTTCCTGGAAGGTGGGGACATCATCTCATTGGTCAGCTGCCTGGTCCAGTTCTACGTGTTTGCCTCGCTGGCGGCAGCTGAGTGTCTCATGCTGTCGGCCATGTCCTACGACCGCTACCTGGCCATCTGCCGTCCCCTTCACTACCCTGTCCTCATGAGCACCTGGTCCTGCAGCTGCCTGGCCATCGGCGCTTGGCTCGGCGGCTTCTTCTTCTCTGCCTTCACCCTGGCCTTGGCAGCCCCTCTGTCCCTCTGTCCCGGCAACAGGGTCATCGACCACTACTTCTGTGACTTTGCTCCGGTTGTAGCGCTCTTCTGTGGGGAGGCGCGGGTCATGTGGGGAGCTGGAGTCGGCATCTCGGGCTGCCTTACCCTGGCCCCATTCTTGTTGATTGTCACATCCTATGTCTTTATCCTGAGGGCTGTGCTGAGAATACCTCCAGGCCACGGGAGACAGAAAGCCTTCTCCACCTGCTCCTCACACCTCAGCGTGGTTGGGGTGTTTTACGGTACTCTCATTGTGGTCTACGTGGCCCCAACAGACCACATGCCCCCCTTGCTCCGGAAGGCCTTCTCTGTCCTCTACACTGTGCTCACCCCCATGGTGAACCCCATCATATATAGCCTCAAGAACCAAGATGTGAAATGGGCTCTGCGTAGGCTCTGGAGGCAGCTCACCTGAGGGCATAGCCCCGCTGAGGTGTACAGGGCAGCTATCGGTTGCTTTCTCACATTTACCCTAGCCCCTTCCTCAAAGTCAGCAGGAGACAGACATTGTGCTAAAAGGATGGAGACAATGGGGTTGAAAGCAAATACCTAACGAAACAAGGCAACCTCAACATTCCACTGCGGTTGCGTACAGTCAAAATCGCATGCCTCAAACAGGACCTAAGCACCATGGACATTTCTCGGACACTCGCGCTCAATGAATTAATACTGAAAAGCATACAAGGAGGAACTGACCGGTAACACCAGCTGAGGAATGGCGACAGATTCTTTTGTTTTACGTGCTGGTGTTTTGCCTGCATGTGTGTCTATGCACCATGTCCGTGCCTCTTGCCTGGCACCGTGGAGAGGCCAGGAGAGGGTGTCATAGGCCTTGGAACTAGATTGTGAGACCAAAACAGGGAAACTAGACCTTGTAAGTTAAGGGTTCTGTTTGCAGTTAAGACAGTTAAGAATAAGCCCTAACCGTGTGGTGATGGTGCACACATTTAATCCCAGAATACAAGAGACAGAGGTAGGCAGATCTCTGTGAGTTCAAGGCTAGCCTGGTCTACAGAGCTAGTTCCAGGACTGACACAGCTACACAGAGAAACCCTGACTTTTAAAAAAAAAAAAAGCGAAAGAATAAAGTCCTGTTTGTCCTACATTTGTGTGGCCCATCTGAACCAGATGTGCCTGATCACACGTGGGTGGGAGCTACATAGGCAGGAAATATGGCAGGATTACGCTTGCTCCTGATTGGATGTAGGCCGGAGGTACGCAGGCAGGATAATAGCGTGGCCTTAGAAGCCTCAGCAAAACGTAACTCATCCACGTTTCCTGGAAACCCTGAGTTGGTCCTGGCCAGAGCCCATCTACCTGGCCAATGTTTAATTAAAGCTTGCTTCAGATTTGTGCCCCCCCCCCAAAAAAATGTGAAACTGGTCTTTCTCTCCTGATTCTTGGGTTTAATACCATGTGGGTACTGAGAACCGAACTTGGGTCCTCTGGAAGAGCAGCCAGTGCTCTTAACCAGTGAGCCATCTCTCCAGCCCCCTCTTACAGATTTTTTTTTTTAAGATTTTATTTATTATGTATGCAGTGCTCTATCTGCACGTACCCTGCACACCAGAAGAGGGCACTAGATCACATCATAGATGGTTGTGAGCCACCATGTGGTTGCTGGGAACTGAAATCAGGCCCTCTGGAAGAGCAGGCAGTGCTCTTAACCACTGAGCCAGCTCTCCAGCTCCTCTTACAGATTCTTAATCCAAGGTTGCCAGATCTAAGATTGGAAGCGAGGAAAGGGGTGGGGGAGGGGAGGGTAGAGAGATTGTATTGCAAACTAGAGTTAAGGTAGGATTTCCTGACAGACTTCAAATGCTATCTCGGAAATGAAGGAATAAAACCCTTAGCCTTAAAGTCCCTAGGGGTGCTCGCCAGAGGAGTTGTATACAGCAGCAGTTTGCCTTGGAAAACAAAGGTCAGTTAGGGAAGAGCCAAAAGCTCAAACTGCTCAAGCCAAGAGCCTGGGAGACCAATTAGGCCACTGGTCTGTGAGGTCCAATTAGTCCCTGTCATCAATGTTGGAACAATAAAGAGTAAAGGAAAGGAAAAAGGCAATTAAATGAGAAAGGAAAGATAAACTAAACCCTGTGAAACAGCCCTGGGTTTCAGGGATATCTCCCCCTCTACCAGAGATTCTTTCAAGACTTTCAATATGACAAAAGCTAAGAGTAGTGACATGTGCCCTTAGCCCCAGAGGTCTGGGGAGACTGAACGACATAGTAAAACGCCATCTCTTAAACAAAATAAAACAGACTCCCTGACGTGGTGGCACACACCTTTGATCCCATCACTCGGGAGGCAGAGACAATGCCATCCATCTCTATGAGTTCAAGGCCAGCCTGGTCTATAGAGTGAGTTCCAGGATAGCCAGGGCCACACAAAGAAACCCTGCCTCAAAAAAAGGTAAAATCCTGAGTTGTATGTGAGTGAATTGTATGTGACAGAAGACCAGGACAGTATAGTCCATAGGAAGGCCACAGTGTCCTTTTCAGGGTGCACCCTCACACTATGCCCAGGGCTCTGTTTCTACCCCCTGTAAATGCCACTGAAAGAGTCCAGGAGACTCAGGAAACATAGACTTCAACAGCTCCCGAGGCCTGGATCCCAGGATCTGAACAAAGTGCACAGCTGCCTCAGCTATATAAGAAACATATGCTTAAATCCATCCCCTCCTCAGCTTTACCTGTGGCTCATTTGGTCTTGGCGTTCTTTTCAAGAACGTCTGAAGACTCCATCATCTCATCACTAAGGGTCTTCCCTTGAGTGGGTGTTTGTAGCATGGAAACATGGTGCACAGCCTTTCCCTCCTGTCCCTTGGAATGAGCAGACAGAGATGACACTGGAAGAAGAGACAGACCACCAGAAAATCGACCTAACCAGCGGTCAAATCCTAGAACCAAGGGTCAGAAAAGTGAAGTAAAGATGTAAAAAGATGGCTCCGTGAGTAAAGGCGTTTGACTCCAAGCCTGACCTGATAAAAATCTGAGGTCAATCCCAACGCAGTGGCGGGAGCAAACAAACCCCTGAAAGTTGTCCACACATGCGCAGTGTCAGAGGCCGCCAGAAGAGGGCACTGGATCTCCTGGAACTAGACACACATGCGCAGTGCAGGAGGCGGCCAGAAGAGGGCACTGGAGCTCCTGGATCTGGACACATGCGCAGTACCAGAGGCGGCCAGAAGAGGGCACTGGATCTCCTGGAACTGGAGTTACAGGAAGTTGTGAGCTTCCACGGGAATGCTGAGGGTCAGCTAGGATCGTCTGCGAGAGCAACCAGTGTTCTTGGCCGCTGAGCCATTTCTTCAGCCCTTAATGATTTTTAAAAGACAGAATGAAGTCAAAGAATGTAACAGAGTGGGCACCAGAGCCCATGTCAGAAGTAGCCCCTTTTTCCCCATATTATGGGACCCACAAGGAGACTGTGCTGCCTGTCCACATCTGCGCAGAGAGTCTAGGTCCTCACCATGCATGATCCTTGGTTGGTGCATCAGTCTCTGTGGTACCCCCCCACGCCCACCCCTGTGCCCACTCGGTGACTCCCACTGCCCTCCACCCCGAGGATAAGGACAGTCCAGATGAGACTTGATATGCTGATAGGGGAGGAGGGCTCCCCCCTTTTTGAGGACTAGGGGGGGAGGGGATA
The DNA here is from genome assembly GCF_903995435.1 of Acomys russatus. Classification (NCBI taxonomy): domain Eukaryota; kingdom Metazoa; phylum Chordata; class Mammalia; order Rodentia; family Muridae; genus Acomys; species Acomys russatus. Next base: position 60,465,157 of record NC_067153.1, read on the forward strand.
AGGGACTGGAAGGTGATTACAATCGGGATGTAAGGTAAACAAACTTAAAATAACGGTGGGGGGGGGAGGGAGCTAGTCTTAAAGAGGAAAAAAAAAGAATGTAACAGAAAATGTGGCATCTGAAACACCTGGAATTTACATTTGAATTGAATTAATTTTTTATTGTTTGTAATCAGTCAAAATTTTTATGATGCCCCCCCAAATTCATTTACACACTTACACATGACCCCATAGGAGGCGTATGGCGTATGATCTAAGTAGCTGGCAGCTGTATGTGTTTCACCACCAACGAAAGCCCCCTGGGTGGTCAGGGGCTCCAGGCTTGTCAAAGAGGCTAGTCTAAGTGTCTCCTTTACTCCCTGATGGAATAGACAACAGGGCCTAGGAGGGCTGGACACTTTGACCCTCCATACACCATGAGGGGCAGAGGCAGATCTTTGACCAACCGTGACCAATGCCTTTCCCAGCCTGACTTCCTTTTCCTTTCTGTAGCCTTAAAATTTCGTGTGTATCCTTTTATCCTTTCTTCTTCTTTTTTGGTTTTTCGAGACAGGGTTTCTCTGTGTTAGCTTTGTCTGTCCTGGACTCGCCTTGTAGACCAGGCTGGTCTGGAACTCACAGTGATCCACCTGCCTCTGCCTACCGAGTGCTGAGATTAAAGGCGTGCGCCACTATGCGTGGCTTTTGTTTGTTTGTTTGTTTGTTTTGTTTTTTCAAGACAGGGTTTCTCTGTGTAGCCTTGACTGTCCTGGACTCGATTTGTAGACTAGGCTGGACTCGAACTCACAGCGATCCGCCTGCCTCTGCCTCCCGAGTGCGGGGATTAAAGGCGTGCACCACCACCACTCGGCTCACATATCTTTTCTTCTTGGCTCAACCTCAGCAGCTCCTTGTCTTACACTGAGGTTGAACTTTTGTCCAGAACAAATGATACTCCCAGGGAATCAGGGAGTCCAGAAGGGTAAGGAAGAAAGGGTAAGAGGGCAGCCCTGGTCAGGGTATCCCTGTGTCCGAGCTTTAGGGGAGTCTCAGAACCCAATGGTGCTCTCCAAGGTGGAGCACCTCAATACCACCATCACATCGTCAGCTCAAGGTCTCCTGTGGCATCGCCCCAGGACGAGGGCCAGGTGGCTCAGGGAAATGTCTGTGGATGAAGGAGTGGTAGATGTATCTCCCAAGCATGCCACTGCAGCCAACATCACTCTTCGGACTGAACAACGTATTCAAGTGGTAAGATCTTTTCACACTGTACTGGCCTTGCTGTCAGCTCTGTCCATCATCCTTTTAGCTGCCCAGGAACAACTGGCACTGGCTCAGAGTGGAAGGAGGTGAGCCTGCAGAGGTTCCGGCCACTCTCCGGAAACAAGTCAGCGTCACTATTGAATGCCAACCCTTAAGAGTCTTACAGGTTTAGAGAAATCCGGAAGAGTAACCAAGATGTCAGTTAAGGAGTTTAAACAAAAGTGTGGACGGGAAACGACACTCACAAGAGCCTTAGAATCGTCAGATAGGCCAGACACAGTGGCACATGCCTGAAACCCAGCACTTGTCAATGGCAACACCAAGGAAGGCAGTGTGTGATTCCTCTTTAGTGCAGTGCCGGGCATGAAGGGGTTAGCTGACACTGGTAGCTGAAGAAGCAGGGGTCTCAAAACAGTAGGAAAAAATGTAAGCTCTAACCAGCTTGAAATGTGTGTGTGTGTGTGTGTGTGTGTGTGTGTGTGTGTGTGTGTGTGTGTGTGTTTTAATGCTGGGCATTGTGGGTACACACCTTTAAACCCAAAACTCAGGAGGTAGAGGGAGGCAGGCTGATCTCTATAAGTTCTAGGCCAGACTAGTCTACATTGAGAGTTCCCAGACATCCAGGGATGTGTAGAGAAACTATAAAAAAAGAAAGAAGCCATGTATGGTGGCACGCACCTGTAATCCCAGCACTTGGAGAGGAAGGGACAGGCAAATCACTGTGAGTTCGAGGCCAACTTGGTCTACAAAGCAAGTCCAGGATAGCCAGGGCTACACAGAGAAACCCTGTCTTGAAAAAAAACCAGAGAGAGAGAGAGAATACTGTCTGCCCTCAGAGGACCTGGGTTCAAATCCCACCACATCGTGATTCACAACCATCTGTAACTCCAGTTCCACAGAATTCAAATCCTCTTTCTGGCCTCCAAAGGAACCAGGCACAAACAGCAAGCAGGTAAAATACCCACACACATAAAATCGCAGAACAAAATGAAGTTAAATAAATATAAAACACCAGGCCGGGCATGGTGGCGCACACCTTTAATCCCAACACCCAGGAGGCAGAGGCAGGCAGGTCGATGTGAGTTCAAGGTCAGCCTGGTCTACAAAGCGAGTCCAGCACAGCCAAGGCTAACACAGAGAAACTCTGTCTCAAAAAAAAAAAACAAAAACAAAAACAAAAAAGAGAGAGAGAAAAGAAAGAAAGAAAAAGAAAAACAGATAAATAAATATAAAAAAACAAGAATGACTCAAATTTACAGCTATAAACCATGACTAAGCTGGAACAACACTAACACATTTTGGTCAGGCTGTAATGTATCAGTGAAGGGAACAGGAGCAGTCTGTCTCACTCAGATAACTAGGAGTCCTTAGTTTAAACAAGAGACCAAAAGTTCAAACAGCCCACTCTTCACTATGGCCATGTGCTGCAACTCCACCGAAAAGGAAACCACTGCTCTCCGAATTAAAACAACCTTTTACTAGTCTAGTTTTAGGCATGTGCTGTGGACTCTACTGAATGTAAGTAACGTGAGGAATCTGGAACATGCCCCTGCAGGCCTTGCCCCTCCTCCATCTCTGCCTGGTTGCAACCCACAGATTACATTCCTGAAGCTAGCCTCCAAGGTGTAGTCCCTTACTTGGCCACTTCCTCTTCCTGAGGTTGACCACCAAGGTCCAGCCATCAAGGTATTGAAGTCCAACACACACACACACACACACACACACACACACACACCCCTGTATCACTATGCCACACAGTGACAAGACGCTGAGCCGTGCTCTGAAAACAGGTCCTCTCTAACTTTCCAGGCTCTGCATTAGTACTCAGAAAACCCAAGCAAAATGGAAGGAAATTCAGAAAGGGATTTCAGAGCTAGAAAAGACTTCTAAAACTTTGGGCCCAGTTTCCTCAAGAAAGACAGGAGTGGTGGCGGACGCCTTTAATCCCAGCACCAGGGAGGCAGAGGCGGGTGGATCTCTGAGGTTAAATTCAGCCTGGTCTACAGAGCTAGTTCCAGGACAGCCAGGGCTACACAGAGAGACCCTGTCTCAAAGAAGGAGGAGGAAAAGGAGAAGGAAGAAAGAAAGGAAGAAAAGAGGGGGGAAAGTCTCCCAAAGCAATGATCAATTTTTTTCAAACAAGGAAAGAGACGTCTTCCTCCCTACTCATCCATTTTTTTCCTTTCAGAGCTCATAGATGATGACATCACTGATGATGTCATCTGTGCCAAGGTGGTTATGAAAGATCCTAAGGCACGGGATCTGCCTGGTAAGAGGCACGTGATCAGCGGCTCTGCCGTGAGGGGCCTCCAGGACCTGGCTGTCGATGTGAGCAGTACCTGGGCTGTGTAAGATTTACTCTGAGCTCAGGGATGGTTTAAGGCTGCTCTTCTGCTGTAAAAATGGGGGACTTATGTGACGCCTGCACCCCAGGCAACAGAATAGCCTTTTCTTGAACTTTCACAAGGTGCAAGCTGAGTCTCTGGGCACTCAAAAGACCCTGGCCCTAATCCACGCACTCTCTAAGTCCCTAGGGTGCTCTTAATGAGACACTGCAAAAGCAAGCCTTTGACCAAATACTCGACCAGCTGTAGACTGTGAAAGTATCTTGAAACCTGCCTCCCACAAAATGGCCACTTCCAGCCGGGCATGGCGGCACACCCCTTTAATCCCAGCACTCAGGAGGCAGAGGCAGGTGGATCGCTGTGAGTTCAAGGCCAACCTGGTCCACAAAGAGAGTCCAGGACAGCCAGGGTGACACAGAAAAACACCGTCTCAAACAAGCAAACAAACAAACAAAGATGACTAATTCCTTAGATTCTTGGAAGCTCTGAATTTTTCCCATCTTGTCCTCCAAACTAGAAGTTACCTAGGTTCACCTGGGGCACAGATGGTGCGGGAAATGGGAGTGGAGTAGATACAAGGAACAGCAGGAAAGCGAGGCCAGCTGGGTTAGCAGGATTAGTGCATCTGGGAACTCACAGAGATGGCGGCTGCTCGCTTGTGCATGCGTGGGGCTGCGCCTGACTGGGTCGCGGAGCTGGAGGAGGAGGTGGACACAGGCCCCATCCCCAACCCAGGGGCAATCTCCGGTTGATGAAGGTTTGGCTGGGAAGGGGTCTTCACAGACAGCTCCTGGGAGTGGGCTGCACACCCAGCATCTATGGCCAACAGAAACAAAGCCATCAGTATCTTTGGTGGTTCCTTATCTCATAATGTCATGTCAGTGTATCAGTGCTTTTTTTTTTTTTTTTTTTAATGTTATCTCATTATTGGGGGGGGGTTGTTCTTATTATTATTATTTTATCTTATTTATGTATTTTTTTTCCTTCTCTCTTTTTTGCCATGCAGATCATTGGTGTGTATGCTAACAGTTTCCAGTTTGGTGTTTTTTGTGGGGTTCTGGGGTGTGCAAACAAATGGGGGTCTCTGTTTCTTGTGCCTTCTCTTGGGCTCTTCAGGGTTCATTTTGTCCTGATGTGTTCGGGTTTGTTTTATCTTATCATATCTTTCTTATTATGGTTTGATTTGTTATCTCTTGGAAGCCTGTTTTCTGGTTGGAGACAGAGTGGGGGTGACGCAGACGGAAGGAGATAGGAACGGGGAGTCGGCGAGTCGTGATGGGTCACGTAATGCAAGTAGATGATCTATTTTCAATAAATGAGGGGGAAAAGAGCCGAGTCATGGTGGGCTTTTGCAGTGCTGTAGAGGTAGCCAGCTGGAGGCAATTGTTCCCCAGTATGCCAATAAAGGAGCTTACAGCCAATCGCTGAGCAGAGGAGAATTGGGCTGGACTTCCTGCCAGCCAGGGAAAGAGGAGTTAGAGGAGGACGCGGAGCATGCACCAGAGGTGGAGATGCAGGAGCCGAGGAAAGCTACAGAGTGCAAGTATCGCTGGGTTGTTTGCTGGGAGTAAGACGAAACAGCATAGAGGGTTAAGAACAGACTTAATCTGCTCAATATTGTGTTATGAAGCCTTATAAACATTTAAAAGAATCTCAGATTTATTTGTGTGATAGCCGGGTTAAGAAAGAAACTAAGAGAAGCAAACACTGTTTTATAAAAATAACCTTAACAGCCAGAGCTCCCGTTCCCACCGACCGCCCACTGCTTCCCTGCGTCCCCACTGGGAAGAAAGTTAAGCAAACCTTCTCCTAAGGCCATCCCATCCCTCAGACACTCTGTGTAACTCAGGCTGGCCTTGAACTCACGGCCCTCCAGCTCCGTCTTCTCCGTGCCTGGCTGAGAACATCTTGGCTACTATGGTGTAGTAGAAGCTGGGCCTTCAGATGCCAGCTCTGACGAAGCTCGTTCAGTGAGCCTGGCCCATCCTCACCACGAGGAAAGTAAGGTCAAGGTAAAACGTAAGAGCACTGAGGAAGAAAAAGATTGGCAGGTTAGCAGCGCGATAATGCTGGCTAGGGCGTATGACTAGGCTGGTGCAAGCAAACCCCCAAAATATGATGCTAGGCATTTGTCTCTCAACAGTAATCCGAGGATATTTTTCCTAAACGCATTGAAAAGCACAGGTTCTTTCCATCTGGCCCCTCCACGGTCCTCTTACCTAAAAAACCTGTTCCTGTGCTAAAGGCGCAGTGGTGCACACCTGTAATCCCAGCACTCTGGAGGCAGAGGCAGGTGGATCGCTGTGAGTTTGAGGCCAGCCTGGTCTACAAAGTGAATCCAGGACAGTCAAGGCTACACAGAGAGACCCTGTCTCATAAATCAATATCACTGTGGCGTTGCTACTGGGTAAGATAGCATAGACCACCAGCAGCAGCAGCAGCAACAACACCTGAAGCAGGTTAAAAAGGCAAACTCCTGGGCCCACTACAGCCCTGCAGTGTCCTTGTTTTAATCTGGTTTCATGGTCTCCCCAGGTGATTCTACCACCTAGTAAAATTCTTCTATAATTGAAAGACCAATTAACATGCAGAGCATTGGATGCTGTTTTGTTGTTGTTTCATTTTGGGTTTTTTGTTTTGTTTTGCTGTTTTTCAAGACAAGGTTTCTCTGTGAGCCTTGGGTGTCCTGGAACTCACTCTGCCAGCTTTGCCTCAAACTCACAGAGACCCTTCTGTCTCTGCCTACCAAGTGCTGGGATTAAACGCATGCGCCACAACCACCCTTAAAGGGAGCCTGGTTTCAGTTCCCAGCACCCACAAGCATTTGTAATTCCAGTTCCAGAAGATCAGACACCCTCTTCTGGCCTCTCGGGGCATTAGGCATATATGCAGTGCATTTGCATGCACACAAAACACTCATACCCATAAAATAAAAATACATGTTTTTAAAAGAAAAAGATGCAAAGCAAGTTCCCAGAATCCTTTTCATGAAAATTTACAGCCTTGCATTTTACTTTGGAAAATGGCCTCTGTTGTCAGAGGACTCATTTGAAGTAAAAAATGAAAAAAAAGTAACCTCCTGGAACATCATCTCAGCATTTTAAAAAGCACTTTAAGAAACTAGGTCTTAGGCCAGGCATGGTGGTACACGCAGAGGCAGGTGGATCTCTTGTTAGTCCGAGGCCAGCCTGGTCTACAAAGTGAGTCCAGGACAGCCAAGGCTACATAGAGAAATCTTGTCTTGGGAAAAGAAAAAAAGAAATGAGATCTTGCTGTAGAAGGAATTTCTTGTGTATTATATGGATGCAGCACCTGCCAATTAAAAAACCCATGGCCTATAGCTTAGGCAAGAAATAGGTGGGACTTCTGGCAAGCAGAAGGGATTCTGGGACGGAAGCAGGCTTGCAAGATTCTGCTGCCAAGATCTGACAAGGATGGACGCATGGTGCCTGACCTCAGGTAACCAGCCACATGGCAGAACGTGGATTTGTATAATAGGTTAATTTAAGTTATGAGCTAGTCAGAAAAGAGCCTCGCTATATGGCCTAGCTATTTGTATAATATTTAGTGAGTTTCAGGAGTCGTTATTCCAGGAGCTAAGGGATGGGAGGAAAAGCCACCAGCAACATAATGGCATGCTACCACACAGTGCTCAGAAGGCCCACAGCCCCTCTGTCTCGTCAAGGGATGGAACAAATTATCAGTCCTAATTCTCTGCTTCCTCCCTCTATCATGTGACCTGCCCATCACCACAGTGGACACAGTATATTTTCTGCATTAGGTGACAGCTAGCTTTGGCCATGTGACTTGTTTTGGCCAGTTAATATCACAGATCCTCCTGTAGTGGGAAATCTCCAGGCCACAGCCTGCCAGACCCAAGAGCCAGAAAATAGTGATGCTAGAAGCCACTAAGCTTGGCTGTTGCAGAGATTTACAGTTTAGCAAAAAAAGAACAAAAAAAACCCAAAAACAAAAACCCTAAACACTGAAACTTTCCCACCCCCAGAACTTCTTTCTTTCATTTGTGTATATGTATGTATATATGTGTGTATATGCCTATGCCAGGCTGTATAAGAAAAGTAGCTGAGGGGCTGGAGAGATGGCTCAGAGGCTAAGAGCACTGACTGCTCTTCCAGAGGTCATGAGTTCAATTCCCAGCAACCACATGGTGGCTCAGAACCATCTATAATGTGATCTGATGCCCTCTTCTGGCCTGCAGGTGTACATGCAGGAAGAGCGCTGTATACATAATAATAAATAAATAAATCTAAAAAAGAAAAGTAGCTGAGCAAGCCTCAGGGAGTCAGCCAATAAGCAGAATTCATCCGTGGTCTCTGGGCTGTGTTTCAGTTCATGCCTTGGTTGCCCTCGATGATAAAGTGTAAAGTGGGAGCCAGATGGACTCTTTCCTCTCCACAGTTGCGTTTGGTTGTGGGGTTTATCACAGCAACAGACTCTGGACACACATGGAACGGGAGGGTTCACTTATGACTCTACCAGCCACATAGTCCTCAATCCAGCCCAGTGACTGATTTGACCAGCTCCTGTTTCCATGGTAACCAGTGGGCAGTGCTCTGTCACTCCTTCCCTGTAGCTTCTGCCCCCTAGTGAGGGTTATGGTGACTTGAGTAAGAATGGCCCTCACGGGCTCATAGGTTTGAATGCTTGGTCACCGAGGAGTGGCACTATTTGAAAGGATTTGAAGTGGGGCCTCATTGGTAGAAGTGTGTCACTAGGGGTGGGGTTTTGGGGTTTGAGGACCCAAGCCAGACCCAGTGACACTCTCTGGGTCTGCCTGTGGATCCCAGTGTAGAATTTTCAACTTCTCCAGCACCATGTCCGTCTGTCTGTCTGCTGCCATGCTCCCGACCATGACAATAATGGAGTAAATTGAAATGGTAAGCAAGTTCCAGTTCAATGCTTTCCTTCGTAAGAGTCGCCTTGGTCATGGCATCTCTTCACAGCAATAGAACAGTAACTAAGACAGGTGTGGATCAAACCCTTTCCTGTGGGGATGGCTCTAGGGGACCGTATCTTGTATTATATACTTTTTATTGGTCTCAAGGCTTTTGTTCCTCTGTTTTTAGGTGACTACTGCTTTAGTGTGCCCTTCTCTAGACAAACCAGACCTTACACCTCGGAGCTGTTGATCCGTCTCTATGACGTGTAGGGAAGTTCCCAGAATGGCTCTCAGGCTCACAGTCATGAGCTTCAAATTGGTGAAAGAATCAGAGGCCAGCATGATGATTCATAGATAGATAGATAAGGGGAGGGGTGGTAGATAGATAGATAGATAGATAGATAGATAGATAGATAGATAGATGAGAGATAGATAGGTGATAGGTAGATATATGGATGATAGGTAGATAGATAGATAGATGATGGATGGATGATATGCAGAAATGTATAATTATGTAGCTATCAGTATAATGGTACAAAGTGACCACCTTGGGCCTTTCCCAGTACACCAAGTTCTGCTTCTCCAAACTACAGCAAGTAGTAGGGCTACATAAATGTCCTTGGGGAAAGCCTTTAATCCCAGCACTGGGGGAAGGGGGGGAGAGGGGGCGGGGCACGGCAGAGGTAGGTGGACTGTGTCTGTCTGTCTGTCTGTCTGTGTGTGTGTGTGTGTGTGTGTGTGTGTGTGTGTGTGTGTGTGTGTGTGTGTGTCTGTCTATCCCTGACGTAACATGATCAACATTGAGTATCGCCAGCCTTTCCAAGTAAAACCAAATTTCTCTTGGTGCACTACGTAATGGTACTGACCTATAGCCGGAGATAATTCAAACTTTTGGCAAGTACCGCGCAGACCACACGGGGGCGCTGTCGGGCTGTGTTTTGCCTATAGTACTTCAGCTTTTCTCGCAAGCAACCAACACTGCCACACGCAAATCACCCCTCTTTGGGGTTGGAGGAGCACCCCACTACTGGGCCCATAGAAGCCAACTGTTTCCAGCCCCGGCAGACCCTGTGTGCTCGTTACAATGGGAAGCCTGGCGCATTAATTCTCAGATTTTCCACATTGTAGAGCTGTGTTTACTGTCTCTGACATTCGCCAGCATTGGCCGGTAGCAGATGCATCCCAGCTGTTACCTGGCTCATTAGCAGGTTCTCCCTGATTCTATAGTGTCAAGACCTGTAGGCTATATTTTAAAGAATATGATATAATGGAAGCTGATTTTTTTTCTGTCTCCTCCACAGTCAGTAAGACACTGCATGTCCCAAAGAGCCAGTAACCAGGAAGGGAACAACTCGCGTGGGCTCTGACCGCTTGCTTTCCAAGCTCCTGCAAAGTTTATTCTGTGGCTCTTCTCTGCGTCGGGGCCAGACAACTTTGGCCCAGACGCTATTTTCCCAATTAAAACTGGCTCAGAAGCCAGGTGTGATGGCACACACCTTTAATCCCAGCACTCAGGAGGCAAAGGCAGGCGGATCTCTGTGAATCGAGGCCAGCCTGGTCTACAAAGTGAGTCCGGGACAGCCAGGGCTACACAGAGAAACCCTGTCTCGAAAATCAAAAAAACCAAAACAGGCTGAGTCTATTTTTCCCGTTGCAGATGATGTCTCTTTCTCTGATATCAGAATCAGCATTTCCAATTTGTCCTCAAGACGAGGTACCAATAGTTCTCCAGGAAGCTTCTGAACTTCCAGGGCCAGATTAGGACTGAGCCACCCAGCCTGGGGGACAGAGCTGATAGCCTCAGTTGGGCTGCCCCTCAGTGAGAGGGTGAGAGACTGTTACTGGGGGTGCTACGGAGAGGCATTCAGCCTGGAGGGCCAAACACCTCTGTGGTCTCAGCTCTGACTCTGCTGCTGCTGCTGCTGTTTTAAAACTGGGGAGCCCTGTGCAGAGTATGAAGCACATTTTGCCATGTTTGTGAAATGCTAGGGTGAGATGGTATGGTATAGTTGATATTATAAAATGTGGCTAATATTATTTGCCTTACAATTATTACGGTATCATCTAACCCACTCTCACAATCAATAAAGACACAGAAGCCCGACAGATTTTTAGAATAGCTTCCTTTCTCCAGGGGCTGGGCAGCTATTACCTCCTAAACGACCCTTACCCTCCCAAGCTCCCACATTGGTGGCATCTGCTCTGATGATTTCTATCTGGGCTACCTCCCACCCAGAATTCCGAGCTGCTTTCCTCCGTCCGTGCCGACCCAGCCATGTGTTCCTCTCCATGCTAACCCATCATGGCTGTTCTGCTTGTCTGCTCCTTGTCCCGTGATCCGTCTCTTCCCCAAAGCCATCAAACCATCGCCACAGCTACCTTCCCTCCCGTCCTGCCCAGGTATCGGCCTTTTATTGGCCAAACAGGAATAATTTCTTTGTCAAGGTTGACACAAGGACAGGTGTAGGTGAGAATGTGCTTGTCTGGGTAGCACCTAGATCTTGGGAGCCAACAATTAGCACCAGACCAACCCCCAGTAGCACGGCCACTGTCATCCAGAGCAAAAAGTCACCCTCCACATTCTTTTGGCAGTCTTGGCAGGAAGTGCAGAGAGGGCCTGGTGCCCAGGTGCTCCCTCCAGCTTCTTAGAATTTTCTAAATATAAAAACATGTAGACAGAAAATTTGAGGACATAGCCAAGACGGAAAAGGCCCATTGTGAAAGAGGAGTAAAAACTTGGATTCTTCCCCAAGAGAAAACAGAAATGCAGTTTGTGCCAGAGCTCAGGAGGCTAAGGCAAGAGAACAGACATGAGTTCAAAGGTCACCCGGGTCTCATGACAAGCATCAGACCAGCAGGGTTACAGAGCAAGATCTTGTCAAAAATGGCTAAGGAGCTGGGCGTGGTGGCGCACGCCTTTAATCCCAGCACTCGGGAGGCAGAGGCAAGCAGATCGCTGTGAGTTTGAGGCCAGCTTGGTCTACAAAGCAAGTCTAGGACAGCCAAGGCTACACAGAGAAACCCTGTCTCAGAAAGAAAGAAAAAGAAAACAGCTAAGGCGGTGGTTCTCAGCCTTCTTAATGCTGCGACCCTTTAATACCTCATGTTGTGATGACACCTGACATAAAATTATTTCATTGCTACTTCATAACTGTAATTTTGCTACTGCTATGAAATCTGATGTAGTGTGATATCTGATAATAATAATTATGTAAATATCTGATATGCAGGATATCTGATAATGCAACCCCTGCGAAAGGATTGTTTGATGCCGTCTCCCAAAGGTTGATAACCACTGAGCTACAGGATCCTCAACCCATCTGAAGGGGCTTATAATCATTTTGTCATGTTTTTTAATTTTGTTGTTTTTAATTTTGTGTGTGTGTGTGTGTGTGTGTGAGAGAGAGAGAGAGAGAGCATAGGCATTTCACCTTCACACATGTCTATGTACAATGTGCGTGCCTGCTGGTCTCAGACCAGAAGAGGGCACTGGGCTCCCTAGAACTGAAGTTGCAGACAGTTTAAGTTGCCATGTGGGTGCTAGGAATTGCTCCTGGGACCTCAGGGGAAAAAAAAACTCCCTCCAACTCAACTTGATCGGCTTGGGGGAAAAGCCAAGAGATTAGCCAGGTGTCCGTTAGGGGGCTGTCGCTTGCAGACATTTGCTGAGATGGTTTGATCACAAGGGTTCTGACCAAAAGTGATGGTCAAAGGAAAAGGATGGGACCCTATTGAAGAAGTCAGGTCCCTGGGGGTGTGACCCTAGGCCTAGATCGTGCCTGGATCCCTCCTGTAGACCCTTTTGTCTGGTTCCTGGCCACCACCCTGTGAGCCACTCTGATTCTCCACCCTTTCTGCTCTAACGAGCTGTGAGTCAACACCAATCCCTTCTCTCTTAGGTTGTTTCTGTCGGCTGCGTTGCCACAGTAATGCACACGTAACTGATCCAGCCTCCTCTTTATCTCACTTTGACTATCATCCCAGCACAGAAGGAGACCATCCCAACCTACCCAGCAGCTGAAATCCAAAGAAACTAGGGGCAGTATGGAAGAATGTGGCTGCGGAGGGCAAGTGGCCTCATTACCAGAAGGCTGATACGCTCAGGGAAAACAAAATATGTTGCTACACAAAGAGCTAAAGGCAGCTTTAAAAAAAAACAAGTGGGGGTGGTATTTAGCATTATCGAAGCTGGAAAAGGGAAAAAAAAAAAAAAAAAAAGATGGTTATGAGGAAAATGATGAGAGAAGCCATGGATAAAAATGAAGATAATGGGTGGGTGGTGGTGGTGCCCTCCTTGGACCCCAGCACTTGGGAGGCAGAGGCAGGCAGGTCTCTAAATTTGAGGCCAGCCTGGTCTGCAGAATTCCAGGACAGCCAGGGATACACAAAGAAACCCTGTCTCAAAAAACCAAACAAGTACCAAAGAAAGAAAAGAAAATGAAGAATAAAGGCTCTGATAGTTTTTTTTTGGGGGGGGGGGAGGTGGCTTTTTGCTTCTTTGGTTGGTTGGTTTTTCAAGACAGGGTCTCTCTGTGTAGCCTTGGCTGCTCTGGACTCACTTTGTAGACCAGGCTGGCCTCGAACTCAGAGATCCACCTGCCTCTGCCTCCTGCTGGGATTACAGGCGTGGGCCACCATACCAGGCCTATTCTAATAGTTTTTCTTTGTCTAAATAGCACTCAATCCACTTATATACTTCGGGTTTTTCTTTGTTTCTTTGTTTGAGACAGGGTTCCTCTGTGTGTGGCTCTGGTTGTCCTGGAACTCACTATGTAGATACAGCTGGCCTTGAACCCCCAGGTACCCACTTGTCCCTGTCTCCTGAGGGCTTGAACCCCCAGATACCCACTTGCCCTTGCCTCCTGAGGGCTGGGATAAAAGGCATGTGTCACCACACCAAGATTTCAGGTTAACTTTTTAAAAAAGATTTATATATTTATTATGTATACAGTGCTCTGCATGTACACCTGCATGCCAGAAGAGGGCATCAGATCACATTATAGATGGTTGTGAGCTACCATGTGGTTGCTGGGAATTGAACTCAGGACCTTTGGAAGAGCAGCCAGTGCTCTTAACCTCTGAGCCATCTCTCTGGCCCCAGCTAACTTTTTAAAAGGTGTTTATAAGTATTTTGCCTGCATATACATTTGTGTACCCTGTGCGTGTGTGGTGCCCTCAGAGACTAGAAGTGGGTATCGGGTGTCCTGGAACTCAATTACAGACAGGTGTGAAGCTGGGAATCAAACCTGGGTCCTCTGGAAGAGCAGCCCGTGCTTTTAACTGCTAAGCCATCTCAATAACCCCAACAAACTAACCTAGTTTAAAAGAAAAAAGCCACCAGATGTGGTGACATGTCTTTAAACTTAGTACTAGAGAGCCAGAGGCAGAAGGATCTCTGAATTTGAAGCCAGCCTGCTTTACATAGAGTTCCAGGCCAACCAGGGCTACATGGTGAGACTCTGTCCAAGGAGAAGGTGGGAGAAAGGGGAGGGAGAAAAGTAAGAAACGGATTTATAAGATTGTGTAGGAGCCTGCCTAATCCCAGCCATCTGGAAGCAGAGGCGGGTGGAGCTCTGTGAGTTCGAGGCCAACCTAGTCTATGAAGGGAGTCTGGGACAGTCAGCCCTACCCAGAGAAACCCTGTCTCGGAAAAACAAAAACAAAAGATTGCGTAGGATTTCTTTGTATGTTTTATGTGTGGGTCTTTTCTTGCACGGCTAACCAAGTATCATATGGTGCAGAGACAGACCTGCTCTGGTGGGAGCAAGAGCTACTAGCCATGCTAATCCAGGACATTACAAATCACACAAGCATTAAAGCAAGTTCTTGCCTGTGCACTGTAGGGTGAGCAACATCTGGGGAGGCACTCCTCTCACTCAGTTGTCCTTGAAATGAAGGTATATGACAGAAGTGCTTCCATGTCTTCTGGGGTTTTTTGTTGTTTTGGTTTGGTTTGGTTTTGGTTTTTAAGAGATTTATTTAGGGGCTGGAGAGATGGCTCAGAGGTTAAGAGCACTGTCTGCTCTTCCAAAGGTCCTGAGTTCAATTCCCAACAACTACATGGTGGCTAACAACCATCTGTAATATGATCTTATGCCCTCTTCTGGCCCACAGGTGTATATGCAGGCAGAACATTCTGTACATACATACATAAATCTCTTTTTTTTTTTAAAGACAGGTTTATTTATCATACATACATGTATATATCATATATATACATATGCCTGCATGTACACCAGAAGAGGGCACCAGATCGCAATATAGATGGCTGTGAGCCATCATGTGGTTGCTAGAAATTGAACTCAGGACCTTTTGAAGAGCAGCCAGTGCTCTTAACTACTGAGCCATCTCTCCAGTCCATTTCTGGGGTTTTGTTGTTTTTGGTTTTTGTTTTAAGACAGGGTCTCTCTGTGTAGTCCTGGCTGTCCTGGACTTTGTAGACCAGGCTGGTCTTGAACTCACAGGGATCAGCCTGCCTCTCCCTCTTGAGGCACCACCATCTTCTGGTCTTTGTTATTTTGTTCTTTTTTGTTCTTTACCGTCCCTGAGCAGGGTTTCAGGTCTTCACTGGGCTTAAGGAGTAATGCCCAATCCTTTACAGTGGATCATTTATCTTTGGTCCTGTTCCCTCACTAGCCTTCCCCTCTGCTTCTTTTCCATAGTTTTCTTCTCTTTGCCTCTTTCTCTTAGCTGCGTCTCATTTCTCCTGGTTTAGTCGGCCTTCCTCAACCTTGGGGGGGGTGGGGGGGGAACGCTCTATTGAAGGTATGTACACATCTCCCTAGCTCCCTCTTGTGGTCATGTTGCATTTCCTGGGAATACCAAGTTTTTTGGCTTACTTACAGGAGCATGGATGACTCAGAGGCAGGCACATCACTGAAAACATGCATCTTCCCGCCCCAAATGGTGACAACTCAACAGTTGCAACCCTGGAGTTCCCTGCACAACTTGCTGAGAGTTGGTTTGCAGTTCACTGATTTTAGCCTTCTCCCCCCAGAAATTAATTACTGCATCCCAGGGCACTGCTGTGGGGCCTCCAAGTGTCTCGTGAGGTGGGGTTACATGTTTGGCCTGCCATTACTGCTGTCTGGATCTGCTTCCCTTCTGCCTCTGGTCCAGCACGGTGGCCCTGGCTTTCCATTCGCTAAACCTTCCGGGGTTGAGTGACATGCCCACCAGTCTGCAGCAGCAGTGACCAGTGGGTGACAGCGGCAGGTGTTTCACTGGGGCTGGGGAGATTACAAACCCTCTATTGCTTACAGCACGCTGTCACCCCTGCTTGTGAGCTCCCACATGATCACGCCACCGTGATGGACACTCAGCAACAGGAAAGGACTAGAACACCTGAAGGGGCCTGGGCTGAAGTGAGCTCCACCCCGGAATACTTTGTCAGAAAGGGGTAACTAACTGCCTACCCCAAGAACAAGCTTATTTTTTTTCTTACAATTTTATTACCTGTTTTCTGCCAACTGTTATTGAGGCTGTAGTAGGTCATTATTTCTGTTTCCCTAGAAACCATTTTGAGACAAACGATACATATGCCTTGAAGTGGCCTGAAAAGACCCCTTTGCTTTGCCATTCTCTCACCCGCTCTATGGGGCTGACCCAGGGCTGTAAAGCTCCATGCCAACCTCTTCAGTGAAGACTGTTTATCTGCCCTGGGCAGGCAGCACTCCACGTGTCAAAGAATCATAGACATTCTCAAATACAGAGAAAACAAAACCAATGCAGCACTTTACATTCTCATATCACTTGTAACATTTAATAGAAACTATACACAATAATTTTAGTATATTTTACATGGAAGAGCCAACACAGAAATTTACATAAGTTAAAAGCAAGGATAATTAAGGAGAGCCCAGCCTGTGAGCTGCTTTTCTCACAGCTGTAGCTCACTAGGAAAAGCGGTTTATATTGCCCAAGTGTGTGGAGCTGAGGAAAGGCTTACACACAGGCTTTAGATACAGTAGCCCCACACTACAGCCGACAGCTGAGGAGCAGGCACCATTCCTGACCGCGGCCCTGCTCCACATCCGGGTCTTTTCCGTCCATGGCTCAGGAAATCCCATTGCAAAATGTCTCTTTCCCAGGCACAGCTGCAGTACGCAGGGAGTACCTCTTTCTTTCTTGCAAAGAATCCTGTAACTTTTAAATACTAAAGATCCATTACGCACACAGCTGGTTTATGTTTGTCTACAGCACTCTACAGCCCCAAAGGAAACAATGTAGTCTGGGTTGTCCCTGTTCAGTGAGAGGTGATCAGAGATACGCATGACTGAAGAATGAATGGACAATTCACGTCCCAAGGCAAACAGTTCCCAGGATGCACCGTCAACTGACAGAAGTGGGTTCTGGTTTTCCATTTGTAGTAGCCAACCCATGCTGAGGGAATGGAGCATGGGCTTTATCTATATTTCGAGGTCCCTGGGATCTGCACCCATCTCCAGCCATCTGCATCGGGCCCTATTAAAAGACATAAGGCACTTTGGTTAGAGATGTATCCAGTGGGCCGGAAGCTGACTTAGCAATACCCACTTACAGCAGCTAACAGAACAAGAGATAAAGTAACTAGGTGGTTGCTTTTCCCAGTACTCCGTCCCTGAGAATCAGATCACTACTGACGCTGTCAGAGAACAGAGGGTTGTTTCTTCCAAACGAAATAGTCATTCTCTACTGAGGGTCCAGAACAGCTAATAAGCCATAGGAAGATTGTTCTTTAGGCTTCTGCTTGAAACTAACAGCTACAGTACAACTGCTAGTCTTCAGTAAGAGCCATTAATAACCCACCTCACCTTTCTAAGAACACCTGGAAGGCTAGGGGCAGTTCACCTACCATCTTCCACTCCAATAAATGTGTGCCCTACTCTGAGGATTAGGAACCATCAGGCGTTGTACTAGTGATGACCAGCATGCACAAGCTGTGCTCCTGGCAGTGCTGTGCATTAAGCCCAGGACGTGTCACACTGTAAGCATTAGGTCTGTGCTGGCTGGTTTTGTGTCAGTTTAACACAGGCTCATTTAGACAACTGAGAGAATGGGCCTACCAGCCTAGCCTGTGTACAAGCTTGTGCTGCCTGTTCTTGATTGATGTGGGAGAGCCACCCCTGTAGAGAACAGGCCGAGCAGCTCCGTGGCTTCTGTCTCCAGGTTCCCTCAGTGATGGACTTATCTGAAGGGGAAATAAGTCCCTGTCTACCCAAGTTCCTTTTGGTTGTGTTTTATTACAGCAACAGAGAGCCCACAAGAACATCTACCTCCACGTCCAGCTCAAAAGGAGCATTCTCATTTTATGGTATTCACCGAGCGCAGCACCATCTTGGGCACTTTCACACTCCATGTGGAACACGCTCTGCTCCCTGGGATTCACGCTAGCCAACAAAGAGCCCCCGCCCCGCCTGCTCACTGCATGAGGGAACCTAGCTGAAATTCAACTGTCAAGATACCCACTGGGCCTCCGGCAATTTCTCTGACTGAATGATCTTCGAGAGTTAGTGAAGGATCAAAAAGCAAGGGCGATGGAGGGCACGGCATTCCATCCCCCACAACATCCAAGTCCTAGGAAACAGAAAAGTCTATACTTAGGAAATCAATATCAATACACTGAAAGTTCATCTCAGGTCCCTCCCTCCCCCCTTGCTTAGAATGCTAGACCAATTGACAAGTTCCAACAATAGTGAAAACATTCTCTTAGCTGGTAACACAATATAAACCAACAAGCAAATTTCTGGAGGGAAAAAGTAACACAGTGACTACCATGAGTGGAGGGAAAGAGAGGTTTAACAGGTACAGGATTTGTTTGAACCCACGGAACAATTAGATACTAGTAGTGACTGTACAGCACACCAGATGCCAAGACCAATAAACTGTAAGCCGTAATGAGGTTATAGTGGCTCCTTCTACTACACGTTCTATTATAATAAAAAGCATTTTTAAAAAAAGCCTCCAGGGCAAGAAAGATGGCTCGATGAGCAAAGGCATTTGCTAAGTATGATAAAGTGAGTTCAAACCCAGAATCCACATAGTGGAAGAAGAGAACAGATTCCACAGCTGCCCTCTGATGTATATTTACATAAAGTGTGAAGAATAAGAGGAAAAAAAATACAGGGATAGCAAGATGGCTCAGTCATCAAGACTAATGACTTGTATTTAGTCCAGCAGCACGCACGCATACACACACACACACACACACACACACACACACACACACACACACGTAACTAAGTGTGATAAATAACTATATTCCCCCTGTAAGGCTAATACAGTCAACGTCTAAGCTCCTCAGTAACAATATGGGTAAAGTAACATGAGATCCTGCTGAAAAATGACAGGCAGCATAAGACTGACCAACATTCAGGAAACAAGCAACTAAGTGAGGGGAAAGGAAAGCACAGAGACTCGGATGCCATGACACTGGCTAATCCCCTCTCCTTAGTGTGAAGACTGAGGAGACACTCAGGCCAATTTCCCAGCAGCCACAGCCCTCTCCTCCTCACTTTCGACTGAGATGACCCTTACTAAGTTGACCAGGCTAGCCATGAACTCACCCTGCGGCCCAGGTAAGACTTGAACTTATGATGCTCCTGCTTCAGCCTCCCAGGAGCTGGGATTATGGGCCTGTGCCACCTGGCCCAGCTAAGCCTGAGTCTTAACATAGTTCAAGTATTCTGTTTAAAAAAAAAAAAACAAAAAACAAAAAAACATTATGAAAGACAGTATGTTCTAGGCTACACTTTCTCTGTCAATCAACTGTTCTAGAGACACGAGAGCAGCCAGCAGACCAAGGCAGCCTTCTTGGCTTCTGTCTGAAATCAATGCTGATTTAGGGCCCAGGTCACTACAATGATTCAATATAGTGATAACCTAAGTTCCACACCATTCGCCACAGCTCAGTTAATGTGTTTTTACAGGCCCCACATTTAGAGAAGAGCAGGCAGGGGATGGAAGAAGGGACAGTAAGAAAGGGACAGGGGCAGTGAGTATCATCAAGTAGCTCTATGCACATGTGAAGACGTCACAAGGAAACCCATCATTTTACACAATTATGTACTAATAAACTCAGTTTTTCTTTTTGGCAGGCCAATCACCAGGAACAAAAATCAATCTTTTCATAAGTGCGGAAGGGGACACAAAGAATCTACTCCCCTTAAAAGCTAATGCAGGTCATGGTAGCGCACAACTTTAATTCCAGCACCCAGGAAGCAAAAGTAAGTGGATCTCTGTGAATTTGAAGCCAGCCTGGTCTACAGAGCAAGACTTGATCCAAAATACAAACAAAAAATTGATAACTAGGGGCACAGGCTGCTTTTCCAGAGGACCCAGGTTCAGTACCTAGCATCCATACAGAACTCAGCTCCAGACCTGACATCTCTCTTGCCCTCTCAGGGCACCGACATGGTGCACATTCATGCAGGCAAAACATCCACACACATACAGATAAGACTAAACCAAGAATATTTACGCAATGTATCCTTTTTAAAAATATGCCTTAAGTGGGTGGTGGTGTACGGCTTTAATCCCAGCACTTGGGAGGCAGCAGAGGCAGGCAGATCTCTGAGTTTGAAGCCAGCCTGGTCTACAAAACTAGCTCCAGAACAGCCAGGGCTACACAACAGAGAAACCCTGTCTCAAAAAAAAAAAGACAAATAAAATAATGCCTTAAATACCAGCAACAACGTAAACAAGCTGCTCAATGTAAACAGAATCAGAGAAACAGGGCTGGGTGGTGGTGGCGAACACCTTTAATCCTGGCACTCAAGAGGAGGCAGGCAGATCTCACTGAGTTTGAGGCCAACCTGCTCTACAAAGGGAGTTCCAGGACAGTCAAGGCTACACAAAGAAACCCTGTCTCGAAAAACAAAAAACAAAACCAAAAAGAAAAAAAAAGAAAGAAAAAAAAAAAAAAAAAGAAAAGAAAAACTGTTTGGGCTGGAGAGATGGCTCAGTGGTTAAGAACACTATGACCTGGGTTCAATTTCTAGCACCCACATGGCAGCTCACAACTGTAACTCTAGTTCCAGGATTCTGACACCTTCATACCAATGTAAATAGAATAAAATTAAAAAGAAAGAAAAGAATACTAATGTCCATCACAGACACGCTGCAGATGTCATTCAATCCGTGGAGTCCGATGCTCTCACAGCACTGTGACTGTAGACACTTTGTTTCCTGCAATTTTTTTTTTAAAAAAATACCTTGAGATTGTTTCCAGCTCTCTTTACCCACAGGTATACCATACAAACAAAGTCTACTTAATTCACTCTGAGAATGCCAGGGACTGACTGATGAAGAGATTCTTTTTCATCAAGCAACTAGAAACCATCTCTTTTCCTGAATTGGGCAGGAAAAGCAGAGGCAATCTCTGTAGCATAAACTGGAAGTCACCCCAATATCCAGGTCTGCCGTAAGGGAGGAAAGGAGGATCTTTAACAATCAGCTGCCCCATCATAGAGTATTTTAGATCACTAACTCTGGAACCAGAGGGAATTAGACATATTGTGAGTCTCTAGATCCCAATAGAAAAAAAGCATAATGCTTATGTATAACATAGACAGGCACTCCAAAGGGCTTCATTTCCTAAGAGCTATGTAAGGGGGTGCTTAAAATCCAGCCCCATTTTTCCCTTAATTATTCCAAATTTATAGCTAAGAGATTTACAGACTATATCCTAAATTGCCAAACTCAAAAGAGCAAAAAAGGGACTGGCATCATCTCACTCCAAACCACTCCTGGAACTTCACCCCTGGAAGCTGTGCAGACACAGGCCGTGCTGAGAAGGGCTTTACATTATACACCGGTTGCCCATCAAGCACCTCCAAAGACTGTGAACCCAAGAGACCAAGCAGGCGCAGTGAGCAGGAGCACTTAGCACCCTTGCCAAGCACTCAAGTTCAATTCCCAGCACCCACATGGCGGCTCACAACTGGCTCTAAAGTCAGTCCCAGGGGATCTAACCACTTCTGGCCTCTGATACAGAGGAGAAGCACGTACGCGCGCGCGCACGCACACACACACACACACACACACACCACATAAGCCTCTTTTAAAAAGGAAAAGTATCGGCCAGGTATGGTGGCGCACACCTTTAATCCCAGCACTCGGGAGGCAGAGGCAGGTGGATCGCTGTGAGTTCGAGGCCAGCCTGGTCTACAAAGTGAGTCCAGGATGGCCAAGGCTACACAGAGAAAAACCCTGTCTCGAAAAACCAAAAATAAAATAAAATTAAATAAATAAATAAAACTTTTGGGTGCTGGAAAGATGGCTCAGAGGTTAAGAGCACTGGCTGGCTGGGCAGTGGTGGCGCACGCCTTTAATCCCAGCACTCAGGAGGCAGAGACAGGTGGATCGCTGAGTTCGAGGCCAGCATGATCTACAAAAGTGAGTTCAGGACAGCCAAGGCTACACAGAGAAACCCTGTCTCGGAGGGAGAAAAAAAAAAAAAAAAGAAAAAAGAAAAAAAGAGCACTGTCTGTTTCTTCCAGAGGTTCAATTCACAGCAACCACATGGTGGCTCACAACCAGCTAGCTATACTGTGACCTAATCCCCTCTTCTGGCCTGCAGGTGTACATGGAGGCAGAGCACTGTATACATTTTTTGGTGGGTATGCCAGGGATGAGAATTTCATTGTGTATTACCTGACTGGCCTGAAATTGGTTTTGAGATGGGGAACTCTTGTGAGTTCAAGGCCAGCCTGGTCTACAAAGCGAGTTCCAGGACAGCCAGGGCTACAGAGAGCTTTTCTCAAACAACGAGAGTATGCATCCCCATGCCCTGTAAAACCATCCTTTCTAATGACCACCCTGGTTTACCATAAAGTGTTCGAACACTGACCTACCTAGCATGCTCAAGGCCTAAACAAAGCTAACACAGGGAAGTACAATAAATACAAGTAAATAGCGATCACCTAAAAAGAGTTTAAATCTACTTTACTGCTGGGTGTGGTGGCCTATGTCTTTAATCCGAGTACTCAGAGACAGAGGATCTGAGTTGAAAAGCTAGCCTGGTCTACACAGCAAATTTCAGGACAGCCAGAACTACATAAAGAGACCCTTTCTTTCAAAACAAAACTTTTTTTTATCATTTCTCCAGCCTGTTATTTTGTATTTTGAAAGAGGTTCTCACTGTGTAGCCCAGGCTGGCCTCAACCTACATGCCTCTTTGCAGAGCAACAAGGCGAGAATCCCCATCTCAAAACCAGCGTGAGGCCAGTCAGGCGATACACAGGCTATGTAATGAGTTGTGAAGTGTCTGGGGAGAAAAAAAGGTAGAGCAGAAAGTACCTGATAACTATAGTAACGAACACATTCAACTACATTTATATCATTTTAACAATTTTATCCATCCTCTTGGCAGAAACCCACTAACTATCCTCACCACTAGAAACAGGGCCTTCTCTCAAGGGCCAATCAGAGCAGAGCTTCTCTAACTTACATCACTGAGCTCCAGAGGTAAACTCTCAGTGGGCTGGAGCTCGGCAGCACTCAAGTACAGCTCCATGGGGCCGGCTTCCAGATCGGCTGGCACAGACAGTACCTGCTCGGGCTTATACATCTGAGGAGGCAACTGGAAATGCAGTGGGCAGCAGGGATCCTCAGAGAGGCTTACAGGAACTGCTCTGTTGCAGGGCACCTCTTCAGATCCCTGGCAGCATTTGAAGAGAACCTGATTTGTGTCCTGACAGATATCTGCATGAACAGTTAAGGAAAACCAACCGGGAGGCAAGTCTGCTGTGCAAACGCAGGTCTGACTATGCCAACAACTACTACATTTCCCCTGAAACCCAAATGCAGTAACTTCTAGTTAGTTCTCTATCAACGCTTTTCCAGGACCTTGGCCATCTAAACACTAAGCCCCACGGCAGTGCAAAGTGGCAATAAGTTGCCAAGGAACATACAAAGAAACTCCTATGGGAACAAATGCTAACAGCTTGTTACAGATCAAGTACCAGCTGCTAAGAGTCCAGACATACAGTGCTGTTCCTGCTCTTAGTCTGCACAAACTTTTGAACGGTTGTTCCTAATAGCATAAGCTCACTAGAAACCCAAGAAGAATGCACGATTGTAGCCAAGCATAATTCTTAACACCTGATCACCCTACTGGTCCCTCTCAAGTGCTGTTTGTTTTGTTTTAATTAGTTTACAAAGCAACAGGTTTCCTTATACCTCTCTCGCTCCAGCAGCTCATGTTGTTAGTCTCCATTTCATTCCACTACTCTCTTTCTACCTTACTATCTTATATATAAAAAACAGTAACTCTATAAACAAGGTGTGGTATTATATACCTGTAATCCCAGTACTAAGAGACTAAAAAGGCAACCATTCAGGCATTAGAATAAAAATTAACTTCAAATATTTCAATTAAAAAATGGGGGGGGGGGACACAAAAACAACCCTTTCCTCTCCTATCAAAGACCAAGAGGAGGGTCTTTCCTCCTCTTCCTATTACTTTTTTTGGGGGTTGGGAGAGGCTATCCAGACTGGCCAGAACTCTAGACTCAAGTGTTCCTCCTGCCTCGGTCTCCCCATTACCTAGGACTAAATTAAAATACCACACTAAGACTAAACTAAAAAAATAAAAATAAAAAATGTTTCCCTTCTAAGCATCTGGTAAATGAAATCCAACAAAATCCATACAGGAGACATAAAAACTCAATAAACATCACCGTGTTGTAGCCAATTAGCAAATGTATTCTATACCAGAAAACACACTGTGTAAGGTTTTAAACTCACAAGTTAGAAAGAATGGGGTAAATACTCCATTTTCCTTGCAAAATTTCTACTTGAGTAAGTTTAAATCATTCAAGTTAGGGCACTAACCATACAAAAGGACACCACTGCACAGATATCCTGTCATTAATACTATCAGCCACCCACATCTGTCACCAATGACTCAGCTGTTTCTTTGGCTCCCTGCCCCCACTTCATCTACCCCAGACAGGATTTTGCTGAGGCCCAGGCAGGCCTCGAGCTATCAATCTTCTTGCCTTGGCCCCCCAAGTGCTACAATTACAGAGGTGGGTACTACATTCAGGCAGATGTTTCTTTCTAATGAATTGACCATTACATTTTTAATATTCTGAAATGGCCAACAGACCATAGAAAGACATTTATTTAGGCACCTGCTTGAAACCAACAGCTTCAGCAAGCTGCTGGCCTTGATTCAGGGCCAAAGTCGCCAAGCTCTTCAATGAGACTTATGGAGATCACACGAGCCTCGGTACTAACTAGACACTCAGAACCTAAACCAGCAGGTAAAGATACGGGTAAGGCAGTGTCTGGTCATTGGAAGAGACTGATTGGAACAACGAACATCATCCACAAAAGCTAAGCACCTCTGACTGGAACGAGTGGTGTGAGCCTAAAATTGAGAAAACAAATACAGTTATAAAATGAAGTCAAATCATACAAAGTAGAAAATCTAACATTTAAGAAACCCACTTAGCCAATCTGTACATAACAATGAAACCTCATGTATAACTGGAGTTAATCCTAAGGCCAAACACATCCCTCCACACTGTCAAGTAATGAGAAGCAGCACTTCCCCACCTCCTTAACTTGTAGTCAACCTAGGTCTGAAACTGTCAATACAAAATTATACAAGTAATTTCTAAGTTGTAAATAGTTTGTTACCTTTACATTGCCATAATTGGCCTAGTTTGTTATTAACTAAGTTTCAACATAGGTACTTACAGGAAATAACATGGCATACTTGCTCCACCAGGGACCTTAGAAACTACCCCTCAGGGGTAAGGAGGACTGTGCCCTAAGCACTCATGCTTTAGCCAGGCACAGTGGCAGCCACAAAGTCACTGTGTAATTCATATGCTGACTTCTGTACCCCCTAACATCTGGTTGCAAGCCTTGTTCTAAGGATTTCCTGTCTAAATGTTGTATAAACTCTGCTCCCCAACTGTCCCCGATATGTCAATAAGGCAGTTTTCAGCCAATCTATGAAGGGATGGATGGAGGAGAATAGGGCTGGACTTCCTGCCAGCCAGGGGGGGACCAATTCCTTTAGTGAAAATTCACTTTTGGGGACTTGTGAGGTTGGGAGTGTGGAGAGACCCACCCTGTCTGTGGTCTGCACGATTGCACTAAGAGCCTAGATGAAACAAAAAGTAATAAAACAAACGAACAAAAAATCTTGTTCTTAGCCACCAAAATGACAACTCCTCTGTCCTGCCACTTTGGACTAAAGCCTCTAAAACTGAGCCAGCATCCACAGCCACACAAAGGAACTGTACATAAATATGTTGAGGCCTCAACAAACAAAAAGAATGACCAGGTAATTATTCTTTCTGTTACCCTTACTTTCTTGACACTACTATTCTTTCAGTTTATTTTTTTTAACCTTTAACTTTTTTATTTTTTTTGTTGTTTTTACTTTTTTCAGGGTTTTTTGTGTGTGTTTTGGTTTTTTTTGTTGTTGTTTGTTTTTTGAGACAGGGTTTCTCTGTAGCCTTGGCTGCTATCCTGAACTCACTTTGAAGACCAGGAGGACCTCACACTCACTGCAATCCTCCTGCTTCTGCCTCCCAAGTGCTAGGAATAAAGGCCTGCGCCATCACACTCAGCTTTGTTTGTTGGTGTTTTTTAAGACAGGATTTGTCTGTGTGAGAGCCCTGGCTGACCTTGAACACAAGAGATCCTCCTGCCTCTGCCTCCAGAGTGCTGGAATTAAAGGTGTGTATCTGTACACACCTTTTTTTGGGGCCTGCATGCTTATTAACAATGTGTATAGTGTCTGGGGAGACAGACGATGCTTTGAGCCCTTGGGATTGGAGTTACAGTTGGAATGGAGTATGGGTGCATGAATTCAAACCTGAGTCCTCTGGAAGAGCTATGACACTTTTTTTTTTTTTTAAGACAGGGTTTCTCTGTGTAGCCTTGGCTGTCCTGGACTCACTTTGTAGATCAGGCTGGCCTTGAACTCACAGTGATCGCCCGCCTCTGCCCAACCCTAACCCTGAGTGCTGGGATTAAAGGCCTGAGCCACCACCCCTCACTCAAGATGTGGGAAAGATTAAGCTTTGTCACAGGTGGAGGCAGTCTTGGCGGGCTTTACCCTTGGGGCACCCCATGAATACCTTGTGACAGACTGAGTGGAGCCATCCTGGGCCTGGAATTCAGGAAGCAGACCTGGGAACCCCAACTGGGCTATTTTTCTAATTGACCCTCAACGGGAGAAGGAGACCGCCCTTCCCACGTGACTCAGGCAGGTGAGGAGGAGAGAACAACAAATGCAGCCGGGGCTTGAGCCCGTGTGGAGCAGTGGACAGGCTGGACCAGCACGCGGGCCAGAGAGACACCTAAGGACCTGTCCCGTGGAACGGATACCGGAAGGTTCACTCTTTTGTCCCTTTAACCTTTTTTCCTTCTTGTGTAAGCTAGTTGGGTTGTATAATAAAGTTTAATTATTAAAAACAGAGCCAACACAAGATCCCGCTTTTCAAGAGAGTCCACCAGTCAGACACAGGGACCCACCTACAGAGATGCTCCAAGAGTGGAATTCTTCCCCCAATATCTCTGCCCCAGAGCTCCACCTTCCAGTCAGGGACTATCCTGGTTCATCTTTCCCACCTCTTCCCTTTTCTCAGCCTGCTTTATTAGCACTAACATTTGGTATTCGACACAGTCACATTCTATTACCACAATAGCCTACCCAGATAGCTGCTGTTACTGTTCTCAGTTTAGAAAATAAAGTGTGTGTGTGTGTGTGTGTGTGTGTGTGTGTGTGTGTGTGTGTGTGTGTGTGTGTGTGTAGGGGTGCTGGAGATGGCTCAACGGTTAAGAGAACTGGCTACTCTTCTGGAGGAAGTGGCTTCTATTCCCAGCACCCACACCCACATGGGGGCTCACAACCCTTTATAACTCTGGTTCCAGAGGATCCAACACCTGCTTCTGTGAACACTGCATGCATGGTCCACAGATATACATGCAGGCAAAATACATTAACACACTAAGTAAAAATGAATAAAAATCTCAAAAAATAAAATAAAATGAACAGATGAAGCAATCTGCTCAAAGCCACACAGTGTAGTTTTAGTCTGACTCTCTCCTCCCTGAGACCCACGCACCCTGAGAGCACATGTCGGCTCTTGTGTTTGGGATTAACGGCGTGCTCCACCACATGAGCTACACTCTTAACCACTGACCCATCTTTCCAGCCCACTAGCATTCTTTTAGAATGATCAACTGGCTGATAGCACAGGCTGGTTTCAAGTTTGTTGGTTTTTTGCTGAATCCTCCCCTCCCATAGAGATGAGACTACAAGCATGTAACACCACACCCAGCTTTTCTTTCTTAAAGATTCCCAAACTGCTTGGGGTAAAACATTTGCCAGTTTTCTGATCTAAGGACTTCCTGAACAAAAAAATTTGGGAATCCATCCCCTGAACTCAATTTGAATACTGAATTCCAAGAAGTCAAGGCTACCGTGCAGGCACAGGGCTGACAGAGACATCCAGGTAAGTGCTTTCGGCAGAAGTCAGATTTCAAACCAGGACTGGACACAGTGTTTTGATGATGACTCTATCAATAAAGTGAATGTGCACTCCCAGAGTACACAGCGCTGCCGGCTGTGTAGACACCAGCATGTCTGGAATAAAACAACAAACTCGGCAAAATATAAGCCGATTACCTGCTGAGCAGCCCCGTCTGTGGCCAGCATCCTGCGCTCCTTGAGCTGCCTGTGTAGTAAGGCTTCCACTCCATAGCGCTGGCGGTATCGCCTAAGACATTTCAGTCGCTTTAAATTCTCTCTTTCTTTGGCCAAAAGTCCCTCTGGGCCAGTCAGGAGACTACTACCTAGAGAGTCACAAAAATCAAGTT
Source organism: Acomys russatus (assembly GCF_903995435.1). Taxonomy (NCBI): domain Eukaryota; kingdom Metazoa; phylum Chordata; class Mammalia; order Rodentia; family Muridae; genus Acomys; species Acomys russatus. Next base: position 60,493,471 of record NC_067153.1, read on the forward strand.
TTTTGAAACAGAACCTCCATGTGTCTGGCTTTGAATTCACAGCAAACTCCCTACCCTCAGCTTCTCAAGTACTGAGATAGCACACAGCCACCACTAAAAGCGCTACGAAAGTCAGGCGTAGCTTGTAATCAAGGAAGCACACAGGGAAGCAAGAGCTACAAGACGGGCAGGGTCAGGGCCAGCAAACTTGCCTAAAGCTTCATGCTCCACTTTCCGGTTATGTAAGTAGCGGCGCTTCTTCTCTTTGAGCAGGTGCTGTAGTCGTTTAAACTGATCAATGTACAAAGACTGCAAACGGATTAGCTTTTCTCTCATAATAAGAGCCACTTCCTCGGCTGTGTACACACCAGCATGCCTGGAATATAGGTAAATTCAACAAAGTATTAAAAACAGTAACATACGTGCGTATGACCCCAGTGTAGCACTCAGGAGACAGAAAAACGAGGGTCAGGAGTTCAAGGCCTGCCTGACTACGTAGCAAATTCAAGGTCAGCCTAGATATAAAACCCCATCTTAAAACAACAAAACCCAACACAAAGCAGTAAAAGTCTAAAAAGACTCAATTTGTATTTAACAAAGCCAACAGTGACTGACACTTTATCTACACAGTATTTTGCTAAGACATATTAAGCAAAGAGGCCTGGGAGGGCAGTACAGCTCTGTAGTTACCATGCATAATGTCCCTGGTTCCACTGTTGGCACCAAAAAACCAAATAAACCAATTTTTAAAAACCCCACAATGATCAAGTCTTCTCCCCCAGATATGTGCATGGCACCTGCCTGTAAGTGCAGAGGAGGTTGTCAGACAGCCCGGAGCTGGAGTTACAAGTGACTGTGAGTGGTCCCTAGTGGATGCCCGGAACCGAACAGATTCTTTGTAAGAAGAGACGGGAGGGAGGGCAATCTCTCCACAAAAGGATACCAATGTGCTATCTCACAAAATGGAATGGAATATTGAAAATGAGTACAAATGTGCAACATGAAAGTTTTACTAATTAATTTCCATTCTACTTTAAGATAGTGATTTGAGAATCCCTTGTGAGAACAACTTAGCACTGCAACTCCAAGATCTATCAGGGCTGGGGAGAACAGCTCAGAGGTCGACAGCGGAGGACCTGAGTAGGATTCCCAGCACTCCCTGCTCCCAACTCTAACTCCAGCTCCAGGGATCCAGCCCCCTCTCGGGCCTCCGTGTGCACAGACATACATTCAGGCCAACACTCACACACAAGAGCATCAAATGGCTGTGGCTTCTAATTTCCCTTAAATACAACCTTATTTGAGACATTTGGCCTTTAGGAGCTCCAAGGCAGAGTGATGGTGAAGTGCACACACAGCACATGCAGGCCCTGACTCTGATTCTTTTTTTCTTTTTCTTTTTCTTTTTTTCTTTTTGGTTTTTCGAGACAGGGTTTCTCTGTGTAGCCTTGGCCATCCTGGACTCATTTTGTAGACCAGGCTGGCCTCAAAGTCACAGCGATCCGCCTGCCTCTGCCTCCCAAGTGCTGGGATTAAAGGCGTGCGCCACCACGCCCGGCTCTGACTCTGATTCTTACCACTACCAGCACCACACACACACACCACAGACACACACACACACACCACAGACACACACCACACACACACCAGACACACCACAGACACACACATACCAGACACACACACACACCACACAGACACACACCACAGACACACACACACACACACCACACAGACACACACACACACACCATGGGTCATAACAGGCCCACTCTCTCTTCACAATATTCTCAAAATTCAGTGCTCTGGATTAACCCTTTAATGCAAAAATGTAGGAGGGCTATATACCAATTTTATTAGTTTTGCTGCCAATCACAAACTTTAAAGATATTCTAGTGGTTAAATAAAGATTGTTTACTGCCTCTGAGTTAAGTAACTAAAAATTGAAAGATTAACTTTGGGCAGAGGCAAGCAGATCTCTCAATTCAAGGCCAGCCTTGAATTCCACAAAAACCAAGGCTACACAGAGCAACCCTATCTCAAAAAAACCAGTGTATAGTGTGTGTGTGTGTGTGTGTGTGTGTGTGTGTGTGTGTGTGTAATATACATACTGTTCTATAATATATAAATAAAGACAAATGCTGCCTAATTGCTAAGATGATTCGAAAATTAGCACAGAGGAAAACTAAGACTGAATTTGACCAGGCTGACTTATATATCAAGTCCCAGGCCAGTCAGAGCTACATACTGAGACCCTGCCTCAAAAATATTAAGAGATTTTGGAGAGGAGGTATATATTTTGCTATTTCTAATCTCTTAAGATGACATGGGGGCCGGGTAGAGTAGACCTTAACATATAATTAAAATTTGGATTTCTAAATCAGTTTTCCTTTCATTAGACAAGAGACCAAAACCAACTATTGAACACTTGTTTCTCACTTAGAACGTCAGAACCACGGAATTTTGCCACAAGTATCCAAGTGTAAGCAGCTTATTATTTCTGAGATTTGGGACAAGTACCTATTTAAATTCATGTTCACTCTCTAGCCAGCCAGTACTTCTCCACCTCCCTCCCAGTCACACGCCAAGAAACCTCTGTTCTTCTCCTAAAACATCTCAAGGGCACAAATAACTCAGTTCCAAGGTACAGGCCTTCTGTAAAGGAATCCACAAATCTTGCCTTGGCGCATGATGCCGCTAAGCCATGACACTTAAACCCATCTACATGTGTGAACTAGCCACATTCCACACTACACTCTACATGCTAACTACATAAAATATGCAAAGCCTTATGTGGAGTTACAACTTACTTTAGGGGGTCTTCTTGGTCACTGTCTATGCTATCAGCTTCACTGTCAGGGTCACCTCTCCATGTCTGATCCACAGTGATGGGTTCCTGGTCCCCATCACTCCAGCTGTCTTCATCTGAGGCAAGGAAGGGAAAGCAGCCATTAAGACTTCCCACCTCTGTAACTCCACACATGAAGCTACATTACTTAAGAGAGCAATCTGAAACCTTAAAATTCAAAGTTTTTAACTTTTCAAAAATTTAACAGGAGGAAAGGTCACCAGGTCAGGATTGTGCATCTAAACAAACCCTAGATGCAAAACTAGCAACTAGCAAGAGCAACCCTGGCATTCTCGCCGACTTCCCAGTAACCAGCCACCAGCGGACAAAGCACTGCCGTAAGCTACGTCCACTCCGAAGCCTCTTCCTTTTTTACTCCAGGAGAGCAGCTCTTACCCAGGATCCGGCTAGCTTCACTCCGGCTACTCTCTGGGGTCTGAGAGCCCAGCTCTGTCTTAGCATATGAGCTCAACTGGCACAAGAGGGTTTCACCCATAGGGCCTGGGCTGCTCTTCTTCATCTGAGCATGAAGTGCTAGGGCATTCCTTCGAGCATGTTCAGCACAAAAAGACACCCTACAGAGACAAAACATTAACATGTCAGAGGTTCTCTCTTGAAAGAATTCAGCGATATTTAGTCACCAGTTAGTTTCCCCCTCTTGGGAAGTTTAAAATGACTATTATATTCACACCTTGAAGACCAGACGTGGTGGCGCAGGCTTTTAATTCCAGCACTTCAGAGGCAGAGGCAAATGGATCTGTGAGTTCCTCCAGGGCAGCCAGACCTAAACAGTGAAACTATATTTCAAATGAGAGACAGACAGATAGACACAGACAGACCAACATGAATCAGAAACCTAACTGTCCCAAGTTAAGCCATTTAGGGTCTCTGTTTTGGTTTGGGTGGTATGGTGTGTGTGCCCAGAGCTCCCTGCACGGAAGGGCTCTAACACCATTGCTACTTCCCCTGCCCACACTAGCTTTCAGGGAAAGCCAAGGAGCTTAACCAGTGTTCTAATCACTGAACAAAAACATTCTAACCATAAAAATGTTAGCATCTCACAGAAAATCAGAGATGCTGTATCTTTCAAAATTAATTCTGGAAACACATCTTACTATTAATCCACTGTAGACAGATATAGTTCAATTCTAAAATTAGAAGATCTATACAAAATTACCTAGTAAATTTATATTCTTACACAGATAAGTACATGTATTGTAAAAACTACCAAGCCCCTTCCCAAACACACATATACACTCTGCCTATTACTTAAAAGGAAGCCTGGCTAGGCAAGTGAGCCAGCACTCCAGAATTAAGAATTAACTCAGGGCTAATTCAGTGACTCAGCAAACAAAAGCACCTACAGCCAAGGGCTGACCACCAACCACCTCACCACCCACAACCCGGAAAGTGTGGTAGCACGTGAATCCCAGTAAAACTTTTTAAAAAAAGAATTCACAGCTGAGTACGGCAGTAATCCCAGAAATCCAGAAACTGAGGCAAAATTAGGGGTTGAAAAATTAATCGGCCCATAGTCAGAACACAAGACAGATAGATATGTCCGTACGTAGATAGACAGACAGATAACAGATAAACACCTTACTTTTACAAGTAAGCAGTTAGCTAAATGTCCCTGCCTCCGATGTCCTTCCAGTTCTCACCTTTTGGGGATAGGGGGGTTAAGACAGGATTTCTCTGTGTAGCCCTGGCTATTCTGGAACTCTCTGTAGACCATGCTGGCCTGAACTCAGAGATCACCCTGCCTTAGCCTCCCAAGTGTTGGGATTAAAGGCGTGCACCACCACGCAGCATCAGTTCTGATCATTTAATATTTTGATACTCCTCCCAAAGAATATATCCTTAATCCCAATTTTACAAACACATGACCTAAAGCTTCACAGATATGACTGGGGGGGGGGGCATGGCAGTGCACCTCAACATTCTGAGACAGATCTCTTGAGTCCATAGACAACCTGCTCTACACGGTGAGATCCAGGAGAGCCAGGACAAGAAAGACTCTGTCTTTCAGGAAACAAACTAACTAACAACAACAACAAAAATCTAGGCCAGCTGTGGCAGCAAATGCCTTCAATCCTACCACTTAGGAGGCAGGCTGGGATTGACATGAATTCAAGGCCAGCCTGGTCTACAAGAGATACCATGTCTCAAAGGAAAAAAACAAAAAGCAAAAAGAGAAGGCAGGGGAGCAGGGTTTAGTCCACACCTATAACACCAGCACTCTGGAGGCCAAAAGGTTACCAAGACGGAGCAGGAAAAGGCTCAGAGTTAAGAGCAATGGCTGCTCTTCCTAGAGGATCCGGGTCCAACCAGAGGCTCCCAACCACGTGTAACTGCAGTTGCAGGGAATCCAACGCCCTCTTCTGGCCGTCAAGCATGGACGTGGTACACAAACATACAGGCTGGCAAAACACCCATACACATAAAAAAAAAATTTTTTTTAAACCATAGTAAAGAGTTGCCAAAAGTATTCCAAGCCAGTCTGGCTGGCCCTTGCGGTGACTGAGACTGTCTCCCAAAAAGGAAAAAATTAACAACAAAGGAACAGCCCAGTGGCTCTGAAGGCCCAGCGCAACGTCTTCTATCCGATGTACCCACGAGGTATTAGAACCAACGCCAGCAAACTGGACTCCGACCTCCACACATTTGCCGATACCAGCCCCCACCCCCAGGCACGAAATGGAAATAAATGCTTCAAAATGTAATAAAAAGGAAAACCTACAGGTAAGTAGTTTAGGCGTTTAAATAGGCTCGATGACGCAATCTACAAGCTATGCTTGGCGTGCGCGAGAACCGGGATCCAAACCACCTCAGCATTGAAAAGGGACGTAAAGACGCAAGGCACCAACCTACAGAAAGATATACACATACATACCCGTCTTTCTTCTCGGGCTTTGGGGCAGCGCTGGGACACCTTTTGCCATTCTTCGTCGATATGTAACTACATTGTTTGAAGGGCGCATTCTTGTCTTCAAGGATATGCTTAATGCAAAACTCCTGGCCCTCCAGACGCGGCTGAGAGCATGGGCGGTGAGTGAAGGAACAAGCCAGGGGCTCCTGAGATCTGGGCGCCGGGGTGACCCTCCCCCGATTCGTTGGCAAGACGTGAATCCGAATCCTGTTCATACCAAAACCTGTAAGGGGGTGACGGGGGGGGGGGGGAGAGGAAAGGGGGGGAGGGGAGGGGGGTTACAGGAAACATCAAAATGGCCTTAACCTTGCCAAAAGTCCTCGCCTCTGTTCTCCCGCGGGTCGGCCGGCAGGGGGAGGCTCGCACCCCCACTCCCGCCGCCCTGCGGTTTACTAAGCCACCCACCCTCACCCTCCTCCCTACCCGCCCGCCGCTCTGGCCCCTACCACGTTGGCCCAATCTCCTCAGCGGCAGGCCGGAAGCGCGGCGACCGTCTCACGCGGCACCACTGCAACGGCGCAACCCCGACCCCCACGGCCCGGCACGCCGCCTTTGTCCCCCGCCGCCCTGAGCTCACGGCCCCGGCCCGCCGCAGCGCCTAGGCCGTCCTCCCGCGAGCGCCATCTTGTCCTTCCGCTCCCCGCACGCCAGAGAAGCTGGTCCCCGAAAGCCTAGCTATCAAAGCGACTCCGACGGGGCAGGAGCCGAAGTAGGCCGCCGTGCCGGCAGAAAGGGCGAGCGGCAGGCAAACAGCAAAGGCGAAGCACCGGGCACGACACCATCTTACCTCCCCGCCGCGCTGCTCCGCGCAGCCAGCCTTCTGGCCGCTCAGGCCGCTCCGAACCGGGGCCCTGCGGCTCCTAGACGCTGATTGGTCGAGGGCCTGACGGTGATGTGCTTCTATTGGTCAAGGCTAACACATCATCCAAGGAGGGCGGGACAGAGAGAAGATGCGCAACGGGAGTGGCTAAGATGAACTGTCTGTCAGAAACCCGGCCTGTGAGTGGACAGTCGTAAAGTGGGGCCGCAGCCAGTCGCCGGGTCCGGATATTTTTCCATCTCAGTTCGGTGGGTTTTCTGATGGTCTCGGACTCCAGACTTCGCAGGCAGCCACGTCTTTACACAGCAGGTAGAAAACTGGACAGAGGCTGACCCTGTTTGCTGTTTACACATGAAAAGGCTTTATTTTCTATTGTGAACAGTTCAGCTCATTTTGGGGGGGGTTATTTTCTGTAAAACACTCGAATTTTGGTGGGGGAGGGGAGGGCGGAGGGCGTCTGTCACACGACTCCTATGCACTGATTAATTTTTTTTGGTGGAGCAGCCCTACCGAACTGGTGTCTTATGAAACAGGAGGCAGAACAATTTGCAAAGGTCAGTTCTCTGCTTCTGCCACGTGAGTTATAAGAGTGAAACAGGTCGTCAGGTTCCTCTCCAAGAGCCCTCTAAGGAGGCACCTGGCTCCCCCCCCACCCCCCATGAGATCTGGAAATTGGAGCTCGGCTCTCCACAACTCGCACCGTTACTCAGCAAACCATCTCCCCAGCTCTCTGTTTCTGAGTTCTGAGCATTGAGAATCCCCAACTTTTCCGCATGCTCTCCCGTATTTCATTTGGGCTTTTTGCAGCCCTCTACTGGTACCTCCTAGATGTGGGCTGCAAGCGTGGTCCCTTCCCTTGAACTTTTCACGTGGTTTTTTTTTTTTATTTATGTGTATGAGTGCTCTATCTGCATGTACACCTGCAGGTCAGCAGAGGGCATCAGATCCCGTTACAGATGGTTGTGAGCCACCATGTGGTTGTTGGGAATTGAACTGAGGACCTCTGGAAGAGCAAGCAGCCAGTGCTCTTAACCTCTGAGCCATCTCTCCAGCCCGCCTTTCACGGGCTCTTTATCACATTCCCTCAAAGCCTACAATTTGGTCTTTTTCCCCCTTTCGGACTGTTGTGATTTAACTGGCCCTTTTCCTATTAGGTATGAAATCCTCCACTTGTGCGCTCACTTCTGCGTCATCTACTCAAAGACATCACCCCACGGTTCTGTCTCCCGAATCTTCCAAAAGCACATTGTGGTAGTTTGAATAGAAATGCCCCGCATTGACTGGTGTGTGTGTGTGTGTGTGTGTGTGCATGCATGCTTGGCCCATAGAGAGTGGCACTATTAGGAGGTGTGGCCTTGCTGGAGGAAGTGTGTCACTGTGGCTGCCTGTTTTGAGTCCTCATATGTTCACCCTAGTCCTCAGGATGTCTCAAGTCTCATTTGGCAGCCTTCAGACCAAGATGTAGAACTCTCAGCTTCCTCTCCAGCCCCTCACCATGCTTTACACCATGAGGAAAATGGACTAGGCCAGCTCCAGTTAAATGTTTTCATTTATAAGAGTTGCAGTGGTTGGGCTGGAGAGATGGCTCAGAGGTTTAGAGCACCACCTGCTCTTCCAAAAGCCCTGAGTTCAATTCCCAGCAACTACTGGTGCCTCAGAACCATCTACAATGAGATCTGGTGCCCTCTTCCGGTGTGCAGGTGTACATGTGGGCAGAATATTACATACATAATAAATCTTTAAAAAAAAAAAAAAAGAGTTGCCATGGTCATAGTGTTTCTTCACAGCAATAAAAACCCAAGACACACATGTACATTTCTCTTGCCTTTTTCCAGTTACTGTTCCTATTGCCTATTCTTACTGCCAAAGCCTCTTTTGTGCTAGAGTTCCAGGTGTCATCACTCCCAGCTCCCTTCCTCTCTCGAATTCTCTCTGGATAGGATTCTCTCCACAGCAAATTGATAGTCTAGTTTACACATGACCTGTTAATTCAAACGAAGTTTCTAAGCTTCATGTTTTTAGACTGTTTTGCAATATCTAACACCTCAGGTCTCTTCCTTGCCTGGGGACAGGGTCTCTCTGTAGCGCAGACGAGCCTCAAACATGGCGATCCTGTTTCAGCTTTGCAGCTGCTGGACTTGTAGGCATGAACTACCATGTCCAGAAACTGTGTGTTTGTGGGAGCACTCATAGGTGACTACGGAGACCAGATGTTATTACACGTCTAGTGTCCGTCCTCTCACTGTATCTGGCACTTGCAGTGTCCACAGCAAACTTTCAGGATCCACCGTCACCATCTTCCCGCCTCCACAGCCCTGCCTGGAGCCACAGGTGCATCGCCACACCCAACTTTTTCTACAGGGCCTAGAGGCCCAATCTCAGGTCCTCCTCGCTTGCACACAGCTCTTCACCCAGTGAGCCTCCTTTCTTAATTCCATGTTCTGGATCTGTATACTCTTAGTTCCCCCTCCTTAGTCACCCATTCTTGGTGTCATTAAATCTTGTGATCATCTTCCCCCACGCCAAGTTCTGAATGCTGAATATTTTTCTGCTGTCTCTTGGTTCTCTCAGTTTTAGTCTATTCATGAACTGATGACTCCCAAGTAGGTACCACTATCCTGGACTCTACATCCATCTGTCTGTTAGACCTCTCCATGAAATTTCAAATTTATGTTAAGGCCAATTTTCTGTTCCTGCCATTTCCATAAACAGTAACTATCTTTCCAGTTGGTCAGGTCAAACACGAAGTCATCCTTGACCTCTCTTCTGCCTTACAGAAAATCCCACGGACTCTATCTTCAAGACATACTACAATTCTCATTACCTTCAGCAACTTGTGAATTTTTGGAGCCACCCTTTTCTCTTACCTAAATTGTTGAAAGCCTTTACCCTTGAATCTAGTTTCTATACAGCAACCCAAAGAAACATTTTATAACCTAAGCTGGATATAAATTGTTACTGGAAATCTCCAAGTGCCCTGCAGTTTCTTTCTTTCTGGTTTTTTGAGACAGGGTTTCTCTGTGTTATCTTGGCTGTCCTGGACTCTTTTGTAGACCAGGCTGGCCTCAAACTCACAGAGATCCACCTGCCTCTGCCTCCCGAGTGCTGGGATTAAAGGCCACCACACCTGGCTCTTTTTTTTTTTTTTTTTTAATTCTGCTTATATGAGTGTTTTGCCTACACCATTGGGAATGCCTGGTGCTTAGCAGTCAGAAAAGCATAGCAGATCTAAAACTGGGAGTAAAAGGGGGTGTGAGCCTCCATGTGGGTGCTGGGAACTGAACCCAGGTCCTCTGTGCCTCTACAAGTGCTCTAAACCACTGAACCAGCTCTCCAGAGACCCCAAGTTTGGATTCCAGCAGCCACGTGACAGCTCACATCCTGTTAAATCCACTCCCAGCAGAACCTCTTCTGGCCTGGAGGACACAGGCACACACATGGTAGGTACACAGATACACATACAGACAAAACACTCATAACACATGGGGGAAAAAAAGGATGCCAAATGTGGTAGCCACTTGTCATCCTGACATGCTGAAGGGTCAGACAGGAGCTGAGTTTGAGACCAACCTTGAGTTAGAGTTTCAGGCCAGTCAGCTACATGACACTGTCCTCTCCTGCCCCTACCCAAGTTTCCATATGGTTGCAGAGGTGGCTCAGCCATTAAGAGCACTGGCTGCTCTCCCCGAGGACCCAGTTCGATTCCCAGCACTCCTATGGCAGCTCACAATTCAATAACTCCAGTTTCAGGGGATCTGATGCCCTTACACATACATACATGCAGGTAAAACAGCAATGCACATGAAATAAATCATTTTAAGAAGGGTCTTTTGGGGCTGGAGAGAGAGCTCAGAGGTTAAGGGCATTGGCTGCTCTTCCAGAGGTCCTGAGTTCAATTCCCAGCAACCACATGGTGGCTCAGAGCCATCTATGAGATCTGGTGCCCTCTCGTGGCGTGCAGGTGTACATGCAGGCAGAGCACTGTATACTTAGATAATAAATCTTTAAAAAAAAAAAAAAAAGAGGAGGTGGTGACACATGCCTTAAATCCCAGCAGAGCTGGCAGATTGCTGAGTTCGAGGCCAGCCTTGTCTACAAAGCGAGTCCAGGACAGCCAAGGCTACACAGAGAAACCCTGTCTCGAAGGGAAAACAAAAACAAAAACAAAGACGGATCTCTTCTAATTTTTATTTTATTTGGGTGTGGGGAAGCATGTGTGTGGAGATGAAAGAGTAACCAATGGGAGTCAATTCTCTCCAACAACATGGATCCCAAGGATTGTGAGGCTTGGGTACACTGAATGCCTTACCCGCTGAGCTAACTCGCCAGCCCACCTTTTAATGTTTTGTTGGTTGGTTTTTCAAGACAGGGTCTCTCTGTCTAATAACCCTAGCTGTCCTGGAACTGTCTTTGTAGACCAGGCTAGCCTCCAAACTCATGGGGATCCGCCTGCCTCTGCTTCCCCAGTGCTGTAATCCTCGAGTTTAAAGTACTTGTGCATGAAGGTTCTTTTCGTACGTGTAATTTGTAAAATCTACCTTATGTAATAGTATTCCATTTTCCCACATTATAAAGAAATATAACTTGTCCAGGGATGGTGGAACATGCCTTCTATCCCAGCACTTGGGAGGCAGAGACAGGCAGATCACTGTGAGTTCAAGGCCAGCCTGGTCTACAAAGTAAGTCTAGGACAGCCAAGGCTACACAGACAAACTCTGTCTTGGAAAAACAAAACAAAAAGAAAAACAATAAAGGAAAAAAATATAGCCTTTGTTCACAACACACTTCTGCTAAGTACAGTAGCGACATATGCCACTAATCTATCCCATCACCCAAGATCTTGGATGTAGCAGGAGCATACAGTTTGAGGCCAGCTGGGCTACACACATAGTGAAATTACGTCTTGAACAAAAACATACTGTCTACCAAATACACCAATATGGCTGTCTTAACAGTTCAGCTTTTCAAAGATGCACGACACCATTATGAATTGCATCTTGATGCTTGCTAGATGAGTGGCTGAGTATTGCTCTCATATTGATGTATTTTTTAACACTCTTCTATGCACTCTTGCAACAGTATAACATGACAGTTTTTTTCCCCTCTGACTACAACATAACTTTACATTACCCGTTTCACTGTTATGGTTAAATGTTAGATCATGATTCTATTAAAACCAAAGCAAAGCGGTACTGATTCAATAAAATAATAAAGACTGCTTTAAGGACATGGCTCATACAGACAACAAGCAGGTGTTTGTCATTGACGTTTATTGATGGGATGGATAAATACAGACTGAGAAACATACTTGACAGCAAGGTATCAAACTGATAGCCAGACTATAAAATGTATACAACATCCTTCTTTAAAATTTTTTTGAGTTTTTAAAGTTTTTTACAAAGAGCCCTTATGATAATGGTCACTTACATCCTATCGTCACTCACCTAACAGCAGTAGAGATCCCAGGAGCAGCAGCACCCAAGACTGAGGTGCCCACGGGGACAGAGGCAACAGCAGAATAATATACCTTTGAGCAGTACAAAAATCAGACAGAAACAAAAAAGGAAAACAACTTACCACAAATTGTACCTGAGTGACATAAACTGGTAAAGTGTAACTTTGTTTTTTCATCTTATTTTTTTTTCTTTTTGCTCTTTGGTCTGATAAGAAAATGGACAGTTTTGTGTGTGGAAAGTCAGGTGATACAGATCAGCTTCCAGTGAGAACCCTAATGACACTGACACCGGCTGCTGCACTCCTTCCTCCAGGTTCTCAGGCCAAGCAGCCCTTCTACTTTGTAAGTGACTGCGCTGTACCAGCAGCTGGTCACTCCCCTGCGTGCACTGGCACTTCCAGATGACCTGATGGCAGACATGCGTGCTCTGGCTTCAATTAACATGCTGTCAAGCATCCGTCTCCACAATTTACATGGCAACACAGAACCAGGAGTCTCTCTTCATACAGCCAGGAATGCGCACTCATGACAGAGTAGACACTGTTTTATAGCTCACCTCCTTTCCCTCCTCTTCCCAGTGCCAAGTTCATATTAAAAACTTCAGAAGTACTAAAACGGAAAGCTCGCCCACTTAGAAAACACTCCATCAAGTAAGGAAGAGTAAAGTACCATTCAAACTTACATCCACTGAGGGATAAGAAATAAATGACAGCGTGGTACAAGGATGCTTCCTACACCACCAACGCCGACCCTTGGGGAGGTGTGAGAGTGCTCACTGGGATGGTGGAAAGCTATTTCTCACTATCTGATGGGTTGCATAGACTGCTTCAATTCTCCCAAACCCAGGAGAACAAAATAGGCATTCCAGTCAAGATGTTTTAGTTTCTCCCGTTTCCTAGCATGAGTATCAAAATAACTCATCAACAAAAGAAGAAGAAGAAGAAGAAGAAAAAAAAAACTCTTAAAAAAAAAAATAATCAGTTCCCAAAATAATGGAAACACAAATATTTAGATTCCAACCATACCAGGATAGATAGGACCCTCCAATTGCCTTTGTCTAGAAGCAAGGTGTGAGAGGTAACAAAGAATTCAGTTGCAAAGGCTTCAGGACCCAGCAGTGGTGTGACCATGATTTTGTTTCAATTCTCAAATCTACTGCTGTTTGCAACTGGAGATTTTCAATTTTTCTATCGCCACTGGTGAACCTAACAATATAGACCTATGTGGGTGGAGTACACTAAACCAAAACACTAGAATCGTTTACAAGGAAAAGATGCTGAGTCTCAGATACAAAAACACAATGATTCATGAATGAGAAAAGAAGACTAATATTTAGGTATTTTCTAAACCCAAAAGGCATAACTGGGTACTTCAGAAGACCACACTGGCTTTAGGTTAATGATTCAGAGTTTAGCCAACAACACAGGTATATGATTAAAAGCCCTAAAGACAATCCACAGGTATTTATTTCTGCCAACATAAGAGTCAAACAAAATTTTAGGAATAAGATTTACAGAAGTTGAGGCTCCAAGCCTGCTTACCACTGTCATTTATTTTTGACAGTTTGGATTAAAAAGAAAAAACAAAAAGCCATGTTTACAAGGCTAACTTTAGAAATACAAATACTACTTCTCACCCTTTGAAGGTATGAAGGTAGGAGAGACACACATGGCTTAGAAGCCTTATTTATACAGAAATTGGACACTATGCATGCTAGCTGGCAAGTGTATCTGCTAACCCAAAAATAATGCAGCGGTTCATGCAGAGCCCATGAGGGAGGTCAGGACCTACACACAGACCTAGAAGCAAACACTGCAGATATCTAGACAGTACCAGGGGGAACTAATATAGGAAAGTCTCTAACCTAACCAAAATCAGTGTCGATGTACAGTACAAAGAGCAGACTACAGCAGGAAGTAGCTCTTTAGACTCTAGTAAGCGGTCTTTCCTAGTCCACTACTGACAGAGTTCTAAGGAACTTAACTACAATATTACTAGAAAGAACTGCTATGATGGCAAATATGACAGCCTTTATGGTAAAGGAGAGCATGTGATTAGAAAATATGTGACATTAACGAGAGTAATTAAAGTAACAGCCATTTTCCCAAATCAAATCATCAATTCCACAGACAAAGACACAAACTAAATAGCACATTCCCTTTTGGAAAGGTCAGGATGGAAAACAAAATCTAAACGAATACCAAGCCTAAATTTAGTAATCGTGATGGCACGTCTATGTTGCACAACACAGGAAATAGCAAGGAGAAAGAAAATGTCACTTTAAAAGTTACATACCAAGAAATATCGCTGGTTTATAGAGGAGCAAGGAGCGCCGTGTTTTGCACAGCAATGGCAAGCAGTCTAGACAGTTCAAACATGCAGATTAAGTCGCCCTAAGACATCCTCCTTCCTATACATCTTTCTTCTACTGGACCACACATCACCAATTGTAACTGCCTCAGTGTTTTTCCTAGTCTGTTCTTGGCAAGCAGCACCCGTACAACTTCTGTTTCCCTATGACTTTCCATGAAAAGAATCTGACTTCTCCCTCAAGACTACTTGGCATGAGAGAAGCTTCATTAATTAAAACAAAAGACTGATTATTTTCATAGCACCATCTTTTCCATAGCAGAAAAAAGCGTGCACACGCATGTGTGCATGCACACACGTGTGAATATATATACACATACACACACACACACACACACACACACACACACACACACATATTTCACAACTGAACCAAAGAACAGCAGTGATCTGTGGCTACGCAGCATTCTCAGTTTAGACAGCTTGGCTTAAAATTTTTATCTAGCCAGTATTTCTTCAAAGATTTCCTTCATCAAAACTATTCCCTCCTAATATCTAGAATGTTCAAGCCATAATAGGAATTCTGACCCACTTTTTGAAAAAGGATTCTTAAGGATCTCTGTCTAGAATCAAAAGCCACCAAAAGAATCTAAACACAGCAGTGTCTGTTGGCTAGGCTTGCTCGCTCATTATACCAATGCTGTTAAGTTCAAACTGTCTCTGAAGTCATATAGGCCGCAAATGCAAGCATGCAGTTGTTTCCCATTAGATATACAATAAAAAGCAAGTCTTACATTCATAATGTAACTCAAACACAAAGGCTTCAGAATCCCAAATCACAATTTCATTGTCTTTAGTATCATTAACTTCCTGGCTTCTCCAAAACCTATTATCACTCACGGTCTGGTCTTTGTCAGACAGGACAAAGTACGCCCTTCCCCACTGCAGAGACTGGGGCTTCCCAGCGCCCAGCCTGAAAAGGCCTACAGACCTGGCCTTGCTCTGTAGCTTTTCCCTCAATCCCACCTCCATCTGCACTGTAAACACAAAAAGGAGTTAAAAGGGAAGGTTTTGAAATGGTGCTAGAGTCAGGTCATTGGCTGCACCTGTCCAAACTAGAAACTAGAGGCTGCTATTACTACAACATAAACATGGGCGCGGGATGGGGGTGGGCTTCAACGTCAACACGTAATGTTCTCAGGGCAACTATGCTCTCTAGTAGAATGCTGAGGTGTGAAATGGATAGGGGTGGGAGGAAAAAGGTAACATGATTTTACACACACAACACACACACACTCACACTCTTACACTTTAAAGGTCTCAATACTTCAAGTGGCCTGAGCCTACCCTCCCAACCTCCCTGCACACGCTCCCGCCCTCCAGCCCCCACCCTCATCGGTCACTGCTATGCTCCTCACAGACACAGCAAACCCCTTGCCCCTCCCGATTATATAAAAAAACTAAACAGATAACTTACTTTCTTTAAATTATTTTTTTAAAGTCTCTTAAAGATTTGACGTTTAAATACTTCCTCTCTTCTGATATGTTAAACACCAAAAGACTGCACAACTGCGTGTTATGCCCTCCACATTTCAGTTCTGGCAAGAAGAGGAAAGACACCTACTCCAGCCAACCTAACCAGGATGGGGAGAGGCCAGCAACAGAATCCGTCACAGCTTCAACACTAACCCCATCTCTCTGATACCAGTATAAGCTATAAAACAGATGTGTGAGGGAGGCAGCAGAGATGGCACTGAGGCCCTCCACCACCCTCCCCACCTGTCTCAATAGCAATCAGTTCCTTAGTCCAGGGGTGACGTATTTCATAAGGGATGTAGTTTTCGTAGTCCAGTATCAGTAGTCAAAACAAAAAGGTGTTTTTTTGTTTTTTAAGTTTTTGCCCCTTTCTTCCTTTCTTTTGTTGTTTCTCACTTAGGAAGAGGTGGAAGTGGTGGAGGCGGTTCTGATGGGAGGGGTGGTGGCCGAGGTTTGTCTGTATTGCCAGATCTGGAGGAGATGCCACCAGCTCTTGGATTCATATATTCACCATAAGAAGGGACAAATTCAAATGCAGGGGGCTGAGTGGGCTGAACGCCTTGGGCACTGAGCAGGGAGTGGAGCATATTCACAGTATCTTGATAATCTATTGACTGAGTTGTGTTGTGACCATTAGCCCCAGGAAGGCCTTTATCCAGTTTCATGTGAGGAACTCGAGTTTTACAGCTAGGCTGTGAAAAGGGCAGGCCACCTGTGTCTGAGCTGTGCCCGGGCAACTGGGCCATTGTAGGAAGAGGAGGGAAGGGGAAATTCAAGGAGGAAGATTTAGTACTCTTGGCAATCTTGGCTGGATGATCAAATACTGCTGGCCCAGCCTCTTCGGGAGGACCCCTTTTCCGAGCAGAGCTGGAAGAAGGCAAAGTACTAGACAAGCTGTAGGTTTTGTGTGCTAAGGCGCTCGCCTGGCTGCTGTGTTTTGGATCACTCGGCCTTTTGCTCCCAGTGCCGACGGGCAGCTGTAGGTGAGAGTGCTTGTGTGAGTGGTGGTTGTGGTGATGGTGGTGATTGGACGGGTGAGTCCTGTGCTTCTCTTTGTGCTCCCGGCTCTTGGCCACACTGTCTTCTACAGAATTGTGCTTATCACCTGCAGAGTGCACTTTAATGCGCATTTTTATCTCCTCTGGTTTGGAAGAGGCTGCTTTATCTCCACTGGCCACTGGGAGTCTCATTTTCAGAGCTGATTTGTCAGCCTTTTCCAGAAAAGGGCGTTCAGGATTTTCTGTGCCCTCAATGGGCATTTTCAGAATAACTGAAGCATGGCTGTCGTGAGACAGGAGATTCTGGGCGGCATACGCATACTGTGACTTCACATTGGCCTCCATGTTCTCCAGCTGTCTCTTCTGAGCAGCCAACTCTTCAGCGTGCTTTGCACGGTACTCTTTAAGTGTAACTTTAGCTGTCGGCGCATTCTTGCTAGTCTGCTTCTGGGAAACAAATGCATTGGCGCCTTCGTGTGGCAAGGAGTGATCAGCCCCAATAAGTGCTACGTTCTCACTAGTCCGATGACCCTGAGAAGACTCGAGTTTAAAAGGTGGTTGGGAAGACAGCCATCGCTCACCTTGCAGCATGTCCACATTAGTCAGACTGTTTGACGACTCCTCAGAGGCAGGAAGGGAAGGCACTGCACTTGTGGTAGATGTAGTGGACATGCTCATCAAGCCTGCAATAGTTGTGTCTGAAGAGGTCTGAGAAATCATATTGAGGATTGTCTGCTCTGACGTGTTTTCGTCCGCTCCTCGGTCATCTGGTTTGGTTTTCATGGCAGCCTGGTATGCCTAGAGTGAAGCACAGAAACCCTCTTCATTCCAAGAGCTTGACTAGGTGGCAGTACACTGAAGCACCAACTAAGAACTTTTTGATAGTTTTTGTGCTTTGTGTATATTGGGGGTGGGTTAGTTTTTGTTTTGAGGCAAGGCCAATGTAGCCCCGTGTTGGTCTGAAACTCCCTCTACAGACCAGGCAAGTCTCAAATGCAGGGATCTTGTTTCTACCTCCTGGGGGCTTAAAGGCATGCACCACCATACCCAGAGAAAGCTATTCTTAAACAGTCAGCCACAACTACGTATGGCTGTAGCTTGCCTTAAATAAATTCTAGACGATTTGGTGAGTTTTATATGAAAATACAAAATGAAGTACATGCTTTTAAGTTTACTTCTAACCCCAAGCAAGCACTGTCTATAACTCACTAGACTCGGGAGAATTAGTGTGGACTAATAAGAAATGAGGGAAATTTCCATGCATGGCGCTCATGCTTGCCATCCTAGCACTTACAAGGTAGAGGCAGAGGCAGGAGGATCAGGAGTGCAAGGCCAAGCCCTGCATCAGCAAGGCTTAAGGCCAGCTGGAGCTACATGAGGCCTTGTCTCAAAGGGGGTTGGAGAAGGCTTTTTTCTTTGTTTGAGTGCTGGTGGCTGAGTGTAGGGCCTACTGCACACTGAGTATGTATCCTGCCTCTAAGCTGTACCCAGGTTCATCTACCTGGTGCTATAATAAGAGAAATAACCCTATTATTCACAAGATTAAACATATCTGCATTACAACTCGAGATTGCATCTCTCTCTCAAAATATAAATAAATAAATAAATAAATGCCAGGCGGTGGTGGCACATACCTTTAATCCCAGCACTGGGGAAGCACAGGCAGGCAAATCTCTGTGAGCTCAAGGCTTGCCTGGTCTACAAAGAGAGTTCCAAGGCTACACAGAGAAGCTTGTCTTGAAAAACCAAAAAAGAAAAAAACAAAAACCCTGGGGCTGAAGAGATGGCTCAGGGGTTAGGAAGGCCTGGACTCAGTTGACAGCACTTTTAGCAGCTCACAACCACCTGCAACTCCAATTCTAGGGACCTGATGCCCTCTTCTGGCCATCACAGATACTCCATGCACATAAATGCAGGCAAACATTCACAACAAAAAATAAAAAAAATCCAGATCTACCCACCCAGGGTCTCACTATACATAGCCCCAGCTGGCCTCAAGCTCATAGAGATCAGTGCAGGTATTAAAGGTGTGCAGCACCATACCCAACTGTAATGATAAATCTGTTTAAAAGAAAAAAAGGGAGGGATGGAAGAACAAAAAAAAAAAAGAACAATACGTTTTTTGGTTTTTGGTTTTTTTTTTGTTTGTTTGTTTTTAAGATTTATTTATTTATTATTATGTATACAGTGCTTTGGCTGCAAGAACCCCTGCAGGCCAGAAGAGGGCATCAGATCACATTATAGATGGTTGTGAGCCACCATGCAGTTGCTGGGAATTGAACTCAGGACATCTGGAAGAGCAATCAATGCTCTTAACCTCTGAGCCATCTCTCTAGCCTCCAGCCCCAACAAAACATTTTTAAAGTAGCTAATATCAAAGACAAACTACAGTCGACCCTTATAATTACATCATACCCTGCCCCTCTATCAGAAATCAACACTATACAGAAAACACACAACCAGAGGTGGGCAGACACCTCAGTGGGTAAAAGGCTTGCCTTGCCAGCTTAAGGATCTGACCTGGGTCCTCAGCACACAGGTGAAAAAAGCCCAGTGCAGTGGCATATACCTGTGACTCCAGAGTGAGGTGGGTAGAGGGAGCCAGGCAGGCAGACACAAGCTGCTCCCTGCAGTTCACTAGCCAGTCGAGCTCAAACAGTGAGCTTCAGGGTTAGTAAGAAAGCCATGTCTCAAAAATAATGAAGAGCAACGGAGGAACTCGTTAAGAATTATTATTTATAAACTGTGTTTCTCAGTTTCTCTCTTATCCCAAATAATTGAGACTGGACTATTTATTATATTTGTTTAATAAGCTTTACAACACAAACCTTAGAGTAATTACTCTGTTCTTAACCCTCTAGGCTAGTCCGGCTTCCTCTCAGTGGACATCCCAGAGAGACTTGCATCTTATGGCTTTCCCTACTCGGCTCTCTCCTCCTGAAGTCTCCTAGGCCTCTCCCATGGCGGAATCCCCTTCTTCATTCCTCTCAGCCCTGCTACCCTGGCTGGCAGCTAGTCCAGCCCTATTCTCTCCCCTGCTCAGCAACCGGCTGTAAGCTGCTTTACTGGTATATCAGTGGACATTTTGGAAGCAGTGTTGACACAACACTGAGACAGGAGATTCTCAGAACAAGGACTGCAGCCAGATATGCGGGTACAGAAATCAACATTTGAATTACAACCTCTGGCTTCCATGTGTATGCTCATAGGCATGTACACCTACATGTGAATACATGTATACAAACAAACCAAATAAATAAAACACTCAACCAATGCCACTGCCCAAGAAGTCTCGCAAAAGGTACTGCTAAAGTGCAAGTCTTCTCTCCCCACAGACTGAAATCTTAACTAGTGTCCATGCAGTTACTGTTAAAGGGAAATTCTAAACCTAGTGCACACATCCAATTCTGGTATAATCACTGATGCAGTTCAAAGAGTGAGTTTATCAGCTCTAATTCTTACCCTCCAGTTCCGAATGCGTTTCAGCCTGCTTGGAGTTTTTTCCAGAATCTGTAGAAATTCATGTGTCAATTCTACAAATGAAACATTCAAGAAATGTTCAGAAAGAAGAAGGTAATGAAACAAGAATAACCTCAACTAACTCACTGTTTCCAAGTCACGTTCGGCCAGATATGTGACAAATCAAGAAGTGCGTTTCAAGGTCCCTTACGCTAAAACTTACCATCTAAAAGTTCCAAGGTCACAGTGGCGTCAACATATTCCCACCAGTGCTTCCCGTCAGTTGAGACTGGGATCTCCCAGTTGGACCACTTGCAAGCCAGATGGATGCAGACACAGGCCACAACAGGAGGTGTGTACTGCAGGCTAAATGTGGTCAAATGCAGGCTGACATCAAAGGGAAGGAAACAGAGAGTGTCATGAGCCCTTAATTCTCAACCCTAAACTAAAACTCTCCATTATTAAAAAACAAAAACAAAAACAAAATCCACAGGAGAGTGAGAAGGGCAAGAAATATGTCTCTGATTCAGCATTCAATATGATTTTCTTCCTTTTTTTTTTTTTTTTTAAGATTCACTTTCAATTATGTATACATGTCATACATGTCTGTGTGGACATATATGCACATGAGTGAGGGTGTGAGGTTAGGACACAGCTGTAGTTACAGGTGGGGGTGTACCAGCCCTCAGTGGATGCTGGGAACTAAACTCAGGTCCTCTAGAAGTGCTGCTCTTAACCTCTGACTCATCTCTCCAGCACCTCAATATGATTTCTATTAAAATACTGCAAGTTAACATTTCTAATTTTCCTATGATCACATAATCTATACACTGATTAGTGAACAAAAAACAAAAACAAAAAATAAAAGGAAAAAAAACTAGGTAACCAGGCACAGTGAGGCACACCTTTAATTCCAGCGATTGGGAAGCAACAAGCTGGCAGATCTGTGAGTCTGAGGGCATTCTGGTCTACATAGTCAATCCCAAGACTGCCAGGGTTATTTAGTGTGACAGTGTCTCAAAACAAAAAGACCAAGACAGTAGTAGATGCCTAAAATCCCAACACATGGGAAGTGAGACCCTGTTTCAAAAAAAAAAAAAAAAAAGAAAAAAAGAAAGAAAGAAAGAAAGCAAATGGCTCTCTGGAATACAAATAAAATATACCTGATTAGTTTTTTTTCAAAGGGTGTGTTTGGTTTTTAGACAGGTCTCATTCTTTGGCTGGCCTCAAACTCACAACCTCTCAACTACAATGCTGTACCACCATAATGCCTGACTCTTCAAAATGTCTTATTTCTCCTCCTCCCTCTTATATGTGTGTGTGTCTGTCTGCCTGTCTGTGTTTGTAGGATGGGGGTTTCACGTAGAGCAGAATGGCCTTGAACTTGCTATAATCCAGAGGATGGCTTTGAACTACTAATTCTCCTGCCTCTGTGTCTCGAGTGCTGAGATCAGAGGAGTGAACAGCCACATTTAATACATTCAGTGCTGAGAATTAAACTTGGGAGTGGGCACACTAGGAAAGTACTCTAGAAACTGAGTTACAGCCATTGCCTCTGTGTCAGCTTACTGAAACTGAACTTCTTACATTGATGACTGAGGGAGTCAGACATGAGAACAACCAAGTCGCTCAGCAGAACAAGTTATACCCTGACAACTACTTAAAAAGAAAGTCCCTATAGATAAAGTGCCCATTCCTTGGGCAAAGAAGAAAAACAACCCCCAAAATAACATGAATTTTCAGAATTATGATATTTAATATTTCATAGCAAAGTTAAGGCACAGAATTAGGCATGCTAAATTACAAAATTACAAGACCCTAGCAAATCTCCAAAGAGTCTGCAGACAAATCCATGTTTGCCAAAGCACTGCCTACAATGTATTGCATCATAGACCATTCCCATGGCTTCTGGCTCTACTTCAGTGAGTGATCCTATAAACCCCTCAAAAGGTGACAAGCTCAGCCCAACCAAATGCCAACCCCAAAACATAGAGAAAGAAATAAAATATAAACCTGTTGGTTGCCATGAAGTAAGACGTCTGTGCTAAGTCCTTGCTTGCTAATAGAAACAAAGGAAAAAGGAGTTATTAGCTCCATTCTCTCTCAACAAATACATAGTAAACATGCATTATTTGGAAGATACTGCAATAGTAATAAATCAGGCAGATAATGCCGAGTTCCCTTGTGTTTGCATCTACCCAAGTGAGCAGATGATGATTTACGGAGGGGTGAAGTAAGATGCTGGCAGCTGGCCCCAGGGCCTTCAGACTGAGCGTATGTTCTACAACTGATTTCCAATCGTAACGTTAACAGTTATGCTATTTCCAGATCGAGGGACTCAGGCTTTACTTTGCACATCAGCTCCTGGGGGAACCTGCTTAAAATATAGTTCCTGACACAGTTCCTGAATCAGACACACTCTGATTCAAGAGATCACAGAGAAACAGCAAGCTAAAAGACAAACCAATAGGACCTGGCCCCAAAGTCAGAACACAAAAGGCTTTTTGATATATTTGGGGACATGAACTTTTGTCCATAAAAAAAGAAAAAAATTTCAACTGAGCAGACTATGATTAACCCCTTAAACATTAAATTACACCTACTTCACACACTACAATGAAAAATAAAACATTCCACATACCCCAAAAAACAATCAAATAAGACAGCCAATTTTATCTTCTTTAGAACTTAAGTGTTTTTTCTTTCCTTTTTTTGTTTTTGTTTTTCGACAGTTTCTCTGTGTAGCCTTGCCTGTCCTGGACTCGCTTTGTAGACCAGGCTGGCCTTGAACTCACAGAGATCCACCTGCCTCTGCCTCCCAAGTGCTGGGATTAAAGGCGTGCACCACCATCACCCAGCCAAGTTTGTTTGTTTTAAGTTTTAATATATAAAACTTGGAGGAAATGGGAATTTTTTTTTTTTGAAACTTCAATTTTCATGAATCATTATTAAAACAAAAGTAGGGCTAGTTATCAGCTCAGCATATAAAACTCTAGGACATTCATATGCACAATGATACCCAGGCTCTCACGTGTATCAAGCAAATGCTCAACCACTAAGAATTTAAAGCCCCACATACTCCTTTGTTTGCTGTTTCTGTTATTGATTCTATGTAGCCCAGGCTTAGCCTGAACTCACTATATAGCCCAGGCTAGCTTAGAACTTGCAATAATCTCCCTGTCTCAGCCTCCCAGATACTGGGAATGTTGGTGAGATCCACCACAACTGGGGCCACAGATATTACTATGCTGTTTAATAAACAGAACCCTTACTGATTCAGATGTAAGGCAATGGTAGAGCAGCTGCCAACATATACAAAGCCCTAGGTTTAAACTCTGTTCAAAAACAAAACAAAACAGGGCTGAGTATGGTGGTGCAAGACTTTAATTCTAGCACTTAGGAGGCAGAAATCTGAGTTCCAGGCCAGCCTGACCTACTTAGCAAATTCCAGTCCAGGCAAGGCTACATAGTAAGACCGTGTCTCAAAAATGAAAAATGAGCCAGCCTGGTCTACAAAGTGAGTCCAGGACAGCCAAGGCTACATAGAGAAACCCTGTCTTGAAAAACCAAAAAAAAAAAAAAAAAAAAAAAAAAAGAAAGAAAGAAAGAAAAATGAATTAATTAGTTTAATCATTTAATAAGTAGTTTTTTGATCAGGACTGGAGAAATGGCTCGCTGATTAAAAGCACTAGCCTTGCTTCCAGAGGTGCAGGGTTTGATTCTCAGTACCTTCATGGCTAATAACTATCCTATAAATCCAGTTCCAGTAGATCTGACTCCCTCATCTGGCCTCCAAGGGTACCAGCCACACATGTTGTACACAAACATACTCAGGCAAAACACCCATCCGTATATAAATTTAAAGTTCCACCCAATGGATTGCCAATAAGAAAAACAAATTCAAATAAATTCTATATAATCATTGAGATCTCCTGTAATTAGACATGAACTAAAATAAGACCATCCACTTTTGTTTTGTTTTGTTTTTTTAAGACAGGGCTTCTCTGTGTAGCCTTGGCTGTCCTGGACTCACTCTGTAGACCAGGCTGGCCTCGAACTCACAGCGATCAGCCTGCCTCTGCCTCCCGAAGTGCTGGGATCAAAGATATGCACCTGGCAAGACCACCTACTTTTAAAAATAAACTATACTTAGCCGGGCGCACGTCTTTAATCCCAGCACTCGGGAGGCAGAGGCAGGCGGATCGCTGTGAGTTCAAGGCCAGCCTGGTCTACAAAGCGAGTCCAGGATGGCCAAGGCTACATAGAGAAACCCTGTCTCGAAAAACCAAAACCAAAAAAAAAAAAAAAAAAAAGAAAAGAAAAGAAAAACCAATAAATAAATAAACAAACTATACTTGTGTGCAAGTGTACAAATGAGACGGGAGTTAGAACACTGGAAAGCCACAGCGTATGTGGAAGTCAGAAGTCAGCTCTCTCCTCTCACTGTGGGATCCAGGGTTCAAGCTTGTAAGGCAAGTGATTTTACCTACTGAGCCATTTGCTGGCCCAAGACCATCAACTCTCAAGATTTTCTGAAAAAATGCCTTGGATATATATATGACTCCATGCTCCTACCCTTTGACAAATACCCCAAAAGACTAAAGTTAACTCTCTTAGCTTCTCTCCTGTTTGGTTCACAGTCCATCCTGACAGGGAGGCCACAGCAGCCAGAGCAAGAAGCAGATGGCTACACTGCATCCAGTCAGGAAGCAGGGGGGTGGGGGGTGGGGGGGAATGACTGAGGGCAGGGCAGCCAGGGAAAGGGGCCGTCCACGACAGGCGGCTCTTCCCACCTCAATTAGCCTAACGCAATGTTCCACTGGAAAACCCACAGGCCTATCTCCCAAGTGATTCTGTCAAAATGACAATTAATGTTGACCACACAATCTTGTTAAATTAAAAGCATCTAAAAATAGTTTCCAAAAGTGCTTGATTCTAGCCAAGCAGGTCACTCCTTCTAAAACTGTGACAAAGCAGCTATGCTGTGCTGGGCTGCACCTTCGTGCCAAGCAGAGGCCCCAAATAACTAAGCAATTCAAAGTTAGTTACTTACCCCGAACAAGCTGGGTGCACTTTACCACATGTGTATGTGGGTGATCAATTGTTAGCTCAAACCCTTAAAAAAAAAAGCAATTGGTTAAAAAGCTAAAATAGTCACCACACTTGATACCACTTTTGTGTGAATCATTGAGGGCCTGTTTCTCTCTCCCAAAAGCTCTGTGCAGAGACTACAGAGACTCCAATTATCCCTCACACTGTCCGAGGCTCCCACCTCCAAGCACCAGCAAGGGCACCAGTGAGACCCAAAGGCCACTCAAGAAACAAACCTCTAAATGCAACAATGGTGCTAAGAGTGGCTACAGAGATGGCACAGTGGTTACGGCATGTCCTGTAGAGGACTGCGTTTGACTCCTAACACTCATATGGTGGTTCACTGTA
This sequence comes from Acomys russatus, assembly GCF_903995435.1. Classification (NCBI taxonomy): domain Eukaryota; kingdom Metazoa; phylum Chordata; class Mammalia; order Rodentia; family Muridae; genus Acomys; species Acomys russatus. Next base: position 60,519,244 of record NC_067153.1, read on the forward strand.
ACCCAGTTTCAAAGGATTTGACACTTTTTGTTTGTTTGTTTGTTTTTTGAGATAGGGTTTCTGTGTAGCCTTGGCTGTCTTAGTACAAATAAAGTTTGGGTTTTTTTGGGTTTTTTTTGTTTTCGAGACAGGGTTTCTTTCCCTGTGTAGCCTTAGCTATCCTGGACTCCCTTTGTAGACCAGGCTGGCCTCGAACTCAATGATCCACCTGCCTCTGCCTCCCAATGCTGCAACTAAAGGTGTGCGCCACCACACCCAGCCCGGATTTGACACTTTCTTCTGACCTCTGTGGGCACCAGGCATACATGGTGCACAGACATATACTCATTCACATAAAATAAAGTAAATCTAAAAGAATGTTTTATCTCTTTGTAGGAAAAAGGATGCAGCACAAGGTTGAAAGAAGCAGCCTCACAAACAAGGACTCCTTCTAAAGCTTAGTCTCCTTCATTTGGGGAAGCAGAGAGTAGGAAAAGATGGTTCCATGTAGCCCGGGCTGGCTTCAAAGTCACTGTGTTGCTGAGAATTACTGTATTTCTGATCCTCCTGCCTCCAGCTTCAAATGCTGAAATACGGGTGTGCACCAGCACGGGCAATTTGTGAGGCACTGAGGATCTAGACAGCAAACCTAGGGTTCAAGAAAGCTAAGCATTCTACCAACTGAGCTATAGCCTCGCTTCCTTACAGCTGAACCTCGAAAAGAGAAGACAGGGTTTCTATGTGGAGACCAGACTGGCCTCCTTGAAATTCTGAGATCCTCCTGTCTCTGCCTCCCTGAGTCCTGGGATTAAAGGCCACCATGGGCGGCTGGATTAGAAATCTTAATTCATTCCTCTCGCCTCATTTCCTTTATCTCTCTCTTTTTTTAAAGATTTACTTATTATGTATACAGTGCTCTGCCTGCATGTACACCTGCAGGCCAGAAGAGGGCACCAGATCTCATTACAGATGGTTGTGAGCCACCATGCGGTTGCTGGGAATTGAACTCAGGACCTCTGGAAGAACAGCCAGTGTTCTTAACCTCTGAGCCATCTCTCTAGCCCTCACTTTGTTCCTTTTCATCAGCTCTATTATAATGTGTACTTGTTGATCCAACTTCAAAAGGTCATTACCAAAATTATTTAACAGGGTCAGTATATTGAAAAAATGACGTAAGTACATTTTATTTTAACACAGAAATAAAAATCCCAGCCATGCATTGTGGCACACTCCGGAGGCTGAGGACATCTGCAAATTTGATGCCAATCTGATATATACAGTGAGTTCAAGGGCCAGCCTGAGCTACATGATAAAAGATTGTCTCAAAGTAAATCAATAAAGTTAAAACAAAAACAAAACATAGATATAATGAACAATTCACATGTTGCAAGTTATTCAATAGGATGACTAATACAGCTGGTATACAGAGAGATTTCCAGGACAAGAGCTACCCACAGTAACTCAGAAAGGAGGAGGAGGAGGAGAAATTTCAGTACAAAATCACTCTCTCATACACCTCCCAGCATGCTCAGGAGGCAGAGGCTGGTGGACCTCTGTGAGGTCCAGGCCAAACACATAGACTCCGTCTCAAAAAACAAAACAAACAAACAAACAAACAAAGCAGAGCCAGAGCAGGGCGTGGTGGTTCATTCCTTTAATCCCAGTACTAAGGAAGCAGATCGTGAGTTCAAAGCCAGCCTGGTCTACACAGTGAGTCCAGGACAGCCAAAGCTACACAGATAAACCCTGTCTCCAAAAGCCAAACAAACAAAACACTCTAAAATAGAGAGATAAATCATAAACCTTACAATGAGGAAAATTAAAAGCAAACTCCTGACTAGTGGCTGTTTCAAGGATCTCCATGAACCTAACACTGTGGACTACGAGCTGCACAGGCACTATTACCCAGCTACAGACATGTCCCAGTCCCTTCAAAAGACTTCCTCCTAATCTTACAGATCTAACATGAAATCATTTTATTCCATATATACCTTTTCATGCTCTTAAGAAAATGAACTTACCTAAGGTCTGCAAAATTATGCTCTCTAAAATCACCAGATCTTGAACTTGTTGGAGGTAGGCCTAAGAGAGAAAAAACGGAAGTTATATCCCACAAAAGAGCAAGCAATTTTAAAAACCAAACAACGAACGGTATGGATAGAGGCCCTGAAAGATGGGTCTACAGTGAACAGCACTTGATGCTCTTGCAGACGACCTAGGTTGGTTCCCAGCACCCACACTGCAGCTCACAGTCATTTGTACCTCCAATTCCAGGGGATCCAACACCCTCGCTGGCCTTTTCAGCACTATATACATGTGGTTCACTTACATACATGTAGGCAAACACTCATACACATAAAACTTTAAAAACCAGGCTGGAAGCTAGGTGGTGGTGGCACACGCCTTTCATCCCAGCAATCAGGAAGCAGAGGCAGGTAGATAGATCACTGTGAGTTCGAGGCCAGCCTGGTCTACAAAGTGAGTCCAGCACAGCCAAGGCTACACAGAGAAACTCTTGTCTCGAAGGAAAAAAAAAAAAAATCAGGCCGAAGAGATTAACTAAGAGGTTAAGCATGCTGACTACTCCTCTGGAGGTCCTGAGTTCAATTCCCAGCAACCATATGGTGGCTCACAACCATCTATAATGAGATCTGGTGCCATCATCTGGTGTACACGTGTACATGCAGGCAGAACACTGTATACATAATAAAAAGGCATCACAGATGGTCAGTAGTGGCGCTTGCCTTTAATCCCAGCACCTCAGAGGCAGAGGCAGGTAGATCTCTATGAGTTAAGAGTCCAGCCTGGTGTACAGAGTGAGTTCTAGGACAGCAGGGATACACAGAGAAACCCTGTCTCAAAAAATAAATAAATAAGTAAATAAATATCACATTTTATTTGCAGGCCATTTAAGAGCACTGTAAGGCTGGAGAGATGGCTCAGCAGTTAGGAGCACTGTCTGCTCTTCCAGAGGTCCTGAGTTCAATTCCCGGCAACCACATGTTGGCTCACAACCATGTGATCTAAAGCCCTCTTTCTGGCATAACAGGTGTACATGCAAATAGAGCACTCATATACAATAAATAAACTTTTTTTTTTTTTAAAAGAGCACTGTAACCATCTAACTGATAAATATTTGACTCACATTAAATTTCTCTTTGAAGCTGGGCGGTGATAGCACACGCCTTTAATCCCAGCACTCAGGAGGCAGAGGCAGGCGGATGGCTCTGAGTTCAAGGCCAGCCTGGTCTACAAAGTGAGTCCAGGACAGCCAAGGCTACACAGAGAAACTGTCTCCAAAAACCAAATAAATAAATAATAAATTTCTCTCTGAGCTGATAGTAGATCTCTAAGAGTTAAAGGAGCTTGGCTGGCATTGGGGGCATGCTTTTATCAGGGGACTTGGGAGACAGGCAAGTGAAATGGATCTCTGAAAGTTGGAGGCCAGGCTGTACTTACAGGATGCCATGCAAGCCAGGGCTACGAAGTGAAACCTTGTCTCAAAAGAATAAACAAACAAAAACTCCGCCCTCTTAAAAAAAAAAAAAAAAACAAAACCATAAGGAGAATAAATTTTAAAAGTCTTCTCAAAGCCAGGCACAGGGGGAAGCACTCGGAAGGCAGAGGCGGGTGGACCCGAGTTCAAAGACAACCAGGGCTACATGAAGAGACTGTTTCAAAACAAAAAAGTTCATTCAGATTTCTACCAACTAAAACTATAAGGCTGGGCACGGTGCTGCACTCCTTTTATCCCAGCACTCAAGAGGCAGGAAGATCTCTGTGAGCTCAAGGCCAGCCTGGTCTACAAATTAGTCTAGGACAGCCAGAGCTGTTACACAGAGAAAATCTGTCTCGAAAAACCTAAATAAATAAAAAATAAAATAAACTATAGCCAGTGAAAATTAAAATACAATTGTGAAATGAAAGCTGAAATCGTCTTGCATTTGTTTATAGTGCATAGGGAGAGAGACATGTGCACACTTCAGCTTGGATGTGCAAGTTAGAGGACAGCGTGTGCGGGTCAGTTCTCCTTGTGGGTTTAGGCATCGGCCTTTGGTTGTCGGCCTCGGTAGCGAGTACCTTACCAGTGAGCCAGCTGTAAGCCCTACCCTGAGCAGTAAGGACTTAATCACGTAGAAGTGCTCTATCATTGAACTATACCTCCACCTCCCCTCATCTCAAGGATTTTATTAAAGTTTAATAATTTTACAAACTTTACAAATATGGCTGGGCAGTAGTGGTGCACACCTTTAATCCCAGTACTCAGGAGGCACAAAAGCAGGTGGATCTTTGTGAGTTTGAGGTCAGCCTGGTCTACAGAGCGAGTTCTAGGTCAGACGGAGATACACTGAAAAACCCTGTCTCGGAAAACAAAACAAAAATTTTGTAAATATGGCTTTTATACTTCTTTGGAAAAAACTGGCCTCTAGGAAAATGAAATTCGGGTAAGGAGTTAAGAGACCACAGTAGGCTGGAAAGAGATGGATCAGGGGTTAAGAACACCACCTGCTCTTCCAGAGGACCAGGTTCAATTCCCCAGCACCACACGGCTGTATGTAACCTCCCTTCTCAGGGATCTGAATCACACATATATATGCAGGTAAAATATGTATACACATAAAATAAAAGTAAAAACTGTGACGGGCAGTGATGGCACACAACTTTAATCCTGGCACTCTAGAGGCAGAGGCAGGCGGGTTACTGAGGTCAGTCTGGTCTACATAATGAGCTCCAGCAAGCCAGGCACAAATAGAAACCCTGACCTGAAAGAAGGAAGGAAGGGACTAAAAACAATATAAAGTATCAAAAGAAAGCACAATGTGCTTATCACCACGAAGTCTTTATTCTTATGGTTGTAGCTAATTTCACATTAAACTTTGTATTATTTATTAGTAAATCAAGTAAGAATTTACTATGCTAGCCCTCTTTCCAATATATTAAAGTACAAAAGTCTTCCTATTACAGGGGCTCAATACTCAAGTAAGGAACTATGAGTGCACTTTGGAGAAGGGGGAAAGTGTGACGGTTTGAGGATAAAATGTTTCCCAGTCTCCTGTGTTAAAGGGCCCAGGTGCCAGGTTGAAGAGATGGTTAGCAGGCAAGATGTTGTCAAGCAAGACTGATCCCAGGAACCCCAGTAAAGGAGGAAGAGAGAACCAATGCCACAAAGTTGTAGTCTGGCCTCCACACAGGCCATGGCTGGCTGGCTAACTGGCATGCATACATGCAGGCACACAGGCACGGCACCCAAACTGTTATGGTCTGGCTGTCAGCTGACGGGCCTTTAGGAAGTAACTGGATCATGAATGCTCTGACCTCATCAGTGGATTAATCCAGAGAGGCTGTTATAATCTGATGAGGCAGGTCACAGAAGCACGTCCTCCACAGAGTGCATCTCATCCCTGGCTCTTTGTTGATGCTCTGCATCCTGCTCCTTCCAAGCCATGATGTCCTGCCTCATAGCCACGGGACCAAAAGTAATACAGCTAAATAACCGCAGGCGAGAACCTGTGAGACTACGAGCCAAAGAAATCAATGCTTCCCTTGGGCTGTTTTTCAGATGTTTCATCATAGCGAGAAAGTGGCTATCCATGCCTGTTTCAGTAGCACACATACTGAAACTGGATACACAAAATTTCTAAAAATAAAGAGTACATATACAAATCTATATACTTTTTTCATAAAGCATGATCCATATACCCATATGAGACTTAAATGACCTAGTAACATTAATCTATAATTTTCCCTCAGTTTTAAGTGTTAGAATTCTCAACGTCTCCGATCATTGGCCTGGAACTCACAAGAGATCTACCTGCCTCTGCCTCCCAGTGCTGAGATTAAAAGCGTGCACCAACATGCCTGGCTCCAATCACTGGCTTCTAAAACCAAAACTGCAAAGGTGGCTCAGTAGCTAAGAGCATATGCTGCTCTTGCAGAAAATCAGAGTTCAATTCTGAGCCTCACACTGGTCAGCTTACTACCACCCATACCTCCAAGGGGATCCAAGACCTCTGGCCTCTGTGGACATCTGCACCCATATAGTATGTATTTAATTAAATACATAAATCATTTTAAACATCTTTTCTAAAAGATGTATTTATTCATTACTATGTATACAGTGTTCTGCCTGCATGTACAACTACAGGCCAGAAGAGGGCATCAGGTTACATTATACATGGTTGTGAGCCACCATGTGGACGCTGGGAATTGAACTCAGGACCTCTAGAAGAGCAGTCACTGCTTTTAACCTCTGATCCATCTCTCCAGGCCCCATAAATCATTTTTAAAAAATAAATTTTAAAAAGCCAGGAGAGTCACCCTTCATTACAAAAGCCAAGGACTGAAAGTGTGGGTTTTCTTTCTTTTTAAAGACACAGCACTCACCATGTAGCCCTGGCTGCTCTAAGACTCAGTATACAGAGCAGGCTGGCCTCAGAGGCCCTCCTGCCCTCTGCTTCCTGAGTGACAGGTTTTACGGTGTACACAACCACATTCAGCTTGGGGGAGTGGCTCTGCAACAGTGTTTGCCTAGAATTCTGAGTCCTAGATTCGATGCCTGACCACCAAAACATCCCCCTACACACACACACACCAGGAAGCACGAAACAAAACAAACGCATATGTGCACAGGATAAAGGTCCAACAGAGTCTCTATGGAACTGTATTTAACAGTATTCTCACAGGAAGAAAATGTGAACTTTAATCTGAAATGATTTTTTTTCTTTTTTTAAAAAATATGGAACACTTCACCTATTTGTGTGTCATCCTGGTGCAAGGACAGTGCTAATCTTCTCTGTATCATTCCAACTTTAGCATATGTGCTGCCGAAGCAAGCACCTGAAATGAATCTTAATAAGAGTTTGAACCCTGTCTCAGAAAAATAGTTTGGACTCTTTAATAATAACCATAATGCTTCTTGGCCTTTTAGCTAAAGTCAAATTTAATAATAAACACATACAAAACCTGTTATCTCTAAGCATGTGTTCATTTTCAAACTGTTGTTTAAGTCAGGCAGAGACCCTTTCTCATTTTTAAATTTCCATGGCTGGAGAGATGGCTCAGTGGTTAAGAGCACTGTCTTCCAGAGGACCTGAGTTCAATTCCCAGCAACCACATGGTGGCTCACAACCATCTATAGTGTGATCTAATGCCCTGTTCTGACCTGCAGGTGTATATGTAGGCAGAGCACTGCTTACATAAGAAAGAAAGAAAAAGAAAGAAAGAAAGACAATAAAAAAGGTGGAAACAGCCAGGTGGTGGTGGTGCACACCTTTAATCCCAGCACTCAAGAGGCATAGGCAGGTGGATCTCTGAGTTCCAGGACAGCCAAGGCTACACAGAGAAACCCTGTCTTGAAAAAACAACAGCTAAAAGCTATGTCTGCTTCTTAACAGAATGGTTAGAGATGTAAATACACATGTGTTTGTTGAACTACTACCTGCACTTTTTTTTGTTTTGTTTTGTTTTGTTTTTCAAGATAGGGTTTCTCGGTGTAGCCCTAGCTATCCTGGACTCGCTTTGTAGACCAGGCTGACCTCGAACTCACAGCAATCCACCTGCCTCTGCCTCCCGAGTGCTGAGGTTACAGGTGTGCGGCGCCGCCGCTGCCGCCGCCGCCGCCGCCGCCACGCAGCTTACCTGGCCATTTTTAAACAGGAGAGAATAAGAAAAATATTTTGGATACAGAGGGTGAAAAAACCTATCCAGGTGATATGATTCTTCTTTGCTCTTACATAGCTTTCAATTTTATGACAAACTTTTGGATAAATCTTATTTTTTTTTTTTTTTTAATTTTAAAAAGTAAACACTGGCCAGGCAGTGGTGGCACAAACCTTTAATCTCAGAACTAGGGAGGTAGAAGCAGGAGAATCTGAGTTCAAGGCCTGCCTGGTCTACAGAGTGAGTTTTAGGCCAGTCTGGTCTCCAGAGTGAGTTCAGGGACAGCCAGAGCTACACAGAGAAAACACTGTCTCAGGGAAAAAGAAAAATAAACACTAGAAAGTTTAACATCGCAGGTTCAAAGTTGCAAAATGAAGCAATGATTTTGTGAAGGTGTAGACAGCCACCTACCTCACTCCTCGTGTCAGGAAGTGACTCCTGCGGATGGAGGCAAGTATGTGCTACCTTGATGACGTGTTCCAACTTTTTTGGCTGTTCTTCCACTTTTGCTGCTAGAAACAATGCTGCTGGAGCCATAGACTTCAGAGAGGGGGGAAAAAGTCACGCTTGTTATTTAATTCTAAATGATAATCAGATCTAAGAGGAGCTAAATCTCATACACATCAAGTCTCCACTACAATCTCAAAGGTCTTGCTCATACTTTCCCCTCGCCTGTCAAATCATAGCACCAGTCCTGACAATGCCTCAGGTATTCATGTGAGAGGCTGCAGATGTTGCTGCTGTCCACTGAAAACTGGACCATTTACACTTGTTATTTGCTTTTATATCCCCACCCCTTTTCAAGACTGGGTCTCTCTGTGTAGCCTTGGCTGTCATGGACTTGCTTTGTAGACCAGGCTGGCCTCGGAACAGATCTGCCGGCCTCGGCTTCCCCCAGGGCTGGAATTACAGGGGTGCACTGCCATGCCCAACTTTGCTTTAGTTTTTTAGATGGGGATCTCACTGTGTAGCCCAGGCTGGCTTGGTACCCACTATTTGTTTAGCTCAAGACTGCCCCAACTAGTAAGCCTTCTGCCTCATTCAGCCTCTTGGGTGTTTGATTATGGATGGGTGTGAGCAACCATACCAAGGTTACTGGGATTTGTTGTTGTTTTTCTAAACTGGTAAACTGGAATTCAAGAATAAGTAAATTCAAAGACAAAGTAAGCAAGTGCCAGCAGCTACAGGGCCAGATCACGAGACTCCTAATGAGGGAAGAATTGACACAAATGGTCTAAAACCAAACACTGCTCATGGCTGCCTAATTTTGTGAGGGGGAGGGAGGGTCAGTGAATTGTAGAATCTTTAAAAGTTTGGGGGAATTTTTAAAAAATTGGGGGCTCAGCAGATAAAGTGGTGGCTTACGTCGAAAAACTCCATGCCACATAAAATCCAGACGCAGCAGCATGTCTATAATATCAGGGTAAAGAGGTAGAATAGGAGGATCCAAGCCAAAATGGCAGGCTCCAGCTCAGTGAGAGACCTTATTTCAAAAAAACAGAGAGCAATAGAAGATCTGATGTCCATCTCTACTCTTGTCCCCTACACACAAGCAAGCACACAACTGCATACAACACCACACACACTAAGTAAAAATGGGTTTGTGGAGTGTGGCAATCCACAGCTGCAATCCCAGCGCCCCAGAGGTAGAAGGTGGATCTGAGGTGAAGACCAGCCTGGTGTACATGGTGAGTCTCATTAAATTAAAAAATAAATAAATAAATAAGTGTGTGTGTGTGTGTGTGTGTGTGTGTGTGTGTGTGTGTGTGTGTGTGTAAAAAGGGGGGGGGGGAGAAAAAGAGATTACAGGTACTGGGGCCCAGTTCCTAGAGAGCTTACTGGTTCCATGCCCGATGCCACCTTTTTAAAAAAAAAGGGGGGGGGGGCGTGAGGAAAGAGACACATAGTAGTGCTGCCCTAGCACTGGGACGCAGAGGGAGGAATCATTTACATAGTGAGTTCAAGGACAGCCTGGGCTATACAAAAGACTGTCTAAAATGGGTGTGCTAGTGCACGCCTTTAATCTCAGCACTCCCAGCACTTGGGAGGCAGAGGCAGGCGATTGCTGTGACTTCAAGGCCAGCCTGGTCTATAAAGCGAGTCCAGGACAGCCAAGGCTATACAGAGAAATCCTGTCTCAAAAAACCAAAAAATAAAAAAAATTAAAAATTAAAAAATAAGAACTAGGGGGAGGAAAAAAAAATAAGAACTGGACTGTAGTGGCTCACCCCTTTAATCCCAGGACTTGGCAGGTGAGTCTAAGGTCAGCCTGGTCTACAGAATGAGTTCCAGGACAGCCAAGGCTACACAGAGAGACCCTTTGTAGGGGGTTAGAGGGAGGACAAAAAGACAACAACCAAAATAAAATAAAATAAAACAATTTATGCCAAGTGTGGTGGTGCCCTCTTTAGTCCCAGCACTCAGGAGGCAGAGGCAGGGAGATCTCTGTGAGTTTGAGGCCAGCCTGGTCTACAGAGTTCCAGGACCGCCAGGGCTATTTATTACAAAGAGAAATCCTGTCTTGAAAAACAAAACAATCCACAAAGTATTAAACTCACAAAACAGAAAACATTTGGAGAGAAAAATAATCCAAGCCAATATACAAGCAGGTAAAGATCTCAGACCCTGACCATAAAAGATCACACAGCACAGCTGGGCGTGGTGGCGCACACCTTTAATCCCAGCACTGGGAAGGCAGAGGCAGGTGGATCTCTGAGTTTGAGGCCAGCCTGGTCTACAAAGAAAAGTTCCAGGACAGCCAGGCTATTACACTGAGAAACTCTTGCCTCCAAAAACAAAAAAAAAAAAATTACAGGGCAACTGAAGCATTATAATATTGGTTTGCAATTGTCTAGACTAAAGGCTGGCATGCTACAAAGGTATTTATTTGCACAACTGTCCTTATCCTTCCATTATTCTTAAGCTAAACTGGAAGCAGCGTAGATGCCCATCACAGATGAATGAGGAAAGAAGCAGGAGTGCAGCTTGCTGGGCAGAGTGTCCGCCCCAGGCTGGATCTCAGCAGGTCACCCTATCTAGTAAACCCCAGGGGCTGGGCTCGGGCTTCACAGCCAGCACCTGTCCCACTATCACCCATCTTACTAGGCCACAGTCTTTTTTTTTTTTTTTTTTAAAGGCAAGGTCTCCCATGTTTGTCCAATGCTAGCCTCAAATTGGCAACCCTCTGCCTCAGTTTCCCTTATTCCTAAGATTACAGGTACGTGCACCTAACTCTAAGAAGCAGTTTGATAACAGTTTAGAGTAAACATTCTCTTCATAAAAAACAAAAACAAGGGGCTGGAGAGATGGCTCAATGATTAAGAGCACCACCTGCTCTTCCAAAGGTCCTGAGTTCAATTCCCAGCAACCACATGGTGGCTCACAGCCATCTATAATGTTACCTGGTGCCCTCTTCTGGCCTGCAAGTAAACAAGCAGACAACACTGTATACATAATAATAAAATAAATCTTAAAAAAAACAAAAAACCAAAAAACAAGGAGGGCTGGGGGTTTAGCTCAGTGGTAGAGCGCTTGCCTAGCAAGCGCAAGGCCCTGGGTTCGGTTCTCAGCTCTGGAAAAAAAATAAAATAAAAATATCATCTATCGCTTTAAAAAACAAAACAAAACAAAACAAACACCACAGATAATATTTACCAATTGTTTGCTTTGGGCAGGAATTCTGAAAATTAATTAATTTAAATCCCATAAACTCCTTTGGAAACAGGCACTATTACTTAACATAAAGATCAGAAATCTGAGGCACAAGCCACACAGATATTAAGCAGATCACCAAGACTCCAAATCTAGGCACATCTGACTCCAAGGTACATCCTTTTTTAGTTTTGGATTTTTGGAGACAGGGTTTCTCTGTGCAGCCTTGGCTGTCCTGGACTGGCTATGTAGACCAGGCTAGCCTCAAACTCACAGTGATCCACCTGCCTCTGGCTCCCTGAGTGCTAGGATTACAGGTGTGTGCCACTGCACCCAGAGCACCAACAATTTTTAAATATATAAATTACAACATAAACACAAAAGATTCAGAGGTAATTTACTAGAACTTTCCTATTCCTTACTTGAAAAGATTTAAGGCAGCATACATGGAAATTCAGCTGGTGAATTCTGAATCCAAGTAAACTCATGGGGTCTGTTACACTGCTGCAAAGAATACCCTGATGAAGTCTTCCAGAAGGGCGGACTAACAGCAAAGACTGCACTCATGCACACCCTTAGCATTTATATTTAAAGGGCTATAAGCGATCTATGTAAAGATAAGGCTATTGGGCTGTGTTTTGCTTTGTTTTTTCTTTCTTCAATACAGAGTTTCCCTTGGTGGCCCTGGCTGTCTTGGAACTCACTTTGCACACCAGACTGGCCTCGAACTCAGAGATCCACCTGCCTCTGCTTCCCAAGGGCTGGGATTAAAGGCGTGCACCAACCCCACCACCACCAGGCCCCAAGGAATATTTTTATAAAAAATTAGAACTGACCTGAATATCCACCAAAAGAAAACTAGTTAAATAAACTATCATAAAGGCATAAATCTACGTGGCCAATTAACTTCTTCTTTTTCCTTCTCCAGTGTGGGGAATCCAACCCAGGGCTTCACATGTGCTAGGCATATAGACACATTCCCCAGTCCTCAGTGGTTAAGAGCACTAGCTGTTCCTCCAAAAGACTCAGGTTTGATTCCTAGTATGGCAGTTGACAATGCTTATAACTCTAGTCCCAAGAGATCGATGCCTATTTCTGACCTCCTCAGGCACCAAGCAAACTTGTGGTATAGAAACATACGTGCAGGAAAACACCTATATATATGGAATAAAAATAAATTAAAAAGCCTTTACCTTTAAGAATGCTTACAGTAACCGGGCGTGGTTTTTACATGTCTTAATCCCAGTGCTGGGGAGGCAGAGGTAGGCGGAGCTCTGTGAGTTCCAGGCCAGCCTGATCTACAAAGAGTTCCAGGACAGCCAAGGCTACACAGAAAAACTTTTACCTGCCTCCCAAAAAAAATGTTTTAATTAAAAAAGAAATATATTTTCGGGCTGGAGAGATGGCTCAGAGGTTAAGAGCACTGACTGCTCTTCCAGAGGTCCTGAATTCAGTCCCCAGCAACCAACCACGTGGTGGCTCACAACCATCTATAACGTGATCTGATGCCCTTTTCTGGCGTGCAAGTGTACACACAGGCAGAACACTGTATACAGAATAAAAAATAAATCTTCAAAAAAATTTTTTTCAAGGTGTTTGTGTGTGAAGACAGGTGTGTCCAATAGGTCTTCCTCAATCCCTCTCCATCTTCTCTTTTTTCTTTATTTTTCAATAATTTATTTTTATTTATATGCATTGGTGTTTTGCCTGCTTTACACATGTACGTCTGTGTGAAGGTGTCAGATCTTAAGAGTTACAGATAGTTGTGAGCTACCATGTGGGTGCTGGGAATTGAACCCAGGTCCTCTGGAAAAGCAGCCAGTGCTCTTAACCAGCTGCTGAGCTGTCTCTTCAGCCCCCATCTTTTCTTTTTTAAACAGAGTCTCTCGCTGAACCAGGAGCTCAAGAACCCCCGCTAAGCGCTTGCTAGCGAGTCCCAAGAGCCCTGTCCCCAACTCTCAGTGCTGCAACTACACCTATGCACCACCATGCCAAATCTTTCAAAAAATTCTTTTTCTATTTATTTTTATCTATGTGCATGTGTGCCTGCATCTGAACCAGCACCTCTTCAGCCCCATCCCACCACAGCCAGACTTCTGTAGAGTTTGATATCAAACTCAGGTCCCCACGCCTGGATGACAAGCACTTACCAAATGACACATCTCCCAGGCCCCCTGTGATTCTGTCTGTCCATGACTAGGTCTGCTACCCTCAAACTCTTCGGATCCTCCTGCCTTGGCCCTCAAGATCTGAAATTACAAGTGTGCACCACCATGCCCTGTCTCCTTGAAGCCACCTAAATTATGAGAAACAGCATGAAGAGAATGTTCCAGAAAGTTGTATAATAGGGGTATGGGCCGGGCGTGGTGGCGCACGCCTTTAATCCCAGCACTCGGGAGGCAGAGGCAGGCGGATCGCTGTGAGTTCAAAGCCAGCCTGGTCTACAAAGTGAGTCCAGGATGGCCAAGGCTACACAGAGAAACCCTGTCTCGAAAAACCAAAAAAAAAAAAAAAAAAAAAAAAAAATAGGGGTATGGTGAGGCATGACAAGTTCATATACAGAAAGACATGATGCTGCATGTCAGATACTGATCAGTGAGTGCTCTACAGAGCAGAAGAGCTTTCACTGCATACGTTTCTGTACTGTTAACTTTTACCATGTGAAGTCATTATATTTCTAATAAATAAATCAAAAATCCCAAGGCAGCTAGTATGATAGCTCAGCAAAGTTCCTGATGTGCCGCAACTTTACACCGAGTTCGATCCCCAGAACCCATGGCAAAAGAGTGTCCTCTAACCTCCGTTTGTGCAGCATAGCAAGTGTGGACTGCACTCACACACACACACATATCATGTACATGACACATGCATGTGCACAGCTCCGCGGGCTGCCCTGACAGGGTTACCATCAATGCTATCGTTTAAGCCTTCTCAACACCAATTCTAGTTGATCACAGCTAAATTCAACTTATAAAACTAATGTTATGTTAAGAGGATAATGTTTTTAATGTGCTAACTCCAGAATATATCTAAAATCAATACTCTAAAGAAGACTACTTTAAAAGTTAGGACACCAGGTGTGGTAGTGTCCGCCTTTCACCTCAGCACTCAGGAGGCAATGGCAGGTGAATCTGAGTTCCAGGCCAGTCAGGGCTGCATAATGAGGTCCTATCTCAAAACGAGACAAATGAAAACAAAAAAATATGATATCCAAAAGAACATCTCTACAATGAAATAATTATTAGAGCATTAATTCAACTAGCTTACTGCAGGTCCTTTAGAAAAAAACAGATAAACGTCTGTCTTAAGCAAGGTTAACACAAAGACAATAAGAAAGCATGTCACAGCCGGGGGTGGTGGCTCATGCCTATAATCCCAGCACTCGGGAGGCAGAGGCAGGTGGATTGCTGTGAGTTCGAGGCCAGCCTGGTCTACAAAGCGGGTCCCGGACAGCCAAGGCTACACAGAGAGACCCTGTCTCGAAAAACAAAACAAAACAAAAAAAAGAAAGAAAGCGTGTCATCTAGCCTCTGTGGGCACTCACACACTTGTACCAGTCACTAACACATACACACAAAAAAATCATACCAAATCTTTCTTTAGATAGATCCTAAATTTGAAACATGTTTCCTCGAAAACTTTAAAAAAATAGTAATACAGGGATCACTGTGAGTTTGAGGCCAGTCTGGTCTACAAAGTGAATCCAGGACAGCCAAGACTGCAGAGAAGCTCTGTCTCTGGGGAAAAAATTAAAAATAAATTTAAAAACCTAAAAAGAAGCCAGGCATGGTGGTGCACACCTTTAATCCCAGCACTCGGGAGGCAGAGGCAGGTGGATCGCTGTGAGTTCGAGCTCAGCCTGGTCTACAAAGCGAGTCCAGGACAGCTAAGGCTGCACAGAGAAACCCTGTCTCGAAAAACCAACAAAAAAAAACTTTTTTTAAACTGAAAAGAAAAGAACATCTCCCAAAAACTGTAGAGCACTTGACCCACAAACCCAGATGATTTTTTCAAATATCTCCTTAGCACCTTAGGATTTTAATTCTGCAAATGCAGACTTACTGCAACTGAGAGATCACCACAAATTCACCTCCAGATCACCAAATGTTAAGCCAGACATTTCAGGTAACAAACTGAAAACAGCACTATTATACTTACAACTTTGTCAAGAAAAAATATCCTTTTATTCCTATTTTTCCCCATTCTTAAAAGTCATTTCCCTGCCGGGCGTGGTGGAATATGTCTTTAATCCCAACACTTGGGAGACAGAGGCAAGCAGATCGTTGTGAGTTCAAGGGCAGCCTGGTCTACAAAGCGAGTCCAGGACACCCAAGGCTACATGGAGACCCTGTTTTGGAAAAAAGTCAGTTCCCCAGGCATTACCCTAAAATGCATCTTTCCCTCCAGGTAACCACCGAATTTTAGTAAAGGTTTTGCAAAATCTAACTTACATTTGTCTTCTTATGGCCATAAATTTATTTACCACTGTAAAGCTATACTTAAATCATGATTTTTTTTCTAAACTTAAAATGACCAGCCCTAAATTCTAAAATTAAAACCTACTTCAGAAACAACAACCAATGATAAAATGAGCTGCAACACTCCAACCCAAAGGGATTATCCCATACAAAAGCATACTTACATATCGATGGAACTGTGTGAAAGACTGAATCATGTAGAACCGGTGCATATACACAATGGCAGTGTTGATGGTCAGTTGTGAGCTGAGGGCTCAAGTTAAGGTTCAAACACAGACAATATCATCTCCTTTCCAAAAGAACAAATGGCCACGCACAGTAGATGATCTCACATAAAGCTAACACTTTACTCTTCAAACAAAATAGCAGATTTGTTTTCCTCCGCTAATTGCTGACAGCTGACATGTCCTCTACCTAACAGGTACTTAATATGAACTGACTGACTGACGACACAGAACAGTGGCGAGGTGGAAGTCAATCTGTAACACAAGCTACACACCATCGCAGGCTTTTCTGTCATGTCACTTGCCTTCTGCAAAGATGGCCCATTAGCTCAGGATACTGTTTTTATTCCATTTCCTTTTGGGGTGGGGGTGGAGGTCAGAGGGCAGTTTGCCGGAGACAGTTATCTTTCTACCCTATGAGTCTCAGGGATATAATTCAGGTTACAGGCTTGGAGACAAGAGCTTTTATCTGCTGGGCCATCTTGCCTGCTCAAGGATAACTTCCAAAAAGGCTTCTTTTAAAGTCTATCAGCAAGCCGGGCGTGGTGGTGCACGCCTTTAATCCCAGCACTTGGGAGGCGGAGGCGGATGGATCGCTGTGAGTTTGAGGCCAGCCTGGTCTACAAAGTGAGTCCAGGACAGCCAAGGCTAACACAGAGAGACCCTGTCTCGAAAAACCAAAAATAAATAAATAAATAAATAAAGTCTATCAGCATTTGCCTGCATCTATATATGTGCAATGTCTGGTGCCCCAGAGACCAGAAGAGGGCATGGAATACCCCAGAACTGGAGTTACAGATGATGGTGGTCTACCAGGTGGGTACCAAGAATAAGAGCACAAGCGCTCTGTAACTGCTGAGCTAGCCCCACAAAAATAACTTTTAAAGAATATTTACAAGGCTCTCCCTTACTGCCCCTGGGAATCTACTGTCTCTCTCTCTCTCTCTCTCTCACACCTTATAAACTTCGGTTCTCTTTTCTTTGGGGGGGGGAGGGGGTTAATAGGGTGGGATGACGTTTCCAAACAGGGTTTTTCTGTGTATCCCTAGCTGTCTTAAAACCAGCTCTGTAGACCAGGCTGCCATCAAACTCAGAAGTCCGTCTGCCTACCTGCCATCGCCTCCCAATCGCTGGGATTAAAGGCGTGTGCCACCACACCCAGCTTAGCTGTTTCCTTCAGGAAATATCACATGACCTCTGAACTACAAAACCTTTGAAATGATTTGCTGGCCATCCACTAAAAAAAAAAACTCCTGCCATGCTCCAAGTTAAGCCTTTCATTTGTATGTTATCCCTACAGCTTTAATGCCAGACCTCAGCAACAGTCTGTATAAAGATGACAACAAGCCGAAAGAAAGACACTTTTAAAGGTGCTTTAAACATATACAGAAACTTAGGGGCTGGAGAGATGGCTCAGTGGTTAAGAGCACCAGCTGCTCTCCCAGAGGACCTGGGTTCAATCACCAGCAAGTCCTTGGCAATTCACAGCTGTTTGTAACAGTTCCAGGGGATCTGACAGCCTTACAGAGACATACATACATGCAGGCAAAACACCAATGCACAAATAAAAGTAAATTTTACTTGAAAACGTAAGGAAACAGCTGGCAATAAAGAGAAAACCGATTTGGAAGTAATCTACAACCTTTAAACGTAAGCATTATAGACCTAAACTCAGCACTTTTTTTTTCTTGAGTCAAGGGTCTTACTAGGTAGCTTTGGCCTGCCTTTACCTCCCCAATGCTGGGATCAAACGCCCACAACACTATGCCCAGCCCTCAGCACCACTCTTAAATAGAACCTACATAAGTGGAAGCTGCAACTAAAAGAAAAATTATGTGGTACATGGAAAGAACTTTACAACTATTAGCTCTGCCACAAAAGACCAAATTTTCTCAAGAAAAAAAAAGGGGGGGTACTAAAATACCTTATCTTTCTAACAAAAACACCACTAGTGCCCAGAGAAACAAGGATTTAAAATTCTGCAAACTAGTTAGAGCACACCAATACTTACACGTCCCTACGAGCCGAAGTTGACATCTTTCCTTCCTCTTAATTTCTATGACACTGCTACTAGGACACCAAGCTCTGTGGTGGTGGGGGCGAACTTGACAAGTTAACAAGCTAGTAAATAAGAGATATAGGTTTGGAAACAAACCTGGGGCACAAATTCTAGCCCACCTTCGCAAGTCCTTAGGGTACAGAATTTCCCGAAACCCTTTTTATACACTTTGGAAAGCAGCGTGAACCCTCTTAAATGGGAGCCTTAGCTCACGACAGAAAGAAGATTCTCAAAAGCCACCAAAACAGGACAGAATTCAGAGCACAGGGGCTGGGAAGGCACAAAGACGGAGAAGGCACGAAACCCCAGCCAGGCTGGTGGCACCGGGGAGCGAGCGGGAAATTGACTCCGCCTCACTTCCCTCCCGCGAACCACTCACTGTTCGGCCAGCGCCATTGTGGGCTCTCCGCACTAGACGTCCAGCCCCGGCTACCACCTTACCCACTTCTGTCCCGGCCTGGACGCCGAAGCATGGCCGGACGTGCTGCAAGGCCGAGGGCCTAGGCGGAAAGGATACACGTTAAGACGTTGTCCCATGTCCTGGAGGAGATTGGCCGCCTGCTGGCGATAAGATAGTTCTTTATCTGAGTCCACGCCGAAACGACGCGAAGGGCTATTTTCCAGCTGCTCTCGAGTAAAATACCACCGCTTGTTGTTGTTCTTCCTCTCTCCCTCCATAGTGCTTCAAGCAAAAGGCAGCGGCGGGGGCTGCAAGCACTTCCCAGCGTCACCTAAGCGGCGACACACATCCGCTGTGCCGAGACAACTACGACGTGACGAACTTCCTCCAAGAGTAGCCCACCAGGCTGTGACACACTTCCGCCCAGGAAGCCGAGGATTCAAGAGCCTACTTCCGGAATGAACCTAGAGACGACCCGTAGACGAAAGCAATAGCCAGTACGATACTAGGAATGAATTTACGGCCGGGACGCTGGCGCTGGTCTCGTGACACCCGAGGGTGGACGGGGCTCTTAGAAGTTGTTCTTTTAAAATCTTGTCTCCGCCCCCCTCCAGCACCCCCACCACATCCCCCTCCACCCCCCACCACCCCCAACATCCCCCACCACCCCCCACCACCCCCACCATCCCCCACCATCCCCCCACCCCCACCACCCCCACCATCCCCCACCACCCCCGCCCCGAGAACTGAGCCGGTGGCTCTGATCGCCTCGCACTGCGTGGTGCTGGGTCTTTTCCGCGGACGTTCGTGACCGAGGCGCCTTTGTAAAACTGGGCTTACGGAAAATAGGGAAAATAGGCGAGACTCTCAGGAAGCCGAGAAAAGACAAGACAGTGAGTGGCCCTGTCCTAACTGGGACGATTAAAGCCGCGAAAAGGGCCCGGCGTGGTGGCGCACGCCTTTAGTCCCCGCACTCTGGAGGCAGAGACAGGCGAGTCGCTGACTTCGAGGCCAGCCTGGGCTACAGCGCTAGTCCGGGCCAGCCAGGGCTACACAGAAGAAACCCTGTTTCGAAAAACAAACAAAACAAAGCCGCGAGCAGGCTTCTGGGTTCTTAGCAGCAGTGTCAAGACCTGCAGCCGGTTTGAAAAGCGGCTCCACTAGTAGCCTTTACCTCTGTTTCCCTGCCGATAACCAACTTGAAGGAATAAAATTAATGTTACAAATGTCATGCTTCCACGTCCAAAGGACACGATGTGTTTTGCTGTTGTTCAGTTGGAAGGGTTTTATTTGGGGGGGGGGGGCGTGTCTCTTTTTACACGTACCTTATGGTAGCCTTGGCAGGCTTGGAACTCAGAAATCCGGCTGGCATGGGACACCATGCCAGGCTCAAGAACACTACTGACTTAAATATAATTTCATTTTGGTGGTGAGACCTTTTCTCTTGCTTTCCTCCTGTTCGTGATTGTGATATGCCTGCTGGCACAAATCCCAAACGTCGGGTCAGGTCCCAAGGGCGCTGCAAGCGTTAGTGCAGCTCAGGTCAATAGGTCTAGGAAACCCAAACCTTAGGGAGAGATTATCAAGGGACAGAGACCAGGAGATAGTTTGTGCGCTGACCTCACTATCAGGTTCACTTGTGGGGCCTTTCCACTCCAGTGTCTCTGTGGCCACGCCTCTGTCGCTGCAGCCAACTCAGTGCTGACATTCACACAATCTCAGACAACAGATCTGAGTGGGTGGCCAAGAGCCCACTGTACCCACCACTGGCATGGGAACAGGCAATCCATCTTGAAGATTTGGGGCTCAGATTTTTACCCCAGAATCCTCTGGGACTTGCATGTATGTGAATGAAGGGGGTCCCCGGAGATGGCTTAGCAGTTAGAAGAGGCTGCTGCCAACCCTCATGACCTGAACTCAATCCCAGGGACACCCCATGGTAGATGAAGGAATTGACTCGAGGCACGTGCATAAACACTAGTTTAGAAACAGTAAAGTGACCTAGGATCTGGTAATGGTTGGACTAAAACTACCTGTACAGTGTGGAAAGTTCCACCAGCACCACATGGAAATTTCCTAAGTTCTAGGACTATTAAGCCAGCTCCAGCATCTAATAACTTTTCACCCTGAGCAGGACAATCTCCTGTCATCTGCCCTCCCTCCAACCCCGCTGGAGGCTGAACTTAGATCCTTGTGCCTATGGTAGGCAGTGCACTACCACCTAGCTGTATCCTCAGCCCTGTTTTGATTTGTTGCTTTAAATTTGACTAAGTTGGTCTTGAACTGAGGTTATAGCCCAGGCAGGCACTAAACTTCTGAACGTCTGGACTCAGCTTCCTAACCTGTCCTACCAGGCCTAGCAAGCTGTTTGTCTATAAAATTTAAATGATATAGCTGGGCATGGTGGCGCACGCCTTTAATCCCCGCACTCGGGAGGCAGAGGCAGATGGATCACTGTGAGTTCAGGCCAGCCTGGTCTACAAAGCAAGTCCAGGACAGCCAAGGCTACACAGAGAGACCCTGTCTTGAGGAGAGAGGGGATTTAAGTGATATAGGCAGGTTGTAATGATGCACCCCTTTAGCTAGGGTGTGGTGGCGCACACCTTTAATTCCCAGTACTGGAGAGGCAGAGGCAGGTGGATCGCTGTGAGTTCGAGGCCAGCCTGATCTACAAAGCGAGTCCAAGACAGCCAAAGTTACACAGAAAAACCTTGTCTCGAAAAAAACAGAAAAACCTTGTCTCGAAAAAAAAAAAATCCCACCACTCAGCAGGCAGTGGCAGGAAGATCCCTGAGTTCAAAGCCAGCCTGGTCTACACAGAGTTCCAGCAGTAGGAGGCAGAAGGAGGAGGGTCTCTCAGTCGCAGACCAGCCTGGTCTACAGCAGGGATTCCTCATGTCTTGTGTTTTACCTACAGGAGCCTCACCAAGTTCTCACTGGGAAGAAAAATGTCCCTCGGCTCTGGTAAGCAGAACAAAAAAGGCACATTTTGAAATGCACTCAGTGGCCTGTCCCTAAGGATCTGGGCTAAGCCTCTTTTCATGTTGTACCCCTTTAACCCCAGCACTCGGGAGGCAGAGGCAGGTAGATCTGTGTGAGTTCAAGGCCAGACTAGTGTAGCCTTGGCTGTCCTGGACTAATTTTGTAGACCAGGCTGGCCTCAAACTCACAGAGATCCGCCTGCCTCTGCCTCCCGAGTGCTGGGATTAAAGGTGTACACCACCACGCCCGGCTCTGGGTCTTATTTTTTTAATTAAAAAAAAAAAAATTCCCTGAAGAAGGGATCTTGTTGGGGGTGGGGTAGGGGTGGGGAGAGGACTGGAGAGTGGGGAAATTGTGTAGGAATGTAATTTATGATAGAAAAGATCTCAGAAGCAGGGAAGATTTGTTGATTTATTTGAAGTAGCATCTCTATATGTAGTTCTGGCTCTTATTTATCTCAGGCTACCCTTTAACTTATAGAGATCCTCCTGCCTCTGCCTTCCCTGTGATGGGATTAGAGGCATGCGCCACCACGCCCGGCTCTATTTATTGGTTTTCTTGAGACAGGGTTTCTCTGTGTAGCCTTGACCGTCCTGGACTTGCTTTGTAGACCAGGCTAACCTCAAACTCACAGGGATCCACCTGCCTCTGCCTCCTGAGTGCTGGGATTAAAGGTGTGTGCCATTACTGCCCAGCTCTCTGTGTAGTCCTGACAGTCCTGGACTCGATTTGCCACCTTTGCCTTTGCCACCTTAGATAGGGGAAGGCCAGAGGAGACCGAAATTGGCTTTCCATACTGGCAAGGCTACACAGAGGAGCTCGCTCTCCAAAAACCAGAATAAATAAATAGTAAGTGTATACATGTGCTTGTGCATGCAGGCCTGCGCATGCCACAGTGTAAGAACAGAAGTCAGAGGTCAGTAGGGTGTCCTTTCTACTGTGGGATCCAAAGACTGAACACAGTATCATCCCATTTAGTGGCAGGCACCTTTAGCCACTGAGTCATCTCACTGGTCCTCAAAGCAAACTTTTTTTTGAGGTAGGATTTTCACTCTGTACCCCTGTCTGTCCTGGAACTCCTTCTGTAGACCTGACTGGCCTCACAGAAATCCCCCTGTCTCTCAAAGCCTAACCATATGTACTCTACCACACCTGGCTCTTTTTTTTTTTTTTTTTTTTTTTTTTTTGGTTTTCAAGACAGGGTTTCTCCATGTTAGCCTAGGCTATCCTGGACTCATTTTGTAGACCAAG
Source organism: Acomys russatus (assembly GCF_903995435.1). NCBI lineage: Eukaryota > Metazoa > Chordata > Mammalia > Rodentia > Muridae > Acomys > Acomys russatus. The sequence goes on from NC_067153.1 coordinate 60,541,927, forward strand.
CCAGCCTCTAACTCACAGCGATCCACCTGCCTCTGCCTCCCAAGTGCTGGGATTAAAGGCGTGCACCACTATGCCTGGCTCTGCTTTCCAATCTTACAGACATAACACCCCAGTATAATAACAGGGTTACAACAGAAAGAACTGCAAGGCTCAGGCCCTGTGTGAGGAGTATCAAGACAGTCTTGTTGCTCTTTTTGCAGTATAGTAAATAAATCTGAAGAAAGTATGGAAAAACAAAGATAGAGGGGCGATGCAAACCACCACGGGCCTCAGGAACGATGCTAGCCTCCTGCACATGCGTCTACAGTGAGCGTCTCTGACGCCAAGCCATAGGGAGGCGAAACCTGAGTCTTACGAAGTATGGTCTAGTCAAGTTTTGAAAAACAACAAGGAAAGCAAAAACTGCCGGCATCAGAGCCAGGTACTCATGGTGGAATTCTGGGATTTCAGATTGAAAATTTTAAATAACTGATAAGTAGGCCAAGTATAGAGGCATTCACCTTCCCCCCCACCCCACCCCCGGGCATGGGTCACCACACCCAGTTGAGGCATTCACCTTTAATCCAGACAGAGGCAGGCTAATGGCTGTGACTTCAAGGCCAGCTTCATCTACATAGTTCCAGGACAGCCAAGGCTACAAAATGAGATCCTGTGTCAAAAAAATAAGTGTTGCAGGGTATTTGATCCCAATGTGATCCCTCAGATTGTGAACTGTTAAAGCCTGTCTTTCATTTGGCATGGTTGAGCCCTGGCACACACCTTTAACCCAAGAGCTTTCTGGAGGTTTTGTGTTTGTTTGTTTTTGTGGGTTTTTTGTTTGTTTGTTTGTTTTTTCAGACAGGGTTTCTCTGTGCAGTCCTGGCAGTCCTGGACTCGCTTTGTAGACCAGGCTGGCCTTGAACTCACAGCGATCTGCCTGCCTCTGCCTCCCAATGCTGGGATTAAAGGCATGAGCGACCACACCCGGCTCAAGAACTTTCTGTACACAGGATTTAATAAAGGTAACCCTAGGTCAAGAGGCCGGGCAAGAAACCAGCTGACAGGGATTGAAGAGGAGGAGGGACTTTGAGATGAGGGTATTTAAGACAGCGTGCAGAAGTAGAAGGGCAGTTGAGTTCTCGGGGGTTTTAGCTTGAGCTTCTTTTAGCTCTTTGGCTCTTCCCTCTTGAGTTCCTGAGCTCCTTGGCCTTTGGCTTTTTGGGGCTTTGAGCTAGCAAGCCTCCATCTGCTAACCTAGGCCTAGTTCTGGAAGCTTCTAGCCGCCGTACAATCTAACCAAGGCCTAGAATGTTTTCAGCTTCTGAGACTGCTATCACCCTTGCAGGGTGGTGGTGGCACACACTTTTAATCCCAGCACTCAGGAGGCAGAGACAGGCATATTGCTGTGAGTTCGAGGCCAGCCTGGTCTACAAAGTAAGTCTAGGATATAGTCAAGGCTGCACAGAGAAATCCTGTCTCAAAAAACAAAAAAACAAAACAAAACCAAAAAAAATCACCCTTAATTGTTCTTTCTGAGCGCTCTGGGCTGCCTGGTTCAACTCGGCTGTTCTGGCTCAAACTCCTCTCCCAGCTGACTTACTCAATCTGGCTTCTCTCTCAGCCTCTGAATTGTTCTGCTTGGCCCCAAACTAACTCAGCAATCTGCTCTAATCTGTCTCCTCCTTCTCTGGCTCGTTCCGTCTTCACCTGTGTCTGTTTTGTTCTCTCATTCTACCTCTTTCTGTAAAACTTCCTGGTAAGATGGCCTCCTCTCGTTTCTCTCTCTCTGCATTGCCCCTTAAGTAGCTTCCTCTCTGTTCTCATGAGAGTTCGATATATCCTATTCTGTCAAATCTTTCTCTGATTTGTCACTTTTTCTGCCACTCAATTAAACATCACTTTCAAATATGGGTGCGTCCCTCTACAAACTAACTTTACCTTTATTGTTTGGGATTAAAAGCATGTACCACCATGCCTGGACCTGAGCTTTTCTTCACTTGATACTTGCTCTATACCAGGTTGGCCTTGAACTCAGATCTGCTTGCCTCTGTCTCCTGGATTAAAAGCTTGTTTGGGGCCTGGGGAGATAGCTCAGTGGTTAAGAGCACTGGCTGCTCTTCCAGAGGACCTGGGTTCAATTCCCAGCAACCACATGATGCCTCACAACTGTCTGTAGCTCCAGTTCCAGGGGCTATTGTACAGTCACAACAATACACATAAAATAAAATTAAATAAAAAGTTATTGAAAAAAAAAAGCTTGTTTGTAGTTCAGCTGAATCACACAGACCTAGAAGGTCTTTGGATGTGATCTCTTGCCAGAGGAGGCATGTTCTGTATTAAGATTCCTCTATGTGTCGGGCGTGGTGGCGCACGCCTTTAATCCCAGCACTCGGGAGGCAGAGGCAGGCGGATCGCTGTGAGTTCGAGGCCAGCCTGGTATACAGAGTGAGTCCAGGATGGCCAAGGCTACACAGAGAAACCCTGTCTCGAAAAAAAAAAAAAAAAAAAAGATTCCTCTATGACTGAGGAGAAAAGGAATGGTCTCCCCCAGCACAGGACCTTTCACTAGTACATTACTGACGTCCCTGAGGGAAACCAAGCACCTTCTGATTGGACAGCAGATCTGCGTCACAGGAGGATCTTCATGCCTGACACACTGTAAACCTGGTCAAAACAAGGCAGAGGCAGGGAGGCAGGCAGATCTCTATGAGTTCGAGGCCATCTTGGTCTACAAATGAGTCCAGGACAGCCAGGGGTACACAGAAGAAACCCTGTCTCAAAAAACAAACAAAACAAATAAAAACCAAGATAATGAAACTTGGTTCAAGCTTCCTGAAATTATTCCATGTCCATGGGGAACCCATAAAGCCTGTGCCTCATTGGACAAAGGAGATGTCAGTCAAGGTAATTCTTCAGGGCGTTACCATGGTTACTAGAACCTGGTACTCCACTGTAGACATTCTGAGGGAAGGAAGCGCTGAGATGGCTTTCTTCAACCTGTATCTGCTAGGATATCAACATCCCTTTCGGTGTAAAAAAAGAATCACAACTGAAGAAGCAGGTAAGGAGAATGTCACACAGCGGGACAGAGGGCCATGCCTTCCCCAGACACATCTCAGCCACTTCCTGGTCACTTCCTTTCCTAGCGGGATGAGAAAGGTATCCTTCATTATCAGCTTTTTTGTTTTTGTTTCATTTTGGTTTCGGTTTTCGTTTTTCAAGACAGGGTTTCTCTGCGTAGCCTTGGCCGTCCTGGACTCACTTTGTAGACCAGGCTGGCCTCGAACTCACAGCGATCCGCCTGCCTCTGCCTCCCGAGTGCTGAGATGAAAGGCGTGCGTGCGCCGCCGCCGCCGCCACCACCACTCTCAGCATCATTATCAGCTATCATCATAGTTATTTGTACTTAGCAGGGACAGTAGACATTCAGCTTCACTTCCTGTTATTTCATAGCCTTATTAAGATACATAGTTTGAGCAAGGCAGCGGTGGCACACACCTTTAATCACCGCATGCAAGAGGCAGAGACAAGTGAATCTCTGAGTTCAAGGCCAGCTTGGTCTACAGAGTGAGTTCTGGGACAGCCAGCAGCACACACAGAAACGCTGTCTTGAGCAAACAAACAAGATACAAGATACATAGTTTTAACTAAATAATCTAATTAATTTAGCAAGCATTAACTAGCAGCACCTACTCATGTGTTTTTGCCTTATGCCAGAGACTGAGGGTACAAAGATGGCTAGAAGGTCTTTACTATAGAGAAGCCAACTAAGGAGGAAGATGGGGAGGCATACAAAATGTGAAGCATTGTATACGATTAAATTAGGTATGGACTGTTGACCTCCAAGGAGTAGTAAACCCGTAGCACCGTAGGGTTTGAAAAACAAATGGCAGGAATCATTAGGAAAGATTTCATGCAGGCAATGTCTCCAGAACCAAGGGTGAAAGCACAACTGAAGTACATCAGGTGAACAAGAGAGCTGGCACTGGCAAAGGGCTAGGGACTTAGGTCCATGTGAGGTAAAACCAAGGGCTGGGACACTAGGAAGCAGGCCTTGAAAACAAGGCCAAGGCCAACTAGTGAGGGCACTGCAGACCTTGAGAAACATCTTCATTTCCTAGGGAGACGCTGAAGAACTTGAGCCTCTGTTTGATCTGTATGCTTAATCAGTATTTTTTAAAATTTTTTATTATTAATTTATTCTTGTTACATCTCAATGGTTATCCCATCCCTTGTGTCCTCCCATTCTTCCCTCCCTCCCCTTTTCCCCTTATTCCCCTCCCCTATGACTGTCCCTGAGGGGGATTACCTCCCCCTGTATATGCTCATAGGGTATCAAGTCTCTTCTCGGTAACTAATCAGTATTTTTACAATGAATGAATGAATGGATGGATGGATGGATGAATGAATGAATGAATGGTTCTGAATGACTATAGAACAGGAAGTTGGGGCCAGTTTGTAGGAAATTACATTTGATTTAGGTCTTCATAATCGAAAGCATAGAAACAGGGTGGAAGTTCTGGCAGAATGGAAATGTATGTGAGGGAAATTAAGTATGGGGAGGTCCTGAGCAAAGTATTTTGGGGATGGGGAAGAGGTGGGTGGGGAAGGGTGACATAAGGCTGCACTGGGCACTCACACTACCTCTTCCTGCTAATTCCATTAAAGTTGTTTCTCTATCCATTTTCTGGGTCAGATGTAGTATCCCTGCCCCAGTGCCCGCACTGCATCAACTCTCAGTATTATACGATGAAACTAGTCTTGTTTTCAAATGAAGGAGTCAGCCAGGCATGGTGGCGCACGCCTTTAATCCCAGCACTCGGGAGGCAGAGGCAGGCAGATTGCTGTGAGTTCAAGGCCAGCCTGGTCTACAAAGCAAGTCCCGGACAACCAAGGCTACACAGAGAGACCCTGTCTGGAAGGGTGGGAGGAGATCTAGCTGTAAGACATTTTCTTAATTACTGACATATAAGGAAGGGCCCAGCTCACTGTGGGTGGTGCAGCCTTTGGGCTGGCGGTCCTGGGTTCTATAAGAGACCAGGCTGAACAGGCCAGTAAGCAGCACTCCTCCATGGCCTCTGCATCAGCTCCTGCCTCCGGGCTCCTGCTCTGAGTTCTTGTACTGACTTCCTCCTCCAGTGATGGACTATGATGTGGAAAGCAAACAAACCCTTTCCTCCCCAAGTTCCCTTGGTCATGGTGTTTCATCAAGCAATGGTCACCCTGACTAGGACAATCTGCTATGAGAAGACCCAAGGGTGTCCTGACAGCATCTGCTCACTCCAGTTAGTCACTCTGGTCTTGTAGCATCAGAGGCTGGAGCTTTGGCCAAATCGGTGACCTAGATAGAATTTAAGGCTAAAGACTGGACTCCAAGTACATTACTCGTGCCTGCTGCTTACTTCCTCCAGCTCCGACTTTATACATTCCGGGTGCCCCCCTTAAGATATGGGCAGACTGCCTGGGAAATGGCTGGCCGTGGTGAAGTGCTGCTGTGAAAGCAAGCAGACCTGAGTTCGGATCCTCAGCACCCATATAACAAGATGAGCAGAGTACAACCATAAACCCAGCCCTGGGGGTTTCAGAGAGAGGCAGAGCCACAGGGCCCGCTAGCCAGCCCTAACTGAAATGCTGAGGTCCAGGTTCATTGAGAGGTGTGTCTCAAAAAATTAGGGTGGAGGGGCTGGAGAGATGGCTGAGTGGATTCCCTTCCAGAGGACCGGGGTTTAATTCCCGGAACATGGCTGCTTTGCCAAGAGATCACATCCAAAGACCTTCTAGGTCTGTGTGATCCGGCTGGAATAAAAACACGCCTTTAATCCAGAGGACAGAGGCAAGAAGCAAGTCCAGGACAGCCAAGGCTACACACACACACACACACACACACACGTGGGGGGGGACAGGTGGAGAGATGAGGGGGGGCTGGGGGAGGGAGAGGCTACCAAACAAGAGTCATGACTCAAGGAAGAGACACAGAAAAACAACAATGCAGAGGACACAGAAAGCAGCTCCCCCTGCATGGAGACAGCTCAGCAAACCAGCGGAAGGACAGATCTTTCATCAGACTGGCAGCCCGGAAAAGCTTCATGCTGAAATGGACTGCTGCTGCTGAAGGACAGATGACCAGGTCTGCAGTTAAGGAGGACCATGCATCAGTGGCTGAGTGGATCTTCACAAGGACTTTCGCACTGTTAAGATTGTGGGATTAGGGGCTGGAGAGATGGCTCAGTGGTTAAGAGCACTTTCTGTTCTTCCAGATTCTTGAGTTCAATTCCCAGCAAACACATGATAGCTCACAACCACCTACACCCTCTAATGCTCTCCTCTGGTGTGCAGGTGTACCTGCAGATAGAATATTCATATAAACAAAATTAAAAAAAAAAAAAAAGATTGTGGGATTGCTGGATGTGGTGGCGCATGCCTTTAATGCCAACACTCGGGAGGCAGAGGCAGGCGGATCGCTGTGAGTTTGGGGCCAGCCTGGTCTACAAAGTGAGTCCAGGACAGCCAAGGCTACACAGAGAAACCCTGTCTCAAAAAACTAAAGTTACACATGGTATGCTCTGTCAGCTAGTCTCCATAGTATTTTTATCTTTTTCTTGGGTTTTTTGTTCTATTTGACTTTAGGCAGGGTCTCACTACATGGCCCTCACTCACCAGGTAGACCTGGCTTGCCGACTCCACCTCCCAGAGCTGGGATTAAAGGTGCCGGCCCATATGCCTGCTTATTTTAGCAGATTTGAGGAACAAAGAAAATAAACTCATAGGGTCCATCTATCATTTTTTATAAAAACATTTTTGGTGACATAATTAAAGAAATTAAGAAGTTAAAGAAAAAAATGTAAGACCAGTATGAGGGAATTCTCCATATCCTTCATCCATATTAACCGCCTGCTACCATGCTGCCGCTCTCGGCTTTGTCCCCTATTTATCCTTTTTCCAGTTAGTTAAAAGTAAGGTTCTCATCATCTTACCTCTATACCCTAAACATTTTTGTTTATCTTTCTTTTCTTTCTCTCTTTTTTCCTTTTCCTTTTAAAAAATTATTTTATTTTTTTGGTTGGTTGGTTGGGTTGGGTTGGGTTGTTTGGTTTTCTTCCCCCAAGACAAGGTTTCTCTGTGTAGCCTTGTCTATCCTAGACTCGTTTTGTAGACTAGGCTGGCTTCAAACTCACAGAAATCTGCCTGCCTCTGCCGCCTGAGCACTGGGATTAAAGGCGTGCACCACTACGCCTGGTTATTTTTTTTTTTAATTATTTATTATTTTATTTTATGTGCATTGGTGTTTTGCCTGCATGTATGTGTGAGGCGTCAGATCTTGACGTTACAGACAGTTGTGAGCTGCCATGTGGATGCTAAGAATTGAACCCAGGTCCTCTGAAAGAGCAGTCAGTGCTCTTAACCTCTAGGCACCATCTCTCCAGTCCCTCTTTTTTTCTTTTTGAGACACAGTCTCAATATGTATTCCTAGCTGTCTTTGAACTGGCTATGTAAACAAGGCTGGCCCCAGACTCAGAGCTCCTCCTGCCTCTGCCTCAGAAGTGCTAGAGTGAACGGTGTGGTCCACTGCACCTGCCTGCTTGCATTTCTTTAAAAAAAAAAAAAAAAAAAAAAACCACCCTCAAAACAGATATCAATTTAGCAAATTTTAGCGTTCCTATAACATCCAATTACGTACAGTCCAATATTCCAGGTTTGCCAGTTGTCACATTAATGCCCTTTACAGCAAAATGTTTCCTACAAGGATGTGGTTAAGGCTGAGTTCTGTGTCTCTTTGGTCTCTCCTTCAACGAGGAAGGAATGGTTCAGCTGTCTTTGTTTCATGCCTCTGACATTTTGTAGCGAACAAGCAGGACATTTTGCAGAATGTTTCTTAATGTGGGTTTGTCTGATGTTTCTCATAATTAGACCTGATCTAAGCATTGGGGGGGGGGATGACAAGTGACATCAGTACATGCAATTGTTCAAGTGACTCATACAAAGAGCCTGATGCTAGGACACAATGCCTACCCGATTCACTTCATCCCACCCCACGGGCTCTCCAGCACCATCACGGTGGGGGAGGGGGGGAACAGTATAATGTATTTTTAAGAGGTGTACAACTTACAGAACTTTTACTTTAGTCTATTGTTACTATTTTATTGTTACTTAATTAATTTCCTGCTGTGCATACGATACAAACCACACTTTATTACAGGTATGTATGCACAGGAAAAGCATGGTGGCAAACAGAGTTCAGTGCTGCCTGTGGTTTCCGGCATTTAAGGAGTGTCTTAGTGCATGCTTCCTGCACGCGGAGGGCCAGTGTACTTCCACTCCGGCTGCCTGGCTCTTGCTCTGACACCTGCCCTCGCTCTCTCCACCCTGTTCTGTGAGTTCAGGTCAGCCACACTCTGACTTAAGCAGCAGCTATGTAGGAAACCTGTTAATACTCACTCTCCTCTCCTGCCTCTTACTACCATGGAATGTTTTTATCACAATTTGTCTTTGAAGGATGGGTTTTCCCCCCTTTCCTAGTGGGTGTTGAGTGTTTAAACATTCAGCTCAAAAAGCGCCTCCTCAATGTTCCTTTATTACATATCTTCATAATGAAAACCCACAGAGCTGAGTCAACACACGCTGTCACACATGCTTCCAGTCTCCGATCCTTGCCTTCTTTTCCTGATTTACACACGCACACGCACACACACACACACACACATAGGGTTTAGAGAGGTGGCTTGGTGATTACGAACACTGGCTGGCTGCTCTCCCTGAGGACCTGGGTTCGGTTCCCAGCACCCATGTGGCAGGCAGCTCAGGATCATCTGTAACTCTGGTTCCAGGGACTCCCGATGACTTCCTCCAGTCCCCATGGACACTGAATGCACGCGGTGTCCATACACTCAGGCACACACATGCACGTAAAACAAAAACAAATCTTTCTGTTAATAGGCAAACTCAAGTGAGAAGGGAAAGGCAGCATGCTTCCATCTATCCTTAATGGCAGAGCCGCGGTTTCATCACGTACCCAGAGTTGTGCTAACACTACACAAACCCACAGGGCTTCCGTTCTCCGGCCTGTAAATAGAGATAATGTCTACCTTTTTCCTGCCGAGACTAAACGATGCGAGCCATGGGCAATGGCTCATGCCTGCTGGGCGTGGCACCGCACACCTGGAATCCCAGCACTCGGGAGGCACAGGCAGGAAGAGTGCCTCAAGTGCAAGGGCAATCCAGGCTACACAGGGAGTTCTAGGACATCCGCAAGTTAGTTATTTACATGCAGACTATAAGCGGCCTGGGGGAAAGGCTCAGACACTTGCAAGGAGAACCCAAGCCCCAGAACACACATAAAAGCCTGGTGCAGGAATGCACATGCCTGTCACACTCTGTGTCCGAGACAGGAGTTTGTGGTGGCACATGGTTCAGTCAGCCTGGCCATATGCAGCGGTGAGCAGAGAGAGAGAGAGAGACCTTGTCCCTAACAAGGTGTAAAAGCAAGAACTGACACCCAAGGTTGTCGTTTGAAACACACACACACACACACACACACACACACACACACACACACAGACGGAGGGAGAGAGAGAGGGAAGGAAGGAGGGAGGGAGGGGAATACTTTTCTAATCCTGCCTACCAAGTCCTCTGCTCAATCTTCTTGCTCTCTCTGACCTGCCTGGCTGGTGACCCACTTACTCAGAGACAAGATGCCGCCTGTAACCTCCAGCAGAGGGCACTGTAGTTCTAGCTTTTCAAACAGGAGCATGTGTGGCCACGGTTCAGCCACACACGTAGCCACACATGAACCTGGCCAGAGACTCTCATCCTTTGTAATGTATAGAACTGTATCTTGAAAACCTATCCATGCTTATAGCTGCTACAGGCCACCAAATCGCATCCCCATGAAACTAACGAAGAGATGCTTACGCTATTCAGAACCAGTATGGAAGCCTCCGGAGGGGGCCTACTTCCTCACTTCCTTCACAGGCAGCAGATGGGCCACTTTTCCTCCAGGGGTTGCTCTTCCCCCATTGGGGTTGGCCCAGCTCTCTGGGAGAGTGACCTACCAAGTCCCAGTGCTGATTTTAGGAAATTACATCCTACATTCAGTAAAGCTCAGAGAGCTTGGGCTCTCTCTCTCTGGATCAAGACAATGATGTCGCTGCTGCTGCTGCTGCTGCTGCTGCTGCTGCTGCTGCTGCTGCTGGTGGTGGTGGTGCAGCACAGGCCTTTAATTCCAGCACTTGGGAGGAAGAGGTAGGTGGATCTCTATGAGATGAAGATGGAGGCCAGCCTGGTCTACAGAGCGAGTTCCAGGACAGGCAGAGGTACACAGAAAAACCCTGTCTCAAAAAACAAACAAACGAACAAACAAACAAAAACCAAGACAAGGATGTCATAGCCCCTACCCAACTCAAGGCTGTTTCAGGTGAGCAGACACACTTGCTGAACCCCGCCCCTGCCCCGCCCATCAGCTGTGGACATCTGTATGGGGACTGATTCTTCTAGTCCAAGTCTTCCCTCCCATGTCTCCTGGAAAATCCAACGTTGCTATTTCAACATCAGGAAGAGTCTCTCTGGAGCCAGACCACTCAGGTTAAACTCAGGTTTCTGCCACACGTGACTCCGTGACCTCAGGCACATGACTAAACTTCCCTGCATCTGCGTCTCATTTTGTAAAATTCCTACTTTACAGAGGAGGGCACACTAGCATTAGCCATCTTCATCTGTAGGAAATCCACTTTAGCTAAGTACTCTCAAGCACTAAGTCCCTCTGCTGCCCCTGCTCCATCTGCTTTCCCTGAACACAGAAGGCGCAGGCACGACACTAACGGAAGATACAAGAACTGGCCCCATATGGCAAACATACCCCGAGGATCCGGTCCCTGGGCTCTTGCACCTGTCCTCTTCCTCCTGAAGCACAGATAATTACCCTGCGTTTCGGGAGACAGTAAGCACAAGATGGCTCTCCGAACATCCTTCAGCAGATCATCCTAATATCTCCAGGCCAATTTCAAGGATTAATACCGCCACCTTTAACCCCAGGCACTCAGGGAGGCAGAGGCAAGCGCATCACTGTTGAGTTCGAAGCCAGCCTGGTCTACAAGCCGAGTCCAGGACAGCCAAGGATGCACAGAGAAACCCTGTCTTAAAAAACAAAAACAAAAAACAAAAAAAACCTACATAGAGAATAGGGATCATTTTTCAAATAAAAAGCAACATTTATGTGTGTGTGTGTGTGTGGTCCACACGTAAGTGGTGTGCACACACGTATGGGTGAATGAGTATGCCCGTGCTCACATAGAAGCCAGAGGAGGGCACTGGATGTCCTATCTCTCTCTACCTTGTTCCTCTGAGGCAAGGTCTCCTGATAAAGTTGGAGTTCCCACTTTTTGACTAGAGTTGCAGGCGGCAAGTGTCAGCGATCCCCCTGTGGGTGTCTTCTCCATGTCTCCTCTGTGCTGTGCTGTAGTCACAGGCACGCGCGCCTTCCTGTGGGTGTGAGGGTATGAACTCGGCTTCTCAAGTTGGCACAGCAAGCTAACAGTGGGAACTGCTGGGCCAGCCAGCCAGCCAGGAGTAGCTGCATTTTTCTCTACAGCACCATCCCATTTTTCTCTCACCATTTTTCTCTCACCCTGACCTCGTAAACCAGCAATGCTAAGACAAACGGCAAATAATGTGTGTTGGATACCTGTCATCGTTATGAACCAAGAACCTGGAACCAGGAAGTCAGACCTCAAGGAGTTAGTGAGTCTGTATTTTTTTTTTTTCCAAGACAGGGTCTCTCTGTGTATCCTTGGCTGTCCTGGACTCACTTTGTAGACCAGGCTGGCCTTGAACTCACAGTGATCCGCCTGCCTCTGCCTCCCGAGTGCTGGGATTAAAGGCATGCGCCACCACCGCCAGCCAGCCCCCATTCCGACAGAGGCATCGAGCCAAGCACTGGATAACTGGATCCCAGGACCATCCCTGGCTTATGGGAAAGCCTGTAAGACTGACAACTTTGTGTCATTAATTAGGATGAGTACAAGATCCACCCAAGTACTCTGATGTTACCCGGGGTGTCTTCACTCAAAGCATTAAATGTGGTTTTGTGGTAACCCCCAACTTATGGCCCAATTCTAGAAGAAGCTACCCACAGGCATATCTATATATGACCCCACAGGGACCATTCAGGAAGGGGACCAACTAGCTGTGTGAAGAACCTCTGTGGTACCACCTGCCAACAGAGTCGGCTCCCCCGGCACAGTGGAGTTTACTCAGCATGCCCTTTATCGAGAACATACCTCTGTCACCACTGCACGCTTCTTACCCACCCTGCGTTGCAGGCACCTTCCAAACCTGGACAGTTGGGGGAAGCTATAAGTTCTCAAGACTGACTCCCAGTTCAACAAAAAGAAAAATGAGCCAGGCGTGGTGGTGCACGCCTTTATTCCCAGCACTCGGGAGGCAGAGACAGGCGGATCGCTGTGAGTTCGAGGCCAGCCTGGTCTACAAAGTGAGTCCAGGACAACCAAGGATACACAGAGCAACCCTGACTCGAAAAACCAAAAACCACCAAAAAAAAAAAAAAAAAAAAAAAAAGAGAGAGAGAGAGAGAGAGAGAAAGAAAGAAAGAAAAGAAAAATGAAAAAACCAAATCAAACCAACCCTAGGAGCAAGGTAAATGCTTGACTCAAGTGGCAGGCATCCAAGTGGGTGAGACTCCAGACGTAGCTACCACCCATGTGGGAAGCTGGGAGCCTGCTGCCTGGACACTTTGAAATGACAGACAACATCATCTGCTTGTAGCTTAAGAACAGTCTGCCGCCTAAGGACCAGACGGCGTTCTCGCTGTCACCTGCATTTAGAACCGTAATTTACTCTCAACCCAGATCCTGACACCCACTAGAAATAAGCCTGCTATTACTCCTCAATCCACAGCTATTTGTCCATGGACAATACTGCCACTTTCACCTTGCCTAAAATTGAACAGCCAGGCGCAAATGATACCATTTCCAGGAAATGACCCCTCATTGCTAGAACCTTCCATTAAGGATACATCACCCCCTGCTTCAGGCCAGGCTCCCCAGAACAGCACTCTCCCATAGCTTTCAGGACTGCCACCCCATGTCATATCATCAGCCTCACAGAAGACAAAAAGCAGAGGAGAAGACAGAGATGGTGAATGAATGAGGCCAAGCTAGGAAGAGGAGGAAAACAACCAGGAAGTAACACCATCCTCACCCTCAAGGAGTTGAGTCAGTGCTCTTCAACAGCTGCCGGAGAGAATACTAAATACTGACCTAGCTCCCAACAAGCACTAATAAGAAGGAAAAGTAAAAATATAAGGGGGTGGGCCAGAGTCGCAGCACCATAAAAATAGAACACAGACCCTGAGAACATAAGATAAAGAGCTGTGTTTTATTAGGGGCCTGGCTAAGGGGGAAGGGGCAAGGGGCCTCTTTATGGCTCGGGTGACATAATGGGTGCAACAGCCAAAAGAAATCTTGGAGCAACCCTAGACACCGTCCTTCTTTTCCCTCCTGACCAGGTCGTGCTGTCCTACACCTTAAAGTTGTCATAACCCAGCCCAGTGGTGGTGGCACACAGCTTTGATCCTGGCACTCAGGGAGGCAGAGGCAGCAGGATCTCTGTGAGTTCAAGAACAGCCTGGTCTACAGAGTAAGTTCCAGGACTGCTGAGGCTACACAGAGAAACCCTGTCTCAAAATAAATAAATAAATAAATAAATAAATAAATAAATAAATAAATAAATAAATAAAATAAAGTTGTCACAACCTACTCCTCTTCAGGGTTCTTAGACGCGAGCAGACATTACCACACTGCATGGTGGGCACTGCTGGCCCGAAGGACACAATTCCGTGTGCTGCTGGGAGAAGCAGGCTGCAACGCTGCCTCCACCAGTGCCCACCACTAGCAAAAGCTCCTCGTAAGCTCATCTTTAGCTCAGAATCTAGGACCATGCCTTAAACCCCAGCACTCAGGGAGGCAAAGGCAGGCAGATATCTGTGAGTTCAAGGCCAGCCTGGTCCACAAAGCAAATTCCAGTACAGTCAGGACTACACAGAGAAACCCCGGCTCCAAAAACTGAGAGGGGGGAAGAAGGGGAGGAAGGAAAGAATTCCTGAACACCACACAACTTTCCCAGGTCCCCCCAACCCCGGCCTTTTCCACATGGCATAGCATCCCAGGTTCTGATGCCTCTGCACACTCCTGGAGCACCTGTAGTGCCTTCCCGCTTCTGCTCTGGTGCTGGGAGTTGCTTTTCTTCCATGTCACTCTCAGGAAAGTCCAGGCCATGTTTTCACCTGCACTAGTCCTAAATACCTGTCCAGCATCTGGAGCCCAGAGGGAAGCCATTCCAAGTCAGGGCTCCTGAGAGGAGTGAGAAGCAATGAGGTCTCCCCCCACCCCCAACCTGGGCTTGATAGTTTGACTCCTAAGAACTGAATGTCAGGAGCCAGGGAAGATCCCTGCTAAGTACCTACTTGGCATGGAGACCACGACATCAGAGAACAAAGTAGCCCCATCTGCCAAGTTCTCAAAATGAATCTTCCCATTTCAGACCAGAAGGATGCCGTGTCCACTCAGCTCCCCGCAATTACTCCTGAAAACAGTAATTATTCCATACATCGGAACAGCCACGAGAGGTATCATGATGCTGTGAGGAAGGTATTGCTGAAAACATGTAAGTACCTCAGAGTGCAGAGCAAGACATGAGTCTGAGTGCCCAGGGAATGGCTACAATGTGCACGCAAGGCTACGATGTGCACGGCAAGGCTATGGTGTGCATGGCATGGCTACGGTGTGCATGGCATGGCTACAGTGTGCAAGGCACGGCTACTGTGTGCCTGGCACGGCTGCAGTATGAACGGCATAGCTACGGTGTGCACAGCATGGCTATGGTGTCTATGGCACAGCTACAGAGTGCACAGCATGGCTGCGGTGTGCATGGCAAGGCTATGGTGTGCACAGCATGGCTACAGTGTGTGCAGCAAGGCTATGGTGTGCAAGGCACGGCTACTGTGTGCATGGCATGGCTATGGTGTGCACAGCATGGCTATGGTGTGTATGGCACAGCTACGGAGTGCACAGAATGGCTGCGGTGTGCATGGCAAGGCTACGGTGTGCACAACATGGCTGTGGTGTGCACGACAAGGCTATGGTGTGCACAGCACGGTTATGGTGCCATACTGTTTTATACGTCTCCCAGAACTGTGAAGACAACAGAAAGCTGAAACAATGAAAGCATTTAGCTGAGGAGGAACAGAGCCAGTACCAGCTTTGTAATTTGAACTGAGCGTAAACTCAAAACGAGTTGGGTGACCTTGGGGAAGTTCCTCTGACCATTTAACTCTCCAACCACTTGAAAATGGGAGCCCAGGCAGACGGAGGTGGCACACACCTTTAATCCCAGCACTTGGGAGGTAGAGGCAGGCAGATCGCTTGAGTTTGAGGCCTGCCTGGTCTACAAAGCAAGTCCAGGACAGTAAAGGACATACAGAGAAACCCTGTCTCGAAAAACCAATAAATAAATAAATAAATAGAAAAGAAAGAAAGAAAGAAAGAAAGAAAGAAAGAAAATGGGAGCCCTGCTGGGCAGTGGTGGCGCACGCCTTTAATCCCAGGTGAGTCCAGGGCAGCCAAGGCTACACAGAGAAAACCAAAAGAAAACCAAAAAGAAAAAGAAAAAAGAAAAAAAAATGGGAGCCCTTTAGTAGGACAGACTCTTCATGTATACAGTATGTCTTAGGAACCTTCAGGGAATTGTGTTATCTGAGGAAAGCTGGTCCTTGCTGGGGTGTGGTGGCGCACACCCTTAATCCCAACACTGAGGAAGTAGAGGCCATCTCTGAATTTGAGGCCAGCCAGGGCTCTGTTGCCCAAAGAAACCTTGTCTTGGGGGAAAAAATTTCTCAAGACCACAGAAAAAACCAGACAGTATTAGGCCATCATCTGATTTTAAAAATATAAAAATTTAGCCAGGTGTGGTGGCGCACGCCTTGAATCCCAGCACTCGGGAGGCAGAGGCAGGCAGATCATTGTGAGTTCGAGTCCAGTCTGGTCTATAAAGTGAGTCCAGGACAGCCAAGGCTACACAGAGAAACTCTGTCTTGAAAAACCAAAGGGAAAAAGAAAGAAAGAAAGAAAGAAAATTTGCAGGGTAGAGTGACCCGTATCTTTAATCCAAGCACATCAGAGACAGAGGCAGGCATATCCCTGTGAGTTTGAGGCCAGTATGATCTATATAGCAAGTTCCGAGACAACCAAGGCCATGTAAAGAGCCCCCGTCTCAAAATCCAAAATGAATGAGTTAATTAAAAACATTACACTAAAAACAAAACAATTGGGCTGGCTGTGGTGGCACACACCTGTAATCCCAGCACTTGGGAGGCAGAGGCAGGTGGATCACTGTGAGTTTGAGGCCAGCCTGGTCTACAAAGCGATCTGTCAAGGCTACACAGAGAAACCCCGTCTTGAAAAAACAAACAAAAACAAAACAAAACAAAACAAAAAACAAAGCAATTGGGGCTGGAGAGATGGCTTCGTGGTTAAGAGCACTGTCTGCTCTTCCAAAGGACCCGGGTTCAATTCCCAGCACCCACATGGGCAGCTCACAACTGTCTGCAGTACCACTTCCAGGGGTTTTTGATACCTTCATACCAATGTAAATAGAATATAATTAAATACATTATTAAAAAAAAAAAACAAAGCAATCAAGGAAGACACTCAATATCAACCTGTGGCCTCCATACATGCACACGGGAATGAGCACATGTGCACACTCACGTACATTATCTCACACACACACAAACACACACACACACACACACACACACACACACACACACACACACGGAGATGGCTCAGTCCTTAAGGTGGTTTACATTACAAGCCTAAGAGCCCGAGTTGGGTCCCCAGGCATGACCGTGCACACTCACAAACTAAGAGCTGCAGAGGGGACAGGTGCATCTCTGGGGCTGGTTGCCTGCAGAGCCAAGCTGGCCTAAACATTGAGCCCCAGGCCCTAGTGACAGACCTTTCTGGATGGCCCTTGGGAATCTCTAGCATCCCTGCATGACTGCACACACATATAGTGCACCTTAACACACACAGACAACTTACACGATGCCATCTGTGTGTGGTACCTCAAAGTGGGGTGGTATCATCATTTAGGTTCAGAGACTTCTAACTTAGGATGAACAGAGGAAAGCATTAGTTCAAACAGAAGGGACACGAAATGGGTGACAATGATTAAGAAGTCATTGAACCAGATGCTGCCACATGCCTTTAAACTCAGCACTCAGAAGGCAGAGTCAGATGGATCTCAGAGTTCGAGGCCAGCCTGGCCTAAAGGCTGCAGAGAAACCCCTGTCTCAAAAACAAGCAAACAAACATTGACTTGATAGACTCCATCTTGTACACTTCCCAAGTGAGCTTTCACTTATTTTCCACCTTCTTGGCACATCCTAGAGACGGGCTTGCATAGCAATAGGAAAAACCAAGACTAACCCATCTGACCATGAAGGGTGTGAGGTGCTGGAATCCGGAAGCGGGGTAGGGTGGGGTGGACACATTCCCAGGGCCTCTGCACCTGGCCACAGTAAGTCATCTGACTCTGCTTTCCCCTCCTGACGCAGGAAAAGAAGTGACTCCGGAGAGTATCAGTAACCTGCCTTTCTTCCATCCGTTCAGTCCCTAATCAGGTCTTCAGAGTCCCTGTGACTGACGCTCAGAACTTCAGCTTCTGGCGGTCCAACAACCCAGGCGAGCGTCCAGAGAAAACCATCACATGGATCCAGGGTCCACGCCACTGTCTCATCAAAAGCCCAGCGACTAGGTCAGGCTGAGAAGGGTCAGGGTGGGAGACCAGGGAAGTTCGGTCTCCCTTCACTGAAACCTGTAATATGTTTCAGCCCCACTCAAGAGTGGTGGCCCATGCCTTTAAATTCAGCGCTTGGGAGGCAGAGGCAGGTGGACTCTGTGAGTTCGAGGCCAGCCTGGTCTGTATAGAATTCCAACACAGCCAGAGATAACAGAAAGACCCTGTTCCAAAAAAGGGTGGTGGTGAGGGGTGTTAGGAGAGGTTTAAGTCTCATCAGGGAAGGTGGGCCTCAGGCAATGGGCAGCCTGAGATCTGTCTGCCTTGTTTTATTTATGGATGAGACTTTTTCCTCAACAGGCACAGAACCAATGTCTGTGGCATTCCTGTGGAATCCTGAGGGAGTTTCCACCCTGACCAGCATCCATCACCCCTGTTCCCTTCCCTGTAGCCTGGCCTGGCTGAATCTCAAGACATCCGCTCTCTTTTCCAGATTCGTGGATCACTCTATTCTCAACGACAGAATCTTCAGTCTATACTGAGATGTGCTTGCAGGTCAAAGTGAAAACTGGGAGGAGGGATGAAGGTAGCAGAGTCTTCAAGTGGAGCCGGAGAGAGGGCTTGGGAAACCAGAATAAACAAACTGAACTAGAAGGTACTTCTGCATATTGGGTGTGGAGGCAGGGGGATTGTCCCAATGCCCTGAGACTCCTGGGAAAGCAGGGGCGTGAGATTCCCGATGTGAAAGGCTGTCTGTCAGCGACTTATTGCATGACAGGGGTCAGAGTGAACAATCCAGGAAAACACATTTGTCCTCATGGTGCAGCCATGCTCTCTGAAGACAGTGCAACTTTAATTCCGACAGGCAGAAAACCAGGGGGAAGCTGTTAAGATCACAGATGAGGGACAGCCCACAGATCCCGGGGACGAGAGCTTGCAGGTTTTACCAGGCTTTGTCACTTTTTGACCCCAAGCAGCTGCAGAGAACAGGGCATTTTTACAAAGAGTTTGATTTTATTGATATTTAAATATATTAAATATTTCACTGAAATACATGGTACGCCACCCTCCCCCACTCCCACAGTGGTTACATTATAAAACCAGGGCCCATGGCCTCCCGGGCCCTGACTCCTCTACCACCAACCGGTGAGGAAAGGACACCAGTAACTCAGGGGAAGGACATGGCTGGCACTGTGGTACAGGGAGCCAGGGTGTGGACAAGCCCCTCCCACCTGGCAAGAAGCAGACAGACCCAAAGCCGAGGTCTTCCCACTTTGGCTTACGTACACACACCATGCTCCCACCCCAAGGGCATCGAGTAGTTCCTTCCTATGCAGGGATATGGCTGGGAGAGACCAAGTCAGTTTCCTGTCTGGACCAGCTAGGTCCTCTCCTCTGCCTTGGCTAACCAGGCGCCCAGTGGTCCACTG
This sequence comes from Acomys russatus, assembly GCF_903995435.1. Taxonomy (NCBI): domain Eukaryota; kingdom Metazoa; phylum Chordata; class Mammalia; order Rodentia; family Muridae; genus Acomys; species Acomys russatus. Next base: position 60,561,147 of record NC_067153.1, read on the forward strand.
ACTGGTACACGGAGGTTCCCAGGAAAGCAGTACCAGACCGTAGAACAGGCCTCTACAGAGAGCTGTGGTAGGAGGATGAAGGAGGGCAATAGCCCCGCCTGCCCCTCCCACACCCTCTGAACTTGCACTCCTCTGCTCTTCTCATCAGCCTCGAAGACAACGTGATCTTCAAAACCAAGCCATAATGCCTCTGGTTTAAATAGGTGCTGAAAGAGAGACCAAGGCACCAAGGCACCAACTAATTCAGGGCAGAGTCAAGGAGGGTGCAGGCGGAGCGGAGGTGGGGGTGGGGGCTAAAAGGAAGGCAAAGACAGGAAGAGGATAGAGTCCAACCCTTGCAGGCATCATAAGGGACTGGCAGCCAGGACTTGACTCTAGCTGTGCTAGATTCAGGCTGAGGGTTTGGGAAAGCCACGTTTAGCATTCCCAGGCTCGATCCCCTAGTACCAAAATCTGGGTCCTCAGAGGGATCCCACACCTACCCCAGTCAGAAAGAATACCACACCCCAAGACACAAGCTGAGGAAGCCAGGAAATGCCCGAGCCTCTACCCAACGAACTTCCAACAGTTCGAGTGCAAGGAACAGAAGAGATTTAAGCAGGTACTTGGGTCCCTGCCCTTGGCAGGGAGACAGTCAGACTGCACATGTGGCCCTCAAATGGCACTTAGGGATTTGGCACAAAAAGGACTCCTCTCCCCAGACCACTCTCATTTCGATACCAAACCCCCACCCCACTCCTGTGCAACCTGGGCATCTCTCTCCATCGCTTGACATAGGAGACTCTGCCTTAACACCGGAAGACAGAGGCCCATGGGAGAGAGGCAGCCCCGAGTGGAGAGCTGAGGAACTGGAGCTAAAGGGCACACAGAGAGCTCGAAAACAGACACACACACACACACAAAGCAACATGCACACACAGTTACACAAACACACAGGTCCTCCCTAGTGCCAGACTTAGGAGGCCAGGTTTGAGGTCAGGGTTATTTTTCTCAGAACCCTGACTCTTTTCTATTTGGCAATACAAGGGGTAGAGATGCTCTGTGTCCCCTTGCCAGCAGACAGCAAGTGAGCATTTGGGCCAAGGGAGCTGACCCTGGCCACACTGGGGCCTCAGATCAGTGTGGCCTCCTCCTCCTCCTCCTCCCTGGCCGCCTGCACTGTTCGGCACCTGTGGGTGAACATCCAGTTCCTGTTTTTCTGATGTCCGCCCACACATGCTTGCTCTCTGGCCGGTCATTTTCACAGTACCAGTGAGGCCAGATACCCCTTTCCCTGGAGCGCGCAGGAATTGGGGCTAAATCTGCGCTGTTAGAGGTCCCTTTGTTCCCCTTTGGGGACAGATCACGGGACTAGGATTTGGCAAATGGAAACATTCCCCTGAAATGTGGTCAGAGCTGGGTCCCACAGCACCTCCTTTCCCTGCCTTGTGCTTAGGAAGGAGTCTTGGCTGGTTCTGGGAGCACCCGAGACCAGTGCCGAGGACACGAAACAAGCGAAGGCAAGCATGGGATTGGCACTCTTCATGCCCGCCCAGTCTTTGTACAAAGTAGTCCCAGGAAAAATAGGGAAAGGAAGGACCCAGCCCTGAGCCTGTTGCCCAGGACAGGGAAACAGCAGGCAGAGTGAGTTGCCATTTTACCCTCTCAGGCAGCATGGCTCCTTGGCCTCTGCGGCCGCCCGCCTTCTCATTCCTTCCACAAACCCCGAGGAGAACGAACAGGCCTACCCCAGCTAAGAAAGTCACTTGGATAATCCTCTTCGGTGTCTCCTCCTTTGTCATTCGAAGGTAGACGAACGTGGTCCAAGCCCAGCTTGCTGAGGTGTCCCGTTTTGCCGTCGCAAGATCTGGAGGCTCAGTGACCCCTGCCTGCCACAGCTCCACTCAGTGGGCACAAAGTCCACTCAATGCCCACCTTGGTCCCTTCAGCTGAGTCTCAGCTGTGCTCCGCTAACTGCTGGGGCCCCCATTGAGGAAGTAGGTGGTCATCTCCCCCTTGCCCTTCACTTTGACCACCCCTCGACACTCCAGTTGGTAGCCCTTGGCAGCTAAAACCTGGTACAGGTCCGTGGTCACCTGGAGGGGCGGGGAGGAACCTGCTTAGCCTGGAATCCTTGATGATGGATTGGTAAAAAGCCCAGAAGTTCTCCAGCAGCCTGAGTCCCCTCTCCACAACCTCTGCCCCAACAGCCATAGAAGATAGCCACCCTACCCCTATCCTGGGAAAGCCCCCCACCCCACCCCGAACCCATACTCCTCCCAGCTTGCCTCCCGTCCCCTCACCTGTATTCGGTCAGGAACCCCTGTGCTGTCCATACGACTGGAGACATTCACTGTATTCCCCCAGATGTCATACTGTGGCTTCCGGGCCCCAATGACGCCTGCTACAACTGGACCCATGTTCAACCCTAAAATAGAGACAACAACAAGATGTTGAGCCCAGGGTGCTGCAAGGTCACTTCAGGGGTTCATCTCCCCTTGCACCCTGAGTCAGACCTGAAGGAAAAAAAATGTGAAAAGGGGACAATTCTTCCTGTGGTTTAAAAAACAAACGGGAGCGGGGGTGTCTGGGCACGATAGCTGAGGTAGCTCTCTTGAGTTCAGACAACTATTGCATACTATGGCAGCTCAGCTACTGAAGGTTTCTCTCTGCACTCGCTGCCTACATTGCTCCCACCCCTATCTTACAAGGTACTGGGGCGACTTACTGAGCCAGTAAATAGAGCTGTGGGAAGTCAAGCCAGACCTCAGACCTTATGCAATTAATCACTGCCTTCCACTAGTGCACTTGAGAAGGGCCTCATCAGACTGGCCACACAGAGACACCAGGCGGCGGCCTTTAGACAAACCTGCCTGCCAGTCCTCTAACCTTTGCTGAGTTATTTATTCTGGGTGTTATTCCCTTTATCTTAAAGAGGAAGGGGGGGGGGGCTTAATGTGAGAATTAAAAATGCATTCAAGCTAGGTGGTGGTGGCGGCGCATGCCTTTAATCCCAGCACTCAGGAGGCAGAGGTAGGCAGATTGCTGTTGAGGTCAAGGCCAGCCTGGTCTACAAAGTGAGTCCAGGATAGCCAAGGCTACACAGAGAAACCCTGTCTCCAAAAACAAAACAAAACAAAACAAAAAATTAAAAATAAGTAAATAAATAAAAATGCACTCAAAATATCGAGGGTGAAGACCCGGCACAAGGAAGACTCAAAATAGATGGCTTTGGTCCTGAGTATAAGGCGTGGCGTGGTGGTGGGAGGTGGAGAACCCACGGCCCCGCCCACCTTCATCCCTAACCCACAAACCGTCCCAGAGGGAACGTGCCAAGAGCCAGGCCCTCACCAATCTTCATCTGGAAGTTGTTGAAGGAGTGCTCGTTAATGTGTTTCATCTGCTCCATCAGCCGCATGGCGTAGTCCGCCAGGGCGGTGACGTGCGAACGGCCCACCTGGTCATAGGTGCTGGCGTTCAGCCCCGAGGCGGCCATGTAGGTGCTGCCAATGGTTTTGATCTTTTCCAGCTGCCGGAACCTCTCCTCGCTGATGATCTGCACAACATGGGAGCGGGGAGAGTGGGGCGGCTGTGAGGCAGACCCAGGTCCTTCCAAAGCTTGCTGCTTGTCAACCTTTGCCTTTCCCCTCCTCCCCTCGACAGCCTTATTGTTTTAGTGGGCGAACCCCTTTTCAATTCAGGAGGCAGTCCAGCATCCTGTGCGAGGAACTGAGGTATATGGCTTCAGGTCAACTGTGATGGGCAGAAAGGCTCTGACATGTTTTAAGGAAGTGTGTCTCACAGTGAGGCAGGGACCTCCCTCCACGACAGTGGACAGCTCGTCCTTGCTTTCTTTCTCCAGTTGGCAGGAGATGTATTTTCCTCTCATCTCCCGTTTTCACTATGTGAGAAGCCCTCTTGGTTGGCCTCGCGTGGGTCTGCTCACAGACCGCTGTCCTCCTCTTCAATGACATCATCTGACACCCATCCTGTCGGCCCCATCCTAAGGCCACGTACCCTCTGCTCCTCAGCAAGGACAACCCTGCCCTGCTGAGGTTGACCACCTTGCTGTCTCTGACTGGGCAAGGGATGCTCACCCAGTCCAACCCATGGCTTTTTCATCCAAAGTCATCTCCGGAAATTTCCCTGGTCCCCAAATTGTCCCTACTCCGCCAGCACCCGTCAGTGAGCAAGTTACCTCGTCAAAGTCGGCAATGATCTCATTGAGCAGGCGCAGGCACTCGACGCCCTCATTGTTGGCCTCGAGCTCCACGTAGAACTCGGAGAAGTTGGCGATGGAGGCGAACATCACAGCCACACATTCACACGACTGGTAGTACAGCTCATCGTTACGGCGTTCTCGGGCCAGGAAGTGGGCGGCCACGTCCTTGGGCAGAATGTTATGCAGCAGCCGCCGGTTGTAGGCCTGGAGCTCCTCCATCTCCTCCTTCTCCCCTGTTGCCTGTGGGCACCAAATTCATCACCCAGTGCCCAGCATTCACAAGGGGTGGAAGCAGTGGCCAAGGCCTGAGGATGGGGCACCAGAGGGAAGGGGAAAGGCATGGGGGCAGAGGAAGCCTAAATAACAGGCAAAGGGGGCTGGAGAGATGGCTCAGAGGTTAAGAGCACTGACTGCTCTTCCAAAGGTCATGAATTCAATTCCCAGCAACCACGTGGTGGCTCACAACCATCTATAACGAAATCTGGTACTCTCTTCTAGCCTGCAGGCAGAATGCTGTATACATAATAAATAAATTAAAAAAAAAAAAAAAAAAAACAGGCAGGAGGTGAAGGGGGCAGGAGATGGACACAGAGAAGGCATGGAACCAGGGTGGGCTTGCACAGCCTCAGCCTGAGCCAGCTAACAAGAGATGCATTTCTGGCTTGGCCCACCCTCTGGCCCCAGAACCCTTGCCCTCCCCACAAAGGTTCATATCCAAGTCACCTGTAGTTTCCAGAGGAAGTCCAAGCGGGCAGTTGACTCCACCTGCTGTGCATGTAGATACAGTGCCAGGGCAAAAACCAGCAGAATCACAGGGGCCATATATTTGAGTGCCACCCTCCCTACCGCTGGGCTGAAAATAGAGACGTGCTTGGTGTCCAAAGAAGACTCTCCCAGCCTCATCGCTGGCTGCCCCAGAGCCCTCACTTACCAGTCCAGCCCATCGAAGGTCTCATTGGAGGAGGCCCTGGCAAGAAGATACAAAAGTCATTGGACACCGTCTGCCGGGAGAGACACTGAGGGGGAAGCTGTCTGCTGGGAGGGACAACACTGCACGGGGAAGCTGCTGGGAGGGGCACTGCAGGGGAGGCAGAGACTACACTGCTGAGCTCACTCAGGAATCAAGCCTGTGGGCAGAGCCACCTTTCCCAAGTAGGAGCTTCTCACTTAGCAGCTGAACGGCCAGGACAAGTTGCTTTTAACTCTCTGAGCCTCAGTTTCCCCATCAGTGAAATTGGGGCTCAGCTCTAAGTACCACATCTGAAAGGCTTAGCATGTGCTGGGGGGGGGTGGACTATTGGTTACTGTGACAGCTACCACCACCCTGAGGTGCGTGCAAGTGGTACTGACCGATGGGGGAACTCGAGGAAGTTGACTTGGCCAAGGTTACAAAGCTCATGAGAAAAGCAGGAGCAAGGACCCAAAGCCCAACAGACTCTCAGCTCTTCCTACCACAAGCTATGGCCACATATCGTAAAGGTGCAGCAGGGTGGGCTTCTAGTCAGAGCTCTGCCACCACCACACTCTATGACCTAGGCATAGTTAAGAGAATGAGTGGGGCTAGGCAGTGGGATGGGTGGGGTAAGGGGATACACACACACACACACACACACACGCACACACGCACACACGCACACACACACGTGCATGCCTTTAATCCCAGCACAAGCAGATCTCTGAGTTCAAGGCTAGCCTGGCCTATAGAGCGAGTTCCAGGACAGCAGAGATGTTACACATTAAAAAGGCTAAAAAAAAAAAAAAAAAAAGACAGTGGGTAGGAAAGCACCAGGCATATTGGGGGATTTTTTTCTTTTCTTGCCTAAAGACAAAGGAATTTGTCACAAGTGGGATTTCTCTGGAGTCACGTGCCAGAACTCTTCCTTCCCCTCCTCTTTCTCCCACAAGTGAGTTCGTTCCAAGGGCCTGGGTACCACAGACTCTCAACCCAGAAGGGCCAGGGAGTCCCCAGGGGCATAAAAAGGGGCTGAGAATGAACTTACAAGCCATGGACGCCAAGCAGTAGATCATAGTTGTCAAAGATGGTGGCTGGGGGACCCAACAAAAGCAGCACCAAATAGATGAACCCCAAGACGAAGGTCAGAGCCAGCTTGCCGATGCTGCTGATGTGTAGGAAAACAGAGCTGGCCAAGAGACTCAGGAGCACATCCCCGACGAAGTACTGGGGGGTGACAGCAGAGGCAGCGTTGGGTGACAGCAGAGACCATGACACCCAGAGCAGGAAGACCCCTGCACTCCCCTGCCTGCCTAACCTCCCTTCTACCACCTTCCAAGCCCCAACTCCTTCTACAACCCATGCCCAGCTACACAGGAGGGGCCCTATGTGCTCCTAGAGTTGGGGGATACTTTTGACTTCCTGGCTCCCGGGTGCCCATCACTAGGCCTGGCACAGAGGAGCGGCTAACTGCGCCAGAGCAAAACCCTCTGCCTGAACACTGCTCGGACACCTCAGGGAAGCTGCAGGTGGGTGCGGTGCCCTCACACAGGGGAACATCCAGTCCCAGAGAGTAATTGAGCTCTTGTAGGTGGCAGGCGGTGACATCAGCTGGTGTTAGGTTTAGCATCCGGGCTGCACAGGTCCTTATCGGAGTGTGATCACAGGTGAACTGCAAAGGTTGGGTACAGATGAAGGAAAGGGTTACCAGGGCCACACCCAGGTGCCTTGTACTTTTTGGACTAAATTCCCCAGGGATGACAAAAGAAAGGGGAAATGAAAAATAAGAGCAAGAGCTACTCCCCCCAACCTGAAACCCTCCCCCACCCCCAGCCAACCCACAGGGACAGCAGGCTGGGTAGCAGTTCTCAGTTCCCAGAAAGTGCCCAGTCTAGGGCATGGGAGGATTACCATGTTGGCAATGGCAGAGATGAACACCAGCAGAACTGAAAAGATGCCAACCGCTGTGCTGTGCGCCCGTGAGCGGACGATACTGCGGGACAGGCGTTGGAGGGCTTTGGGGAAAAACTGCAATAGCAAGAGACCGAGGATTAGAAGTTACGTTCACTAAGAAGGAAGAACCAGCCAAGAGCAGGGTCTAATGAGAGACATGGCTTCCTCCTCCTCCTCCTCCTCCTCCTCCTCCTCCTCCTCCTCCTCCTCCCTTTCCCATGGGAACTCCCCCCACCCCAACAGTCTCAGGGAAGTCCCCCTACTTACAGAACCACAGGAGCACACAGTGCAGACAAGCAAAGTGGCCAGCAACAGCAGAAAGATGGCAGCATAGACCCCAAGCATCAGAGTGGAGCTGGAGCAGGATAAAGCCAGAGGGGCAACATCAGCAAAACCTGGGTGTCCTCGTCCCACCCCCAGAGCAGATCTCAGAGACCAGAGAGCCACCCGTGGCCTGTGTGGGTGTCAGGAAAGTTCAGGGTAACAGGGACTCACTGTGGGAATATGAGGAGCTGGATGAGACAGATGAAGCAGAAAACCAACAGCGCACAGGCGACATAGGCTCCGAAGCGCGGGTCTACTTTCCGTGAATACTGAGGGGAAGAAAGGAGACCAAGCTGGGTGCCGGGTCCTGCCCTGGCAGGGATGTGTAGACACCAAGAACAGGGGAGAAACAGTTGGCCCGATTTATATGACTTTCCACCCATCCCCCACCAGGTCTCCCAGCCAGGCCCTCCCTCCCTCCAGTCCTCATACACAGCCCCCCGCCCCCCAAACCTTCTTTTCCAGGTCCTCTCTCTGGAAGGTGAGCAGGAACCGGCGCACGTGGTCCTTCCGAAGCTGGTCGATGCTACGGGCGTCGATGGCACGGCCCAGGAACTCGTCCACCTCGTCTTCAGGGTTCAGAGCATCCTGGGCACCCCGGCTAGTAACGGGACACAGATAACAGCACATAGCAAGCATTAAGAAGGGCAGGGATCGGGCAGGAGCGAGGGAGAGAGGGCTATGTGAGAGAAAGGGAAGGCCTCAGCTCCCACAGCCCGTTCCAGGCGGCAAATGCCATGTCCCTCCCACCCCACGGACCAACTTACTTGTCTTTGCTGGAATCATCAATGCCCTGGAGAAAGAAACAGAACATGTGAGGGATGAGGTGCTGACCTCTCCCCATTCCACTACTGGGTTAAGAGTGTCCCCACACACTTGGGTGAAACTATTCTCCCTGCTCTCAATTTTAGAACACATATTAAACAAGACAGAAAAAGAAAAAAAAAAAAAAAAAAAAAAAGCCGGGTGGTAGTGACGCACGCCTTTAATCCCAGCACTCGGGAGGCAGAGGCAGGTGGATCACTGTGAGTTTGAGGCCAGCCTGGTCTACAATGTGAGTCCAGGACAGCCAAGAGTACACAGAGAAACCCTGTCTCTAAAATAAAATAAAATAAAATAAAATAAAATAAAATAAAATAAAATAAAATAAAAATAAATAAAAAACACATACATGGAGAAGGAAGCTATGTGAAGAGAGGGAAACCAAAAAGTGAGGAGCCCATAGCAGAGAGAGCCCATCCATAGCGGGGAGAGCCCCTCCATAGCGGGGAGAGCCCCTCACCATCTGGCGGAATGCCTTGGAGTCTTTGGTCCGGGAGAATGCACGGTCAGGAACCCAGCGTGGCATCAGGCCTTCCATAGAGTTGGCCCGCGTCCGCTGCAGCTTAGCCAGCATGGCCTTCTCTTCTTTCTGTGTGGGCAACATGAGTGCAGGCTCAGAAACGGAACCCCAAGAAGGCCTCTGCTAGCATCCCCCGTTTGTTCCTCCCCACCCTCCCGCCCTCCCACCAGTCCTGCCCTGGCCCTGACCCGTTTCTGGCTGGCGCCCAGTATGAGGAAGGTCTCGATGCACTGCTCCTTGAGGTATGCATTGCGCTCACCACCGCGGCCTGGCTCCACCTCATAGTCCCCATTCAGGTACTGCAGTGTGGCCCGAGTGATGTGGATACGGCTGTGTAGGGCAGGAAGTGAGACCCTGGCTCCCCCACTCACCCACCCACCCATCCCTGCCACCAACTGGACCCTTCCACTCACCCAGCCCGGCCCCCAGCCTCCATATGGTTGGCCAGGGTCACATCGTTGGACCATACATCGAACTGCCATTTCCGCAGGCCAAGGACACCGCAATGCACGCGTCCACTGTGGATGCCCACACGCATGTTCACATTTACCCCCGTCACTTCACGTACCAGCCTGAGGAGATGCAACTGTACATCAGCCCCAAGCTGTTGTCATCTTCCTTTTGGGTTTTCGAAACAGGGTTTCTCTGTGTAGCCCTAGCTGTCCTGGAACTCACTCTGTAGACCAGGCTGGCCTCAACCTCACCAAGAGTGCCCCAAGCTGTCTTCTTATCATCCAGTCAAGAACCCAAACTGAGGCCAGCAAGATGGCTCAGCAGTAAAGGTACCTGCTACCAAACCTGACTCCTAAGTTTGATCCCTGAGACCCCCACACAGTTAGAGAAAACCAACTCCAAGTTACTCTCTGACCAACGTACATGCAGCTCAGCAGGTGAATCCCTGCGCACATGCGTGCACGCGCGCCACACACACACACACAAAGTCAATAAATAAATGTAATCAGAAAGAAGAATCCCAGCATCCCAGGCAAAGACAGAGGCAGACGCAGGGACAGGAACACAGCTTTGACTAGACATGAGCAAGAGGCTACCTGGGACTCAAGGGCAAAGGTTTGAGAACCATGTTCAATAGGGGCTGCCATCGTCCTGCAGGACTGAGCTGTGGCCAGCTCCAGCCTGCTCAGCTGGCATTCTCTGCAGCCACAGTCCCCCCCGGTCCGCCACCCCTGGCCCCCACTACAGCTCCCTGCACCCTCAGTAGGCTGGGGCTGGAAGGACCACAAGAGTCTTCATCCAGACTGGAGAAAGATCTACTCTCCCCACCCAGCAATAAATACATCTCCAAGACGAGGAGTTACTAAGGCTGGGGGAAATTCCTGATGGCACGGCATAGGAGGAGCAGCCGGAGCACCCACAGTTCCAGTAGGCCCGGGAAGGGGGGACCGCTTACGAGATGGCCTCGATCATGTCCACCCCCATCTCGACACAGCAGTGGGCATGGTCTGCCCGGGCCTCGGGCAGCCCGGACACACAGTAGTAACAGTCTCCTAAGATCTTGATTCTCAGGCAGTGGTTCTCCTAAAGGGGAAGAGGTGGGAGGATCTCCTTTACTCCCCTCCCCCCCAGTCACCCAGCACACCTGGCCCATCACCTTCAATGCCACCTCTGCCCCCACACACACACCCCCAACTGCCACCAGCAACACTGTGTGGTCATCGAGGTTGGCACCGTCTCTAAGCCCCAGCACCCTCACCGCAGCCAGCTTGTCAAACCGGGCAAAGAGCTCGTTCAAGGTCATGACCAGTTCCTGCGCAGTGCACTGGGAGGCCAGGCTGGTGAAGCCCTCGATGTCGGCAAATAGGATGCTGTGGGCATCGGCAGTAAAGAGATGGAGCTCAGAGCCCTCCTCCAGGACTCTCTGGCTCCCCGCAACCCTCTTGCCACCATCCCGTCCCCATTCTACCTGACGTTATCATGCTTCTGGATGTAGATCTTATGGAACATCATGTCTTCTTTTTTGGTGTTGATGTCTTCTTTCATCTCCATGGCAACATGCTGGGGCAACACTGACAGCAGCAGCCGCTCCTAGACCAGCGGTTCCAACCACTATCTTCTCTGCTTTCCGTTTTTGACCCCTCTTGTTCCTTTCACACATTCCCAGAGCCCTCCCGTGTCTCTGGGATCTGAGCTTAACACGGGAGCATCCTCCCAGATGTACTCCGACATCCTCCCTCCTACCCTTGAACAGGACAGGATCCCCCCACCCTGCCCCCCAGGGCTTCTGTGATGCACGGTCCTTAGGGACCATTCACTCTGTGTCCCACAGTCATGGACAAAGCAGCAGGTCTAAAGTACAAGGTACTGGGAGTGAAGAGGAGGAGCGCCCTCGCCCACCTAGGGAAACAGGGGAGGGGGAGGAAGGGGACCCCCCCACCTGCTGCCGATTCTCATGCTGCAGGTGCAACCGAGCCTGGATGTAACCTCGGGTTTCCTGAAAGGCTTGGCGCTGGGACACTTCAGCAGGGTAGTGTGTGCAGACACCGATGACATTGGTGCAGAGAAAGAGCACCACATTAGCACCGAGCTATGGGAGGGTAGCGGAGACAGATGAGTGATTGCCTCCCCATCAAGTGCGCGTATACATATACACACACACACTCTCTCTCTCTCTCTCTCTCCCTCTTTACACACACACACACACACTCTCTCTCTCTCTCTCCCTCTTTCTTGCACCCTGTTTGTCCCCAAGCTGTGCCATCCCTGTGGTACACTGCCCCTCCTTACAGATGCCAGCCAGCCTAGATTATTCCATGACCAGAAAGATGAGCTTGTCACAGCTTCAGGAGCAGGAACACCAATCACGGCCATGGGCTCAACCCTGGCATCCAATAATCTACTCCCCCACAAACACCTCTAACAAAAGACAAATGTTCCTTCTTCCTGTGGTCCTCTTTACAGAGCCAAGGAGATCTGAGCTTGCCATCCTCTTCCAAGTGAACCAGAACAAGTCACTTCCTCTCTAGGCTTCCACTTACTCATCCATAATCCAAACAGGAGGAATAATATCTCCATTTTATTTTACTTTTATTTATTGATTTTTCAAGACAGGGTTACTCTGTGTAGCCTTGGCTGTTCTGGACTCACTTTGTAGACCAGGCTGGCCTCAAACTTGCAGAGATCCACCTGCCTCTGCTTCCTGAGTTCAGGGATTAAAATGTGTGCCACATGCCCGGCTTTTTTTTTTCCCCCATAGTAGGAATAATATCTCTAAGGTCTTCCCTGGCCCTGCAGACTGAATAGCAAGAATGACCGTGATTGGGTTTTGTAGTTGTTTGGTTGGATTTTTGAGATAGGGTCTCACTATGTAACCTAAGCTGGCCTCAGACTCAGGGTGATCCTCCTGCTTCGGATTCCCACGTGACCGGATCACAGGTGTAAGCCGGTATCACTGCTGCTGTTACAGTAGCCAGTTTGCTGGCCACCTGCAACGTCTAGGATTCGAAGGATGCAACCCACACATTAGCTGATGGGTTTCTCAAACGTCTATGAATCAGGTAACAGAATCCCACTTCACAACCGCGAGTCAGTCAAGCACAAAGGAGCCCAGCAGCGTGCCTAAGATCACACGGTGGGCTGTGGCTGGCCCGAGTCTTGGATCCTGGACAATCAGACTCCAGCGCCTTTGTCCTAACCTGGGTGCCTAGTATATTCCAGACTTCTGAAAGCGCTTTCTCCACTGACTCTAGCTCCTGAAGGCCAGACTTAGAGCCCAGGCTTGGCAGCCATTAATTTTACTACTAGAAAGAAGGCATGGCCACCCCTCTCCTCCCCCCCCCCAACTCTTATACACACCCCTCTGCACCTCATGCCCGGCCCTAGCCAGTCCCAAATCACTGTCAGAAGAAATGACTGGGGAGCAAGTCCAAGTGAGGCTGCCTTCCATGTTGCCAGAGACTCAGGGGTTAACGTGACACTGGGACTCCACCCAAGCTGGCTGGGGCAGGGCTACAGTTGGGGAGAAAGGGGAGGGAATTGCTACCAACTGCCCTGAACCAGGCCTGCAGACTTGGACAAGACCTTTAGTCTTGATTCCTCTGTGTAAAACTGAGGTCTGGCTAACTCCTAGCACTGACCCTCTAGGACACTGGAATTCAGCTGCCCTTCCCAGTCGCCATGGCAGCTTCCAGAGAGCCTAGGCAGAGCTTCCCCCTCTCAGCAGCAGCAGGGGTGAAGAGGGGCCACTCTATCTCCCTTGGGGGCTTCTAAGAATAGCCCCCAGTGGGGGAGTAGGAGGGGGGCTATCCAAGCAACTTCCCTTCCTGGCCCCAGGAGCCCAAAAGGAAAATGTGAGTCACACTGGAGGGAAAGGGAACAGGGACGAAGGACTGAAGTAACTCTCTACACATACACACACACACACACACACACACACACACACACACACACACACACACACACACACACACATCCCTATCTACCATGAGAAAAAACAGATGCCAAGGCTCTGGGGCGACCCCAAACAAAACGAACCGATGTTGCTGCTCTGTGTGGATGGATTGGGGGGGGGGGGGTTGAGGAAGAGTTCTTCCTATGGACACAGCTGGGGCTGGATCTGGAAGGGGTTGCCAAGGATGCTACAAGCCCCTACTCCATGCAGAAACTCACAGGCCCCAGCAGCCATGTGTGAGATCGGTCTCAGTTTCAAGAGGCTGCATGGGCACCCACAGCCCCACAGAGGGGCACAGTTTTCCCTGCCATCCCAGGAATGCACCCCTGGAGACCCCAGGGGGTAAAACTGAAGCCGGGCACCCCCAGGGAGGGAGGAGGTAGAAGGCTGGCAGTTCCGGCCTCCCAGGCTCAGCCTCCCCCATCAGGCACAGGGCTGGGCCCTGGGCACCACGCCAGCTGAGAGCAGGGAAGAGCCACACACCCACCTTCTGGCAAGTCTGACAGAGGGGGGAAGGGAGGCACCACTCCTGAGCTGCTTTTGCCCAGAAGGGCAGTTCACCCCAAATCCCCACTTCACAAGCAGACTAGAAGAGAGCGTAGGAACTAGTTTGGAAGGGTCTGGCCCTTTAAGAGTTCCAGCAGTGCCTGGTGGACACTTGCTCCATAACAAACTAGCTATAAAGTTGCTTTTGAAAGGTGTGTTCTGTTCCAGGCTTGGCAAGGGCACCATGCCAGAGCACCCAGCTTTTCACTCCAAGTGCCCCAGGAAACTCTCTGTCTCGGAGGCCACGGTGGGCTACAGCCCACAGCTTCTGGCAAGAAGTAGAGGCCTTGCTTGTGGAGGCTTCACACAAGCCCCTACAGCTGTTTCTCAGGGGTAATAACAACAGGGCTTAAACCCTCAGGGGTCAACAAGAGGTCAAAGATGCAAGCCCTGTGCACAGCGTTGTCTACAGACTACACTGCTGCAGTCTACTGACCTAGGCCAAAGAGCTGAGCCTACTGTGACAGACAGCAGGCCTGGCCCTGGACCCCTCCTTCTCTTCAGCAAGGCCCACTTGAAACAAGCCCCAAGCAGAGGCCAATCCCTGACACCTTATATATGCAGATATCCCCATACCATGTCTCTCCTTAGCCATCGCCCTGCCCACTCCCACCCCGGCACGCCCTACTGCACCATACCTGCTTCCAAAGGAAGGGGTCACCACGGTTGAGCTGCCAGGCCAAAATCAAATGCAAGGCGGAAAGGCCCAGGCCGCTGAGCACTGCGGCTCGCATGCGGATGGGAAGGAGAGTGTAGGTGATATAGACGAAGAACACGGGGCACCAGAGGCCTGCTGAGGGGCTGTGTGGGTTGGCTGCCAGGGCACCCCCGACTTGCACAGCTGCTAGGATGCCCAGAACCACATAGCTCACCACCCACATGGAGTCCTGGCGGAAGCTATGTCGGTTGCACACTACCATGAGTGCCACAAACAGGGTGGCGGCACAGGTCAGCAGGGCCACATAAGCAGGCTGAGGCCGGGCAGGTGCAGCGTGGAAGGCCAACAGGACAGCGGTGAGGAGCAGGAGCACCGCCATCAGCAGCGTGAGGCTGCTCTGGTTCATCTGGAAGAAATACCGCTGGTACAGACGCTCCAGCTTGGCGGAGCGGAACTGCTTAGACTGGAAAACCTGCACTAGCCGGTGCCAGCAGGACGGACCGCTCCTAGGCGATGATGTCTCCGGTGCCACTTCGGCTGCCCCCATCGGTGTTGTCACCTCACTGTCATCGAAACCCAAGGCCACCGACCTCAGCCCCAGCTCCACGCCCCTGCCTGGGCCAGGCCTCCGGATGAAGGCCTCATCCTGCCAGGGGCAGCGAGGGTGGGCAGCAGGAGTCGGGCTGGGTGGCTCCACGTTCTTAAGGCAGCTCATGTAGCGGGGCGCGCAGAAGCCACTGGCCCGAGTCCCATGGCGTAGGCGTTTCTGTCCATTGCGTTCGCCCCAAGCTGTCTTCCGCTCATCCACTTTGGGAACCAGGAGGCCACTAAACCATGACATGCTGCTGGGAGGAAAGGCATAAGATGGTATTAATAGCGCTGTTGCAGCCGCGGCCACTGTAGTAGCTTATGACCCCCGGGCTTTTCCTACAACTCTGTTCTTCATTCCCACCCATCTGATAAAACTACCCTGAGGGAGCAAACCAGGACACAGCGAGGTGGGAAAGACACAGCAGCCACACAGGGGGAAAAAAACCCCAAGACTGGGGGGGGGGGGGGGCTGGAAAGATAGCTCAGTGGTTAAGAGTACTGCCTGCTCTTCCAAAGGACCTGGGTTCAATTCCCATCACCCACTCAGCAGCTCAAAACTCTTTCTGGCTCCAGTTCCAGAGGTTCTGACAATTCTCACACAAACATACATGCATATAAAATAAAGGTAAATCTTGAAGAAGAAGAAGAAGAAGAAGGAGGAGGAGGAGGAAGAGGAGGAGAAGAACCACCACCACCATCAAGTTCCTAAGTTTGACTTGTCTGATCCTGAAGGCCAGTACACTTAATAGTTTACTCTTTCCTCAAAGTCAATACTGAGTTCTTGGTCACCACAAACTCAGGCACCTGTGTCAAAGACAGGGGGAAGAAACCACACAGAGAAGGACCACCCAGCACCAACTGGCTGGTGCCACTGGTGCCCCAGTAGGGCCTAAACTTTTATTTTTTTTTTCCAGCAGAAGCAAAAGAAAACCTTGGATTTCAATGTGACATCTCCCAATTTTGAAATGTTGATAATTATTGTACATTTTACAATACTCTGCTGGTATGGTGGAGCACACCTGTAATCCCAGCACTCGGGAGACAGAGGCAGGCAGATCACTGTGAGTTCAAAGTCAGCCTGGGTCTGTAGAGCAAGTTCCAGGACAGCCAGGGCTACACAGAGAAACCATCTCAGAAAACAGAACAAAACAAAAAAAGACTACATACATGCAAATAAATTGTCAATGAAATTAGTTCTGCTGTGAACTCTCAATCAGTGACCTCCATACAAAAAGAACTCTTTCCACATCCTTCCTAAACACACTCACACACACTCACACACACACACACACACACACACACACACACACACACACACAGTAGCAAGCTAAGTTCAATTTCTCCCATGGGTCACGGTTTAAGTGTTACTTCTTCACAGACAATTTCCCAGCCACACCCCTACACTAAGTTTGGTCCAGTTTCACCTCTGCTCATTTCCTCCATAGTACTTATTGCAATTATAATTAAATCATTCCTCCCCCCCCCCCAAGACAGGGTTTCTCTGCGTAGCCCTGGCTGTCCTGGACTCGCTTTGTAGACCAGGCTGGCCTTGAACTCACAGCGATCCACCTGCCTCTGCCTCCCGAGTGCTGGGATTAAAGGTGTGCGCCACCACCGCCCAGCTGAGAGTGCATCTTATGGTCCGAAAAACTACGGTATCTCTAGAGGTATTGAGTCTGGCCAACAGTAGGTGCTTAATAAATGTATGGCAAAAAGATAAAAAAAGTGTTGTTCTGCACTGGAATGCTGTCTACAGTGCACAAGGCTTAGTACCACAGACAGAGATGGGGAGCCCACAAGGTGCTACAGAATGGTCAACAGCAAATAATTGCTAACGGTGACAGCCCTGGTCCTCCTTGTCCCTTTTAGCGCTATCACCTTAGCTTGTTACGGAGCTCAGCCCAGGCTAGCCCCTGGTACTTGCTGTTCCTGGCTGGAACAAGAGCTCCTTTGGGTCACAGCCCAAGTCCCTTATCAGTGCTACTCTTACCACCCTCTTAAAATAGCAACTCCCTTTCCTGGGGCTCCGTATCTCTCTTCCCAGCTTTATAATTTCTCCCTCTCCGCGGCTCTTATCGGCAACTGCCATTCTGCAATTTTTCTTATTTGTTCATTGTCTTTCACTCCTAACTAGAATGCCAAGTTGATGAAGACAAGGGTCCGGGCAGTTTTGGCACAGTTTTGTTTTTGTTTTTGGGTTTGTTTTGTTTTGTTTTGTTTTTTGGGGGGCGAGGAGTACTGTTTACAAAGACTAGGAATGGTATCTGCACTCCTAGATGTTTGCTGAGTGGATGGATGGCGTTAGCTATATTATTTTTTTCCTCTCTGTCATAAACTCCCGAGACCTTTTCTTGCGCCTAATTTCACCTCCTCTTTACCAAGGGCCCAAGAAGCTGGTCCTATAATCGTCCGGAGAACAGGACAGCTTTGCAAAGAGAAAACCTGAAGCCAATATCCAAGGTAGTTTTGCATGGCTCCCCTATGTTGCAGAGACTCTGAGACTGGATCCTAAATGTCCAGAAAGGCCACGCCTCGGACAGGACTGGATGCCTTCCTGACCACCACCTTGCCATGTGTCCCGGCTGAACCCAGGTCACCCATGAATGATGCCATCAGCAGGGCCAAACTCCTCCATGCCTGCAGGGCAGACTGAGGGGCCTCTTGTACTTCCACCTGCTGAGCTGGCAGCACTGACATTTGTACTCACTAGGGAACTAGAGAAGTTCACACAGCCACTGCCCCAGGTGGCCACAGAGCCAGACGGCACACACGCACACACGCAGCAACTGCTAGAGGGACTCAGAGCAGAAGGTAAGTTGGGAGCTTTACAGGCCCCCACCTCTGGGCCCCCACCTCTGGGCCGCCACCTCTGGGCCACCCACAGCAGAGCTTCTGCCAGCGTCCCTTCTCCATCCACAGGAGAGCATGCCCTTCAACTTCTTAACGCCAACAGCACCATCTTGAAGGACACAGATCCGAAGCGCAAGACTTCTGGTCAGGCTGGCATTTGGAAAAGGTCACCAAAGAAAAGCCTAGCTCTTCAAAAACACTTCCCTGGACGCACGCTTTTTGGCACAAGACCAGGTTTCAAACCTTAAAAGCGATCTGCCCGGCTCTTACAGAGAAGGGCCATCTACCTGCCTCTACCCCAGGTCAGTTTCTTCACCGGAAAAATGAGAGTATAATGGTTCTGACGGGAGAAGCTGGTGGTCCCTGCCTTGCTACAGTGTAAATACTAGTTCTCCCTACCTTACAGCCCTCTGGATACAAATCTCTGTCAGTGTCCCAGAGACAGAAAGACAACAGTCATGCGCAAGAACCTATATCCAGCCAGCCAGTCAGATGTCTGCCTATTAGGCCCTATGTCCCCTGCTGTCAGTTTCCAGAGCTGCTGGTGACAGAACACAGAGTGTACAGTTTTCCCACTATGTGCCACTGCCACACACACACACACACACACACACACACATACACACACACAACTCCACACACCATGACATTTTGCTTCCGCGTTCTCCCAGCCCCAACACCACCACTGCCACCGCTACCACCAGCCCAGGTCTCTGTTCCCAAGGGACCTGTTTCTGGCCACGTTCCCAGCCCCTGGAAGCAAGCACATCCTTGCATCTGGCTCAGACCCACGGAGGAAGGGGCAGACACTATCAGGGAAACATGTGACCCTGTGAGAACATGCTGACTCCCCAACGGGATAGATAGATAGCTCCAGAGCTCTGTAAACTGTTCGGCCAACCGCAGCCATGCCACCCTGAGCTCTGCTCAGCCACGGTCCACCTGTAAAGGACTTGCACAGCTCATGGCACTCCCCTATGCCAGGCCAGTATAGCAGGAAACCAGAAGGCATTGTTCCAAGCCACAAAACTTGTTCCCCCAAACCTCCCTGTTCAGAAACCCCTCACCGTGAATTCCAGAAGAGCACACCACATCCCTTTTCTGCCTTCCAGCTCTTGACCTTTATGTCTCTTGACCTCCTCCTCCCCTGAGTCCTTTGAGCTCTCTTATTGATGTGCTGCTCTGTATAC
Source organism: Acomys russatus (assembly GCF_903995435.1). Taxonomy (NCBI): domain Eukaryota; kingdom Metazoa; phylum Chordata; class Mammalia; order Rodentia; family Muridae; genus Acomys; species Acomys russatus. The sequence continues at coordinate 60,580,159 of NC_067153.1, forward strand.
ACTCAACTCCCACAGCCAGATTCGCGTCCATTCCGCCCCAAGGCCCATAGTTCCAGGCCCAGTGTCTCTCAGACCTCAAGTCCCTCCCAAACCCTGATCCTTCAGCCTGACCAAGGTCTGGAAGCCAAGGGTTGGCCTCAAGACTGGCTCTGCCCACCGCTTTGCCCAACCCTCTTCCTGGCCACCTCTTAGCCACCTCATCCCCAGGGTCTATCTGCCTCCGTGCCCTCGTTGGCAAAATGATTTCCAAGTCTCCAGAAAGTTCATGCTGAAGATTATGGCCAGCGGGAGGCCCAACACTCACGATGCTGAAACCCAGAATTTCCAGGCCTTTCCAGATGTAAAACTTCCCCCGGGGCCTGTATCTGTAGGTTCAGCACAGCCTTCCTCAGCCCTGGTCCTCCATAAGGACCAAAAAGAGCTCCCCAAGCCAGCTCCAATCACGTTAACACCCTGGTCAGGCCCTCTAGCTACAGAGGCACTCTGGAAAGACGGGGGTACCAGGTACCGAAAGGCTCTGCCACCACCTAATCCCACCTCTGGTTTTCCAGTCAGGCAGCTGGGCCTACTCTGAATAAAGTCTGCCCACACCCCACCCACTCCTGCCCACCCCGTAACAGGCCTTGGGGAAGTAGGCACTGACATTACCCTTTCATTCCAAAGGTTCAGGGTGAGGGCAGGGACGGGGCCTCCCTCTCCTCTCAGAGCAGTCTCAACACTCCAGACTCACCCCCACATCCCCAATGCCAACCTCTGTGGGTATCCCCTCCCCTCGTGCATGCCTTCTCTGGGCAAGCCTGGAAACTCTGGCGAGTGCAGGAAGGGAAGCTCGTGGCGTGGAGCGAGGGTGGAAGCGTCCAGCCGGGCCCCGTGGTGCTCTGGGTCCTTATATCCTCCAGCACTTTCCCAGGCACCCCGCAAACTGTCGAAGAGTCCCCAGTGCTCACGGGAGCCCGCTCACCTGCCGGGGGTCGGCGCCTGCCCCGGGACGCCGCCCCGCCGCGCCCGCGGGCTCCGGCCGGGCGGGGCCGGCCGTCCCGCCGTCCTGCTCCGTGTCCGTGCGTCCCCGCTGTCCCGCCCGCCGCGCGGCAGAGCCTCCGGCCCTCGCCCCCTCCCTTGTTGTCCAGCGCAGCCGCCCTCTACCCCGGATCCAGAAGTCCCCTCCCCGCCGGCTCCCGGACTCCCCGCCTTAAAGGAACAAGCTCCTTTTGTCTGGGCACCCCCTCCCCCTCCCAGAGGCCGGGGCACAGCTGCCCACTCCCCTTCCCAGGACCGGGATCGGGTGAGCCGGGCCAGAGTCCCGCGCGCCCCCTCCCCCGTCCGCCACGTCCTCCCCGGGTCTCCGGCCAAACAAGCGGCCACTGTTCTGGGCTTCAGACCCCGAGGGAGGGTCGGTGCGCCCGCCTCCACCCAGGGCGGCATGCTGCAGGGTGCCCTCCACCCTCACCCGGGGGTCCGCGGAGGCCGGCTGAGCCACCCACTGGCGGCAGAGGAGCCCGCCCCACCCAGAGGGTCTGCTTCCTTCCTGTCGGGGTGCCCTGCGCCCCCTCCTCACCCACCTTCCTCCCGGCCCCAGCCCCCACCGCGCCCGCTCTCCCTCCCTTCTCCACCACGGCCCCACTCCCTCCGGCGGGAGCTGAGTTTAATAATTAATTAAGAATTCATTCCACAAGGCGCCAGGTGTGTGCGCCTGGCACCCGCTCGCCCGCACCCCACTTCTTTCCGCTTCCCCAACCCTCTGGGGCGCGGGCCCCGACGCAAACCTGCTGCGCCCAGAACCGGATCGGGCTGCGGGCGGGGGCACTCCGTGCCGCCCTCTGGCCCCACGCTCTCTGGGGCAGCCCTTCCCCCCGCACCTGCCAACTGGCAGAGTCCCTCCCCCGGCACCTTTTACCCAAAGGGTTGTGCTTCTTTGATGTGGGGGGCTGGGGTGCATTGCCAGGTTCATGAACTGAAAAAATTGTTCCGGGATGTTTATTTATTTCCCTCGTAAGCAGCTGCCCAAGTTACCTGGGAGATGGGAAAATCATGTGAAAGCTAGTTTAACCCTTTGAGGGGTAGGTAGAGTGTTGGAACCAGAAAGGAGAGAAGGGCCCACTTCCTGAAGGCAGGTGAGTTTAAGCTTGCCTTTGAGGCCCCGTCCCAATCCCTCTGCCAGACCCTAGCTGAGGGCCAGCCTTGCCCTGCCCTAGGCTCAGGACATACTCTTGTCCTTCAGGGCGCAACAATCAACCATTTAGACCCCACCTGGGCAGTAGGGAAAAGGTTCTTGAATTAATCACTTACCCAAGGCGTGCCTGGCATAGTGGTGCCTTGGTGGATGTCTGAGTTGGAGGCCAGCCTGGCCTCCATAGAGAGTTCCAGGACAGCAGGGCTACATAGAGAAACCCTGTCTCAAAAACAAACAAAAAGCTGGGCATGGTGGCGCACTCCCAGCACTCGGGAGACAGAGGCAGGCAGGTTGCTGTGAGTTCAAGGCCAGCTTGGTCTACAAAGCGAGTCCAGGACAGCCAAGGATACACAGAGAAACCCTGTCTCGGAAAAACAAAACAACAACAACAAACAAACAAAAATTATCGCGAACATCCTTCACTGCCTCAGAGCCTCACCCATAAACCGGGTATAACCCCTCCTGCGCTCTGTCACAGGAAGTCTCAAGTTCAGACAGGAGAGTGCGGATTGTAATGTTTGAACATGAGCCAGGGTGTGGTGGTGGTACACGCCTTTAATCCCAGCACTTGGGAAGCAGAGGCAGTGAGTTCGGGGCCAGCCTGGTCTACAAAGCGAGTCTAGGACAGCCAAGGCAACACAGAGAAACCCTGTCTCAAAAAAAAAAAAAAAAAAAAAAAAAGAAAGAAAGAAAGGGGGCTGGAGAGATGGCTCAGCAGTTAAGAGCACTGGCTGCTCTTCCAGAGGACCCAGGTTCAGTTCCCAGCACCCACATGGCGGCTCCCACCTGTCTGTAGCTCCAGTTCCAGGAGATCTGACAACTTCACACACACACAATCAGACATATAGACAATAATACACCAATGTACATAAAAATTAATAAATAAAAAAATTAATAAAAAAAAAAAGAAAGAAAGAAAATGAGAAGTGGGGGGTAGGGTAGGGTGGGGGCTGGAGATGGGTCACCACTAAGAGCCCTTGGCTCTTCTTTCTGAGAGCCTGAGTTTGCTCCCAGTACTTACTCCAGATCCAAAGAATCCAGCACCCTCTTCTGGCCCCAGAGGCGCTGGAACACTCATACAGGCAAATAAATATTTTACTGTTTGTTCTAATGAGGAAGTGGTTATCTATGGCTGCCATGTGTGGTTCTCAACTGGTCAGGCTGGCCAGCGACTTGACTTTTGGGGTCTCTGCCTGCCTTCTCTCTTCAAGTGGCCTCCACCACTGTCAAGGTTTCCTTCCCATCTGAACCAAGAAGAACCTACCACTCAATGTTGGAAATAATGTAGTTTGGGATCAATGGGGAAATGCAATAGGCAATTGAGATAGAGAATTGTGACCCCAGGGGCTAGAGAGTTGGCTCAGCCATCCAGAAGGTTCCAGGCTTGGTTCCTAGCACCTACATGGCAGCTCACAACGAACTGTAGTTCCTCTCCCAGGGCATCTGAGGACCAGGCAGACACCAGGCACACATGCGTTATACGGAAATGCATACAGGCAAGACATCCATACACAAAAATAACATTTTAATTTTTTTTTTTTGAGATAGGGACTCTCTATACAGCCTGGCCTGGCCTGGAACTTGCTATATAGACCAGGCTAACCCTAAACTCACAGAGATCCTCCTGTTTCTGCCTCCCAAGTGCTGGAATAAAGGTGTTTGTTACCACCCTGACCAAAAAATTTTTTTCTTAATTAAAAACAAGATGTCAGGGGCCTAAAGAGTTGACTCAGTGACTAGTTGCTCTTGCAAAGGACCCAAGTGTGATGCCCTGCGCCCAGGTGGCAGCTCACAACCATCTGTAACTCCAGTCCCAGGAGCCCCAGCACCCTCTTCTGACCTTGGCAAGCAGCAGACACATATGTGGTGTATAAATTTATATGCAGGCAAAGCTCTCATATACATAAAATAATAAAAAATGAATTTAAATGGTTTTTCAATAGGAAGGAAGGAAGGTGATCTGGCATGGTGATGAATTCCTATAACTTGGGCTCTCTGGAGGCAGAGGCAGAAGGATCACAGCAAGTTCAGAGTCAACCTGGTCTATAGAATGAGTTTCAAGCCAGCCAGGCCTATATTTTGAAACCCTGTCTCAAAAAAAGCAGTGGGGAACTGAGATGGGCAAAGGCTAAAGGCTCTAGGAACAGGTCTGAGTCCAACTTCCCGGAGCCCACATGGTGGAAGAGAACCAACTCCTACTGGTTCTATCTGACTTTTACACACCATGGGCTGTGGTACACACACACACACAGAGACTCACTCATACACACACACATTCTCTGTGTGTCTCACACATACACACACACACACACATATACACACACACAAAATATAAGACAAATGAAGTGTGTGAGCTGGGCCTGGTGATATGCACGCCTATCATCCCAGCTAACTTAGGATGCTGGGGTTGGAATGCTGCATGTTCAAGCCTTGACTAGGCAACTGCGCAGGACCCTGTCTCAAAAATTAAAGAGTGAGTAAGTAAGTAAATAAATAAATAAATGGAGGAGGAGGAGGAGGAGGAGGAGGAAGAAGAAGAAGAAGAAGAAGAAGAAGAAGAAGAAGAAGAAGAAGAAGAAGAAGAAGAGAAAAGGAAGGCAGACAGACAAGATTGGCTCACCAGGTAAAGGGGCTAGCTGCCCAGCCTGAGGACCTGTGTTCCACCCCAGGCCCTACCTCATGGAAGAAAAAAACCAGCAGCTCCTTCAAGTCATGCCCTGGCCTCCACAGAACATCACACACACATAGGAAATAAATGTGTGAGCTGTAATGGATTTGTTGGTTTGGTTTTCAAATTAGGGTATCTCTGTGTAGCCCTGACTGTCCTAGAACTCACTTAATAAACCAGGCTGACCTTAAACTCAGAGATCCACCTGCCTCTGCCTCCCCAGTGCTGGGATTAAAGCTGTGAGTCACCACCACTGGACAAGATTTTTTTTAATGATTTATTTTATTATTATGTATACAGTGCTCTGCCTGCATGTACACCTGCAGGCCAGAAGAAGGCACCAGATCACATTACAGATGGTTGTGAGCCACCATGTGGTTGCTGGGAATTGAACTCAGGACCTCTGGAGGAGCAGTCAGTGCCCTTAACCTCTGAGCCATCTCTCTAGCCCCCAATTTTTTTTTTTTTTTAAGAGAGAAAGAAACTTGTGCGATTATAACGGGAAATTTTTATAGTTGAAACAAAAGGCCTTGTCTATCTTTTTGTTTTTGAGTGAGAATGAATTTGGACATCAATCCAGAAAACAAGAAATAGGGCTGGGGTGGGGTGGGGGCTGGAGAGATGGCTCAGAGGTTAAGAGCACTGACTGCTCTTCCAAAGGTCATGAGTTCAATTCCCAGCAACCACATGTTGGCTCACAACCATCTATAATAAGATTTGTATACATAATAAATAAATAAATCTTAAAAAAAAGAAAGAAAGAAAGAAAAAAAGAAAGAAATAGGGCTGGGTTCTTTTCTGCTCTAAGTCCCACAGACATCTCTACCTAGAACTATGTGTGTCTACATGGCCTCCTGAGTTCTGTTTCCTGTGCGTGAGGGGCAGGCCTACCATGAGGCCCGTCCTCCAATTCCCACCACCAAATCTGTTCCTGGAACTCTGGGACCTTCAGAATGGCTCCACTCCCTTTTGCCATAGGTGGGAGCCTTATGCTAGGACTAGGGACATGGGAAATGCTCACTTGCTGAATTTGAAAACTGCAGGATATTTGAGCAGAAGGTATCTTTTTTTTTGCTGTTGTTATTTTTAAAAGACAGGGTTTCTCTGTGTAGCCTTGGCTATCCTGGACTCCCATTGTACACCAGGCTGGCCTTGAACTCACAGCGATCCATCTGCCTCTGTCTCCTGAGCGCTGTGATTAAAGGTGTGTGCCACCACCGCCCAGCTGAGCAGAAGGTATCTTAAACATTATCTAACTCCACTGATATGCGTTTGGTAATTATAATATTTACCATGGGCTAAACAGTCCTCAAAGAACTTGGCATATGTAATTCATCCTAGCCTCTTCTCACAGTCAGAGGTGGGACAGACAAGGAACAGAGGTTCCGTGACAGCTTCACGTCAGCCAGTCAGTGGTGGACTTAGATTTTGGCCCCTTGCATTCTACCTGAAGAGTCTGTGTTTGAGCCAGGTATGGCGGTGCACACCTTTAATCCTAGCACTCAGGAGGCAGAGGCAGGCGGATCTCTGTGAGTTCGAGCCCAGCCTGGTCTACAGAGTGAGTCCAGGACTGCCAAGGCTAATAGAGAAAACCTGTCTAGAAAAAAAACGGGAGGGGGGGGCAGAGTTTGTGCTCACAACTGTTCTATGCTAATCAGAAGTCTAGCCCATGGGTGTCAGGTGGCTTGCCCAGGCACAGAACTAACTGTTGGTGGGAGGAGGACCAGAGCTCACAGCTACTGGGCCCAACTCATTGCAATTTTTAGTGGTTTTTAATGTTTTATATTAGTTCATATATCTGCGTGAGGTTGTACACTTGCCATGGCACTGTGTGGAGGTCAGAGGTCAACTTTTGGCAGTCAGTTCTCCGCTTCCGTCACATGGGTCGCAGGGATTGCGTTTTGCACCAAGCCTTCACCCTGTCACCAGCCCTTACTGTGGTTATACACAACAGCCAATCCTTTCCCGATGTCCTCTCAGAAGCACCAGTGGCCGTTGGCTCGTTTGGCTGTGGGGGGAAAGCATTGAGTTGTACTGCAGAAGGAAGGCCCTAGCCTCACCGCAGCCTCCCTGACCAGAGCAGTGTGGGAACCACTACTGTTAGCCAGCAACAGACTCCGGGGAATCCTCAGACCAGAAGGTTAGAGCCTGGGCCTTCTGCCAAGCCCTTCCATGACCGAGAACTGTCTGCTGCAGACGTGTTTCAGTCAAATTATCTGTCTCTGAAATGCACCAAGCCTGTTTATAAAGGTTTGCAGGAGGGCACTGGAAGAAAACAAGTCTCTAGGACTGTCTCCCAGACTTACCCTGAGCCCTTCTGAGAAGCGGGACCCTTGGCCACACTATGACAGAACATTAACCTGTCGGAACCACCCGATGGCAGCTGCATGCTGCCTCAGGTAACGGTCTAGAACAAAGGGTAGCCAAGTGTTTAGCGAATGAGGGCGTGGACTTAAGATGAAGGACATTGCTGGAAAGCAGTCTCTTCTGTTTCACCGGAAGTAGAACCCATCTGACATTATTACGTAGTCACAGCGGAGCCCCATGACCCAGCTGTGGCTCCCCGGCCCTGCTGAGCCTTGTAAGAAAAATCGCCACAGTACCTGAAGGGTTTGGGAGGTGCTAACCCCAACAAAGAGAAGGGAGAGGAGGGGGGAGATCGGTCAGAATGAACCCACCAAGTCCAGCTCAGTCTCGGTGATCTTTCGGGGGTTTTATACTACCGAGAAGTCCCAAGAGGAAACTATTGTCTACCTCTCATTTTCTGGAGAAGGGAACTCCTCCTTGGAGAGTGTATTGTATGCAAACACAAGCTCTATACAGCGGTAAAGTGTATCTAGATGACACTAAACACAGTGCTGAAAACTCTGTTGGAGTGACACAGATAAGCTTGGTTTTTCTGCACCTTCCCTGGGTCGTTCAAATAACAATTTAAACCCTGCCATTGTAAACAGCCGTTCCCTAGCGTTCCTGGCTTGAAGCTGAGGTTTCCACACCCCTTTTGTGTTTATTTTGTTTTGTTTTGTTTTGTTCAAGACAAGGTTTCTCTATGCAGCCCTGGCTGTCCTGGAACTTACTCTGGAGACCAGGCTGGCCTCGAACTCAGAGATCTTCCTGCCTCTGCCTCCTGAGTGCTGGGACTAAAGGCGTGTGCTACCATCGACAGGCTCTTGGCACTGTTCTATTAATGGGTGCTGAGGAAATTGTAACTGAACTAAGCAAACTGGGTCCCTATGGTTGTACAGGTCTCTTCTGGAAACAAATAAGAACTGGACACACTGACAACAAGCTCCTGTAACCCCAGGGCTCGGGAGGCTGAGGCAAATGACAACAGCAGCAGCAGCAGCAGAGGGGTCCGGAGAGATGGCTCAGCGGTTACCGGTGTGGGCTGTGTGAACGAATCTTGCAGAGGACTTGCGTTCAGACAGCAGGAGGCACAGCATCTGTAACTCCAGCTCCGGGGCTGGGGTGGGGGGTCTGAAGCCTTTGGCCTCCATGGTGCATTTACATGCACAGCCCTCCACATATACACATATTTAGAAATTAAAAATAAAAGTCTTAGCCTGGAGCAGTGGTGCACACCTGTAATCCAGGCACTTGGGAGGCAGAGGCAGGAGGATTCCTGTGAATTCGAGGCCAGCCCGGTCTACAAAGGGAGTCTAGGACAGCCAAGGCTAACATAGAGAAACCCTGTCTCCAAAACAAAACAAAAAAAAAAAAAAAAAAAAAATTTTTTTTAAATAAACACCAAATAAACCCTGTCTCGAAAAACCAAAAAAATAAATAAATAAATAAATAAATAAATAAATAAATAAATAAATAAACACCAAATAGACAAGAAGTCATGATAAGTGCTTCAGTTCCTAAAATGAGGAGTGGACGTGACAAACTGCCTCCTGGAGGAGGTGGCCTTTGCGTGGTAACCTCAGTGACAAGGAGGAGCCCTCCATGCTGAGAATCTGGGTAGAGAGCGGTCCAGGCAGAAGGAACAGTTCATGCAAAAGCCCTCAGCAAGAGCCAGCTCACTGGGCTCTAGGAAAACAGAAAAAGCCCGTGAAGCCGAAGCAGCCAAAGGAGCCAGTGTGGCAGGCGAGTGTGGCAGTGTGTGTGGCGGGCGTGTGTGGCGGGCATGCCCTGGCTGGTGCAGAAGCACGCAGGCCACGGGAAGGAGGCCCGACCTCGTGCAGAACAGAGTGTAACGAGAAGCCTTTTGGAGGTGTTAAGCTCAAAAGTGGCACACTCTGATTTATGGTTTTGCAAGATCATCCTGGCTGCTGGGTGAAGAGTGAAACTGTGGGATGAAAGGATTGGAAGGGAACCACTCAGGAAGCTATTATTTACAGTGGTCCAAGCAGAAAGAACCGTGGCTTCGGCAAGGGCAGCAATAGTGGCTGGGAGAAAGCACAGTGACTCCAGCAACGTGGGGAGGGAGCAATGCAGTTCTTTTGGTAACATTTACTCCTGTCAAATAATTATCAACAGGCAACAAGCACTTGCCAGGCACACACTCTGGCCACCATATTGGGTTCTGAAATACCAGTCGAGAGGAGGAGCCACACTCAACTTCCTTCTGCCCCAGGGCTAGAAGAGCATGCCTCACCCTGCCATCCCTGCCCTGCACTCCAGAACTAAACTAGGGTTGATGGGCAGAGGTGGGGAGTCCAGGTGTTTACAGTTGGAAAATTGATGCCATAAAAAAAAAGGGAGTTCAAAGTCCTTTCAACTTCTCAGAACAAAGACCAGAAGAACCCCACAGTTAGGAGAGAGTGCAGCCAGTGTCGGGAGAACAGAGCGGCCTCTTGGGCCTCTTGCTGCTCCACAGCCCAGGCTGTGAGAACCCCACTCTCTGCTTTCCAAAGCCCTGCCACACTTTGGTAAATTTGCTAGTCTCTTGCGCCCTCTGGTGGTACTTTCTGGTACTGCTTCAGATAGTTGTCTCAGTTTCACAGTTCACTTGAATGCCAGAATGAAAAATTCTGGAAGACCTAGAATGTCACCCTACACTGGGGCACAGCACTATATCAGCGTCCCAAAACTGGAGGCAGAGTCTAGCCCTCCATCTACTCAGTACATGATGAGTTTCAGTCAGCCGACATGTTCAGAGCTCTGTTCTTTGGACAGTTCCACCCAGAGCCTTGCGTCATTGGCCACGGGAACAGAGCTCCTAAGCTGCTCTTCCATCACTCTGTTCCTGACTGGCTTTCCAGCCTGGCACTCTGGCCTTTCCAAGCTCTGAGCGAGTTTCTCACTATCCTTCTGACAAACATCTCTCCTCGTACTCCCATTAGCGAGAGTCTGCTTCTATTTTTGCATCCAAGAGGATGCCTAGGAAATCGGACAGTTAGACAGGTCTCTTTGGACCTCAGTTCTTCCTTTGTAGAGGAGAGCGCTACGGTGTCCATATGCAAGACTGTTAAATAAGTGTGTGAGTTATGTATTGCTGTGCATGAAGTCATCACATATTTAGTATATTAAAACATGCCAGACAGCAGGGGGTGCATGCCTTTAGTCCCAGTATTTGGAAGGCCGAGGCAGGTGGATCTTTATGTTCAAGGCCAGCCTGGTCTACAGTGCCAGTTCTAGGACAGCCAAGGGCTACACCGCGAAACCCTGTCTCGAAAACAAACAATCAGAAAGTGCAACCTTATAGACTAACCAACAGCCACCATGACTTTTCCTGTTTGAAGCAAGTCAGCCGGCCAGCCTTACTAAGAGGATGATCAGTACATTGCAGCGACCTTGGTCTGCTTGCCACAGTGAAAGGACTGTAGCCATTGGTCACAACCTGCTCAGAACCCCCACCTCCTAGAACATGGCTGCTGTCTGAGAAGCTAAGATGGGAGGACTTCTGTGGGCTGGAGGGAAGGCCCGCCATGACAAAATGTAAGGCCTTATCTAAAAAGAAGGGGGCGGAGGAAAAGGAGAGGAGGAGGACAGACAGACAGACAGACAAACAAAAGAAGATTAGGAAGAAACAAAGATCATCCCACTTCCTCCTCAAAGGCTTCTTAAGTCCTTTCCAAATCTAAACCTGTTGTGGCAAGTGTTCTTTTGCTGTGAAGAGATACCATGACCAAGGCAACTTATAAAAGGAAACCTTTTTTTCCCTTTTCTTTTAAAGATTTATTTATTATTTATACAGTATTCTGCCCACACATGTGCCTGCCCACCACAAGAAGGCACCAAATCTCATTACAGGTGGTTGTAAGCCACCATGTGGTTGTTGGGAATTGAACTCAGGACCTTCAGAAGATAGCAGATGGTGCTCTTAACCTCTGAGCCATCTTTCTAGCGCCCCCCCCTTTTTTTTTCTTAAAACAGGGTTTCTCCCTTTAATGCCAGTACGCAGGAGGCAGAGGCAGGTGGATCGCTGTGAGTTTGAGTCCAGCCTGGTCTACAAAGAGAGTCCAGGATAGCCAGGGCTACACAAAGAAACCCTGTCTCAGAAAAACAAACAAACAAACAAAAAAGCCAAAACAAAAATAACAGGGTTTCTCTGTGTAGCCCTGGCTGTCTTAGAACTCACAGCAATCTACCTCCCTCTGCCTCCTGAGTGCAGGGATTAAAGGCATGTGCCACCAAGCCCGGCTATAAAAGGAAACCTTTAATTGAGGGTTTACTTACAGTTTGAGAGGGTCAGTCCCTGATCATCATGGCAGGAAGCAGACAGGCATGGTGCTGGAGCAGTGGCTGGGAGCTCTGCATCCCTGATCCACATGGTGCTGGAGCGGAGAGGGGGGGGGAGAGACACTGAGCCTGGTATGTGCTTTTAAGCCTCAAAGCCCCCTGCCTCCCCACCCCCCGCCAATGACACATCTTCTTCAACAAGACCATACCTCCTAATCCTTCCCAAATAATTCTACCAACTGGGGACCAAGCATTTAAATATATGAGCCTACGGTGCCCATTTTCACTCAAGCCAGCACAAAACCCATCAAAATTATCTCTTCTTACAAATGGGAAAAGGTGAAGATACAGCATGTAGATTTATTTATTTATTTATTTATAGCATTTTAGGGATAGAGCCCGAGGCCATGTGCATGGAAGACAAGTAGTGATTAAGTATCCAAGGCTACACAGAGAAACTCTGTCTGGAAAAAAAAAAAAGAAGAAAAGAAAAGGAAGGGATGGGCTGGAGAGATGGCTCAGAAGTTAAGGGCACTGACTGCTCCTCCAGAGGTCCTGAGTTCAATTCCCAGCAACCACATGGTGGCTCACAACCATCTGTAATGAGATCTGGTGCCCTCTTCTGGCTTGCAGATGTACATGCACGCAGAGCACCATATACATAATAATAAATAAAGAAATCTTTAAAAAAAAAAAAAAAAAAGAAAAGGAAGGGAAGGGAAGGGAAGGGAAGAGAAAAGAGAGGAGGAGAAGAGAGGAGAGGCGAGGATCATTTTGGAAAATGCCCCATAGCTGAATATGGTGGTGCCTGCCTCTAGCACTGTCAGACCTGGGGAGATAGAGGCAGGAGGATCTTGTGTTTAATGTTAGCCTGGGCTACATAGTGTGATCTATTCCCAAAAAGGAAAAGGGTGGGAGGGAGGGGGAGGGGGAGGAAGGAGAGGAAATATTCCTGAAACACTTGGTGGTAAAATACCACACGCCTGCATCTTTCTTTAAGATGCTTTAGAGCAGTGAGAGCACTGTAGGGCATTCCCCTTTTATTTCCCCGTCTCCTCGACTAAGTATCTGCTGTGGGGAAAGTTTACTTCACTTTTTACCAAAAATGGTCCAAGAAGCTGTTCATGTTCATGTAAGAGGCTAGAGAAGCAGAGTGGAACATTGCTGAAAAGACCCAAAGCCAGTCTTAGAAGGCCCAGGTCTCAGCACAGAAACCAGATGCTTCTCTGCTCATGTCCAGAGTGACACATGTTAGGGGGTCTGACTCCAGACAGGATGCTATTTTCAGTTGCTTTGCTGTTTTGTTTTGTTTTTTGAGACAGGATTTCTCTGGGTAGTCCTGGCTGTCCTGGACTCGCTTTGTAGACCAGGCTGGCCTCAAACTCACAGCAATCTGCCTGCCTCTGCTTCCCGAGTGCTGGGATTAAAGGCGTGCGCTACCATCACCCAGCTTTCAATTGCTTTTGACCCATATGGATCTCAGCCTTTACTTTAGGACATGATTTCCCTCCAGGGGAGGGCTGGAGAAGGAGTGGACACTTTGAGAGAGGGCTGGTCTGAGACAGGACCTAAGGCTGTTGTCTCCTGATGGGGTAGAATCTTCTAGAAGTGGAATCTTCTGGTGGTTTTTTGGCTGCCTTTCCTCTCCCAGCCTCTCCCAAGTCTCCAGAAGTCCCATCCTTCTTCCTGGCAGCTCTCCTCATTTCTCTCCTTCTGAGAGCAACATCCTGATTAAGAAAAATGCGTGGGTCTAGATAGATGTTTTAAGTTGATAATGACAAGATGCAATGGAGATTAATTTACACTTAAAATTTTAGGCGCACCAAAATAGGAAAGATGTTTTCTTCAATGCTGTCAAATACAAATAGCCAAACACTAAGAATGTAACATTTATATAATTGCTGATTGTGTCATGGTTCTTCTTGCCTAGGTAGTTTATTGTATATATGTATAATAATACAAATGTATATGTAAAAAAAAATGTTTAAAAAGAAAGAAAAGAAAAAGGAGTGGAAGATGCTTTGATCAGGAGATCAAATCCAAGCAGCACCCAAACTGGACACATTGATATCATATGACCTCAAATGGATTTGTAGGAAAGATACAATGTCACTGAGGTGGTATCTGTACCAGAAATGTTCAGTTTGAATCTAATCACGGCAAACAGATGGAGGCCCATTTCTTAGGCGATTGGTTGCACTCTCCAAAAACACCAATGTTAGGGAAGAAAAAAGTGAAAGTAGAGAGCCGGGAGTGGTGGCGCACGCCTTTAATCCCAGCACTCGGGAGGCAGAGGCAGGCAGATCGCTGTGAGTTCGAGGCCAGCCTGGTCTACAAAGCGAGTTCAGGACAGCCAAGGCTACACATAGAAACCCTGTCTCGAAAAAAAAAAAAAAAAGTGAAAGTAGAAAAAATATAATTAAATGATACATGACACTCTACCCAACCCAAGTTGTTATATTTTCTGTTGTTTAAGATTTATTTAGGGGCTGGAGAGATGGCTCAGAGGTTAAAAGCACTGGCTGCTTTTTCATTAGGTCCTGAGTTCAATTCCCAGCACATGGTGGCTAATAACCATCTATAGTGAGATCTGATGCCCTCTTCTGGCAGGCTGGCACACATGCAGGCAAAATATTGTATACATAATAAATAAATCTTTTTTGTTTGTTTGTTTTTGGTTTTCGAGACAGGGTCTCTCTGTATAGCCTTCACTGTCCTGGACTCACTTGTAGACCAGGCTGGCCTTGAACTCACAGCGATCTGCCTGCCTCTGCCTCCCTAGTGCCGGGATTAAAAGTGTGCGCCACCACGCCCGGTTAAATAAAATTTTATAAAAAGATTTATTTATTATTATGTATACAGTGCTCTGTCTGCATGTACACCTGCAGGCCAGAAGAGGGCATCAGATCACATTATAGATGATTGTGAGGCCCCTGTGGTTGCTGGGAATTGAACTCAGGACCTTCGGAAGAGCAGTCAGTGCTCTTAACCTCTGAGCCATCTCTCCAGCCCATAAATCTTTTTTTAAAAAGATTAATTTGTGTGTTTTGTGTGAGTGAATGTTTTGCCTAAATGTGTGTCTGGGTACCATATACGTGCCTGTTGCCTTTCTGGAGAGGACTTTTGCCTTGCCTGGAACTAGAACTGCAGGCAGTATTAAGCCACCGCGTAGGTACTGGGAACTGAATGCAGATCCATCTGTTTAGGAGACTGAGGCAGGAGGACCAGAAGGCAGAGGGCAGCTTGGGCTATTTATTGAAACTATCTCAAAACAAGTTGAAATATAAAAAGAAAAGGAAAAGGAGCAGCTGCAGTGCTCAGTAGTAAAAAGCCTTCCTAGCAACTGCTGAGGCTCTGAACTCAACCCCAGGGAGGGGAAGCCAGAGTCTGGTAGGGCAGAGAAGGGAAGAAAAAGGGGGGCGGGTCAGAAGGAAGAGAAACAAGTCAGCTGGTGTCTACTTTCACACCCTCCCGTGGCTCAGAAGAATCACACGTCTGAAAGAGAGTCAGCAAGTGTGGGAACTGTGGCAGCCGGTGAACCCAGACAGATGTGCATACAGCTCTGCCCATTTCTCTGTAAATTTCAAAAATATCAAGAGCCAGGCATGGTGGCACACGCCTGTAATCCCAGCACTCGGGAGGCGGAGGCTGGTGGATCGCTGTGAGTTTGAGGCCAGCCTGGTCTACAAAGCAAGTGCAGGGCAGCCAGGGCTATTACACAGAGAAAGCCTGTCTCAAAAAAAAATTAAGGATTGGGGCTAGAGAGATGTCTCAGAGGTTAAGAGCACTGGCTGATCTTCCAGAGGTCCTGAGTTCAATTCCTAGCAACCATACGGTGGCTCACAACCATCTATAATGTGATCTGGTGCCCTCTTCTGGCCTGCAGGTATAATGCAGGCAGAGCATTGCACACACAATAAATAATCTTTTTTTAAAAAATTAATGATGATGATGATCATGGTGATGAATAATGAAAACGCTCCCAGTGAGGGAAGTAACAGAGCACAATGGTCTCCCTAAACTTCCTACTTCCATAGAAATATAATTGAAAATATAGGTGAAATCTGAGTACTTGCAACCAAGGTCACTCAACAATGTTTATTTAGAGATGATCCCATATTTAAAATCCATCCCCCAAACATCAATTTGCTATGGAAATCTTCACAGTTTTGTTTGTCTCCTTTATATTTCTACATTTGGATTGCCTGTTTTGTTGTTATCCTTTTTTTTGTTTGTTTTTTGTTTTGAGACAAGGTCAAATGAGGCTAGCCTCACATTGGCCATGTTTGGTGATCTTAAACTCATGGTCTGTGCCCCCCCCCCGCATGCCCCCCCACCTCTCTGCGCTGAAATTATAGGCCTGTGCCCCAACACTGCCCAGCAGGTACAGTTGAATTGGTCTTCACTGCATGGGGTCATCAAAATATTTCTAGTGCTTACTGTACTTCTAAGTCCCAATCTGTCCCCACACCACCCCAAGGCAAACAGGCAGGAGGAGCTGGGAGGTGGGGGGGGGGGGGGGAACGACAAAAGGCCACACAAGGGGACTGCCAAACTCTGAAGAAGCCCTGGGGAAGTGCTAGCAGTGGTGTGGGAGGCAGGCAGGAGGGTGGGGCTCCGAGAGAAAGTGCCTGTAAGAAGACAGACAATCTCCTCTAAGCCGGCTTGTGACTGTTGCCACGACTTTGGTTTTATTCCGACCTTTGTCTGTTCTCTGCAGGGGGTTAAATACCTCAAGCCAAGTTAGAGCTCATGAACTTCGTTGTTTGTATTCATTCTGACCTTTATGTTAGGCAAATCTGTTCAGTTCTTTATTTCCTGTGTGTCGCAGAAGACATTCATCACACAAACGCACGCACACACACACACACACACACACACACACACACACACACACACACACGAGTATGGAAATACAACTCTTTGTGGGATGTAGTAATGGGTGCACATAGTCACACCCAGCACACAACCTACACCGCCAGTGAACTCTGACATAAATGTAGGAATGATCAGTCATTGTGTTGTTGAGAGTTGGGGAGGTACACACACACACACACACACACACCCTGAATGGAAACACAGGAACTATTTTTCATATTTCCACCACGACTGCTAACATTTCTGCAATCTGGTTGGATTCTTTTTCTCTTCTTGCAATGTTGCAGGTTAAACTCTGCCCCTGACCTACACCTCCAGCCTCTGTATTTTTTTTTTTTTAATAAAGGTTTATTTATTTATTTTATGTGTGAGTGCTCTATCTGCATGTACACCTGCACATTCTAGATGGTTGTGAGCCACCATGTGGTTGCTGGGAATTGAACTCACGACCTCTGGAAGAGCAGGCAGGGCTCTTAACCACTAAGCCATGTCTCCAGCCCCTGCATTTTCTTTTTAAATTTTATTTTAAATAAAAAATGTATGGAGCTGGGCGTGGTGGAGCATGCCTTTAACCCCAGCACTTGGGAGGCAGAGGCAGGCTGATGAGTTCGAGGCTAGCCTGGTCTACAAAGAGAGTCCAGACCAACCAAGGTTACACAGAGAAACCCTGTCTCAAACAACAACAACAACAAAATGTATGGAGGGCTGGAGAGATGGCTCAGCGGTTAAGAGTACTGTCTGGTTTTGCAGAGGTCCTGAGTTCAATTCCCAGCAACCACATGGTGGCTCACAGCCATCTATAACGAGATCGGGTGCCCTCTTCTGGCCTGCAGGCACACATGCAGGTAGAACACTGTATACATAATAAATAAATAAATACATCTTTTTAAAAAAATGTATGGAATGGGATATAACTGAGTTGTCTAAAGTACAAATATTAAATATACAATTTGACGACTTTTTGCATTCATGTATTATGCATCTAACTCTGTGTAACCATAGCCAAGTCAGGATTTAGGCATTAACCTCATGCTAAAAGCTCTCTTCCACCTCCTTCCTGGTTAGCACCCACCCTTTCGTGGACATGGCTATGCAGACGCCATTATAAATTACACTTGCCTGTACTTGAGCTTTGTTTACAAGCGATGGTCCAGGTGAATGGCATTGTATTTTAAATGTGCACATGCTTCCTCTGTACAGATATCTGCAGAGGTAAGAAGAGGGTGTCAGATCTCCTGGAGCTGGAGCTATAGCCTGAGAGCCACCCAACGGGTACTGGGCATTGCCCTCGGGTCCTCTGCAAAAGCAGCAAGTGCTCTCACCCTCTCACCCGTGGCATACTCTCTCCACTCCCTGCAGCACTGGGTTTCTGAGACTGGCCCCCATCAGCATCCACAAGCTCTCCACTGCTCGGCAGCAGACTGCTCTCAGACGGTACCGCATTCTTCTTCTGTTAAAGGGCGGTTCCAATGTGGTCTATAATAAATAAGATTCCTATGATCATTCTGAATATGTCTTTTGGTAATCACGCGACTCATTTCTCTTGGATATATACTTTAGAAATGGAATTACAAGATAAAAGTTATCTTTTCATACACATACATTGATGGGGTTTTTGTTTTTTGTGTTTTTGTTTTTGAGAAAAATGAGATCATAATGAGAATGTTTTCATTCAATGATCTTTTTCCTTTATATTTTGTTTTTTGTTTTTGTTTTCAAGACAGGGTCTCTCTGTGTAGCCTTGGCTGTTCTGGACTCTCTTTGTAGACCAGGCTGGCCTCGAACTCACAGTGATCTGCCTGCTTCTGCCTCTTGAGTGCTGGTATTAAAGGTGTGCACCACCATGCCTGGCTGACATTTTGTTGATTTTTTTTGTTTGTTCGTTTTTTGTTTTTCGAGACAGGGTTTCTCTGTGTATCCTTGGCTGTCCTGGACTCGCTCTGTAGACCAGGCTGGCCTTGAGTTCACAGCAATCCGCCTGCCTCTGCCTCCCAAGTGCTGGGGATTGGATTAAAGGCATGCGCCACCACCACCCGGCTTATTAATTTTTTAATCTATTCTTAGTCAATACTTAATTTATCCCAAATTGATTGTCTTTTCTTCTTCTTCTTCTTCTTCTTCTTCTTCTTCTTCTTCTTCTTCTTCTTCTTCCTCTTCTTCTTCTCACTATAGATGGTTGTGAGCCACCATGTGGTTGCTGGGAATTGAACTCAGGACCATGGGAAGAACAGTCAGTGCTCTTAACCTCTGAGCCATCTCTCCAGCCCCGTCCCTAACTGTCTTTTACAAATGCTGATAAGTTCCACACAATGTCCAATCAAAGACGATGTACTGTCTACCCTTCCATGAGGTGGACAGGCCTATCTGCTGTCGGCAAGCCTTCCTTGGCTCTTAGCAGGCTGTTGGCTAGACACATTTGTTCCTCACTATCTGAATCTCTTTGTAGTCCTACCATAACATAGCAGCTCACTTCTGGGAGTGGCAGAAGGAAGGAGTTTGTTGTGGATGCAAGTAGAAGCCACACGCTTTTCTCTGTGTGGCCTTGGCTGCCCTGGACTCGCTCTGTAGACCAGGCTGGCCTCGAACTCACAGAGATCTGCCTGCATCTGCCTCCCAGAGCTGAGATTACAGATGTGTGCCAACACACTCGGCTAAACCACAAGCTGTTGTAACCTAATTTTGAAAGCGATACATATCTCATCCTTTGCTGCAGTATACTCTTTTTTTTGTTTGTTTGTTTTTTTTTGTTTTGTTTTGTTTTTTCGAGACAGGGTTTCTCTGTGTAGCCTTGGCTGTCCGGGACTCACTTTGTAGACCAGGCTGGCCTCGAACTCACAGCGATCCGCCTGCCTCTGCCTCCCGAGTGCTGGGATTAAAGTATACTCTTTAGGCAGCAATCCTTGCAGCCAGCCATGGTGGTGCACACCTGTAAACTCAGCACTCGGGAGGCAGAGGCAGGCAGATCTCTGTGAGTTGGAGGCCAGCCTGGTCTACAAAGTGAGTCTAGGACAGCCAAAGGTACACAGAGAAACCCTGTCTTAGGAAGAACCAACCCTCCCCTCAAAAGTGGGGAGAGGAAGAGCAATCTTTAGGTCCAAGTCACACAGAGAACATGGGGTGACATCCAGGCCTGAATCCAAGGAGGCAGAGGTTGCTGCTGCAGAGGGGTTCCTTGGAGCTGTCTGCAGGATCCATAGCTGTTCCAGCTGCCCGGCACCAGAGGATACAAGAAAAGGGGAGGCACTTTCACATATGCATTATTCAGCTTGAACACAGCTCTGCAGTGCTGGGGGTGTTGTTCGGTGGTATAATGCTTGCCCAGCATGTGCTGAGGCCGTGAGTTCAACCCCCAGCACAGAATAACAGAACCAAGACTATTATTAGCAGTCGTCCCCTCCACCTCCCCTGGGGACTTAGCCTTAGGCTACTTTTCTCATACTAACATAAGCAAAACAAACACCAAGACAAGCAAGACAGAAACCCAATCCTTTATTCTTAGCGATTTAAACTTCATACTGAAAGGGCTGGAGAGATAGGTTGGTGCTTAAAAAAATGCTTGCTGCTCTTTTTTTAAAAATTTATTCATTCATTCATATTCCATCTCAATTGCTATCCCATCCCTTCTATCCTCCCATTCCTCGGTCCCTCCCATTTTCACCCTATTCTCCTCCCCTATGATTGTGACTGTGACTAGGGACCTCCTCCCACTGTATATGCTCATAGGGTATCAAGTCTCTTCTTGGTAGCCTGCCATCCTTTCCCTGAGTGCCACCGGGCCTCCCCATCAAGGAGACATGGTCAAATATGGGGCACCAGAGTTCATGTGAAAGTCAGTCCCCACTCTTCATTCATCTGCAGAGAATGACCTGTCCCTTGGCTAGATCTGGGTAGGGGTTCAATGTTTACTGCATGTATTGTCCTTGGTTGGTGCCATAGTTTGTGCAGAACCCCTGGGTCCAGATCTGTCCATCACGCTTGCTGCTCTTGCAGAGGACCCAGGCTCGATTTACAGCACCCACACAAGTCAGCCCATAATAGCTGCAACACCAGCTTCATAGGATCTGAGGCCTTCTTACTTCCATGAGACCTTGCACACACACACACACACACACACACACACACACACACACATGCCCTCAAAACTCAACAAAATTCGCAGGGACACTGAGGAAAAATAGTTCTTGTTTCCATTCAGTGTGTGTGTGTGTGTGTGTGTGTGTGTGTGTGTGTAACAAGATCCCACTCTCTAGCACAGACTGAGCTGAAGCTCATTGTGTTGTCCAGGCTGGACTTACTGGCAGCCACTTACCTCACCTCCCGTTGTCAGTCTTGAGTGAGGCTGTAAACTACCCCACCCAGCTTCTGAAAATCCTTTTCCTTTCCCTTTTATTTTTTTGCAACATATAGGCAACAGTTCTATAAGAATCAAAGGTTGTTTTGAGAGCTACATTCCAAATACTTGATTCATACAGCGGGGAGCGGTGTGGGGTGTGGGGGGGAGAGGTGGGGAGAGGGGGGAAGGGGAGGGGGGACCTCCTGCAGGAAGGAGAGGGGGGTGTGGCCTCATGCCCTGGCATTTGCTCAGGGGTTGGGGTTGGGGGTGTGTGGGGGTAGGGTGACACTTTTCAGGGGGAAGTCCCAAGGGACTGAAGCATCCAGCCATGCGCAGTAATGGAAAGTAACCAGGAGCTCAAACTGAGAAGATTTGAGTCTGTGGCTTTTTTTTTTTTTTTTTTTTTTTTTTTTTTTGGTTTTTCGAGACAGGGTTTCTCTATGTAGCCTTGGCCATCCTGGACTCACTTTGTAGACCAGGCTGGCCTCGAACTCACAGCGATCTGCCTGCCTCTGCCTACTGACTGCTGGGATTAAAGGCATGCGCCACCACGCCCGGCTCTAAGTCTGTGGCTTTTAAAAGTCACCTAATCTCAGAAGTCCATCTGAGGTTTAGTCACAGGGCAAGGGCTAACAGCCCCAACTCTAAGCCGACACAGGTTCTTTCCACTATGCCAGCTTTTCTGGTTTCTGGAACCCCTGGCCCTGACTCTGACAGAACAGTGTACACTTGGTGAACCACTGACCTTCTGGTCCAGTTCTCACAGAGCTTCTGACAAGCAAAACTGCCCTTTCCTGTCTTCTTTCTTTGTGGGTTGTTTCTTGTTGGGCTTTGAAACAGGACCTCTCTCTGTTGCCTAGGCTGGTCTCATACACTGAAGCCTCCTGATTGGGCTTTCTACATGCCTGAGTTACAGTTGTGAGCCATTGTGCCCAATTTTGTTCTTTTCCTTTAATCCCCACCATTTGCATTTCATTTTATGTGTATATGTGTTTTGCCTACATGTATGTCTGTGCACTACTCATGTGCTTTGTGCCCATGGAGGCCAGAAGAGGAAGCCGGATCCCCTAGAACCAGATTTACAGGTTGAGAGCCCCCATGTGAGTGCTGAAAACCAAACCTGAGTCCTCTGGAAGATCACTCAGTTTTCTGAAGTGCTGACCCATCTCTCCGGCTTCCCTTTCCCCCTTTTCTTGATAGGGTCTGGTGTGGACCAGATTGGCCTCCACCTCCCTGTCCAGCTTGGGATGACTTTGACTTTCTGATCCTCCTGTCTCCACCTCCAGAGTGCTGGGATTATAGGGGTGTGCCTCCTTGCTTAGCTTATTCAGGGCTGAGAATTTAACCCAGGGCCTCAGGCAAACCTTCCTCCAGGTGAGCCACATTCTCAGCCCCTTTCTTTTAAAAGTTTATCTATTTATTCTTTATGGATGCTTTGCCTGAATATATGTCTGGGTATCATGTGCTCGCCTGGTGCCCAAAGGAGGTTGAAAGAGAGTGCCACATCCCCCTGAAACTAGAGTTACAGACAGCTGTGAGCTGCCCCAGCAAACCCAGAGGCTCTGGAAGAGGAATGAATGCTCTTAAACCCTAAGTCATCTCTCCACTTGGCTGTCTTGCCTCTGCCTCCATTGTGTTAGGATTAAAGGCTTGCACCACCACCACCTGACCCCTCTTTCCCTTTTTAAAAAAAGAAGTTCCTGAGGCAATAAATACTTACACACAAGTAGTAACTGGTAGAATTAGGCCCTCCCTCTGCTCCTCAGACTCCAAATGCTGCCTTCTTCCCAAGATTTTTCTGGATGGCCTTTCAGAACCCCAAAGCTTAGCTGCCCACTCTCCACCCGCCCCCACCCCACCCTGCAACACACACACACAGAATCCTGTGTGTAGGGAGACACAGAGCCACCCTCAATGTTCCCTTACTGTGCTGCTTCCATGTCATTCAAAAACCCTAGACTCTTGGCTCTACAGCCACAGAGATCTATAGGAGCCCAAACCTGCAACTTCTGGCTTGGCGGAAGTGTCTTCTGTTCCTGGTTTCCAGCCTGCTTCAAAGGTGAGGGCCAGCTCTCTGCCCTCAAAGCAGCTTCCTCGCCTGGACACCCTCTACCGGCCCACTTCCTTCCTTTGCAGGAGGGTTCTCCTCAAACCCAGCACCCCACCCAACCCCATCCAGGCCTTGCTCTCCCCAATATTCTTCCCCTGGAGGCCTCACGTCCCTCACAGCAGTGAGAAGCAGAGTGACAGGCAATGCTGGGGCCCAGGGGGTAGCAGCTGTGAGCAGCTAGCACTACACTCCTCTTCAATAATTCATTCTCCAGCGGGCTGCAGGCGCCATGCCCTCATTCTGAGCCAGAGGTGGCTGCCACATCTCAGAGCCTTCTGTAGGGTGAGAGAGGGAGGCTGAGAGGAGGAGAGAGCTGGGAGAAGAAGTAGAAGAAGATACCCGGCCTCCAAGCCTATGCTGCACACAGTCCCACTATTCCTTGTGAAAAAGGTTTCTATCTGGGCTGATACCAGGAGTCCAGGGAGACAGAAACCATATTGCAGTGCGCACGTGTGTGTGTGTGTGTGTGTGTGTGTGTGTGTGTGTGTGTGTGTATGTGTGTGTCTGGGAGCGGTGGGGGCTGACACAGAAGGCTCTTAGAGATGCATGTACCAGGACCAACCCCATGCCCTGGCCAAGCCTCTGCAGGCTACCTTTCTACCGATGCCCACATACATCTCTCTGTCCCCTGACCATGTCTCATTTGCGCCCACTTCAGAAGTCCTGCTTGCTGGAATTCCCACTGCTTAGACATCCCTGAACCTCTTCTTGGCCTTGCTATTCCACCCTCATCTCTTCCACCCCAGCCTCTCAACTGATGTTTATGGCGCTTGTAGACTGTGGGGGTGGAGGACCTGAACTGACCCCGTGTACGGCGAGGGAACGGATTCAGAACCCTCAGTGTGAGGAGTGTGTGTGTGTGTGTGTGTGTGTGTGTGCGCCAGGCAGTTCTTTGTCTGTAGCAAGGAGGAGTGGCTTTGCTTCCTGGTGTCCCAGTGTCCCCTCTCCTTCACTGGAGACAGCCTGAATTCTGTTCACATGCTAGCTCTGCTCCTAGCGCAAGCCACTCACTGCAACTGGCATCACTTAATGCATGCAATGGCATCAGAGGAGAAACTGAGATGGAAGATTTAAACAAACATTCGCAGAGCTCCCAGCATGCACCAGACTGAGCCAGACTGACCTGAAGAAGCCTGAGAGAGCCCAGCATCTCTGGCCACTCGCTTTCCTCTTCCAAGTGAAGAGGGATCCCCCAAATATTCAAAGCAGACCCACTGCCTGCCCCAAAGTGGGCAAGAGTTTGGTCTGGAAGCCATGCTTTATCCTCCTTCCTTCAGGAGAGAAGGTGCAATCATCCTTTCTGGGCACTGTCAGCAAGACACTCTTCAGGCATATTTATAGCAAATGCTGTATCAGGGGATGGAGTGAGAGTGCCTCAGAGCATCAGATAACTCTATAGGCCCAGAGGCAGAGCTGGGGGGGGGGAGCTGGTGGGGGGGGTGAGCG
Organism: Acomys russatus; assembly: GCF_903995435.1. NCBI lineage: Eukaryota > Metazoa > Chordata > Mammalia > Rodentia > Muridae > Acomys > Acomys russatus. The sequence goes on from NC_067153.1 coordinate 60,604,391, forward strand.
GGGGAGAATGGTGACTGCAGTAGAAGAGACTGAGGCTTGCTGTCGGAGGAGGAGCTTCCCAGAGTCATATCTGGAGCTGACAACGGAATTCCTTGTAGAAATTACTTCTGCAGAACTTTCTCTGAGGGTTTTGGTATTAGTAGGTGCAAAAGAGTGGACATGGTGGGCCACAGGTTCTGTCCTGGCAATGCCCTGGCTACCAAATAATAACCAGAGCCCTCTAAGCAGACTTGTCCAGATTATGGCATTCTGAGGAGGCAGGTGGAGACTGAAAACTACCTCTTCATCAGCAGGGCAGCCTAGCCAAGATGATTGGCAGTACCCGGAGTCCTGACAGGATGAGCTGAGGAAGCCTGGTTGGGGGAGGGAGGGCTCTGTGTAGGGACCTAGGGTTTGCATAGGGCAAGCTGGAGCAGGCGCCCCAAAGAGGGATCTGTTAGGGGCCTCTCTTAGGGAGCCTGTCCTGAAACTCAAGTCCCAGGTGGGGGACAGGAACTAAAAGTGAGGAGGAGGTGTGTGTGTGTGTGTGTGTGTGTGTGTGTGTGTGTGTGTGTGAGATTTGCCACTGTACCTCACTGGGAGGAGGGCCTGGAGACAGGGTTTTGGAGTCCAGTTCTGATGCCTACCTTTTTGGCGTAGTGCAGACCTGTTTCACCCACAGCTTCGGTGAAAATTAAGGAACAGGGGGGTGTGGGCTTCCCCTGTGCATCTCAGATTTCCTCTGACAAACTCGAGAGAATTGGTATTTACGCTTTAAAGAGGTGGTGATGGCTGGGGGTGGAGTGGGGCAGGGAGTTTGGGTTCAGGCAGAGGGGGGAGGGCAGCCAGGGACAATTGCTTCTCCTGTGAAAACTGAAGCGCCCCAAGGCCCAGAGGAGCTAGTCCATTAGCTGTGGTCAGCAGGGGAGGCAGGGAGGGGGGGGGGATGAGCGGTTAGTGGGGAGGGAGGTACTTCTTTCCCTCCAGGTCTTATTGCCTGGACCAAACTTTGGTTTCCCTTCATTAAAACCCCCAACAAAAACAAAATGAAAAGAATAGATACCCTCCCAACGCCGCCCCCAAACATGTGTCTCCTCTGCAAGGTTGAAGCTCAGTACGTTGGGGCAGCAAGGAAATCATATCTGTGGCAGGAACAGACCGCAGAGGAAGACGCAAATGCCCTCCCCAGGCACCTTCCAGGTTAAAGCTAGCCCAAGAAGAACCAGGAATGGAGCGTTGGGAGAATGGATGCTTTTCCACCTTAGCTCTCGTTGGATTGGGACCAGTGGAGAGTCTGCTGAGCAGAGAGAGAGAAACAGTCCCTGAAAATCTTCAGGGAATAGGAAAGGGGGAGGGGAGGGATCCCGAGCCCCCTCCGCCCCCGAGAAAGTGAGTTTGAAGGAGGGCCGAGAAAAAGAGTTTTTCAGTTGGAAAACCCTGAAGTGTGAAGCTGGAGACTCACCCAGGTCATTAGGTCTCTCAGTGCTGTCTCCGGAAGGGGGTCTGCACCCCTGCCAGGCCCAGGCGAAGAAGACACTGTCTTAAGAACAGGGAAGGGTCCGGTATGGCCGCACCAATGAGAGGCTGGTCCGCTTAGAAGGGTGTAGGAAGCGAGAGCCGACTGGGGTTACACCCTCGCTCCCCCCCTCCCACGCCAGAACTTGGGCTTGTCCGCTTTGACGTGCCCGCCAGAGGGGACAAGAAGGGGTACTGACCCGAGAAGCGGTCCAGCCACTTTGTGCTCTCTGCCGCCCAGACTGAGCTGGGATGCTGCCCAGTTTGCCTGGGCTCCCCCTGAGACCAGGATGGAGGTAAGAGCGGACTGGGGCTGCGGAGGGGGCTAGAGTGTCTCAAAAGAACTCCCACAGGGATGGGAACAGAGTGCGGCCTGGGGTTTCCTCCTGGGGGCGGGGGTCTGGAGATGGAACTGCGGCTCCTGGTGAAGGGTTTTAAGGTTTCAGCAGGGTCTAGATCCAAGGCAGCGCCCTCCCCGGCAGCGCCTCCTGCTGGCAGGAGACAGCACGTGCGGCGGGTGCCACCACCTGGAGAGCGGGTGTGGACACCCACCCGGCCATCGAATCTAGGGGGCGCTACGGCGGGTAGGGAAGCAGCCGCCTCACCTCGCCCTGACCTTCCCTTTGGCGGATCTGAGACCTGCGGCACCCTAACTGACACAGGAGGCGTCCCTGCTGGGCTGTCTCCCAAAGGATTCTGCAGAGGCCAGAGAGCCAGGACCTAGGCAGGGTGAATGGACACGGCTTCCCCAGAACTCAGAGGGGCGTCTTGAGGCTTGGGCAAGCAGCGGACTGAACGCCGGCGCTCTTCCTTCTCGGTCTGTTACCCGGCTGGGTTAGGGACGCGCAGTAGGGCCTTTCTTGCTGGGGCGCTAGGGGTGGGGCCTTAGCTGCACCGAGCTGGGGCCTGCAGGGAGCCGAACCAAGCCTCCCCCCGTAAAGCCTGGGTGCCGCGCCTGTCGTCTTTGAACCTTTCCTGCCCTCTGCCTGCGGTGGCAGAACTCCAGAGACCCCGTCTTTTCTGGAGAGACCTGGGGGAGGGGGAGGGGAAGACTGATAGGGAAAGAGGGGTGAGGATGGAAGGAATAGTGGGAGACACCAGAACTGGGGAACTGGGAACTGGGGTGGGTAGAGAGGAAAGACTGACGTGGGGGAGAGAACGGACTGAAAGGCGAGGGAGGGAGTGCGAGAGAGGTTGAAGAAGGAGGCTAGAAGTGGGGGGGGGGGGCGACGGGCGGGAGGAAGGAGGAGGGAAAGGGGTGGAACCAGGAGCGAGGAGAGAGAGAGAGAGAGAGAGCGGGCGGCTGGAGCTGGGCGGGCGTGGGGCGAGGCCAGGCGTGCAGGCTGGAGCAGTGTGCAGAGCCGCGGCTGGGTCCTGCTCCCGCCTCGGAGCCCCTGGCCCGGGGGAGGGAGAGAGGCCGCTAACCCGGTCTATGTCTTTTTCTGACTCCAGTGCAACCTTCCTGCTGAACGAGGTAACCGCTGGGGGGGGCCCTCCCCAGAGAGGTGGGAGGAAAGCTCTGGTTTTTTGGGAGGGAAGACAGGAGGCAAGCCCTCTAGGTAGAGAGGAAGAGAAGGCTGCAGGGACTGGCAGCTTCTTCAAAATGTGCAGAGGGTCTGACTGGGGGGGGTGGGTGGGAGGGAGAGCCGTGCCAAGCTCCCTCGTTGACTCTCACAGAGTTCCCGGGGGGGGGGGGCAACTAATAGCTGGAATGCTAGGGGCCTCAACCTGGAGTAGAGCTCCCAGTTCCTGCCTCAGTTTCCCTCCTTAGTGCCCAGCTTCCTGGCACACTTAAAGAGTTTCCAGTTCCCAAACCTGGTCATATAGGCTTTCCTCCGTGATCCTGCCTCCATAGCTTGATTAGCAGAGCTGGAATAGGCAGGTGTGGCTGTAAGTGAGAAACCAAGTGGGCACTGGGTAGCAGCAACTCTCAGAAGGTAGAGGAGGAGGAAAGAGCAAGTGCCCACAGGACCCAGGGGATGCCTGTAGGTATGAGGAACTTGAACCCATCCCCTGGGGAGGTGGTTGGCATGGCAACGAATTTCTCAGAGGCGGACTTAGACACCATTGTCCCAGCTGGGGATGAAGACAACAAAGTGTGAGGAAGGAGTGTTGCTGATAGCAAATCCACTGCTCCCTCCAGTCCAGGGACCTCCTGTGGGTGGAGAGTCCCAAAATGAGAGCCCAGAGGAAGAGATTTCGGATGGGGACCCTCCTCCAGGGGAGAGGACAAGGCAGTGCTTGGGAACATAGACTGTATCTGGTCCCTAAACACACAGGACCCACCCCAGCCGTGAAAGCTATCTCTCCCAACCACAAGGACCCCAATTCTTCAATCAGAAGGAGACAGACTAGCGTGTCATGAGACCCACCCCCTTTTTTTTTCTTGCCAAAGCAACAGGAAGATGAGGCAAAGGCGAGAAGCCAGCTGGCTTGGGTGGTCTTCCTCTCTCCCACACACACTACCTTCTATAGATCTCATTAACCCTTTCAACTTGTGGGTCTTTCTGATGTGGGACCCCCCAGCCCAGGAAGGGAATGGGGTGGGCTGAGTCCTGGGACTTACCCTTCCAGGGTTTGGGGGAACTAAGAGTGGCAAGGGGCTGAATTGGGAAGGCAAGACACCAGGTGCGGCTGATGTCTGTCTCACAATTCTCTTGGGGTGCCCAGGCAGGTGGGCAAAATTCAAAAGGAAAATTTTGATCAGGGGATGAAAAAAAAAAAAAAAGAGGGCGCTTAAATGAGAGGAGGTTTTGGAAGATCTCATCCACGATAAGAACTCTGCCCTTTCCTCGGCAATCCTTTAAAGGGGGCTGCGTGGTGCGAGGTGGCTAGAACCAGCATCCTGCCCACCGTATTTCTGGCCTTTTGCAAAGCGCGAGCCTTGCCCTTTTTTCTTCCCACCTTCCGCTCCACCCACAGCCATCCCCTTGCTTCCCAGTTCTCTGGCTTCACCTCTCCCTCTAGGCTCACCTGGAACAGCCGCTTTCTGCCCCAGTTCCCACGGATGCCTTGGCAACGTCTGGCACAATCCTTGTTGGCAGGGAAGTGAGGGATAGACTCTGCATCCTGACTTAACTTGGGTTTAAATCTGTCGGTGCAACAGGTGTAGGGAGGCCTAGGCAGAGTCCCCAGTCCCCGAACTTCCCCCTTTCTCAAGGGTCGGCCCTCTGCTGCAGCCCAGAGAGAGGACTGGGCACCTGTTGGGGCAGGAGCTGCTTTCATGGCAGGGGTCTAGCATCTCCAAACCACCCCTCCTTGGTACCACTGCGGGGTTTGCTTTGGGAGTCTCCTGGGCTTTCAGGGAGCAGACAATGAATGCCCTATCACCTGAGACCTCTTGCCCGTCCCTCTCTAGATCTCCATTTTTCCTGTCTTCCCCGTCCTCCCTGCTTCCAGCCCTCCTCTCTCTCCAGCCAGCATCCCCGCCGCCCGCACCCTCTGGATTCTCCGCTGGGGTCGCGTCCGGTAGCGGCGTCTCGCCCCTTCCCCTCCCCCTCGCCAGCCCTTTGTTTCCCGGCGGAGCAGTTCCTGGGTTGCGAGAGTCCCTGTCTCCGCATCTCTCCTCGCCCCGCCTCCTCCCCGCCGGGATCCGCCCCGCCTGCAGCTTCTCCGCCCTTCTTCCCTGCCGCCACGGCCCCAGAGGTGCCGGGGACCCACCTTCCCGGCACGCGTGCGTCCGGTTCCGCGGCCCCGGCGCTCCCGCCACCCGCGTCTTCCCGGGAGGGGGGTCAGGTGGGCGGGCACTATTGTTGTGGGGAGCTGGCGGCAGATTCCTCAGCCGCGCTGGCGCGCTCGGGGTGGGACCGACAGGGCTGGGGGGTGGGGAGGGGAGCGGTGATCTGAGCTGCGAGCAGCTGGTCTTCGCGGCTCGCTCCTTCCTTCGCGCTCGCCGCCGCCGCTGCCCGCAGGGCTGCGCGGCTCGGTGGCATCTCGGGCGCGGCCCGCCGTCCTCGCCCCCGGCGCCGCTCGCTTTCCCCCCCCTCACACACTCCGGACTCCCCCATGTATGACGACTCCTACGTGCCCGGGTTTGAGGACTCGGAGGCGGTGAGTGCCCACGGGGGAGGGTGGGGGCGGGGGAGTTGGGATGACACCTCTCTCTCTCTCTCTCTCTCTCTCTCTCTCTCTCTCTCTCTCTCTCTCTCTCTCTCTCTCTCTCGTCAACCCTTCCCCCAGTTCAGGACTTTGAAAAACGTCTTGGCATCGGGGCAGGGCGCGTAAGTGGGGGGGAGGTGGCTCTCTAGGAAAGGGGGGAGGTAGGTTCTAGGTCTCCCAGGTGTGTACACAGAGGGACTCTGTAGGGGGAAGGCTCGAGCAGGTGGCCCCAAAGCTCAGGACGGACCTAGGGGCCGAGGAAGGAAGGACAGAAGGCCCTGACACCGAGGTTTTAGAGGCAACATGCAACGTCTGGAGTTCTAAATTCTGGGTTTATGGGGTCTGGACACAACAGGAAAAGATGAGCTCCCGAGGAGACACTCCGGCCCTGTGTCTGAAGTAAATGACAAATTAGGGAGCCCGAAGAACGTTAGAGAGTCGAGTACCAGCCTCTGCAGACAGGAATTCTAGAACTTGAGGGTTCCTCTTCCCCTTTGCCCATCGTCCCTCCGCTCGGCCTTGCCGCCTCATTCTTGCCTATAGCCAGCCCAGCTTCTTCGAAAGGCCGCCGACCACATGGGTGGGCCATCGGACCGAGTTCAGTCCAGGCCCCTGCTGAGGTCTCCTCTGTGCTCCTGCTCAGCTTGGAGGGCCTGGGGGTGAGACAAGGGGAGCTCAGGGCATGGAGATGGAAAGGAAGCTCTTTGCTCAGAGAACCAGGCAACCAATAAATATTTAATTCTCCTCTTTGCTTTTATCTCCTGACCCACTGAGACAAATCAGCTCATTAGGCAGTGATTCCCGGAGCTCAGAGAGCAGAGAGACCGCCTGGAAAGATGGGACAGGAGTGGGGGATAAGCTTTGGAGCCCCTCGGAGCTGCCAGTCTTCCCCCCCACCCACACATCCCCCCACGAAGGCCTTCTTGGGAAAGCGCTACTAACAGTAGCTTGAAAGGGTCCCCTGATAGGATTAAGTCGTCTTCTTTCTTAGGCCCAGGATAGTAGTGAGGCTCAGAACAGGCATATGTCAGTCGATTCTGGGACCAGGCTCCTTCCAGACCCAAATTTTCCACAGGACTCTGGGGCTAATTACATTGCAGAGGAGAAAAGATAGAGGATTCTCAAGGCTCTGGTGGGCACCTCTTTCTGACAGTTGAAGAGACAGCTGGTGTAGCCCAGGGAGCCAGGATGAGCTTGAAAAGAGACCTTTCTGTGAAACTGCAGGGCCTAAGGGGCTCCTTTCTCATCCCTGGTGAGAAGCTAGGGCTGTTGCAAAGAGACTGGCACGTGGTTGTTATTTGAGGGCAGCCTGCTGACCCATTGCTCCTTCCTGACCCTCTCTGGTTCTGGGATCTGCCGCCCCCCCCCCCCCCCCCCCGCAGCTCCTTGCTCTCCCTGAGGCCCCCTCTGAAGCCGTAGGAGGAAGATCAGGCTCTAAATAAATCCACTGGGCTCATCTCTCCCTCCTTTCCTCCTTCCCCCGTGCCAGGCAAGAGGAGCTGCAGCCTGCCCACACACTCACCAGGCAAGGGGGGCACCACTAGGGCACTGCGCCAACTCCAGCAGCTCCAGAGACTCTGGCTGTTTGGACATAATGGGGTGGAGAAATAGGACCCTAATATCTATTTGGTGTCCCTACCTTCCCAAGTGATAGCAGACCGCTTCAGGCACCACCTGAGGTCTCAGAGAATAATGCATAAAAGTGGCTTCTGTTCTGACCACAACTCATTCATTAAAGGATTTAGGGAGAGACCTGTCATTATCTGGGGTCAAGAGGTCATCTAGCCTAGATACCCCAGATGAAATCAGGGGAGGACTAAATTAGCCTGAGAGCTTGGGCCTGAAGAGGTCAAAGCTACACTTTCCTAACACCTGCTGGGTATTGAGGAAACAGCTGCCGCACAAGCATACGCAGTGGGTGGTCATCCTCCATTGCCTCCAGCCTTTCCCACCTGCTGGTCTCTATTAGGGCGGGGGAGCCACACCCCACAGCTAGTCTTCCTGGGAGTGAGGTCCCTCACACCTGGTCAAGGTTTTTTCAGTGGCTCAGCTTTGTTCTGCCTTGGCTGGAGATGGGGACAGGGTGGGGGGAGAGTGGGGGGTGCTCAGTAGACACTCTCTACTTCTGCAAAAGCAAAAAGCCTCCTCACCCTTGTGCTGCCTGGAGCCCTTGGGTTTACAACAGACAGAATCTTCAGCTCAGATCCCAGGGCCGCCAGACACCAGAGCTGACCAGCTCTCTTGCACAGGCAGGGCTGCCCCCCTCCCCAGACTTGGTTGACAGCGGACGTGTGAGTTTGCCTTCGCCAAAAAGTCAGCCTTGTGGGCTGTCACAGCCAGGGCGTTTGAGGGACCGTTCCGCAACCTTTCCTTACATTCTTTTAACTATCCACTTAGCTTTTCTGTGCCTCCCGGCATCTCAAAACGGAGGGAAGACTTCCTCCAGGCTCCTGCACGTTAGAAGGAGAAACTGAGTCGGAAAAGATTGTCTTTTCCCTAACCCAGTTATCTTAACTCTCAGCTGCTTGTCTCAAAGCTGAACCTCCCTTGTTTGTTCCGTGTCTTCCTCATGGCCCTGAAGGGGAACTCTGCAACCCTGCGATGGGCAGGCCTCAATGACAGTCCTCATTCACCTTACAAAGGTGCCCCATCCCCAGAGTCCTGTATCTCAGCTGGGTTGCTTGGCACCAGCATAGCCTCCCTCCAGGCCCTGATCTCCCTTGGGCCCAGGGAAAGGATAAACGCACTACAGGCCAGGTGGGAGGTGGAATGGCCTCACCTGTACCCAGGGAGATACTTTGTATTGCTCTCGCATTCTCTTGACTTCTTGTTGCTTACCCCTGGCCAGTCTCCTGTCCCAGCAGAGGGTAGGGGGAGCAAAAAGAAAGATAGCTTCCAGGAGTCTGCAGCTTTGGGTCCAGTATTCACACCTCAAGGCAAATGTTTGTCCATTTAAAAGCTTCCAAAACCTTATTAAGAGTCTGCTGTGTAGTGAGGTGTGGTGGCACATGCCTTTGATTCTGATCACTGTGAGTTTGAGGCCAACCTGATCTACAGGACAGGACAGCTGAGGCTACAGAGAAAAACCCTGCTGCGGGGGCACATCAGCACCTGGGAGGCAGAGGCAAGCAAATATCTGTGAGTTTGGTCTATGTAAAAAAAGTTCTAGGCTAGCCTGTGCTATATAGTGACCCTGACTCAAATAAGAACAACAAAAATCTTAGAGTTTTAGTCAAATGGCTATATCCTGACAGGACCAACCAGCATCTCTCTTATTGATTGATTGTGTGTGTGGGTGTGGGGGGGGGGGTTTGGTTTTCAAGACAGAGTTCTCTGTGTAGCCCTTGTCATCCTGGAACTCACGCTGCAGACCAGGGGTCACCACTACCCTGGCACTCTGTCTCTGTATGAGTGTGTGAGTGTGTGTGTGTGTGTGTGTGTGTGTGTGTGTAATAACATGCCACTGTGTGTATATAGATCAAAGGACAACTTTCAGACATGGGTTCTCTGCTTCTACTGCTGGTTCCATGGTTTGACTTCATGTTCACGTATGAACAGCAAATGCTGTAACCTGCTGAGCAAGCTCACCATCCCCTCCCCCACCCTGTCCTGACTTTTTTTTTTTTTTTAAGGGAGGTTTTCCTGTAGCCCAGGATGGCCTTTAACTCTCTAGCTGCCACTGAACTTGACCTCCTGCCCCTCTACTTCCCAAATGCTGGAACTATAGGTGTGCCCCACCATGCCCAGCTCTAACTAGCATCCCTTGTACATTTCCCCTCCCCCGGCAGCCCCCCCTTACCCTCGGCACCCCAGACAGGGTTTCTCTGCATAGCCTTGGCTGTCCTGGGCTGGCTTTGTAGACAAGTCCACAAAGATCCGCCTGCCTCTGCCTCCTGGAGTGCTAGAATTACAGGCCTGCTTCAGGCTACCATAGATAAGACTGGACTAAACACCATCTTGGACACATCATCAGAGGACATGGTAGAGGGAGAAAAGAGAGAAAAAAAGTGAAGGTTCTTTTCAGAGCTCTGGTATTAGTAGGCGTGGGGCACAGGGACCCTGATCAGGGTTAGGAGGGCACCTCCATAGTCCCTTCTACCCACACTCTCCCACCCCAGGGTTCAGCCGACTCCTACACCAGCCGCCCCTCTCTGGACTCTGACGTCTCGCTGGAGGAGGACCGAGAGAGCGCCCGGCGAGAAGTGGAGAGTCAGGCTCAGCAGCAGCTGGAGAGAGCCAAGGTATCCCTGCCGGCAGGAGGCCAGGCTGGGCGCAAACGCAAACTTATCCAGGGGTCCCTAGGGTGTACTGTGGAAGAGTGTGTGTGGCGGGCCTCTTCCTCCTCCCCCCCCCTCTCATTGCCATGGTGATCAAATTCTCCAGCACAAACCTGTGGCATTTGCTGTGAGGACCAATGTCAGCTACTGTGGGGTTCTGGATGAGGAGTGCCCGGTCCAGGGCTCTGGAGTCAACTTTGAGGCCAAAGATTTTCTGCACATTAAAGAGGTAATCAACCTTGTTCTCCCTGGAAGCCTGATCTAGCACTTGATTTCTGTTAGCTGTCCCAATGCCTTGTCAGTTCTCTATCTAAAATAAGTCCCCAAGTCATCCCGTTTCATCTGTGTGCACACCTGTATACCACCACCCCACTTCATACAGAGACCTGATTCCAACGGTCCCCACCATTCTCAGACCTGGCTTGGTCCTCAATTCTATCTTAAGTGGGAGCTTAGAGTAACTAATGAGTGGTCTTCTGCCATGGATGTGGCCTGAAACAGCCTCCCTGTCCTGTGATGCCACCACACACTCCTTGGCCCTTCCTCACGCCAGCTTCCCAGAGGACTCCCTGGCTCTGAAGTCTGGGAAGCGCTGCCTCTCACAGCTCCTCCCTGCTCTGGCTCCCTTCCTCCAGAAATACAGCAATGACTGGTGGATCGGGAGGCTAGTGAAAGAGGGCGGAGACATCGCCTTCATCCCCAGCCCCCAACGCCTGGAAAGCATCCGGCTCAAACAGGAACAGAAGGCCAGGTGAGAACAGTGCTGAGACCCAGGAAACCATACACACACACACACACACACACACACACACACACACACACACACACACACACACACACGCCCGAGCCACAGAACACAGTACACGTTATTTACACCACACAGGCACACACACACATGCTCAGCTGTCATAAAAGTAGTTTTGTAAAACATTAATGTATAGAACTGTATAGATGTATTACCATCCCCCACTTTCTTTCAGGAGATCTGGGAACCCTTCCAGCTTGAGTGACATTGGCAACCGCCGCTCTCCTCCTCCATCTCTAGGTAGCCTCCCACCAGCTTACCCACCTTGGGTAGATGGGCAGATAAGGCACAGTGGAAGGGCACCAACCCAGTGAACTTTCTGGAAAGGGGCTGGTGGAGGGGTCAGAACAGCAGGGAGAGCCGGTTATCTCCCCAGGGCCTTTTCCCTCCACCAACTTTAATCTTTTATTTCCTTTCCCAAAAAAGCCAAGCAGAAGCAGAAGCAGGTGAGTCAGAAAGGGACCTGGGTAAGGGCGGTCGTGGACTGTGGCTCTGGGGACCCTCCTGGTCAGTCACTACTGACATCTACAAGAACAGAGGGGAGGGCGCCCAGAACTCTTGACTCTGGCCCCCAGAGCACGCAGGCAGAAAGTGGGCATCAGGACCAGGATTTTGTCTGACCTGCTGGCCATTCGACAGGCAGAGCATGTTCCTCCATACGATGTGGTGCCCTCCATGCGGCCTGTGGTGCTGGTGGGACCCTCTCTGAAAGGCTATGAGGTGAGGAAATTCTCAACCCAGGTCACCCCTACAGTAGCTGCCACAGGGAAAGGAGGGCGGGAGATGTCTGTGTGGAGGGTTTTGAACTCTTACTTTGGGACACTGCCTCTCTCAGGGGAACCCTCTCTCATTGCCACACCCTCTCCTTCAGGTCACAGACATGATGCAGAAGGCTCTCTTCGACTTCCTTAAACACAGGTTTGATGGCAGGTAAGCTGCCCTGGCCTGGAATGGAATGTCCAGGAAGAAAACTTTTTCCTCATGCCCAGAGCTAGTCTCCTGTCAAGGAGGATTAAGAGAGCTGGGTAAGGAAGGCCTTGGCTTAGAAGGCAGCTGTGACTCTCCACACCAGGATCTCCATCACTCGTGTCACAGCTGACCTCTCACTGGCAAAGCGGTCTGTGCTCAACAACCCTGGCAAGAGGACCATCATCGAGCGGTCCTCCGCCCGCTCCAGCATTGGTGAGGACTTTTGCCTTCCTGGTTCTCTGCCTGCTTGATGTTAGTGAGAACCTCCTCCCTCCTTTCCCCAACTCCTCGTCTCTCTGCCCATGCCCCCGCCACCTGCCCCAAGTTCTGCCCTCCTCACTTGCCGAGTCCACTGCCTGCCCAGGCTTGCAGGTCCTTCCTGTCCACCATAGCAGCTCTCAGAGGCCGGAAGTGAGCCGTGGCCAGAGCCCCTGGTGAGCTGCCCCCCTTCCTTAGCTGAAGTACAGAGTGAAATTGAGCGCATATTCGAGCTGGCCAAATCCCTGCAGCTAGTGGTGTTGGACGCCGATACCATCAACCACCCGGCACAGCTTGCCAAGACCTCGCTGGCCCCCATCATCGTCTTTGTCAAAGTCTCCTCACCGAAGGTAAGTGGGCTGGGGTGACTGGGGTCCCACAGAAGACGACTCCTAGAAGATAGTGCCCCTCTGCTTGGGCCTTGCCTGGAGTGACTGTTTCATCTTCCTGCTGTCCCTTAACACCACTTGGAGTCACCTTCATCAGACCCTTTCTAATGCCACATTGCAAGTTGGGAATAAGCCTGGTCCAAGAGACTCCGCCCATCTCTGCCCTTCTATTTCAGGTACTCCAGCGGCTCATCCGCTCCAGGGGGAAGTCACAGATGAAACACCTGACCGTACAAATGATGGCATATGATAAGCTAGTTCAGTGCCCACCAGTAAGTGCTTGGGTCAAGCCGCAATCACACCTTGCAGGACGAGTAAAGCTGTAGCGTTGCTGTGGAGACGCCGACCTCCCTGTGTCCTCTCTCTCTCTCCAGGAATCATTTGATGTGATCCTGGATGAGAACCAGTTGGAGGACGCCTGCGAGCACCTGGCTGAATACTTAGAGGTTTACTGGCGAGCTACCCACCATCCGGCACCTGGCCCTGGACTTCTGGGTCCTCCTAGTGCCATCCCTGGACTTCAGGTAACCACTTCCAGTGGGCACAGATGTGCAGGCTTGCACAGTCAGAGCAAAGTCCCGTCCTGGCCAAAGGGTCACCCTTCCTCTGCACGCGAAGCCAAGGGCTGTGGAACTGTTGGCTCTGCTTGCTCTGCAGACCCCAGAGCGCACAGGTCAAGGGACTTTCTGGTTGGAGAGCATGGGCCTTCTAGGGCCCAAGGAAACACTGTCTCTACCCCATTCTTCCAGTCACTTTTTAAGAGAGAGCCTGAATTTGCAGGAGCCCAAACTCCAAGCTTTTCTGTATCTGGCCTGGAAGAATATTTTTATTTTATTTTTGAGACAGGGTTTCTCTGTGTAGTCTTGGCTGTCCTGGACTCCCTTTGTAGATCAGGCTGGCCTCGAACTCACAGCGAACCGCCTGCCTCTGCCTCTGCCTCTGCCTCTGCCTCTGCCTCCTGAGTGCTGGGATTAAAGGCGTGCGCCACCATGCCCGGCTTCCTTGCACTACTTTAAAACAAAACAAAACAAACAAACACTCTACGGATTGATAACAGAGGAAGAGGAATCCCACCTCCCTGCCAGAGTCCTAGGAGGAGCGAAGGCCTGGTTTCCCTTACCTTACTTGGAGCTATTCTTTGGCCCCCAGAGCCAGCAGCTGCTAGGGGAGCGAGGTGAGGAGCATTCACCCCTGGAGCGAGACAGCTTGATGCCCTCCGATGAGGCCAGCGAGAGCTCCCGCCAGGCCTGGACGGGATCTTCACAGCGCAGCTCCCGCCATCTGGAGGAGGACTATGCAGATGCCTACCAAGACCTGTACCAGCCTCACCGACAGCACACCTCGGGGCTGCCCAGCACTAACGGGCACGACCCCCAAGACCGGCTCCTAGCCCAGGACTCGGAGCACGACCACAATGACCGGAACTGGCAGCGTAACCGGCCTTGGCCTAAGGACAGCTACTGACCACCTCCTGCCCTACCCTGGCAGGCACAGGCACAGCGGCTGGGGTGCCTACCTCTGGCCGGTTGGAGTTAGACTGGCATTAGGCTGCCACTAGGTTCAGCTCCCACAACCCTCTGCCCGGCCCCAGGTCCAGGGCTGACGGTGGTCCCAAGGTTCTGGGAGAAGCAAGGGGCCCCCTCACCTCCTGGGCACAGTGACCCCAATAGGTTCTGATCCCTGGCACCTTCCTCACCTGCACAAGCTGCCGCCCCAGTGGGCAATGATCTCAGGCCAGGCTCCCTTAGGAGGGGACTTCCAACCAGAATGGATGCTCCTCTAAATAGCTAGAGGGCGGGAGTGGGTAACACAGCATATGAGGAAGAAAACACTGTCTCTGAGCAGGCGTAGTCCTAAGCAAAGGGCCTCCACTCACCTCACTGCCACACATCAGGAATGAAACACAGCTCAACATGGCGGCTCGGCATGGGTGTCCCATCAGCTGGGATGGGCATTGACACCTAAGACAGGAGCAGTGCAGTGCAGTGCAGGTGAGGCTGCACAGATAGCTCGTAGCTGAAGCTCTGGTAGAAAAAGGCCCTCCTCACCAAACCAGGAAGCTTAGCATCTGGCAAGACTAGGGATCTGGGGCACAGTCAAGCCAGAAGCCAGCCTGGGCTGCGGGGGAGAGCAGAACAGCTTCCGGAGGGGGAGGGGGGCCCTTGCCTTTCTCATTCTTTTGCCCTTGCATCTGTCATTTCTGTTCTTTCCCTCCATGCCTCCTGCAAGATGGGGCAGGAGGTCCTCCCTGACTCATAGCTGCCGCTTGTTAAGTTAGGGTTAGATGACAAGAACAGGACATAGTGGACAGCCCCAGAGGCCGTCCACCTGGCTACCCTTGCCGTATGGCTATAGCGTGTGACCTACAGAGCATGCTCCATTAAGAACCTGCCCCACCTCACTGTCATCTCCAATAAAACACCATGCGCAGTCCTCAGGTGTCTCTGGTCTGTTGGCTCATGTGGCTCTCTATGATGTGTGGCCTAAGTCTGCAGAGGGCAAGTATCTCATCAAGGATTCATGAGTGGGAAGAGGAATCAGCAAATGTGAGAGGCACTGTATTTTGGGGGTGGGGTGGGGTTTCCAGACAGGGTTTCTCTGTGTAACCACCCTGGCTGTCCTGGACTCGCATTGTAGACCAGGCTGGCCTCAAACTCAGAGATCCGCTTGTCTCTGCCTCTGCCGGGATTAAGGGTGTGCACTGTATTTATGGGGACACCACACCCAGGCCTGGTGTCCAGAGGGGGAAGTATTGGAGGTACAGAAGGGACTTGCTCTGAGAAGCAAGGGAGCCACATAGTCAAAGCTTCCCACTGCCCCTGCCATGGCCAGAGGGCTCCACAGGTTGCTGCAACTTGAATGCACGTACTTTCTGCCTTTGAGGGGCAAAAGGAGAGCTCATGCCCGAATTGGAGGACAGACACCTGTGGTCCCCCTCAAACCTAACTCAGCTGAAGCCAGTGAGACCTCTGGTGCTGACTCCTCCATCGATCTCCACCCTCTTCCCATGAGCAAGGGACACCAGGATTCGGCACATGGTGGCTGATGTGCGGTTCCGGCTGCTTCCTTTCTCCTCCTGTGAGAAGCTGGACACGCCCCCAATTACACAGAAGAGCAGGACAGGAGGGATCACTGCCACCCTGCTGCCACGGTTTCCCATCTGCCCTCAAGTGCCACCTACAAAAACCCTACTAGCTGAGAGCCAGGCCTGCCTTTGGTGTCAGTCTTCCACTTTCTCAGCTGGCCCTACCCAGGCAATGCTGCTCTTGCTTCCTTCTGCATTTCCCAGAGAGGAGAGTTTAGCTAGAACTAGACACAACCTTAATATTCATGTATTTATTCTCAGAACATACAAACTTATCTTCTCAGAGAATAGAAAACAGAAATTTCACTCAGTGACTTAATGATGGACACAGCCAGCTCACCCTGTCCCCATATCTAAAAAACTTTCCTATGGGGAGGGACGCCTAGAGTGCACAGCACCCTGGCATAGGGCTGTGCACAGCTCTAACGGCTCTCAACCTGTTTAAACTCCAAATGGGAAACCAGTTGTCAGAGTGATAAGAGTCCAAGGTCCACAATCCTCATGATGCCAGATCCCCTGGGTCACTTAGGGCAATAACACGCTGCAGTGTACAGTCACACATACGTGCTAGAGGAAGTCCCCTCCAGGTGGCCGGGTGTTTGTTCGGGCTGGGGGACAGCCCTGGGCAGCTGCCCCATAACCAGTACAACGGCAAGTCTGCAAGGGGCAGAGCTGGGCCCAACCTGACGTGGTATGCTCCTCCTGCCGCCTATACCATCTTCCTGTCCCTCTGAAGGGTTCCTCACAGGCTTCCAGGCCAGAGGGCGACTGTTTCCTGAGTCCCGGAAGCCAAGCAGGAGCGCCTAGCCAGGGCTGCGGGGGCTCTACAACAGGCACCGGCTTCAGGAGTGCGTCAGGCGAAGATGGTCTCCTCCCTGCGCTTCTTGGTGAGGATGGTGCCTGGCTTGTGCTGCGCGTCTGGGTGGTTTGCTAGCTCTGGAGGACAAGACGACACTGGGCTCTCAAGGATGGCTTGCTTCAGTTCATAGAACACGGCTGAGTCCTCTTTGGTGAGGAAGGTGATGGCGACGCCACTCTTGCCCGCTCTTCCCGTACGGCCAATTCGATGGATATAATCTGGGGAGCAGAAGGATGTCACTCGGACCAAGCCAGATGCCCTGGTGAGTGGTACCCACCCTCAAAGGCACCTCCACCTCAACCAACCTCCAGGGGCAAGCAACCCACCTCCTGCTGTCTGCAGCTGGTGAACCCACAGTCCTCTCCACCTGCCTGTCTCCCACCCCCACAGGGCAGCACTAAGGCTCGCCTAGCTCCACTCTATATCCCATCAAGTGTTGTCCTAGACACTGGGACAACGTCACCCCAGGCTAGAGCAGAGCTTTCAGTGCACCGCAACTCTGACAGGGAGAGTACAAGCAGCCCCCTGAGCCTGAAGCGAAGCTGCGTCTGCCGGCACTCACCCTCGATATTTTTGGCCATATCATAGTTGACAACCATAGACACATCTTGGATATCAATACCACGGCCAGCCACGTCTGTAGCCACCAAAATATCCTTGGCGCCAGCCTTGAGGTTGGACAGTGCAAACTCTCGCTGCTCCTGGCCTTTTCCACCGTGCAGTGTACAGGCATTGTACTGTTGGAGGAACATGAGGTAGGCCGCAATGGGCTCGGGGAGAGACGGGAGGACAGAAGGGCTGGGAACAAGGAGCGCTGGAGAGCAGAAGTGGGGTGTGGGGTGTGAGGTGAGGGGCACAGGAAGCAAAGGAGCTCAAGTGAAGTGAGAAAGAGCATGTGAGCTAGAGCGAGAAATGCAAAGAAATACGGAGTGTGTGGAGGGGCAGACAGGATAGGGTCAGAGCAGAGCGATCCGCTGAGACAGAGCCAGGCCGAGGACAGCTTTGAAGGAGAGTCAGGGCAAGGGACTACGAAGGTAGGGACAGCAGGAGCTGAGGGGTAAGGACACTCTTTCTGCCTTATTAGCAGCACAAAGACTGATCACCAGCACCTCCTCCCCTCCCCACAGCACCTGACAGCACAGACCCACTTTCCCACAGCCTCCCACTCTACCAGGACGCGTCTCTCTGCTCCCACCCCGTTAGATGGAGGCCCACAGCGTGTTTGGCTGCTGCTGCTGCTGGAATAGATGGGATTCCAAGTAACTTATCAGTTTTCCCTCCTTCCTTCCTTCCTTCCTTCCTTCCTTCCTTCCTTCCTTCCTTCCTTCCTTCCTTCCTCAAACCATGCTTTCCTTTTGGCCCTGACTTGTTAGATGCTGTAGAGATTAAACAGTGAGTGGAGCCGACACCCGCGCCCCCCAATCCCTAGCTTCAGAAGCAGCAGCACTAGGGTTAGCTGCGCTCTGCCTGCTACACATACCCCCATCTTCTCCAGAGACTTGGCCAACACGTCACAACCTTTCTTCTGGTTGACAAAAATGATGATGGGTGGATCAAAACCTTGTTCCAAGATTGCCAGCAGCTTTTTCCTGGGGGGTGCAGGGAGGAAAATGAGATACACAGTACCCCCAGATCTAGTGAGACACTCAACCCTGGTAACGAACAAACTCCAAGGTCCTCAACAGAGAACTTGCAAAGACGTGAGTAGCAGTGACGACCCACAGCCCCCTCACAGGGAAAGAGGCCCAGACAGAAGCCCTTGCCCGGGGTTCCCCAACACAGCTGCCCCATACCTCTTTTCTGATTCCGACATGAGGAAGACCTTCTGTTCCACCCGCTCATGGGGCTTGCCTGCAGAGCCAATGTACACCACAGCAGGTCGCCGCAGGTAGCTCCTGGCTAGACGTTCCACCGCTGGGGGCATAGTAGCCGTGAACATGACTGTCTATAAAACAGCAGGTTCAGCCCTGGGCCTAGGCAGATGGAGCCTCACACCCCAATGCCACCACAAGCAGCTCAACTCAGGCTAAAAAACATGGAGCAAGTCCTGCATAACCCTGGGAAACAGGGAACTGTTCTCCTGTGATCCACACAGCATCATTATCCCCACTCTGTAGCCCAGGCTGGCCTTGAACTCAGAGATCCATCTGCCTCTACTAGGATTAAAGGCATGTACCACTACCACCCAGCTTTTTCTTTCTTTCTATTTATTTATTTATTTTTAATTTTTTAACGTATGAGTGCTCTCTCTGTATGTACACTCGCATGCCAGAAGATGGCATCAGATCCCTTTACCACTACATGGGAGCTAAGAACTGAGTTCTGGAAGGGCAGCCAATGCTCTTAACTGCTGAGCCATCTCTCTAGTCAGTGCCCAATTCCTTACTTTTGTTTAGCTTTTTGAGACAGGACCATGCTATGTAGATATGCCTGGCCTGGAACTCAAATGTAAGACAAGCTAGCCTCAAAGTTGAGCAATCTTTTTACCTCTGCCTCGTGAATGCTGGGATTTTAGGCATGAGCCACTGCTTGGCACTTTTCCCTCTTCTTCTGTTTTTTTTTTTTTCTTCTTCTCAAGACAGGGTCTCTCTGTGTAGCCTTGGCTGTCCTGGACTCGCTTTGTAGACCAGGCTGGCCTCGAACTCACAGAGATCTGCCCGCTTCTGCCTCCCGAGTGCTGGGATTAAAGGCATGTGCCACCATGCCCAGCTACCTCCCGGCTTCGCTTTGTTAAGTAGCATTATTTTCTAGAATCAGCTTTGCAGGCTGAACTAAATGGCTCCACCCCTTCGACTGTCAAACGACTGCACACAGGCAGCGTTAGCACACTGGAAGCACGCGGGCTGGGCCCACAGAGGACGGCACACAGGCAGCGTTAGCACACTGGAAGCACGCGCGCTGGGCCCACAGAGGACGGCACACAGGCAGCGTTAGCACACTGGAAGCACGTGCGCTGGGCCCACAGAGGACGGCACACAGGCAGCATTAGCACACTGGAAGCATGCGCGCTGGGCCCACAGAGGACGGCACACAGCATTAGCACACTGGAAGCATGCGCGCTGGGCCCACAGAGGACGGCACACAGGCAGCGTTAGCACACTGGAAGCACGCGCGCTGGGCCCACAGAGGACGGCACACAGCGTTAGCACACTGGAAGCACGCGCGCTGGGCCCACAGAGGACGGCACACAGGCAGCGTTAGCACACTGGAAGCACGCGCGCTGGGCCCACAGAGGACGGCACACAGCGTTAGCACACTGGAAGCACGCGCGCTGGGCCCACAGAGGACGGCACACAGCGTTAGCACACTGGAAGCACGCGCGCTGGGCCCACAGAGGACGGCACACAGCGTTAGCACACTGGAAGCACGCGCGCTGGGCCCACAGAGGACGGCACACAGCGTTAGCACACTGGAAGCACTGCAGTAGGGGCCTCCATGGGCAAGGAGGCTCTGAAAACAGACTTGGGAACTGGCTCAACTTCTCCCAAGAAAGATGCCTTACTTGGCGGTATTTATGTTTTCCTGATTCAAAGTTGGCCAACATCTTCTCGGGGTCCTCAGCCTCATCTGTGTCTGGCTTCTGGTTGCTCACAGGCATGTGTTCCAGGATCTTCTGCACATCTGGCTCAAAGCCCATGTCAATCATCCTGTCGGCCTCGTCCAGAACCACATAGGTGCAGCGGCTCAGCACCAGGTAGCGGTTCTCCAGCACGTCAATGAGGCGTCCCGGGGTGGCGATCACAATCTGGAAGACACGGTGTAGCCATGTGCACCTTAGCAGGCAACTCCATCTTTTTCTCTCTGCTGTGAACTACGCACCCACTTAGGCAACAGACCTTCAATGCTAAGGAACTCGGGCCTCAACTCCAGTCAGGTTTTGTACTTATGGTCCCTGAGAACTGACATGAAACCATCTGCTACCTTCGGTCTCCTTCAGGAATGAATGGGGTTTCTGAGTAAGATCCAGGAGTAAGACAGCTAGCAGAATCAGGAGGAACTTCCTTAGATGGAAAAGAGGCTACAAAATACTGTGGGAGGAGCAACATGCACGATTACACTGAGGCGTCCACCCAGGACTCTATCTCAGACTCCTTAGAGGGTCTCTCCATCTATCCTAAGGAGTGTGTGCCAACAACATGGATCATACTAAGAACACAGGCTTTGCTATGAACCTTCCCTCCTCCACATGGCCCATTGGCAGTTGTGCGACTGCAGACAAATTATTAACTTTGTCTTCACCTATAAAATAGTGTGCAATCTCTATCTCTACCCACTCTCATACGATTGTTGTAATGCCCACTAATTATTAGCATCATGAACTACTATATTAATATAATTAATTAATGTTCATTTGAAAAACAAACCTCACAACCCATGCGTAGCCTGAAGCCTTGGTCTTCTCTGGAGATGCCACCAATGACAGCCACAGTGCGGATACCTAGTGGCTTTCCGAATTTGATGGTTTCTTCCTCAATCTGCTGAGCCAACTCACGGGTGGGAGCCAGAATGATGGCGTAAGGGCCCTGGTCTGACTCTTCGATCCTGTGGTAAATGGGGTGTCCCACAGCTTCATGAGCTTTGGTCTTGTCCAAGCACAAGCCGGAGCAGGACAAAGTCACTCTTATGGCAGCTATGGGGACGGGCAGGCTGGTGACCCCATGCAAAGCCAGACTGCAAGATAGCGAGACGGCTACCGACTCCTGTCTGTCTCATCTTTCCTACCCACCAATCCACCCAACTGAAAATTAGCTGACCCTACCTGTCAATTTTGGGAAGTGTGGTGATCCAGACCAGTAATGGGATAAGGAAGGCTGCCGTCTTGCCGCTGCCAGTCTCAGCCACACCAATGATGTCACGATTCTGTAGCCCAATGGGGATGGCTTGGCGCTGGATAGGTGTTGGCTCCTGCAGTGACCCAGAACAAAGGTAATGAGCAAAGAATCACACTATTCAGGATAGTGCTGACACAGTGGGCAAAGCACACTGCTACCATGCACCTGGGACATATAGGAAAGAGGGTCCAGTGAAAAACACTCGCTAACGGCCCATACGTCTGCCAGAAAGTGACATGCAGTTAGTTTGGTGCTGTGGCCAGAGAAGACACTCAATAGTGAAGACACAAAGTTCTCTTGTCCCAACTACATTTCCAGTCCTAGAATGTAAGAGAGGAAGTGGCAGGTGCCCCGGCCAATCTGCCCCTTTACCTTGTAGCCACACTTATCAATGACTTCCAAGATATGTGGGGGCAGAGACGAATCTTTCCAGGACCGGATGGGATTGGGGATCTTGCCACCTTTGGTGGTGATGCTGTAGTCTTCACGGAAGATCCGCCAGTCCCTGTCTGTCATCTCCTCTAACTTCTTCTGGGACCAATGGCGGTCATCCCAGCGTTGCTTGGCTTCCTTCTTACGGAGTTTGCGGAGTCTTGCCCTGAAGCAAAGCATGATGAAGGTCAAACAAGTCAGCACACTCCCTCTGGACCTCAGGCACCCCGAGCCAATGACTCACTCCTCCTGCTCCTTCTCTTCCAGGGTTCTCCTCTTTTCCATTAGGTCTCCATAGAACCGTGACTGCTCCCGTTTCTGCTGCTTGAGGTCGATGCCTGCGATGAAACCGCGTCCCAACAGCTGCACCTGGTGCCGCTCCTTGTACCTGGGATGGAGGCAGAGGTAGAAGAAGCTGTAGGAGGCAGGGCAGACCGCCAATGCGCACCAATTCTCTTCCCATGCTTGGAGAGCTGGGCAGATGCTCATCTACCAACTTCCTCATCCTAGCCCATCTTACTTTTCCTGCCACCAGCTCTTTCTAGGACCACACAGTGTCCAAGACCAGTATGTGGGCACAAAGCCACTCACAGGGGGTTGTAGTCAATGGAGGTATCTTCAGATGCGTCCCACTCAAAGACAAACTTTCGATCATTGAGATGCCTTGTTCGGCGCCGTTTTTTGATGCCACCTAGATAGCGCTCCTGCTCAGGGAGAGAGCACAGAGCTGTCAGTGTCAAGACCCAGACCTGAGAGCAGAGAGGCAGATAGCTAACCCTCGCTGGTGGGCCGAGGTCGGTACCTTGATTGCATGCAGCTCCTTGCTCTTGTCCTTCTCTTCCCGGATCTTCTGCCGCCCCTCCTCATCCTCGGTTCCATTGGTCTCCCGCTCCATCCTCTCCCTCCGTTCCCGCCGCTCCCGCTCCTGAGGATCTTCTATAGACAGAGAAGGAAAGCTGCAGGGGCTCAGTGGAAGGACGAGTCCTCAAATGGAACCCAGCCAATAGGCACAAATGAGGACACGAGTGGACACATGATAGAAAGAGGGCCCAATAGGTATTCCCACAAACTTTCACCTTTTTCTCTTTTCCAAACTCTGAAACAAACAAGTTCCTATCCTCCGCCCTCCCCTCTCCTTTGCCAGGGCCTTTTATATGGTAGGCAGGTTCTACCACTGAGCTATGGCTCCAGGCTAGGTCTCTCTCTCTCTCTCTCTCTCTCTCTCTCTCTCTCTCTCTCTCTCTCTCTCTCTCTCTGTGTGTGTGTGTGTGTGTGTGTGTGTGTGTGTGTGTGTGTGTGTGTGTGTATACAATCTCACCCCATCCTTTCTACACAGGACAGAAACAAACCCAGCATCTTCCTGCCCAGATCCTGGAACTGTTTCCTTTTCTTCCTCTCCTCTTCAAGCATCTTCTGGCGCTCTTCCACCTCCTGCTGCCGCCGCTTCAGAGCTTCAGCCTCCCTCTCTGCTTTGGAAAGGAACTTGGGCTGCAAGACAGAAGGAAATGGGTAACAGAGTCCAGGGCCCATCGCTGCCAGTGAGACCCAGGAGCCCCTCAACACTCGCTAAGAGAGTAACTATCTTGACAAAAATACTTAGAGGCCGAGGATTCTGCTCCGGGCTAAAGCTTTCCCTCATCACACTCCACAGTAGGTCGAGGCTGCAGACACAGTGAGGTGGCATGGCGACAGCACAGCCACTGCCCGGCGTGGCAGCTTCACGAGGAAAGAACAACAGAGGACTGACACTCTGGAGATGAGCGCCAACAAAGGTGACCGTGTGAGGACAGAAAAGGCACCTACATCTAGGAACAGGGCCCTCAGCAGAAATAACTGCTGATACTGCAGCTGAGACAGACCTCTAACTCCTAGAACCCTGACGCTGAAGCTGCCCAGTTAGCGGTGTGTTGTTATCGTCGCCAGAGCATACTGATGTAGTCCCCAGATTCTTACCTTAGCTTCAGCTTCTTCCTCAGCCTTTTTCTTGGCCAGAAGTTCCTCCAGGGACAGTGGCTGGATCTGAACATAAAACATGGGAACCTGGTTTATAGATTCTCCCTCATGGGGCCGCAGAGCTGGCTCAGTGGTTAAAGCACTGGCTGCTCTTCCAGAGGACCCTGGTTCAATTCCCAGCACCCACATGGCAGCTCACAACTGTCTATAACTCCAGTTCCAGGGATCCAGGGATCCAATGTCTGTGTGAGGACACAGATATATATACAAACAAAACACCAATGCACATACAAATGTAAAGAAATCGTGGGCAGTGGTGGTAGTGGCACACGCATTCAATCCCAGCACTGAGGAGGCAGAGGCAGGAGGATCTCTCTGAGTTTAAGGTCAGCCTGGTCTACAGATCCAGTTCCAAAACAGCCAGGGCTACACAGAGAAACTCCATCTTGGAGGTGGGGGGTGGAAGGTGGGGGGATGGAGGGGGAGGGTGGGGGCAGGAGAATCTCTCCCTTGAAGAAGACACAGCTGCATCAGCCTTCTTTACCTTAGGTTTCTTGTCACCGTGTTCATCCTCATCACCCTTCTTAAAGTCTCTGTCCTTCCGCGACTTGAAATCTTTTCCTCGACCAGGAGACAAGCTTGAAGAAAAAAGGAGAAAGGTCCACAGCTCTTTTTGGTTTGGTTTGTTTTTTGAGACAGGGTTTCTCTGTGTAGCCTTGGCTGTCCTGGACTCACTTTGTAGACCAGGCTGGCCTCGAACTCACAGTCAATCCGCCTGCCTCTGCCCCCCAAGTGCTCAGATTAAAATCATGGAGCCCCTGAATGAGGTTCTCATTGAGCCTCCAAAAGAGGAGAGAAGTTTTCCTACTCCTCCGGCCTGGCCGCGGTCCTCCTCCATGCCCTAGAGTTCTCTTAGGCAAGGTCTAGTCCCTCTGCCTGCTCTGCAACCTACTCACGCCCTACCCTGGCCCCACTCTACCTGAGTCTCCTTCTGAGCAATCCCTTCAAGGAAAGTGGACTTCACTGCTGTCATGGAAAGTTCAAACAAGTCAGGGTGTGATGGCGCATGCACCCAAGCACCCAGGAGGAGGCAGACGTAAGCAGACAGAAGTCTGGGAGTTGGGGGCCAGCCTGGTGTACAGAGAGTTTAAGGACAGCCAGGGCTACATAAAGAGACTTTGTCTTAGGAAAGAAAAATCACACCCATGAAGTGTCACCACCATGACGCCCCAACCATGAGCTGAACAAGGACAACAGCTAACAAGGAAGCAGAACGCCCACCCCAACCCTACAGAAAGAACTACAGGCAACTCAGGGATGTGGAGACCAAGGGGAGTGTTCTGCAGGAACAAGCACACCACCTGCTTATCCAATACCAAGTGGTCAGCCCTGAAGACACACACACAAGTAACACTGTGTGTGCTGAGCAGACTGCACTTGATTTAGAACATACACACATACATGTATGTAACAACAATTACATGAAAATGAAAAATGAGGCCATAAATTTGAAAGAGAGCACAGAGGATTTAGAGACAGGGCAGGAAGGGGGAAATGGTGTAAGTATAGCATACTCTCAAAATATAAAAGAAATACTTTTTAAAATGTAAAATAAAGCCAGGTGGTGGGGCACATGCCTGTAATCCCTGCATTCAGGAGGCAGAGGTGGGTGGATCTCTGAGTTCGAGACCAGACTGGTCTACAGAGTGAGTTCCAGGACAGCCAGAAACCCTGTCCCAAATAACATAAATAGATAAGTAAGTAAGTAAATAAATAAAATTTAAAATAAGAAAAAAAATTTAATCAGCAAGCAAGACAGATTAACAGCTCACACCTGCAACCCCTGCACACTCAGGGTGATGAGCAGAAAACTGAGGCAAGTTCAAGACCACCCTAGCTACCCAGTGGGACAGACTCTGTTTAAAAACTAACAAAAACCAAAACCAACCAAACAGAAACAGGGATAGGAGCAACGGTTTGTGGTTTGGCACTTGCTGTTCTCAGGAAGACCCAGGTTCAGTTGCCAGCACACACATGGTGGGGCATTTACTGGAAACTCCAGTTCCAAGGGATCTGATTTCCTCCTGTGACATCCATGAGCACCAAGGACACACACGAAGGTAAAACAACCATACACATAAAATAAAATCAACACCCTAGAAACCTACAAGTACAACATTATGATAGGCAGATTTGGGCCCAGGGGTCCCGCTCAAACTAAGGCACCAGCCAAGGACAATACAGGCGGTAAACTTTAAACCCCTACCCAGATCTAGCCAATGGTCAGAACATTCTCCACAGTTGAGTGGAGAGTGGGATCTGACTTTCACACGTACTCTGGTGCCTCACATTTGACCATGTCCCCTGGAGGGGGAGACCTGGTGGCACTCAGAGGAAGGACAGCAGGCTACCAAGAAGAGACTTGATACCCTATGAGCATATACAGGGGGAGGTAATCCCCCTCAGGAACAGTCATAGGGGAGGGGAATAAGGGGAAAATGGGAAGGATGGAAGAATGGGAGGATACAAGGGATGGGATAAACACTGAGATGTAACAAGAATAAATTAATAATAAAAAAATAAATAAATAAAATAAACACACCTTAAAAAATAACAATAAAAGCCATGTATAGTGGTACACGTCTGCAACCCAGCACTCAAGACTGAAGCAAGAGAACCCAAGGTCCAGGCCTGCGCCACACAGCGAGTCCCAGGACAACCTAAGATCTAGCAAGACTCTGCCTTGTACGTGCCCCCAATTAAAAAACTGTAAAAAGAAAACTCTCAAACAGTAGTTGCACATTGAAAACTAAAGTTCCTCACTTTAGAATACACAGTGAATTGAGCACACACAGCTGGGCCCTTCACAACTAGCAGATGTGGTCACTACACTGACTCATCTTCCCACTGAGCAGGGTCCCCAGCTCAGGCTTCCTCACAGCTGCTGTATGCTACATGACAGGGAACTCAGCCGACTTCCTGTGAGCACCTGTCCTTCCCTTTAACCCACATACCAGCCTGGTAAGGCCTTTGTACAGAGGGAATATACTACTCCCTGGGAACCTGTGCCACACTGAATTCTGTTTCTTTGGTTATTTTGTTTCTTCTTCTTTTCCCCTTCCTTCCTTCCTTCCTCCCTCCTCTTCCTCCTCTTCCTCCTCCTATTCCAGCACCCACATGATGGGTCACAGCCTCAGAACCATCCACAACTCAGGTCCAAGGGCATCTAAGCATCTAATGCCCTCTTCTGACCTCAGAGGGCACCAGGCATACAGGTGGTACACATGCACACATGCAGACACACACACACACACACACACACACAAACACATAAATAAATAAATAAATAAATGTGTTTTTTTTTTTATTAAGAATGTATTTTTAGCCAGGCAACAGTAGCACACACCTTTAACCTTAGTACTCAAGAGGCATAGGCAGGTGGCTCTCTGAATTCAAAGCCAGCCTGGTCTACAGAGCAAGTTCTAGGACAGCCAGGGTTACACAGAGAAACTCCGGCTCAAAAAACAAACAAACAAAACAAACGAATATATTTTTATTTTTAATTATGTGAATGCGTCTGTCGGTGTGTGCAGGTGAGTGTGGGTGCTCATGGGGACCAGAAACCTTGCACCCTACGGAGCTGGAGCTACAGGCAGTCTGAAACCCCTGATCTGGGTGCCGGGCACGGAACCTGGGTCTCTCCAAGAACAGCAAGTGCTCACTCATAGAGGAGTCTCTCCAGTCCAAAAAAAAAATTTTTTTTTTAATTTATTTTTAAAAAAAAAAAAGATTTTTTAAAAAGATTGATTTACTTATTATTTAATATATATTACACTATTATACTGTTACTATACCTGCATGTACACCTGCAGGCCAGCAGAGGGCACCAGATCACATTACAGATGGTTGTGAGGCACCGTGTGGGTGCTGGGAACTGAACTCAGGACTCTGGAAGAGCAGCCAGCGCTCTTAACCTCTGAGCCGTCTCTCCAGCCCCCCAAATAACAATTTTAAAAGCTTGGGCTGGAAAGATGGTTCAGGCATTAAAGGTTAGGCTTACAACCAAAAATATTTTTAAAGGTATTCTATCACATTTATTTGTATAGTATAATGGAGCTATAGGAATGTTTGATTAACTTTTTCAAATTAATTTCTAAGTTGCAAAAATAATCTGAACTTCAAATTGTAACCTTAATTATTTTACTCTCTGGGTTGTGTGTATACACACCTGCGTATATATGCACAGAGGGCACCAGAAGGCATCTCTTCCTTCCTTCCTTGAGACACGGTCTCTCACTGACCCTGAGCTAGGCTGCTGACCAGTAAGCCTCAGGGATCCGCCTGCCCCTGCCCACTCACTGCGCACTGAGGCTGCAGGTGGGAGAAGGCGGCAGCACCGGCCTTCAGAGTCTTGCGGTACTGGGATCTGAGCCCTTGTGCTCTTCTTACCACTGAACCTCCCCACCCTCACCTCACTTTCTTTTTTGTTTTCTTTTTTGGTTTGTTTGTTTGTTTGTTTTTCGAGACAGGGTTTCTTTGTGTAGCCTTGGCTGTCCTGGACTCACTTTGTAGACCAGGCTGGCCTCGAACTCACAGCGATCCACCTGCCTCTGCCTCCCGAGTGCTGGGATTAAAGGTGTGTGCCACCACGCCCAGCCTTTTTTGTTTTCTTTTTACTTTTATTTGCATTTATTTTTTGCTGAATTAATCCCCATACCATCAGTTTTTGTTTCCTTCTTCTTCTGGGACATCTTTTCCTTTTGTTACTTGATTTACTTGATTTTGCAGGGGTTTCTGGGTCAAGACAGTAGTCAACCATTTTTACATGTCACAGGCAGTTTTAAAGAAGAGCCATTTTACTTCCTAAAGAAGCTATATGCTGAGCTGAGCACAGTGGCTCCCACCTGCGATCATAGCACTTCCGAGGCGGAGGCAGGAGGAGCAAGAGTTCCAGACCACCCACAACTAGGGTCATAGTTCAAGGCAAGCCTGGTCTACATGGGAAGCTGCAGGCCACCCAGGAGGGTGTGAGAAGACACTGTTTAATCAA
Source organism: Acomys russatus (assembly GCF_903995435.1). Lineage (NCBI taxonomy): Eukaryota > Metazoa > Chordata > Mammalia > Rodentia > Muridae > Acomys > Acomys russatus. The sequence continues at coordinate 60,632,892 of NC_067153.1, forward strand.
ACAAATACATTGAAAATGACATATCCTTTCCGAGGAAAATCATTCTGAAGAAAGCACCAATGGGATGTGCTGAGCGAAATCTACTTTTTTCCATGAGGCTGAGCTGCAGAGTACAGGGCCTGAAGCCCCTTAGAGGCCGCTCCCGAGCGTTACCTGGATCTTTTGCGGTCCTTGTCCCGCCGATGCCCATCCTTGTCGCGGTCCCGCTCCTTCTTACTCCGCTCCCGCTCCTTATCGCGCTCCCGCTCTTTGTGCCGTCGCTCTCTGCAGGACAGAAAAGTGAGGCAATCCCTTGCCATTTCTAGAGTGTCTTACTTACTTCACCAACGCCCTAAGAAATTTCCCATGCTCTCGTCTTCTCAAAGCAATGTTTAACAAACTGGAGAACGTATTTCTCAGAGAAATTATGAGAAAATTCTAGTAAGATCTGTGTGCGTGCGTGTGTGTACAGCTGTGCAGATACACACACCCTTGTGTACATGTGTGGAGGCTAGGGTTGACATCAACTGTCTTCTGTCACCCTCCACTGTGTGTGTGCGAGTGTGCCCCATGTTTGGTGATATGTGCGTGGTGGATACACGGTAGTGCCAAGTGCAAGCGGGGCACGAGGTGTCTCCATCTACAGCTCTCTGCCTTAGAAACAAGGCCTGTGTGATGGCCATTCTGGGTTTCCAATGTGACCAGGTCTGGAACTAAAGCCCAGAAATGGAGGGCACATCTGTGAGGGTTTTTGCTTCATTTGAAGTAGGAAGACCCACTTCTAACCCAGATCCAATGCGGGCCACAGCTTCTGCTGGAAGTCTATAGGGATGTGGGAGAGGGAAGCTTTTGCTCTTTGCCTCCTGCTTGCCCTCAGCTTTCTAGCAAGCTCATTCCTTTGCTGAGGATTGAAGACCCCAGCTATGCTGGCTGCCTAACGCGCTCAGGGCATCTGCCTGCGTCTAGGGATTACAGACATTCATAGCTTTTTACTTGGGTTCTGGGGATTTGAACTTATGTCCTTATGCTTACCACTGAGAGATCGCCCCACCTTCCACTTAAAAAAAATAAATAAATGTACCTGTGTGTTTTTCTTCATGTATATTCAAGTATCACATATGTGCCTGTTGTGGGTGTCAGGAGTCCTAGAAATTGAACCTGGGTCCTCTGGAAAAGCCATCAGTGCTCTTAGCTGCTGAGCCATTTCTGTCACCTCTTTTTGCCCCCTTTTAAAGACAGGATGTCTCACAGACCTGGAACTTCCCAATTGGCTAGGCTGGCTGGCTGACTAGGGAAGGTCCTGCCACAGCTGGGATCACAGGTGCATGCTGCCACATGTGGCTTCTTACCTGCATGCTCAGGATCGGAACTCAGGTTGTCACACTTGCACAGCAGGTGAGCCCACTGAGCCCAGGCCTGCACGCTAACAGCACACAGTTCCTGACCCTCAGGGGCTCTTCAGAGCAGTCGTAGTGCTGCTTGTTAGCAGCAAGGCCAGATCATGGACAGTGAGGTGTCATGGAAACACCTATAATCACAGCCTCAGGAGGCTGGGGCAGAGGAACACCTGGCCTACACAACGAGACTGCACCTCAGAAAAGTAAAGGAGGAAGAGAAAGCTGAAAGTCCTTGAAGGTCCACCTAGAACAAGGGTAGACTAGTATATGAAAAGCAGTTGCACCAGGCGTGGTCGCGCACGCCTCTAATCCCAACACTCAGCGAGGTAGAGGCAGGCAGATCTCTGTGAGCTCGAGACCTGCCTGGTCTACAAAGTGAGTCTGGGACATCGAGAGCTCCACAGAGAAACCCTGTCTTGAAACAACAACAACAGCAGCAGCAGCAGCAGTTGCTCAATACTGGGGGCATCAGATGTCCTTCCTTCTCATGGAACAGAACAGGAAGCCACTTTACCTCTCTGTAGACTTGGAACGGGACCGAGAGCGAGAACGGCTGCCTCCTCGACGCCTATCCCGCGACCGATGCCTCTTCCTATCTTTAGATGGGGAAGACTTCCGGTCCCGGTCTCTATCTCGATCTCTATCAGGTGTCCGTGATCGCTTCCTTTCCTCCTTGGGTGATGCATCTCGGTCCTTTTTGTCAGCCAGTTCTCCTGCCATCTGTGTGTGAAAGACAGTGCTCACCTCGTACAGCTCAGCAAATCTCAAAACAATCAATTCATCTATTAGTACACCTGCTCCACAGATGAGGAAACTGAGGCACAGGTACATACACTAACTTGCTTAAGCTAACACAAATTCTAAATAGCAAAGACCTAGTAGTCTAGCTTGAAAAAGCCCATTCTTACTCATTACACCATACTGTCTCCTTGTGATTTCTCCTTACATATTCACTATTTAATTGTGAGACTGGGCCTCACTCTGTAGCACGGGCTGGCTTTAACCCACGGTGATCTTCCTGCCTCAGCTTTCCAAGTGCTAGGATTACAGGGTGTGTACTCATTTCTAAATACATACAAGGAGCCAGGCATGGTGGTGAATGCCTTTAATTCCAGCACTTGAGGGGCAGAGGCAGGCAGATAGCTGTGAGTTCGAGTCCAGGACAGCCCAGGTTACACAGAGAAACACTGTCTCAAAAACAAACAAACAAACAAAAAACAAAAAAACAAACAAACAAAAAAAAAAACCCCAAAAACCAACAACACCAGGGCTAGAGAGATGGCTCAGAAGTTAAGAGCACTGCCTGTTCTTCCAAAGATCCTGAGTTCAATTCCCAGCAACCACAGGGTGGCTCACAACCATCTATAATGAGACCTGGTGCCCTATTCTGGTGTGCAAGTGCACATGCAGACAAAACACTGTATACTTCATAAATAAGTAAATATTGCCAGGTGGTGGTGGCACACACCTTTAATCCCAGAACTTGGGAGGCAGAGGCAGGCAGATCGCTGTTCAAGGCCACCCTGGTCTATAAAGTGAGTCCAGGACAGCCAAGGCTACACAGAGAGACCCTGTCTCAAAAAAACAAAAATAAATAAATAAATAAATAAATCTTAAAAAACAGCAACAAAATTGTAAACATATACAATGAGCATACTGTGTTTTGTAATTAAACTGGACAGAATATTATTAAAAAGATGTTTAGAAGCCACCTGTACTAACTTACACCTGTAATCCCAGCAGCTGGGAAACTGATGCAGGAGAATAACAACAAATTCAAGACCAGCCTGAGCTAAGTACTAAGTTCTAGGACAGCCTGGACAACAGAGCAAGACTCGGGGTGTGTGTGTGTGTGTGTGTGTGTGTGTGTGTGTGTGTGTGTGTGAGAAAAAGAAGTGTAAGTAAACATCACCTACTTCTTTTTTTGTTTGTTTGTTTGTTTTTGTTTTTTTGAGACAGGGTTTCTCTGTGTAGCCTTGGCTGTCCTGGACTCACTTTGTAGACCAGGCTGGCCTCGAACTCACAGCGATCCGCCAGCCTCTGCCTCCCGAGTGCTGGGATTACAGGTGTGCGCCACCACGCCTGGCTCACACCACTTCTATTTCAGGTATCTATTAGACATGCTGGCCCACATGACCAGTCATCATCTAATAGGCTCAGAAAGGCAAAGCTGCTGAGTTTGATCCCTGGGACCCACATGGCAGAAGGAGAGAACCAACCTCTGGCAAATTGTCCTCTGACACACACATACTGTGACATGTACATTCCCTTTCTTTCTCCTCCCCTGCTTCTTTTTATGTTTGTTTGTTTTCTTTGAGACAGGGTTTCTCTGTGTTGCCTTAGCTGTCCTGGACTAACTTTATAGACCAGGCTGGCCTCGAACTCACAGTGATCCGCCTGCCTCTACCTCCGGAGTGCTGGGATTAAAGGCGTGCGCCACCACCGCCCAGCAACAAATAACACTTTCTAAAGGTGAAGACAACCTATTTTTATCTCATAATTAACTAAAATAAATCAATATTCCAAATCAGTCCATCATGTACTTCACAGTATATCTCTCCTACTTATAGCCTTAAGAAAACAACCAAGGGGACTGGAGAGATGACTCAGTGGTTAAGAGCACTGACTGCTCTTCCAGAAGACCGAGGTTCAATTCCCAGCACCCACATGGACGATTACAACTGTCTGTAACTTCAAGTTCTGACACCCTCACACAGACAGACAGAAGACATGCAGGTAAAACATCAATTTATATTTAAAAAAAAACTTTTAAAAACTATATATGCATAAAAAGAAAACAACCAAAAAAAAAAAAAAAAAGAAAAGTTGTTTTCTCTATAAAGCATCCTGGACCTTGGTTTTTTTTTTGGCTTGTTTTTGTTGTTGGGGATTTTTTTTTTTTTTTTTGTTTGGGGACAGCGTTTTTCCATGTGGCTTCTGCCTGGCCTGGAACTCACTACATAGACCGGATGGCCTTAAATTTACAGAGATCTGCCTGCCTCTGCTTTTAATCCCAAGAGCTGGGATTAAAGTGCATGCCACCCCATCTGCCTCAGTCTATCAGCAGTATATACTGAGCACCTGCTAGTGCCAGAAGCTCTTCTGGGTCCTGGATTTGACGAAATGTAAGCTCAGTGTAGCACACTATTATAGATACTCAGAATGAGCACAAAAAAGGTATTCAAACAGGATAGCGTGATATGGAGATAGGAAAAAGAGGATTCTAAGGGAACTTTTGTTTTTTTTTTTTTTCAAGACAGGGTTTCTCTGTGTAGCCTTGGCTATACTGGACTTGCTTTGTAGACCAGGCTGGCCTCAATCTCACAGCGATCCTCCTGCCTCTGCCTCCCCAGTGATGGGATTAAAGGCGTGTGCCACCACCACCACTCACGACTGTCATCTTAGCACTAGAAAGGTGAAGGCAGAATTGAGAGTCCAAAGACAGAACAGACTAAGCTGCATATTGAGTTCAAGGCTAACTTGAACTCCAAAACCAAAAAAAAAAAAAAAAAGTAACCACAGGCGCTGTTGATTTAGAAAACCCTGGCGGTGCTTCCCAGTTCTGCTGCAGGGCAAAGGCAAATTATTTCCAGTAATTGTTAAACAAGCGCTACTACATGCAAGGCTCAGTTCTAGGCCCTGTGGAAATTACAAATGAAATTCTGTACACAGGAAGAAGCAGAAGACAAGAGAGACGCCAAGATGAAGAACGCTCAGGTGAAGTACTGCGAGAATCCAAAGTACCCGTTTCTTCCCATTCGTAAAAGAGGATATGCATAGATCCACAGAGGAAGTGGCTCCTGGGCGCTTAAAACATGGGTAGAATTTGAAGATGAGCAATCGTGAGTGAAAGTGAGAACTAATTTCCGGCAAAAGCAATAGTATACTGGTGACGCCGAGGCGGGACGGCAAGCACTGGTTTTTGGGAGTACAGCAGAGTTCCAGTCTGGCCGAAGTAAGGGGAAAAGAATAAGGTCAGACTGACGTATAGCAAGCGCTACGTCCACGGGCCAAAGTCTGGGGTCTTAACATAGTCCTGGAGGTGGCCTGTGCCCCAGGCAGCCAACACTGTTCCCAGGGCCCGCGCCCCTTCTCTCCTGCCTGCCAGAGCTTCCCTGGCTCGTGCCCCTTCCCTAAGACATTCCTCGCCGTCCGGTCCCAGAGGCTGAGGCCACCGGTATCTTCCCCCGCTCCTCACCCACTCTCCAAACTCGTGGGATCCGCCTCCACCGCCCAAGACTCACCACCCCGCGCCTGAACCGCCTTAACGCGGCCTCAACGTCGCCAAGCGGTCGCCATCTTTCGCGTTTCCTGATCGCGGAGAAGCAGCCTGGCCGCGCGGGGAGCCGGGAAAGCGAGTTCCTGGGCCTGTACTGCGCGAGCTGACGAATAAGCTCCAAAAACTACCAATCCCTGAATGCACGGCGCGAGGGCAGGCCGGGCCGCGAGGTCTTCTGGGTAGTGTGGTTCGCCGAAGGATTGGTGTCTGTGGAAGAAAAAATTAGCCAAGTGTTGTCTCCCATTTACGAGATTCTCCCGCGGCACAGTCTTTCTGGATTCTTCTAGTAGATACTGCAGTTAATCGCAGTCATAGCTGACAGCTTACAGCGAGGGAAGTTTTACGGTAACAAGTAATTTACTGTTTTTGAAAAGGGGTGTGTGTGTGTGTGTGTGTGTGTAGTTTTTTTTTTTTTTTTTTTTTAAATAGCAATTGTGAGCGATTATTGCCTGTTTCACAGCTGGATGAACTAAGGTGAGTTAACTGGAGTAGCCTAGTATTTCACAAGGAAGGCAGTACGTTTTCATGGTAGAACTGCTCCAATCATAAGGAGGTATCTTAACAACCTTGGGCACCCAATGGGGTAAACTCCTTAATACCCGCCAAACCCGATCGGGCTACTTGTTATTGTTGATTTCTTCCCTTAGAGTCTGCATACATCAATTCATCGACTCTTTCTTCTAATCATATACCCACTTCCTTTCTCTTTGGTTCAAACTGTACCATCACACCCGCCAAAACAAAATGAAAACCATACTGCTCGGATGGCTGAGGTTAACTGGGGTACCCAGGACTTCTCGCAACGTTTTCCCATCGTCAGTTTTGTTTTAATTCCACATAGTTGTTGGTTTGTTTGGTTTTGTTGTTGTTGTTTATTCTATTTTTATTTTATGTACATTGGTCTTTTGCTTGCGTGTATGTCTGTGTGAGGGTGTCAGATCTCCTAGAACTGGAGTTACAGACATTTGTGAGCTGCCATGTGAGTGCTGGGAATTGAACCTGGGTCCTGTAGCAGAAGAACCGGTGCTCTTAAGCGCAGAGCTAGCTATCTACCTCTCCAGCCCCTGGTCTGGTTTTTCACTCTGTGTATTCTTTCAGTTCGCAAACAGGGTCTCCTGACACATCCTAATGCGCAAACTCGGCTCCACAGTGGCGCAGGGTAGGTTAGGAGAGTTAGGGGCGCTCTCGCAGCCTTTGACGTTGCAACTTCTGGTTGAGGTAGGACTCCTGAGTCATTCTGAGAGCTGTTGGGTATAATGAACACTAGAGGGCTCTCCACTCTACAAAACAAAACCCCCAAACACACACACACACACACACACACACACACACACACACACACACACACACACGGGAACTTTAAAACTCTTCACCTATTGATTGACAGTCTTCCAAGTGCCCTGCTCTATGCTAGACACTCGGGCTAATGTTTCTTGTCTTACTTAGTTGTCATAATAGCACGAGATGGGCATTCATTCCTTGATTTTACTGGTAAGGAAAGTATGGCCAAGTACTGTCCACAAAGCTAAGAAAGAAGGAGATATGACTTCTTCAGGTTCGCCTGATTTCTCCAGTTCAGAATACTATCCTGTATACCCATACAGTAATGATGATGGATTTAGATTTATTTATTTTTATTTTATGTGTATGTTTTTTGGTTTTGTTTTTGTTTCTGAATGCATGTGTAAACTCTCTTTTTTAAAACTCTATTTTATTTCGGGTATTGAAGCTCTACCTCCCTTCCACCAGCCCCCCCTTAACCCTGGGTGAGAGAGAAAGAAGGTTGATGGAGTAAAGAGGTAGACACCCCTTAACTTCTCCTGGCTGTTTAGGGTCAGTGGGTTCTTTTGCGGCAAGACCTATCTCCTCCAAGCCACTGAATTGAAACGTTTCTCTCATCTGTCCCCAAGCCACCACACTTCCCTCCCTGGTCTCTTCAGAGTGCTACAAGCCACGCACCACCTCTTCTCTCTCCAGGCTCTCCTAGTTATCTCCCTCAGAGTCCTAGACCACACCGCTTTCCGTGCAGAACGGGGCAGGCAGGCTGTTACCAACTGGGAAAGACCACGTCCGCAGGAGGCAATTATCAGTTGTAGAAATACTAAAGCCCAAACTAAAATCCCACAGTTGGGATTAAAATGAAAACTTATTTACATAACATAACTGAGTTTACAAAGAACCTAAAACTTTCCTTACATGCATGCGTATGTGTATTACATGGTGCCCAGGACATAAGGAAACCAGAAGAGGGTTGTCAGATCCCCTTCGAATGGAGTCACAGAGGGTTGTGAGCTGCTGTGTGGGTGCTGTGAATCAAACGGAGGTCTTCTGGAAGAGAAGCCAGTGATTTTTTTTTTTTTTTTTTTTTTTTTTTGAGACAAGGTTTCTCTGTGTTAGCCTTGGCTGTCCTGGACTCACTTTGTAGACCAGGCTGGCCTCAAACTCACAGCAATCCACTTGCCTCTACCTCCCGAGTGCTAGGATTAAAGGTGTGCGCCACCACACCCAGCCATAGCCAGTGCTCTTAACTGCTGAGCTATCCTTCCATGCCCTAAATGAACAATTAAAAAAAAAAAAAAAAGTAAATTGAGACTCAGAAAGATGAAAAGGCTTGTCTTAAGTTTACAGAGACAGGCCTCTAGTACTTTGTATTTCTTACAGCACACATAAGAAGAACACCAATCTTCAAGATATTTGTTGATTTTACTCTTCTAGCTCTCTCACAAATATTTATTCTTATAGTTAAGGACAAGCTAGGCATGGTAGTACATGCCTTTAATCCCAGCACTCGGGAGGCAGAGGCAAGCGGATCTCTGAGTTCAAGGCCAGCCTGGTCTACAAAGCTAGTCCAGGACAGCCAGGGCTGTTACACAGAGAAACCCTGTCTTGAAAAACCAAAATAAAACAAAAACAAAACAAAACAAATAATTAAGGACATAAGAACTTTTGTTTTCAAGACAGGCCTCTCTGTGTAGCCCTGGCTGTCCTGGACTCACTTTGTAGACCAGCCTGGCCTCGAACTCACAGCTATCCACCTGCCTCTGCCTCCTGAGTCTTGGGACTACAGATGTGCTCTATCATGCCCTGGCCATAAGGACTATTGTTGATATGGTTGTGTTGGGTGTCTGGGTGTACGTGTGTGTGTTCTTGTGTATCTGCACGTGGAGGTCACGTGACACCTGCTCTCAGTCTTTGCCTTTCCCCTTGTTTCCACCTCCCGTCTTGCTGTAGAAGCACCGGGACTGCAGACATGCAGCGCGTGCAGCTTTATGCGGGTTCAGGGATTTGAACTCAGACCCTCATGTCTGCAAGGCAAGCACTTTAACCAGTGGGCTACTCTCCAGCCCCTGAGATTATATTTAGTAAGGATCAGAGCTAGTCTCCTACTTAGCAACATAGCTAACAGTAAGGGATATGTGTAATATACTTAACAGTGAGACTTGGTTTAAATTTTGACTCAGTCACTATCAGTATGATCTTCTGCATGTTTTATAGTATACATAATATGCATATTATATGTATTATGCATGTTATAGAATATAAAATTACATAATATATGCTATGTGATATAAATTTATATATAATATATTATGCATATTATATACAATTATATAATATATATTAGCTATGCTATAAAATTTTTGGTATATTACCTATATAATATATTATATATATAGTATATAGGCTTTACTCCTTCTCCACTTATAACACAGAAATAAGGATATTCTTTTCCTTACAGGATGGGCTAGCAAGGAAGTTTAAAGTGTGATTTTCTTTTTTGCCAGGTATGATAATGCATGCACGTAATATCAGCACTTGTGAAGTGAAGGTAGAAGTATCAAAGGTTCAAGATTACCCTTAGCTGTATAGTAAGTTCAAGCTGCATAACAGACAGTAGTGGTGCACACCTTTAATCCCTGCAATGGAGCAGGGTAGAGTGCCAGGCCAGCGTGATCTACAGAGTGCGTTCCAGGACAACCAGGGCTACACAAAGAAACTCTATCTCAAAAAAAAAAAAAAAAAAAAAAAAAAAAAAAGAAGAAGAAGAAAAAGAAGAAGAAGGAGGAGGAGAAAGAAAGAAAGAAAAAGAAAACAAACAAAAAGAAAAACAGACCCAGTCTTAACTCCTACCATCTCTACAAAATAAATAAATAATAAATAAATAGCACGAAAGCATATTATGTTGCCAGATACGGTGACAAATGCCAGCTCCTCAGGAGGCTGACAGGAAAGTATCACTTAAGCCCAGAGTTTGAGTCCATCCTGAGCAATTCAACAAGCACTTCCTCTGAGAGAGACCTCCAGAGAGCAAGACTGAAAGCAGAAAGGTGGGACAAAGGACAAAAGACAGAAGAGAAGAGCAGGAGGATGGAGCCATCCTGAGCTGCAGCATCTGGGCCTGGTGATGGCCACCTGTGATACAGGCAGGAAGTAGGAAGGTCTTTGTGACTTCTAGGTCACCTGCAGTAATATAGTAAGACCCTGTTTCAAAGAAAGTTCTAGAGGTCTAGACCTCTTGGATTTTATCCATGTTGGGATGCTTCATAGCTGCACGGTTTGGGCATATTAATCTCTCTGGACCTCCTTACCTAATCTAATGAAACAGGCAATGCCTCAAAAGGTTATCACAGACATATAAGGACTCTGACACATAGCAAACATGTAACAAATATTAACTAGTTTTGTTTTTGAGGCTAAATTTGATTAGTTAAAGTAGATGCATAAAATGGGGCTGGAGAGGTGGCTCAGCAGTTAAGGGCACCTACTGCTCTTGCAGAAGACCTGAGTTCAACTCTTAGCACCCGCATAGTAGGGCAGCTCATAATTGCCTGTTAGCTCCAGCTCCGGGGGCTGTCTGAGGACACCTGCATTCATGTGAACACACCCACTCACAGACACTCATACACACAAAATTAAAATGAAAGTGCAAGTTTTAAAAAGAAATGTTTATTTATGAGTGTTCTATTTGCATGTTCTTCTGCATGATAGAAGAGGGCAGTAGATCTCATGAAGGATGGTTGGGAGCCACCATGTGGTTGCTGGGAATTGAACTCAGGACCTCTGGAAGAGCAGCCAGTGCTCTTAACCTCTGCTGAGCCATCTCTCCAGCTCCATAGTAAGTTTTTAAAATTATGGTTTTTTTTTATTTTGTGCATGTTATTATTTTATGCACAGGCGTGCTGTCTGTGTATGCACCACATGCATGTGGTGCACATGGTGGCCAGAAGAGGACATAACATCCTCTGGAACTGCAGTTACAGAGAGTTGTGAGCCACTGTGTGGGAGCTGGGAACAGAGTCCTCTGCAAAAATAAGAATTGCTCTTAAGCCCTGGGCCATCTGTCCAGTCCCAATAATAACCTTTAATTTTATTACTATTCTATGAACCTTGGCAAACAAGAGCTGAATCACTGAGGAAGAGACGCTAAACCTCTTAAGAACTGGAAAATCAATAACAAAGGTCACCTCTCCTTGAACTCAGGAAATGGGAATCCCGGGTGCTTTCCCTGAGTTTTGAACTAGTCTATGCAGCACCCACTGGGAGAGGGACTCAGCAGCTTGATCCTCTATTTGAGGCGAGCCCTCTCTCTCCTTCAGTCTCTGTAAGGCCGTGGTTCTCAACCTGTGGGTCATGACCCCTTTGCGGTTGTATATCTGATATTTACATTATAATTTGTAGCAATAGCAAAAATCACAGTTATGAAGTAGTGACAAAAGTAACTTTATAGCTGGGGGTCACCACAACGTGAGGAAGTGTATTTCAAGGTTGCAGCATTAGGAAGGCTGAGAACCACTGCTTTAGGGGAGTGGTCATCTACATGAAGTGATGTTACCCAGAGGACACTCAGCAACATCTAAGGACATTTCTGGCTGTCACAACTGGAGGATGCTACTGTCATCCAGAACCAGGGATGCCAGGGCTGTTGCTGAACAGCATACACACAGAGGATAGCCTCTTACAAAAAAACATCCTCCCGAGCTGGGCGTGGTGGCGCTCACCTTTAATCCCAGCACTCAGGAGGCAGAGGCAGGTGGATCTCTGAGAGTTCGAGGCCAGCCTGGTCTACAAAGCGAGTCCAGGACTGCCAAGGTTACACAGAGAGACCCTGTCTCGAAAAACCAAAATACGCCCCCCCCAAAAACAAAACAAAAAACCACACTGTCAGCATCCTGGGGTATGCCATGAGGAGCCCTACTCCAGGCGTGAGGAGCTCTTTCTTGCCTTAGCAGGATGTGAGTGACATTCGGAGAAGTGGGGCTAGGGGACCACGGAGATAGACACCATTCAAACTCACAGGAAGGGATTCAAGACCGCTTTTCCCTGCTCATCAGTTGCCAAAAAAATAAATCAAACAGCAACAAAGAACAATCAACGTCTTCATATGTTATATTTCATTAATAAATAGGTTTTCTTCTTTAAACACAGAACATATAACAGATTGAAGCGCTCCCCCCCTCCCCCCAGTTCCAAAGACAAGAGTCTAGAAAACGAATGCCAACTGTTCCGCCCTAAGGGCAGGAAAGTCTGGTGACCCCCCCCCATCAGTCCTGCCCCTGCAGCACCACCACCCCCACATTCTGCAAGAGAAGGGGGTCTGGGGCTTCTCCCTTGGGCCCTGGGGACTTGAGTGAGAGGCCTGTGAATGTCGCGTGTGTGTGATGTCGCTCTCCATGACGCATGGGCTATGCAAAGATGAGGCTTCCTTTTAGCTCCGCTTGGCCCTCGCCCTCCTGCTCTCAGTTATGAAGCACCCGGGCTAAGCCCCCAAGGGAGCTACCTCTGGGCTTTCCAACTCTCCAGTCCGCTGCCACCTCTTAAAGGGGAAGAGAAGGGCTCGAGGACCCCTCCCACCCCAGGCCTACATGGGAACGCTGCTGTGTGGAAGAGGCGTGACGCTGAAGGCGAGGCCAGCATGTCCCCATCTCCCCAGCGCCCTTCCTTCCTCTAGAGTAGGGGGACGCTGGGGCAACTACCCCCTCCACAGCCTAGTGCCTGGCTTTGGGTGTGATGGTTCTTGCTTCGTGTCAGGCCCTCCTGCCAGGCCTGGCCATCCTCGTCAGTCCCATTCCTGTCTCCTTAAGCCCTCACTGTGGCCATCTGAAAAAGTCACATCCCGTGTCTCAAACTGTCTCATCCTCCCTCTCCCCGTGCCTCTGCACCCCAAGGGAGGAAGTGGGGGGCTGTCTCCTCCCCCCCGCCTCCGGCTCCAGCTTCACATAATGGAACAGCTTTTGGCCTTTTCCTTCTTGAATGTAGAAGAGATGAGTTCAGAGCGACTGGGGAGGTGGAGTAGTCGTTTGGAGAGGCTGCGGACAGGGCTCTTGGGAGGCACCAGGCTGGGCTTGTTCAGACACACCATGGATGCCGTCCGGAAGATACTGTGGATGCTCTTCTCTGAGGTGAAGGCGGAGCCCTCCAGGTAGAGTTCTGCACCCAACTGCTTGGCTATCGCACAGCCCTGTGGGAAGGGTGAGGTCATTAACGCAGTGGCCTAAAAATGCCTAGGAAACGCCAAGGCATTGCATGTATCACACCTCAGGGCTATTCCAGACGGACACCCCACTGCGGCCAGTATTCCTGGAGCTAAAGACTAGGTGCACTCTAGAATCACCTACAGCATTTTCAAAAGCGAATTGATGCCAAACCACGTACAGTAGGTGTCTGGGATGCTAGTGTGCTTGCAGCCCTGGGTTCCGTCAACACTAGCATTTAAACAGGTTCTCTCTGTTTAGGCCTGGCTGGCCTTGAATTCAGAGATCCGCCTGTGTCTGTCTGCCTCCCAAGTGCTGGGATTAAAGGTGTGCGCCACCAAGCCTGGCTCTTTTGTTTGTTTTTTGAGACAGGGTTTCTCTGTGTAGCCTTGGCTGTCCTTGACTCGCTTTGTAGACCAGGCTGGCCTCGAACTCACAGCCTGCCTCTGCCTCCCGAGTTGCTGGGATTAGAGACGTACGCCACCACTGCCCAGCTACCACGCCCAGTTCTTAAACACTTCTAAATGTATTTATTTCGTGTGAGTGTGTGTTTGTCTATGTGCATATTTATGCCTCAGCATCCATGTGGAGATCAGAGGACAATTGTGGAAATCAGTTCTCTCCTGCCACCCTGTGGGTCTCAAGGAACAAACTCAAGCCAAGAGTGAGGGCCCTCACTCCTAACCCATCTCAACAGCCTCCTGTATTTTTAAGGTGATTCTAATAAGAGATATTGGCAGCCTTTTTATTTTGGTTTTTCGAGACAGGGTTTCTCTGTGTAGCCTTGGCTGTCCTGGACTCACTTTGTAGACCAGGCTGGCCTCAAACTTACAATGATCCGCCTGCCTCTGCCTCCTGAGTGCTGGGATTAAAGACATGAGCCACCACGCCCGGCTTGGCAGACATTCTTATACTCCTGCGTGCATTAAAAATTATCGCTGGGGCTGGTGAGATGGCTCAGCAAAGAGAAGCACTTGCCACCAAGCTTGACAGCCTGAATTTAATCCCAGAAACCCATGTGGTAGAAGGAAAGAACCAACTCCTAAAACTCCATACATGGCATGCCATGCATCACTCACACAATTGAATAATTAAAAATTATCCTTGGGTCCTATTATAAAAAGGCCGATTTCCATATCATTCTCCCAGAGTTATTTTATAGGCATGAAACCTGGAATTCAAAATTCTAACAATTACTTTTTCGTTTGTTCTTTTTTTTTTTTTTTTGAGACTGAGCCTTATTATGGAGCCTGGCTGTCCTCACACTTGGAATCCTTCTGCCTCCACCTCATGAGTTCTGGGATTACAGACTACATCCAGCTCTAACAAGCATCTTTAATGAGTCTGGTGCATATGGTTTACAAAAAAAAAGTTAAGAATGCTGGCGCACAACCAGAAGAAGCTCAAAGGCCAACCTATAGCAGGGCTTTAAGGAAACAAGCTCCTGCTCCTACAACCTAGGCAACAGTTGACTGTTTTATAGCTAGCCCTCTAATACCATCTTCTCCTATAGAAAGGGTTTAATCAAAGCCATAGCTCCACCCTCCGTTATACACTCACACGCCAAACACACGCATGCACGCACTCAAGTGTGCACGTGCACACACGCACCTGTTCATAGGAGATGGGTGCCTGCTTCTGGTGGGACAGTTCCATTAGAGTGCTCAGGTCTGTTCGCAGGTCTGTCTTGCAGCCAATAAGCAATACACGTGTGCTGGGGCAATAGTCTAGGATTTCTGTTCTCCACTGAGGAGTGGAGCGAGAAGGCAGGTGGAAGGGAAGCGAAGTCAGTGGCAGACAGATACAGAAGTCCAGCTGGCAACACCCAGCACATCGCTCAGATTCTCAGATGCCAGCTCTCCCTGTGAGTCACAGCGTCTCTGCTGCACTAATTACATCATCTTCCTGCCCAGGAGGCCCTTGGTGGCACCATTGTGATAACCCAGAGCCTTGCTCTTCAGTCACTAAAGGGAGCACAGGCTAAGTCTCTCACTCCCTGCCATACAGAGAAGACATGGATCTATCTTCTTTCTCTATCAAATGACAAACAAGCCCTACATGCCAGTAGAGAGGTTACCTCTTTGCTGAGGAGCTAGGCATGTCCCAAAGTATTTCTCAGGTGTAGGCAGACCTCACCCCTCAGACCTGACACTTCCGCCAGCTGTTGAGGCCTGGCCTGCCTGACTCAGTGGACCCAGGATCACAGTCCACTTAAGTTGCTCCCAAAAGGCCCCATTCTTCACACCACCAGAAGGTTCTCTGAGCCCTCAGCATCCCCTCAGTCCCCCCCACCCCGAACTGGGCCTCAGGGAAAGTTGTATGGGATGAAGAGAAAACAGAAGGCTGAGGTGAAGGAGACCCAGAGCCACAGCCAATGGTAAGGCCTCAAGCAAAACAATTCTCTCACAGCTGGTAGACAGGAGGACTGTGGGACAAGGCTCCTTCTTGTTCTTTTTTTTTTTTTTTTCTTTTTTCTTCGAGACAGGGTTTTTCTGTGTAACCTTGGCTGTCTTGTAATTCACTCTGTAGACCAGGCTGGCCTTGAACTCAGAGATCCACCTGCCTCCGCCTCCCGAGTGCTGGGATTAAAGGTGTGCTCCACCACTGCCCGGCTGTTCCTTCTTCTGGGTAGAAACTATATACCAACCCCCCACCCCACCCCATTCTGGGCGTGGAACTGTCTATCAACTGAGATTCCTTCTCAGCCCTGTTTTACTTTTATTTGGAGACAGGGTCTCACTCAGCTGCCTGGTCTTGACCTCCATAGCCCAAGCTGAACTTGAACTTAAGATCCTCCTGCTAAAAGCGCCACTGCCTCTGGCTCAGCCTTACCTTCTTCAGTGCACTCTCCATAGTCTCTGGGCGGCTGATATCAAAGCACAGTAACACCGCATCTGAGTCGCTGTAGCAGAGTGGGCGGACATTGTCATAGTAAGGAGAGCCTGGCATGAGGGGAGAAGAGCTGAGAGTGAGCCAACCATGCCATCTCCCCGCGCCCCCCATAGGCCTAAACCTAGCATCCCTGGGGAATGTAATTCTCAGTCCCTTAGCTTAGCATCCAGCTGTGTCCGGGGCCTGGTGCTGCTGCAGAGAAGCTTGGGATGCCAGAAAGCTAGCCAGAAACACCTTTTCCCTTGGTTCTAAAAGAGGGGAAACAAATGGGGTAGAGGTCACATCTGAGTTTCCTACAGTGGGTTTACTCTACTCAGCCCTGGAGTCCCAGAAGATGCCGCCTGTACCAATGGAGAGGTGAGTGCTTGCTTGAGGATCCCTCCACATGATCCTGCCTGCTGCCTAGCCTCGGTTCCATGCTTCTGCTCTAGGGTCTCCAATGAAGAACCATCCCTGCCCGTTACATAACCAGCTGGCTGCCCTGGTTCTTTACCTCCAGGTCAGAACTTCAGGAGGCTGATGGGGCAGAGAGAGCATCCAGGATTTGGCATTTTACTCCTCCGTTACCCACCCAAGTCAGCTTACACTGAAAAGGGCAAAGGGAATACTGTGGGAATACTGTGCCACCCCCCTTCCCACCCCTAACCCCTCAGATCTCAGGGAGGCAGTCTCAAAGACAGGCAACACCCATAGCTGTGGAATTTGAGGCAAGAGCAAGGTTCCTTGGTGGACAGGAGGAAGGGGCGATTCAGGCCCGGGGTCTGATGGGGTGAATGCTAGGAGCTGAGCCCCCTCCACCCCAGTAAGGAGCAGGAGCAGATTTGGAATCCAGACAATCCGTGCTTAGAATAGCAAGCAGCCCCTCTCCCTGTACTGCAATCACCATGGAAACTGGGGGGAATCCAAGCTGAGGTGGGGGTGTCGGTCATAAAAAAAAAAAAGAAGAAGAAGAAGTAAGGGGGAGTTGGGATAGCTGCTTGCTCCTTCAGTAATCCACCCCCATCTCTTACTGAGGCAAGGTGGGGGTAGGCCGACAACAGCACTGAGGCAGGGGAGCGCTGCAGTACTGGGGGAGGGAGGGGAGCAGGTCTCCATTTTGGCTCCAAGCAATCCCCCTCCCCTAAAACCAGTAAGAGAATAACAGAATCAGAGTCAGCCGTGGCCCAGAGGTAGAGAAGCTCGGTCCCACACACCACCGTGTCCCTCTATCCTTACACGAAGGATAACGGATTGCCTTCATCGCTTTGAAATGAGGTGGTAGGGTGGGACCTGGGGTAGAAAGACCACACTTGCTGGTTTTCCATTATCTGGGCTGGAGATTCAAGGGCTGTGAGAGGAGGGGGTGGGGGGGGGGAAGCCGGGAGGGAGGGCGGGCGGTAATGAAAAGAGATGAGCCGCAGCAAGGTTCAGGGACGATTGGAAGGTGGGAGGGTACAGCAGGAGGGGAAAAAAAAACCATACATCATGCAGCCACGCTGCATTCTGGGCCAATCCGGCCAGCATAACACAGTCCAGGGTAACCAGAACCCCGACTCCCCTCTCCTGAAACTGCAGCAGAGGACCATGCACCAGCCTGAAGCATTTTGGTTTGGGAGAGAGCAAAGGCAGTATCTATCATTTTCTGTCTGCCCACCCCAGGACCCCCAGTCCTCCCAGACCTCAAAACTGGAGAACAGGAACACGACTCCCCCTGAGAAGTGGGGTGGCATATTTATCAGACATGCCTTAGTGATTTACAGTTTCTCTTTAAACTTAGCTTAAGCACGTAGGGAAAAGAGAGAAAGAGAGAGAGAGAGAGAGAGAGAGAGAGAGAGAGAGAGAGAGAGAGAGAAATTGGTAAAGCATGGATTTTCTTTTCTTTCTCATATTGCTGGCTCTTACTCTTTAATTATGTCTGAGACAAACTGTTAAAAAGAGGGCCTGGGTAGATAAAGTGGGAAGGGCTCAGAAGCAAAGCAAACCTTAGCTGAGCTCAAAGGGCTTGGGGGTGCAGAGTGGGAACCACACTGCTATCTACATTCCTAAAGGACTGGCATCTCCAACTCATCCCAGCACAGGGAGAACCCGTCAGAACTAAATCCCATGCACCCCACTGGACACTAACCCAAACGTGCCCTACATTCACGGTCCCCCCCACCCTCCAAAACATCGATGATGCATCGCTTCGTCTCCAAGCCTCTGAGCCGCAGCCTCTGACGAGAGGGCTGAGTTGCGGCAAGCAGACAGCAGTGGCCTGAGAGGGAGTGCAGGAGAGAGAGATTCCATCCCAAGCAGGCGCCTCCTCGCTGCCACACTACGGCTGCCTTTAGCCCCGACCTCTCACTTAACTTGCTTTGGAGAACAGGGGTTGGGGAGAGAATATGTATGTGTGAGAGAGAGGATGGGGGGGCCAGAGGGAGGGAGAGACGGACAGACAGACAGACAGACAGACACACACACCACACACACACACAGAAACAGACAGACAGACGGACGAATGGACGGATGGACAGACAGACAGACACACAGAGACAGACAGACAGACAGACAGACACACAGAGACAGACAGACAGACAGACAGACGGACGGACGGACAGACACAAACACAGAGAGAGAGACAGACAGACAGACAGACAGACACACACACACACACACACAGAGAGAGAGAGAGAGAGAGAGAGAGAGAGAGAGAGAGAGAGAGAGAGAGGGAGAGGCAACCTGCTGGTCCTCCCTGGGAGTACTCAGGGGTCCCTTTACCTCACCGTCCCAGCCCTCTGAAAAATGGAAGTAGACCAGAGTGGCTCTTAGGTTTGTCCACTGCTTTCCCGGGTCATCTAAAAGTGTGGATGCCCTACCCAAAGAATCTTTACATCTCTTCTTTTGGTTTCCTGACAAGCACTTCCATCCTCAAAGGTGGATAGAGTTTTTCCTATCACCACCTAAAAAAGCAGCAGCTGCAGTTAGCCAGGGAAGGTAGGATGCTATATTGGGGTACAGTCTTACCTGAGGTATCCCAGAGACTAAGCTCCACTCTCTGTTCCTCCGTCTCCAGACAGGCTGTGTAATTCTCAAACACCGTAGGCACATAGGTCTGTGAGGAGAGAGGGATCTTTCGCACCTGGGCACTCGTGCCCTCAGAACCCCACACCTAGTGTTGGCTACACAAGCAGCCACTCAGACATGCGCTGAAACATTGGAGTGTCAGATGAGGAGGAGCGGGAGGAGAGGATCCATGGGGAACTGACTGGCCTTCGCTCTCCAGCCTGGGACAAGCCCCCCACATCCTGCCTGGTCTGAGACACATCATTCACGCTTTCATTCCAGATTCGGATCCCCCTCCCTTTTTTTTCAGAGCCACAAGCCAATTCTAATCGCTGTGTTCTCCCCTCTAGTCTCTTGGCACAGGTGAACAGCCGAAACAGAAGAAGCCTGCCGGGGCCACCCTCATAGAACCTTACAGGAGGGGCAGGCAGGTACTGCGTCAAGAATAAAGCTCAGGCTCTCCTGATCCTCCAGGTCTCAGGGATGAAGGAAAGTGGGAGGGGATGTGATGGGTAAAGAGGTGAGGAGGAGCGACCGGGCGGCAGAAGTGGGTCAGGTCTCTGGGGAAGCAAGGCAGGGCAGTCCTCTAGCCAAAAGGCAGGGCAGGGTGGGGCGGCCTGAGGATGGAGGAGATGGCTCTCCTGGCCAGCGGGTAGCTCACCTCGGGATAGCAGTCTTTCGCTAACACCTGTAACATCGCGGTCTTCCCGCACTGCACGTCCCCCACCAGCACGAGCTTACATCTGACCACCACCGGCTGCGGCGCCCGTCTCTCCTTCATAGCTGCAGCCTCGGAGGGACCTGGAGTCGGGTTCAGCGAGGAGGAAGGTCGCGCCTGACGTATCCGAACTGGCGACTAGATCCCGGTTCCCTGCCTGCCTCCAACTGAGGCGGAGGCCAGCCAAGCCCCCATTATATATCCCAGACGGAGCCAATCACAAGAGGAGGCGGACTCTGCCGAAGCCAATCCCTACGGTGGGATCCCCTGCAGCAGCCAATAATAGGGGACTCTGAGTCAGCGCCCTCTTCCTCCCTTCCCTTTCTGTTAAAGCTGCACCATTGCTTCCTCTTGGAGGGGGATTCCCACACTTTTTGTGTTGCTGTTAGGAGGTCGGGAGGAGACTGGAAGTAAAGCTAAGTGACCTTTGAATGTCCGTGTGTTCGACCAAGACCCATAAAGAGCTGTGGGATCAGAAAGCGATGGCTGCGGGGTCTGTTCCAGGAAGACAGCAGGGCCTGCCTAAACAGTGGACAGGTGGCATCTCTCGGGGAGAAGGTGGCCCAGAGATCTCTGACTCCTTAATTCTATGTAGTCTATCCACATTGGTTCCACTTCTGGCTTCTCCTTCTAATAGACCTCCTACTGTCCCTCTTTTCCAGCCCAGCTCCGTTCTTCAGGGATCAACGTCCCCAAAACAAGACAGAAAGAAAGAAAGAAAGAAAGAAAGAAAGAAAGAAAGAGAAAAAATACAGCTCTGGACCCAGAGATAGGCACAGGAAACAAATGAGGGACTCTTGCAAGTAGGAATAGAGGGAGAACTGCCAAACAAGCTGCTTTCTGGTTTCTATTGGCCAGGAGGCTGTTCGCCCCAGGAGGCTTAGTGGGCAGCGCATCAAGGTGTTTTGTTCTGTGGCCTGGCTTTAGCTTCCTGGGTGAATCAGTGCAGGTCTAGTGGCAGGCCCATACCAGCTGACTCTGACGCACTAATGTGTGTCAACTGGTGAAAGTCCAGCCTGGGAGCCAGGACCTGGGCCTTAGGGACTAGGAAGTGGAAGACAATCTGCATACCCGCTCTTGCCTTCAGAGCCTGCCTCCGCCTCTCAAGTGCCGGGATTAAAGGCACGTACCACCCTTTCTCAAAACAAAACAAAAGCTGTGTTCCTAAAGCTATCTTGTGGGTCACATGCTTGTGAGTTGTGCTGGGGAAACACATTGTATGTGGATGTTCAGGAGGCCTGAGTGCAGGTGCTAGCTTCGCGCTGGAATTTCGTTAGGAAGAGGTTTTTTGTTTGTTTGTTTGTTTGTTTGTTTTTTCTTTTTACCTCTGCTTTGCAATTAGGTTCCCTTTCCAACTTTTCATTTTTGTTTGTTCATGGTTTGGTTTTCGCCATTTTCTCATCATGTAACTGGCTGGGTTGGTACTAGATATGTGGACCGGACTGGTTTTGTTTGGTTTTGAGCCAGGGTCTCACTGTAGCCCAGATTGGCCTCAAATTCAGAGCAATTCTCCTGCCTCAGCCTCTCATTACTTGGATTACAAGTGTCTCCACTGTGCCCAGCTCTAATTTTTTTTTTAATTACATTTTTCTTAGTTATTATACTTAGGGGAGGAGTGGGACTCACTCATGCCATTATGTGGAGGTCACAGAGTCCTTGCAGGAGTCTCTCCCACCACACACCACCTTGTGATGAATGCTTGAGGCAGTCCTGTTGATCCATTTACCACCCAGAAGTTCCTATCTTTGTTTAAACTTCTTCAAAATGTCTTTATTTAAAACTCTGTAGCCAGAATAATATGTTTATAAGATGGATGTCCCCTGGTGAGACTAGGGACATTTCAAACAAGGTAAAAATTGAAACCATTAAACCAGGACATGGTGGTCCATGCCTTTAATCCTAGTGCTAGGAGGCAGAGGCACGTGGATCTTTTAAGCCAGGGTGAAAGAAACCAGTTAAAGGGGAGCTGGAGAGATGGCTCAGAAGTTCAGAGCACTGGCTGCTCTTCTAGAGGTTCTGAGTTCAATTCCCAGTGGTTCTGAGTTCAATTCCCAGCACCCACATGGTGGCTCACAGCCATCTATAATGTGATCTAATGCCCTCTTCTGACGTGCAGGCAGAGCACTGTATAAATTATAAATAAATAAATAAATAAATAAATAAACAAAACAATTTTAAAAAAGAAATCAGTTAAAAATACAACATATTATGATACATTTACACAAAGTCTTCAAAACAGGCAAATCCAGTGAGGTGGAAGGACAAGCAGGGCAGTGAGATGACTCAGCTGGTGAAGGCTCTTGCCACAGAGTCTGACAACTTGGGTTTGACCCCCCCAAGACCCACATGGTGGAGAAAGAGAATAGACTCCTGCAGATTGCTCTCTGATTTATACATGTGCGCACATGTGAGCATACACACCACACACACACATGCACACACACATACACACACACAAAATAAATAAATATGTTGTGATAAAGTGTTAAAAGAAAGCAGATTAGAAGCCTCTGAGGGTGCTAGAGTAGAAAGGGTGATTACAAATCCACCGAATCACACAGCTTAAACTGGCGAGCTGTTATAATGCCCAAGTTGTGAAACCCCCAAAGACCACCAGGAATCAGCTGGATGCAAATCACACAGGGCCTCATTTATTTTAAGCTCAGAGCCTGGACTGTCAGTCCCCTCGTGAGGAGGGAAGATGGCGGCCTGTAGTGCTAGGGGAACAGAGTTTTTAAAGGAAAAAAACTGTAGGGGGAGTTTCCAAGCCTTGCTGTTGCATGATAGGTTAGAGGGGCACAGGAAAGTTGTCCTTTAAGCTGATTGGCTGGAGGACCAGGGCTAAGCGAGGGGACCAGTGCAGGGGGCAGTTTTTTGTACGGTCTGGTTGTGGTGACCTGTGGCTCTGATTGGTTGGCCCCGGGTACAAGCTTCCAGGAATGGTTTGTGGCTCTCCTTGGAAACTCTGGGGAAAGGGGGAGCGGGGGGTAGGGGGCAGATTGTGTGTGTGTGTCAAGTTCTCAGGCTCTGAACACAAATTGGTGTTGGTTTGGTTTCTACAATATCATGTGTATTACATCTTGAAGGAGCAAGGTTATAGCCAAGCAGGCATGCTTTTATTCAGAAATTGAGAAATACACACACACACACACACACACACACAGAGCTTAATGGCTATCACACTTGCCTCTAAGAATCCAGGCACTGAGTGCTGGGTTCACAATCCTACGGCTACATGAACAGGCCATAAACACTAGGCATGATGGTGCACACCTGTAATGCCAGTGTGCAGGAGGTGGAGGCAGAAGGAGCAGGAAGCCAAGGTCATCCTTAACTACATATCCTGTTTGAGGCTATCCTGCGCTACAGGGGAGCCTGTCTCAAAACAAACAAACAAACAAACAAACAAACAAACAAACCAGGAGTTGGGAGATGGTTCAGTGGCTAAAGGTACTCCTCGCTACCAATCCTGATGTTCTGAGTTCAATTCCTTGGGTCCCCACACGGTGGGAGACCTGACTGCCATGACTTGTCCTCTGATGTCCACTCACATGCATGCACACACAATAAATAAGAATGCAGTTCAAGGGCTGGGAGTGGTGGTGCACACCTTTAATCCCAGCACTCCGGAGGCAGAGGCAGGTGGATCGCTGTGAGTTCGAGGCCAGCCTGGTCTACAAAGCGAGTCCAGGACAGCCAAGGCTACCCAGAGAAACCCTGTCTCAAAACAAACAAACAAACAAAAAATGCAGTTTAAAAGTTTTTTTTTTGTTTTTGTTTTTTGGCTTTTCAAGACAGGGTTTCTCTGGGTAGCTTTGGCTGTCCTGGACTCACTTTGTAGACCAGGCTGGCCTCGAACTCAGATGTCTGCTTGCCTCTGCCTCCCAAACACTGGGATTAAAGATGTGCACCACGACTGCCAGAACTAAAACATTTTTTATATTCTAATTTCCCATTTCTTTTTAGCATTTTTTTATTTTATAAACTTTATGATTTTTAAAATATTGCAAATATATATATATATATATACAACAAACTAAACCAGACTAGGGCTGGAGAGTTGGCTCAACAAATAAGAGCACTTAGTGTTCCTGCAGAGGATCCGGGTGTGTGAGTGGCAGCACTCATAAGGGGGCTTGTCTGTAACTCTGGTTCCAGAGCATCTGCAGCCCTCTTCTGAATTAGGTGGGCCCCGACACACGCATAGTGCACATACGTACAAGCAGGCAAAATACTCATGCATATAAAATAATTTTAACAATTAGCCAGACCCAAAGTCTGTACATCTAAGCGAACTTCTGAACAGAGAGCAGCACTTGGTAGAGAAGCTGTGGGGCTTCGTGCTGGATTTTACACTTTCACTACGGAATGTATTTTTAGACAGTCGCTACTAAAAATGAAAAATCCATGACAGACTTACAACTAGAAGAACATTTAGCTTTATATTTTTTCTCATAATGCATGTTCGTTATCTGTAGTCAGTCCTCTGTTGTCTCCTAATATTTATATTTAGCCTTTCTTTCTTTTTCTTTGTTTTTGTTTGTTTTGTTTTGTTTTTCAAGACAGGGTTTCTCTGTCCTGGAACTTCCTCTGTAAACCAGGCTAGCCTCCCTCAAACACACAGAGATCCACCTGCCTCTGCCTTCCTAGTGCTGGCTTATTTATTTGATTCCCAACTCAGGGTTTCTCTGTGTAGCCTTGGCTGTCCTGGAACTCACTCTGTAGAGCAGGCTGGCATGGAACTCATATTGATCTGCTTGCTTCTGCCTCCCAAGTACTGGGATTAAATGTGTGGGCCAACTGCCCCCCCCCCCAGCTCATTTATTTATTATTATGTATACAGTGTTTTATCTGCATGTACACCTGGGTGTCAGAAGAGGGCATCAAGTCACATTATAGATGGTTGTGAGCCAGCATGTGGTTGCTGGCAATTGAACTCAGGACCTCTGAAAGAGCAGGCAGTGCTCTTAACCTCTGAGCCATCTCTCCAGCTGCCTCTATACGTTCTAATTCCATCCATTTTCCTCCAAACTTTGTGATTAAATTTTTCTTTGCAGCTAAATAGTGTTTTGTGTGTGTTTGGGTGATGGGGTGGGGAGATGCCACAGCTACTTGTTGGGGTCAGGGGTAACTTGTGGGAGTCAGGGGTAACTTGTGGAGGTCAGGGGGTAACTTGTGAGAGTCAGGGATAACTTGTGGGGGTCAGGGGGTAACTTGTAGGAGTCGAGTAACTTGTGGGGGTCAGGGGTAACTTGTGGGGGTCAGGGGTAATTTGTGAGGGTCAGGGGTAACTTGTGGGGGTCAAGGGTAACTTGTGGGGGTCAGGAGTAACTTGTGGGTATCAGGGGGTAACTTGTGGGAGTTGGTCCTCTCTTTCCACCATGTGGGTCCAGGTTGTCAGGAGCTTTACCTGCTGAGCTACCTCACCCCTCTGCAACTTGTTTTGTTTTCTTGTGAGAAGCCAAGTGGATTGTTCCCAGCATTCAGCATTTTGCTGATGGTATCTCCAACAGTGTCACTTACAAGTTAAGGAAATTTTTACCCCAGCCCTGCTCTCCTTACTACGTGAGCTCACAAGCTAATTCTTTAACATGAATCTTATAAAGAGCCTTAAACTATAAAGATGGAGGTGAAACTTCTGAGAATTGGGGTGCTGCACTGTGGGGTTCGTTCTGCCCCTACTCTCTTTGAAAGGGCAAACCCCAGGGAACAGAGAAAGGAGGAAAGGAGGAAGGGAAGGAGGGAGGGAGGGAGAGGACACCACCTGTTCAAAGCTCAGAACCGTCTTTATCTTCTTTCCGGTTCTGATTACTCTGATAAGCTCCCATTCTGGGACAGAGGTGGAATACACAAAGATGTTCAGGACAGTGGCAAATTAAAATTCACCCGGACCTTACCAGAGAGTTCACAAGCTCAGCACCTTCTCAGCCCTAGGGACTCTGCAAAGGATCCCCAGATACCTTGCCGTGTGTGTGTGTGTGTGTGTGTGTGTGTGTGTGTGTGTGTGTGTGTCCATTCCTGAATAGAACAGGAGCTGACTTCACAGAGGGGAGCTGTAACTTGTCCTGACCCCTTTAAAAGAACAAGGATGTGAGCAACCTGGGGTAATCAGACCACAGGAGGGTGGCTTGGGGAGGTGTAGCAGCCATACTAGCCAGGGCAGGTGAATGTGTTCTTGTTCCTGTGGCTTGAATGTATGGCCTCGCCTCATAATGGTCTTGTATGAAATGGCTTGTGTTCAGCAGGAGAAAAGCAAAGCATTACTCCGAGTGCCCACCCAGTGCTCAGCTGCCAGGGGCAGCACTTCCCGCCTTGGCCACTCTCCTGCTCTTTTCCCTGGGAGGTGGGCTTCTTTTGTTGAGTCAGCAGAAGAGAAAACAATCCTGAGGAGACTCTCCCAAGAAGATAACCCTGAGAGAAATAGCACTGAGCTATGATGCTATGGTAGCAGCTGAGAGCTGGTCAGAGTATAAGGAATATTCTAGACTCTAGAATCTAGAAGAATAGCATGGCTTGGAAGCAAAACAGGCAAGCCCAGGGAAGAGGTGTGTGTGTGTGTGTGTGTGTGTGTGTGTGTGTGTGTGTGTGTGTGTGAAGGTAAGTGTAGAAGGAGAGAAAAAATTAAAAACAAGAATGGAATGTAGTGGCTTGTGCTTGTTATGCCACCAAAAAAGACTGTGGTAGGAAGATAAATGCCCAAAGCTATCTTGGGTGACAGAGTGAGTTCAAGACCAGTCTAGGCAAGAAAGCTAGACTATGTCTCAAAAAAAAAAATTTTTTTTTTTCAGTGCTGAGGATGAACCTCAGAAGTGGTATACTTGTTTAGCTGTTTGAGGTACTGGGTTCAAGCCCTGATACTAGAGAAAAAAGGAAGGAAGGGAAGCAAAGAGGGAGAGACGGTAGAGGAGAGGAGGGGAGGGGAGGGGAGGGGAGCGAAAGGAAACCATCTGAGGCTGACTAAGAATTAGTGGGGAAGTACAAAACGTTTGAGGACCCAACTGGAACAGAATCCAGGAAGCACCGAAGGGCGTGGTCATGGAGAAGCCTGTGTTCTGTCTCATTGGAGCTAAACTGACGATGGGGCAAGGCAGGGTTGGTAGATGCAGTTGAAGGGCTCTCAGTAGCAGTCATCCTCACTGTGGTAAGACTGGAGCGAGCACAGTGTGCGTGCGTGCCTGCCTGCGTGCCTGCGAACCTTCTTGCCTTCTTTTGCCTCCACTCCATGAGGAGTCGGGAGACATTTCCATACGTGCACACCGCGTGGCGTGATCATCAGACCAGGACAGACGGCGCTTCTGTTATTCACACGTTCAAATGTTCCATGTGACGTTGTTCCGTTTCTGTTTTGAGAGCCTGGGAACCAGGCTGACCTCAAACCCACGGGGGTCCGTCTGCCGCTGCTTCCCGGGTGCTGGGACTAAAGGCGTGCACCACCACACCCACCCCCCTTTTCAGTTTGAGACAAGATTTGATATGTAGCCAGGCTGGCCTCAAATTCGTGGCAGTCCTCCTGCCTCAGCCTCCCAAGTTCTAGGATTTCAGGTGCGTGCCGCTACATCTGCCTCCTTTTATTTTTCTTCTTCTCCGGCTAGTGCTGGAAATCAAACCCAAGGGCTTCGGTGTCTTAGGCAAGTATTCTAGCACTGAACCGCATGGCTGGCTTCCTCCTGGTCTTTTGTACCCTGGCTCATATGGCGGTAACTGTAATTATGCCCAAGTCTGACAGAGTAACGGGAGGTACAGATAAATGAAGTGGCTCTTAAAAAACAGTGGGTTGCGGCCAGGCGTGGTGGCGCGTGTCTTTAATCCCAACACTCGGGAGGCAGAGGCAGGTGGGTCGCTGTGAGTTCGAGGCCAGCCTGATCTACAAAGGGAGTCCAGGACAGCCAAGGCTACACAGAGAAATCCTGTCTCAAAAAACAAACAAACAAACAAACAAAAAACAAAACCCAGTAGGTAACTGAGCATAGTGGCACCTGCTCATGCTCCCAGCACTAATGAAGGCTGAAGTAGATGGATCAAAAGTTCGAGGCCAGCTTTATCTACATTCCAAGTGTGAGGGCCAGCCTGGGCTAAGCGAGACCCTATCTGAGAAGGAGCAAGCAAGCAAACAACACAGTAGCGAAAGGTAGAGAAGGGGAGATGACTGACAGGCTGAAGCCAGAAGCAGTAGGAAGGAGGCAGACAAACACAAGTTAGGCCAGAAGGAAATCGTGGATGAGGGCCCGAGGAGGAAACAATAGAATCCTGAAAAGCCCTCATCGGGCCCACTTGGCAGCTTAGGGGTGCCAGGAAAGGGCAGGTGGGAAATGAGGCCACAGGGGTGAGTGCCTCAGGCAGGCCAAGGATAAGCAGAGATGGGGAGCAACAGCTCACCTCAGGGGCAGAGGAAAGAGGCCAGATGCCAGAGGCAAGTCCACTGTCGGGAACTCCACTTCCAGGGACCCCACTTCCTCTTCTGGCCTCTTCTGGCACTGCACACACATCATCAATAGACATGCATGCAGGCACAACACCCACACTCGTAAAAGTAGTAGTAGCAGTAATAATAATAGTAAATAATAGTAAATAAAGGGTGAGTCTTTTGTTCTGTTTTCGAGACGGGCTTTCTCTGTGTAGCCGTGACTGCTCTAGAACTCACTCTGTAGACCAGGCTGGCCTTGAACTCACAGTGATCCACCTGCCTCTGCCTCTGCCTCCCAAGTGCTGGGATTAAAGGAGGCCTCTGGCAGGGAGCTGTCTCAGGCTGTGGTGGTCCTGGAAGGAGAAAGCTGCAGAGGGGCTTCCTGTCAGTGTTCACACTCTGACCCTGTGGAGGAAGGTTTTCCCAGTTCCCGTGTGTCTGAGGCATTGGCCCCTGTCTGTCTTAGTGTCCTGTTGCTATGAAGAGACACTGTGACCATGGTAATGCTTATAAAAGAAAGCATTTCATTGGGGGCTTGTTTTCCAGTGTTAGAAGTTAAAGTCCACTGCCACCACGGCAGGAAGCACGGCGGCACACAGGAAAAATACTGCTGGAGAAGGAGTTGAGAGCTCTACATCTGGATCTATAGGCAGCACAGGGGGGGGGCGCGGGGAGAGGGTAAGAGAGCCGCTGGGCCTGGCTTGAGCATTTAAAAGCTCAAAGCCCACCCCCAGTGACACATCCTCCAGCAAGGCCACGCCTCCCGGTCCTTCTCAAGTAGCAATTCTCTCTAATGACCAGGCATTCCTGTTCCAACCACCTCATGGTCCATGATACACATTTGCTCGGACTTCGTCCCTGGTTACTCCTCACTCTAGGCTTCCCTGCTCCCGTTTTTGTCCTCTTGCTGTTTGGTCATCAATCTTTCCCCCTTAGGGGTACAGACTTGCCTCATGACTGGCCAGGTTTTTTTCAAGCCTGTCTACCCACTCTCTCAGCTCTAGGACCTTAGTTTCTTAACCCTTTGGGCCCCTGGTTGCTTCTTAAGAAATATTACCTTTACATTAGATTTTTGGGGTTTTGAGTTTTTTCCAGACAGCGTTTCCCTTGTAGTCCTGGCTGTCCCGGACTCACTTGTAGACCAGGCTGGTCTCGAACTCAACAGAGATCCGCCTGCCTCTGCCTCCTGAGTGCTGAGATTGAAGGTGTGCGCCACCACGCCTGGCCACATGTATATTGTTTCTACACCCTCAGAAAGCAGTCTACTGGGTGGAAAGCAGGTCCACAGAGGAGAAAGGGTTTCCTTCTCACCATGTGACCAGATTTCTCTAAAAACTAGATCCGTTTCTCTAGGCGTTGTTCTCTGAGGTTCCAGGCAATCCTGGACTAGATGGTCACTGTCAGTTGTATTCTGGGTCAAGTGGCCTTTCTAGGTCTGCTTAACTTTTTTTCCCCTGAGAGAAAAATGTGTTTTCCTTCCAAGCAGTCAAGTTATACATAAACTCTTTAAATAACTGGCTTAGAATTGGGAAGCGCTTCTATAGACATATTTAGGTAGCACTGAGTGGGAGCATGAAGGGATCAGAACAGAGTGGGCCTGCTCAGAAGTCTCCAAGAAGCTTTTGAAGCAAAGAAAAGAAAGAAAAAAATGACCAGTCAGACAAACCTGAGTTTAAATTCCAGTGTTGCCACTTCCTGGCTAGCTTGACATACCTAACATTCTCCCAGGTCCCTCTTTCTCGTAATAAAAAGCAACAAAAGCAAAACTGTAATTTGGGAGCTGCAGATGTAGCTCAGTTGATAGAGTGCTTGCTTGGTCTGGCAAGCATGGAGCCCTGGGCTCTAGTCCCAGGAGATGTGGTGGCTCATGCCTATGACCTCACACACAGGAGTTAGAGGCAAGAGGATCAGAAGTTCAAGGTTATCCTCAGCTGCCTATAGATTTTGATGCCAACCTGGGCCACATGGGACCCTGGGTGAGATAAGGGCAGGAGATAAGTAATCAACATATTCTTTCTATTGAGGCTCCTTAACTAATGGGCTTAGGGACTGTCGTAGGGTTTCTATTGCTGCAATAAAACACTATGACCAGAAAGAAATTTAGGGAGGAAAGCATTTATTCGGCTTACACTTTCACATTGCCTGGAGGCAGGAGCTGATGCAGAGGTCATGGAGGGATGCTGCTTACTGGCTTGCTCAGCCTGCTTTCTTATAGGACCCAGAACCACAAGTCCAGGGATGGCTCCACCCACAGTGGGCTGGGCCTTCCCCACTAATTGAGAAAATGTCTTGCAGCTGGATCTCATGGAGGCATTTCCTCAACCGAGGCTCCTTCCTCTCTGATGACTCTAGCTTGTGCCAAGTTGGCACACAAAACTAGCTGGTACAGGGGCACCCAAGAACCCCCCTCCAAGCCGGGCATGGTGGCACCCACCTTTAATCCCAGCACTTGGGAGGCAGAGGCAGGTGGATCTCTGTGAGTTCGAGGCCAAAGAAACCCTGTCTCGAAAAACCAAAAAAAAGAACCCCCTCCAAGTTAAATATAAACTATGTATGTAAGTTCATTATAAAATAAGAACAAAAACAAAAATCCATGCCCTGTAAGCTCACAGAGCTGTCGGGGCATCGGGTAAGAGGTTGGTCCTAGAGGGTTCTGTCCTAGCACAAAGGCACCGTCATGTTTCCAAATGAGTGCCCATGGCCCACTGAAGTCCTTGACGGTCTGTCTGATGTACCTAGTGTCAAGAACATAGTGATGACAGAACCCCCTCAGCCTTCAAATAGAAACTCAAGACGGTAGAGAGGATTCCTACGGAGTAGAGATGGGGGAAGGCGGGGGTGCTGAGTGTCCCCAAAGAGTTCAGCTTCTGAGGAGGAGTGTGTCGGTCCGTCAGTCACCCACAGGTGTCCTACGTGCCTCAGCTGACAGCATAGGCAGCAGTGCTGTGGGACTCAGGAGAGCCCTCCCTCTGTTGGACTGCATTACTCAGCTCTTTGCAGTCTCAGGCCTTATCGCTTAGCCTGCTGCCCTCTGGCCTCTTCTCTTTGTTTACCGACTTGACTGCCTTTCTCTAGAAACAAAAAAGGTGTTCAGTTCTGAATGGTGCTGGACTGCAGCTCCCAACCCCACCCCCACCTCCACCCCCCAAGCCTCCTTCCTTTCCCAGGAGGATTATGCCTCAGACAGACCCCTTCTGGGTTCTCACAGGCCTCTTCCCACACCTCCCAGGTAGAGAGAAGAATGGTTTGGTTTGGTTTGGTTTAAGTTGGCACCCCGCTTTTCCCCCCTCACCATCCCCCCCCCCCCCGCCGCCACCACCTCTGCGCCAATAAGCCCCACCCCCTCCCTCTCCCGCGTCACTTGTCTTGGCCGGAGACAGCTCCTCTCCTGCATTGTCTGACCAGGATTTGGAAGCTGTGGTTTCCATAGCAACCCCTGGGCATTTAATTAAGGGAGGAGGCCTTCATCTCTTCTAGGCTGGGCAATTCCAAATCTCAGCCGGAAAAGGATACCCTGAGGGGGCGAGGGAAGAGAGCTGTCCTCCAGAATAGCATAGTTCAGGCTTCTCCCCAGAACCGCTGGGCCCTGCTGGCCCACTCCCTCCCACTCCTATCCCTGTTTCACCCCAAACCTACTTTCAAAGCCGCTGTCCCCAGATAGTGGAAGTGGAATCCCCAGGATAGCAGAGGTGACAAGGGTCACAGGCTGGCTAGAAGACCCCCGCGCCCCCCCCCCACAAGTGTACTGTTGCTTGTTGTTTCCTTGGACTTGGTTGTGAGATAAGGGTGGGAGTTAATTCAACATGGCCTTTCAGTACAGGCTCCTTAACTAATGGGCGTAGGGACTCTTGGAAAACCCCCTCCAAGTAAAATATAAAATGTGCATATAAGCCGGGGGGGGGGGAGGGGGTGGCGCACACCTCTACTCCCAGCACTCCACTCGGGAGGCAGAGGCAGGCAGGTTGATGTGAGTTCGAGACCAGCCTGGTCTACAGAGTGAGTCTAGGACAACCAGGGCTACACAGAGAAACCCTGCCCCCCCCCCAAAAAAGCACCTATAAATTCATTATAAGTCTCTCCCCTGGGTACCCAGTACCTAGCTTTCACTTGATCCTATCCCAGCAAGGCACCCAGTGCTGCTGTTTGCCAGACTTTAAGCACTTCTTTTTTTTAACCTCTCGGAGCCGTGCCTGCCCTTCTCTGCCCCCACCCCCCAGACCCCGGCCCCATGCCAACCGTAAAATGGAGATGATATTTCTTTGTGAGACTATTGACGTTTGATGACTGTGTGACGAGGGGTGTTGTGGTGGTGGCATCAGTCATTGCTCTAACAGTTGGCTAAAGGGAGGGCTGCACACTGGAACCACCCCTACCGCCCTGAGGTGACAGGGTTGACCAGCGGTCACTACTGCCACCCCCTCGTTCTCTCTCTGCCCTGCCCAGGCTGCTGGAAAGTGCTATTGATGGGAAGTCTTAGCGGCACAGAGCGGAATTTCCAGGCTCCGGTCACTGAGTTCCTGAAATTCCTGAATTCTCATCTCATTTCGCAGCTGTGGCTGTGGCCACTTCTCCCCTCTTCTGCCCAGGTTGTGAGTGTTTCCTTTGATTGTATTTTTAGACTTTGGAAAGAACAAGCCCAGCTCACACAGTAACACCTTCCTGGTTTCCACTTCACGGACGTGGGTGTTGGGGCATTTCTTCTTCTCCTGACCGGTCTTCACCCATGACGAATTCGCATCATTACATTCTGTTGAAAATTCCTCTGTTTATATGGGTGTGGCGGCACAGGCCTGAAATCCCTGCACTCAGAAGGTGGAGGCAGGAGGTCAGAAGTTTAAAGTCATCCTTGGGCTAGCCTGGGATTCCTGAGAACCTGTCTCAACAACAACAAATATGAGAAGGAGGAGGAGAAAAAGAAGAAAAAAAGAAGAAGAAAGAAAGAATGAAAAAAGAAAAGAACAGCTGACCATGTTGGCACAGCACTTGGGAGGCAGAGGCAGGCGGATCGCTGTGAGTTCGAGGCCAGCCTGGTTTACAGAGCGAGTCCGGGACAGACAGGGCTACACAGAGAAACCTTGTCTCAAAAAACAAACAATCCAGAGTTTTGCTGAGGAAACATCAGAGCCCAAACTTTGGATTGTCTAAGGTACTAGGTTAGCAAGGCTTGGCCCTCAGCCCGGGAAAGCAGAGCCTGCCATCCCTAAAACTGAACTTAGGCCAGAGCCCTCAGGGTCACGAGGAAAGGGAGCCGATCAGGGAGTCCCAGTTGGCTTCAGCTTCCGAGTGCCCAGGCCAGGCTGCCTGGAGTTGTGCAAGGAAATCATGAGGAAGTTCAGTCAATGCCATCCTCATCAGAGACATAAAACAAACAAAACCAAAAAACCCAGGAGAGGGTGAGTAATTTCTCCAAGGTCACCCACCCAGTGGCTGAGAGGGACAGGATTCCAAGTAGACAGGGGCTGGCATGGGCTCTCAGCTGGTTTCTCTGCAAGTGTCATAGGCAGGTTTTGAATCCAATCTGGCTGCCTTTGGGGTGAAATTTATCTTCGTGCCCTGGATCGTGGCGTCTCATCTTCTACCCCACCCCATGTCCCCTCCCCCCCCACCCAGGACTGAGAGGTGGGGCTCCACCACTGGGGTTGTCTTCATCACATCTGGCTGGGCCCCAGTTAGCCAGTCCATTGTTTGTTCTCTGCCTTTCCCCAGCATCTGCTGCACAGGATTGTGGGTAACTAGACTGACCTCTTTGTCCCTCCCACTATGCTGACTGGAGACTGGAGTACCTGTTGTGGTGTCGAGACACACTGGACTAAGTGTGTTGTTTGGAGGGTGGGGGCGGGGGTGAGGGCGGGGGCGGGGGGGGGGCGGGGGCGGGGAGGGGGCTTCTGACACCATCCAGTCTTGCACATTGTAGACAGAATGGTGAAACCCAAAGGGAGAAGTCTCTTCACCCAGTCCCCGAGCTCATGTGTGTTCTGAGCACTCTTCGAGACATGACATGATGGGTCCTGGTCCCTGTGGAGTTCACATCATAGTGGGGTACAAAGACAGTGGATAGGGCAGCCAAGATGGTTCTGCTGGTAAAGGTGTCAGCTGCCAAGTCCGGGTCCTGCCTCTGATATCTCGGGTCCACTTAGTGGTAGAAAAAGAACTGATTTTGGAAAGTCATCCTCAGACCAACAGATGATCACTGAGGCACTGGTGCCCGCCCCATGCATGCATGCGGATGTACATACATACATAATATAGAACTTTTAAGTAATAAAGAACTTAAAAAAAATTTATTTATTTATTATGCATACAGTGTTCTGCCTGCATGTACACCTGTAGGCCAGAAGAGGGCACCAGATCACATTATAGATGGTTGTGAGCCACCATGTGGTTGCTGGGAATTGAACTCAGGACTCTGGAAGAGCAGGCAGTGCTCTTAACCTCTGAGCCGTCTCTCCAGCCCCTCTAAGAAACTTTTAATACAGAAAAAAAAAAAAGAAAGAAAGAAAGAACAGAAAATAGGTAAACAAAAGACATAAACCAGGAAGAACAATGGTAGAGACCACCCTGAGAGTAGGAGGACACGAAAGAGAAGCCTCAGCCGCCCCAGGTGGTGCTACCCTGGGTTCTAAAGGCTATAACGGTGACAACCGGCACAGTCACGGGAGAGCACATAACTGGAGAAGAAGCAGCCAGTGGCCGTCTCCTGAGTGTGCACTTCATGTGTCTGAGGACACTGGACAGGAAGCTATCCAGTTATCATGATAGGTGTTTTTGTTTGTTTGGTTTGGTTTTTCAAGACAGGGTCTCTCTGTGTAGCTTTGGCTGTCCTGGACTCACTTTGTAGACCAGGCTGGCCTCGAACTCACAGAGATCCACCTGCTTCTGCCTCCTGAGTGCTGGGATTAAAGGCGTGCACCACTTTGCCCGGCTTATTATTATTATTTTTATTTATTTAAATTTTATTTGAATAGATGTTTTGCATATTCTGACACTTTTTAAATTTTAATTTAATTTTATGTTTTGCCTGCATGGTTATCTGTATACCATGTGTGCCTCATGTCTGTGTCCATAGAGACCAAAACAGGGCACTGGATCGCTAGGAACTGGCATCACCGATGCTTATGAGCTGCCATACAGGTTAATGGTTATGTTGAACATAAGCCATTAACAGGCAGGAGCTTATGCGGCTCCTAGAGAGCCAGGTGACTCCAAGACAGAGGTCCCCACTCAGGAACCTAGGACTGAGGCTTCGAAGTGAAGAGGACGTGGAAGGGGCGGACCCCCCACAAGACAGGCTTGAGTCTGGGGCTGTACTTGCTTCTCAGGGTTAGGGAGGCATGAGTGTAGAGGAACCAAGGAGGTCCAGTGTCGCAGACCAAAGTCATGAAATGTTTTTAATTTCATGGTATATTCTTTCTGGAGAGAATCTATACTTTTGTTGTTGTTGTTGTTGTTTTTCAAGACAAGATTTCTCTGTGTAATAGCTCTGGCTGTCCTGGACTCACTTTGTAGACCAGGCTGGCCTTGAACTCAGAGAGATTCACCTGCCTCTGCCTCCCGAGTCCTGGGATTACAGATGTGTGTCACCACCCAGTGAGAATCTATACTTTTTATTTAATTAATTATTTTTTGTTTTGTTTTTCGAGACAGAGTTTCTTTGTATAACAGTCCTAGCTGTCCTGGACTCACTTTTGTAGACCAGGCTGGCGTTGAACTCACAGCGATCTGCCTGCCTCTGCCTCCCGAGTGCTGGGATTAAAGGAGTGTGCCACCACACTCGGCTTTATTACGATCTTGAAAGATTTCCAGCATCTGGAGAGGTGGCTCAGCAGCTCAGTACACTGGCTGCTTTTCCATAGAAGCAGGGTTTGATTCCCAAAACCCACAGGGCAGCTCACACCATCTGTAACTCCAATGCTCTCTCTGTTACCCGAGGCACACATGTGGTGCACAAACATACACTGAGACCAAACACCCATATACATAAAAATAAGTAATTAAAAAAAGATATAACACATCCCCCTCAAAAGATTTCGAACCATTGTTCATTCTAGAAATATTTATTCTAACTGTCTTCATCTTTCTGTAATAGTTGTATACTCAATAAACACTTACTGAATGAATGAGTAAGCCTCCCCCTCATTAGGACGTTTTCCCCCAATGGGAAAAAACAGCAACAGTCAAAAAAAATCTCAGAAGAGAGGAAAACTCAGCGTTGATTATTTTAACCCCCTAAGCTGTGACCCCAAGTACCACTCTTCTCAGCAGGGACCACTGCTTAAGACCCACACTTCAGTGACTCCCAGTCCCTGCCAGCACCCATCTCCTGTCCCGAAATCCACCGACTGCGCCTTTGCAGCCTGTCATCTGAAAATAACCCTGAAGCCGGGGGTGCGAGCGAGCGCTAGGGCGTCTTGCCCGGCCTCCGGGAGGGAGGGAGACTCTGCCCCCTGCCGGCCGCTGGGCTCCGTCGACCCCGGGAGAGTTAGGTGGCTCCAAGAGGGAGGTCCCCCCTCATGGGAACCCCGAGGGCTCCGAGGGGGCGTGGAAGGGCAGACCCTCCACTACGGGACAGGCTGGAGTCTGGGGATGCTGCGCTTGCTTTCCAGGGTTAGGGAGGCAGGGGTGAGGCGGCTGGGCAGGCGCTTCTGGAGGCCCAGGGAGGTCGGGTCTCAGACTTGGCTTTGTCATCGATCCCTTTTCCCTAGGCCCAGCTGCGACACCTTTCGATCCTGAGCCAATTCTCTGTATCGCCTACACTTAGCGTGCGGTGTACCAGCCTCCCCATCACCATGGAAACAGGAGGCTCTGCATCCATCCTAGAGAAGATTTGCAGGCTATGAGAAGAATCTGGATTTGAGGAAGAAAGATAAAGAGGGAGGGAGGGCAGGTTGTTGAGTAGCATCTGCCTTGTGAAGATGATTGACCCCTTGACAAGACGTTAACGCATCCTCTCAGCCCATCCGAACTGACCAACTTCCCCCAACATAACCCTGAGCTAACTCCTCTGAGCATCACATTTCTCATCTGTTAAATAGAAATCACTGCAGCACTTTCTTTGCAGGCTGTTGTAAGAATCCCGTTAGGTAATGCATACATAACACTTAGGTCAGTGCTTAGCACATAATGAATGCTCAACGATGTCGTCATCGGATATACTTCTGCATAGTTATTATCCAGGTATTTATTATTCCTGCGGCTAAGTGGCTAGTCCCTTGATAATAATGCCTTTTGGACCGGGCACGGCGGCACACACCTGTAATCCCAGCACTTGGGAGATATGAGGATCTGGGTGTTTCAAGTTTAGCCTCAGCTATACAACATGTTCAAAGCCAGCCTGAACATGAGGCCCCATCTTAAAAAAACAAAAGAAAAGAAAAGAAAAAAGAAACTAAAAAGAGAAGTGGAAAATTATAAATGTTTTTCGGTCTTGTGTCTGTGTGTGTGCGTGTGTGTTTTGCTGTTGCACAGACAGTGCGTGAATCAGATTGTGTGCCCATTCCCAGAAATGCAGAGACCATATCAGTACGTTGGGCATCTTCCTCTACTGTTCTCTCTGTTTTGCTTTAAGACAGCGTCTCTCATGACCTGGAAGATCACCATGTCGGCTCAGGGTAGCGGGCCAGAGGGATCCTGAGATCTAACTGACTCTGCCCACAGAGCTGGCTTACACACAGACACAGTACCACTGTCAGTGTCAGTCCCAGGCATTTTATTTGTGGGCTTTGGATTCAAATTCTGGTCCTTGTGCGTGTGTAGCAAGTGATTTCATCACTGAGCCATCTCCCTGACCCTTTTGTTTGCTTTTTTCTTCACGTCTCTTCTTTGGATGCCAAAATTCTAACCCCAGAGTTGGGCGAGGGGGAGCTTGTCTTTAATCCCAGCACTCTGGAGGCAGAGGCCAGCCTGGTCTACAAGGTGAGTCCAGGATAGTCAAGGCTACACAGGGAAACCCTGACTCGAAAAAACAAATTAAAAAAATCTAACCGTGCTTGCCCTGACACCGTGGGCTGTCACAGTCTTTCTGAAGACTCCTGTTCCATACACAGTGGCCTGCGGAATTCTGCTGCGGACTCTAACTCAGGTCTAACTTTATCTCTTGTCTTCACCATCTTCTGGCAGCTGTGAATTTGTGTAGCTTGTCTGGCCAGTGGCTTTTCTCTCGAATTCTAATAAAATGGTCCTCAAGTTTAGGAAGGAAAGAAGAAAGGAGGGAGGAAGGGAGAGAGGAAAGGGAGGGAGGGAGGGAGGCAAGTAGGCTGGCTTGACTCTGTGAAGCCAACACTCAGTATATGACTGTCTCCATGTGTCCCTGTGCCCAGCTCAAGGCCACAGTCAGCGCCCCATTTTGTCAGCAGCAAGAGTTTAATTAATTCCTTGCAGCAAGAGTTTCTGTGGGGATTTAACTCTCACGTGTGGGCCCCTGGACTTCACCAAAGTGAAAGCCAAACCTTCGCCCCCCCCCCGCACCCCCCCCACCCAAGACAGGGTTTCTCTGTGTAGCTCTGGCTGTCCTGGACTCAATCATGTGGTGAGGCAAAAACTCTTAACTGAATCTGCAAATAAAAACATGTTCGCAAGGCCGGGCATGGTGGCGCACACCTTTAGTGCCAGCACTCGAGAGGCAGAGGCAGGTGGATCGCTGTGAGTTCAAGGTCAGCCTGGTCTACAGAGTGAGTAGGACAGGAAGGGCTACACATAGAGAAACCCTGTCTCGAAAAACAAAAACAAAAACAAACAAACAAACACAAAAAACCATGTTCACAAGCCAGGATGGGAGCCCAGGCCTGGCATTGTGGCTACTTGAAGAGGCTGAAGCAGGAAGTTCAAAAGTTCAAGGCCTGCCTGGGATGCGGCTGAATTTTGGTTTCTTTAAAAGCCCAGTTATAAACCAGTCATGGTGGCACACGCCTGTAATCCTAGCACTCTGGAGGCAGAGGCAGGGCAGGCAAATCTATGTGAGTTCGAGGTCAGCCTGGTCTACAAAGAGAGTTCCTGGACAGCCAAGGCTACACCGAGAAACGCTGTCTTGAAAAACAAAAACAAAAACAAAAACAAAAACAAAAACAAAAACAAAAGAAAAACCAACCTAGTTATGTTACATGAATATGTTTTTGTTTTAATCCTGGCTGTGTGATACGAGGCTGCATCAGTTTGTCCACAGCTGTTGACTATGGTTATCACCCTGCTGTAAGAAGGGCGTGAATTTTGCCAGCTGCAGATAATTTAATTCTGGGGGACTCAAGAAGGTACAAATGGGAGAGCCCCCCCCCCCCCGCCAGGAGGGACTGTGGTCACTGCAGCTCCCCTGCCGCTGCATTTGCTGCATCGCTGCATCGCTGCATTGCTGCATTGCTGGACTTGCCCCTGGGAACCCAGTGCCCCTAGTCAGCAGGAAGTAGTTTAAAGAGGTCTACGCCCACTTTTCCCTCTAAGCTTCTTTCTTGCCTGCTTAGTGTCCGGTTGGAAGGGATTGGGGTAGAGAAGTGTGGTAGATACAGAACCCCCCCCCCCAAATCACCTATATCCCACTTCCTACTCTTTTCAAGACAGGGTTTCTCCGTGTAGCCCTGGCTGTCCCGGAACTTATTCTGTAGACCAGGCTGGCCTCAAATGAACTCAAAGACCTGCCTGCCTCTGCCTCTCAAGTGCTGGGATTAAAGGCGTGTGCCTGCCTCAATTTTTTTAAAAACTAAGATGCATTTATTTTATATGTGCATTTGTGTGTTTGTCTACATGTGTGTATGTGCACCATGTCTGTACCTGGTGTCCACAGAAGTCAGAAGAGGGAATCCCCTGGAACTGGAGTTAAAAACCCACATGAGCTGCCATGTGGGTGCTGGGAACCAAACCAAGGTCTTCTGCAAATGCAACAAGCAGTTGCTCTCCATTTCCAAGGAGAACATTTAAAAAAGATTCTAGAATATTCTGTGTGTACGTGTGTTTGTGCACATGAGTGCAGCGTCCACTGAGGCTACAAAGAGGGATTTTGATCCCCTGAAACTGGGGTTACAGGTAATCTCAGGCCATCAGGCTTGGCAGCACTCTCTTACCCAGCCAGCCATCTCACCTGCCCATCCACAAAAATGATATGTGAACGTATGTGTGGGTTTTTTTTTTTTTTTTTTTCACCTGTTCCACAGAATCCAACACCATCTTCTGGCCTTTACAGGCACATGGTGCTCAGATATAACATACAGGCAAAACACACATACACAGAATAAAAAAGTAAAATAGAAGAAAAATATTTGAAACCTTTAATTTAATTTATTTATTTAAATAGAGAGACTAGGGTTCTTAGGTTAAAAGGCTTTCTCTCAAGAACTGACTGCGGTCCTCCTGCGTACAGGGGGCGCTTTGAAATGAGGCTCTCGATTTCTCACCCAGCGGTCTCAGCGAAGGTCCTTGTTGCTGTTGCTAAGAGACGAGATGCATCTCTTCGCCGACAAGCCGTGGTCCTGAGCGCTCTTGGCGGAGGACTGGGGTCTAACTAAGGCCCTATACCCTTAGTTCCAGAAGGTCCCTGTCTACGGGAGCCTTTTCCTTCTAATTTCTCACACGTAGGCCGGGGCGGCAGGCCGAGGCTCCTTGCCTGGGCCCAGTCCGCCGCCCAGCCATGCCTAAGAAAGGTAAAAAGTCCAAGGCACCGCTGACCGACGAGGAGCAGCTGCTCCTCTTTCAGCAGAAGTTGCTGGCAGATGAGGAGGCAGCCAAGAAGAAAGAGCGGCTTCTCGCCCAGTTCTTGAAGGTGATGCTTGTCTGCAGTGTGTCCTGCCCAAACCTGGCGCCCTTGCCTGGGCTCCCGTCATGGTGGCTGGCTACTTTTTCACCCCTTCCGTCCCACCTCTGAAGTCAGTCTTCTGCCCAAAATACATGGGCTTTAGGCAACGTTGGTTTCGGACTAGGGAGCTCTCTGTGAAGCATGGGAGGGGGAAATAGAGATTGGCAGCATCAAATGAGCCCCGGAATTAGGAAAGTAGATGCTGTCAAGGGTCCAAATTCAGCTGTCTTGAAATCTGATGTTTGGTCTGGAGTGGCGTGTTAGAAAGTCTTCTACTCTGGTGCTTCACCCTGAAAGAAATTCATCGGGCGGCGGGGACCCCACAAACAGGAGCCCCAGAGTGTTTGTTGGCTGCCAAGAGCTTTAATACTTCAGAGTACACAGAACTGGTATTTTCCCCGCCCCCCCGGCATGGTATGGATTGCACTGTGGGAGACCCACAAGTGTTGGCTAAAAACGGATGCGTCTATTCCTCACACAGGACAAGCTAGCCAAGGAAGAACACAACAGCGCTCTGAACCTTAATAAGATTAACACGCAGTGGCGAACTGTCCTCCGGGAAGTGAAGACTAGGGAGCTTCACAAGGACATCGAGATCCTCAGCCAAACGTTTGAGCGAGTGGTGGACTGCAAGGACAGTGTCATCAAGGTACTTGCTTTCTCAAAACAAGACAAAACACACTGGAGGGTGGCTTCCCTGGGCTTTCTGGGTAGAACGGGCCTCCTGAATTATTGTTGTTGTTATTATTATTGTTATTGTTTGATGATGATGATCAAGGTCACGCATCCCCATGCTGGTACCAGACTCATTGTGTAAATGGAGGATGACCTAGAACTCCTCATCCTCCTACCTCAACTTGCCAACTGCTGGCATCGCAGGTGCAGGCTACCTAATCGGCCATCAAGCCTTCATGAGGCACAGGCTGTGATACATGTAGCCTACGGGTTCTAATTACTGTCACTGAGAGTGAGAAACAAACTGCTGAGCTGTTCCTGTCCTCTCTTCCTTAGAGGAACTGCTGTCCTTGGTCACCCACTGCCCCCAAACATGGCCTGTGGCACAGCCTCACCAGCAACTTGAGCTTAGGCCTGGACGTTTATTTCAGTATGAGAAGGCGCAGTTCCAGAGAGGGGAACTGACTTGTCCAGGGGTGCCTAGCTCTGGTCAGAGGGCTAGGAGGAGACAGTGGGTATTTTGTGGAGAGGCTCTAACTCTGGCTGTCCTGAAACATGCTATGTAGTCCAGGCTGGCCTCCAGCTCGCAGAGGTCCGCCTGCCTCTGCCTCCCAAGTTCTGCCATCAAAGATGTGTGCCACTGCACCTGGCAAGGTGTAGGCACTTTGACTTACTCCACTGCCTCATTCGAGCCGTTTGGCCTCCTTGCTTCAATATAGTGGTCTGAGACAAGGTCAGGGGAGAGCAATTCTGCATTTCCAAACCATTTGCTCAGCCATCCTAATGCTCTTTTGGACGGAAATGGAAGCAGACTTAGACAGTTGAGGCTGTACATTAGGAGTCCTGCCTCAGCCTCGGGGACTGGGATTATTGGCAGGGGTCACCAGTCCAGCTCCATTCTCATCTTTTAAAGGAGTTTACTTTACTTTTTTTTTTCTTCTTTGGTTTTTTGAGACAGGGTTTCTCTGTGTAGCCTTGGCTGTCCTGGACTCACTCTGTAGACCAGGCTGGCCTCGAACTCACAGCAATCTGCCTGCCTCTGCCTCCCAAGTGTTGGGATTAAAGGCGTGCACACTTTTCTATTTTTTTAATAGACTAATTTATTATTTATATGGTATTTTGCCCAAATGTGCACCTGTCTGCCACAAGAAGGCACCAGATCTCATTACAGATGGTCATGAGCCACCATGTGGTTGCTGGGAACTGAACTCTGGACCTGTGGAAGACTCCAGCCCTAGAGTTTGCTTTTTAAAAAAAAAAAAAAAAATCTAACTTTTAAAGCCAGGTGTGGTGGCGCACGGCTTTAATCCCAGCACTTGGGAGGCAGAGGCAGTCGGATCTCAGTGAGTTCAAGGCCAGCCTGGTCTACAAAGCAAGTCCAGGACAGCCAAGGCTACACAGAGAAACCCTGTCTCAAAAAATCAAAATAATAATAATAATAATAACTTTTTATTGATTCTTTGTGAGTTTCACATCATGCACCCCAATCCCACTCATCTCCCTTCTTTATATCTGCTCTCTGCCCTTGCAACTGCCCCCGCCCCAAAGGGGAAAAAAAGGTCATGTTGTGGAAGCTGTAGTGTGCCTCAGTGGCCACATCCTTTTCTTAAAACCTGTGCGTATAATATGTGTGTGGGTACACATGTCGTGGAGGTCAAAGGGCAGCTTTCTGGAGCCGTCTGCTTCTGTATGGGTTCGGCTGTCTCCTTGGCTCTGTATGTCCCAGCCTCCCACTTTGAAGCGCGCGCCTGAGCCTTCTATTCACTTTTTTCGTTGCACAGCCTGGCTTTGGGACTGGTGATTTGGATGGCCACCATGCTGCCCTTTCCACAGCAGCTCTGGGGGTCTTGGAGGAAACATGAGCGTTCTCAGCCCGGTGAGATCGTCACGCGTGGGCCACTTCCAGCTCCTTGATGCTGGGGAGTGGGAACTTACAGAGACACCGGCTGCGTGCGCTTGGATTGCGTGTTGCTCTCGTGGCCAGTGCTGTACCCTACTGCTGCCTCTGCACGCCTGCTTAGTCCTGAGCTGTTGGTCAGACTTGTGCTGGAGGAATTTCTCCATTCTGTTTTTTACTATCTCCGCTTCACTAAAGATCTGAGGGGAACCAAGATCCACACAGGAGATGGGGGCTGCCTCGGAGGTGGCACCAAGGGGGAGCCACAGCCCCCCCGCCCCGCCCCATTTTTCTTTTTTTCTTTTCTTTTCTTAGCTAGCCTGGACTCACTATGTAGACCAGGCTGGCCTCAAACTCTGCGAGATCTGCCAACCTCTGTCTCCTGAGTGCTGGGATGAAAGACATGCGCCATGATTTATCCCTTTTTCAATCAACCTTTTACTAACTACCTGCATCCCAGCTCCTCTTTAGTCTCTTCTTCTCAAACACAACTCCTCAGTAACAGCAAATATTCACTGTACATCTTTCCTTCTGCCTCAGCCTTGCTGCGGTGGGGAGTCAGCAGGCTCCAGGCAACTTCATGCTAGAAGTTACAACTTAAGTATGGCCTCTTCTTCTCTTTTTAAAAAATTATTTAAAAAGCCGGGTGTGGTGGTGCACGCCTTTAATCCCAGCACTCGGGAGGCAGAGGCAGGCGGATCGCTGTGAGTTTGAGGCCAGCTTGGTCTACAAAGTGAGTCCAGGATGGCCAAGGCTACACAGAGAGACCCTG
This sequence comes from Acomys russatus, assembly GCF_903995435.1. NCBI lineage: Eukaryota > Metazoa > Chordata > Mammalia > Rodentia > Muridae > Acomys > Acomys russatus. Next base: position 60,677,173 of record NC_067153.1, read on the forward strand.
TCTCAGAAAACCAAAAAATACAAAATTATTTATCTGTGCTGGGCATGGTGGTGAACGCCTTTAATCTCAGCACTCGGGAGACAGAGGCAGGTGATCGCTGTGAGTTCGAGGCCAGCCTGGTCTACAAAGTAAGTCCAGGACAGCCATGGCTATCACAGAGAAACCCTGGCTCAAAAAAACAAAACAAGCAAACAAAAAATACTTATTTATTCTTTTTTTATGTACATTGATGTTTTGTGTGCATGTATGTCTGTGTGAGGGTGTCAGGTCCCCTGGAGCTGGAGTTACAGACAGTTGTAAGCTACCATGTAGGTGCTGGGAATCGAGCCTGGGTCCTCTGGAAGAGCAGTCAGTGTCCCTAACCTCTGAGCCATCTCTCCGGCCCCAACATTTTTTTCCAGTGCTGAGGAGAAAACCCAGGGCCTTGTACATGTTAGAAAAGCACTCTATTGTAGTGACAACTTTGTAAGTTTGGTGTCTCTAAAATATACAAATTTGTAAGAATATGTTTTTGTTTTAATTCCAGGTGTGGGGATGGGGGCTGCTTCAGACTGTCCACAGCAGCTGCTGACTATGATTTGCCTCGTGCTCTAGCAGAAGCATGGTTTTGCCAGCTGCAGATAGTTTCTGCAATTGTGTGATGTTTGGAATTCTGGGAAGTTTTCAGAGGGTATATAAATGCTAAGGCCCCAAGAGGCAGGATTGGTGGGTGTTGGTCATTCATGGAGGGTTGGATGCAGTTTGTTAGTAGTCATACTCAAAGAAGAAACAAGAAGAAATAAATTAGGTTCAAAGATCTCTGTCTCTCTTTCCTCTCTAGCCTTCTTTTACCCCTATTACTAGACAGGAGAGAAAGGAGGGGAGATCCTGTATCCACAGCTGTCAGAACTTAACAACCATCCGTAACGCTTAGAGACTGATGCCCTCTCTGACCTCCAGGGCACCAGGCATACACATAGTACACACACAGACATGCAGACAATGCTAATATACATGAAATAAAATAAATCTAAAACAGTCATGTAAGTTAGCTGGGCGCAGTGGCACATGCCTTTAATCCCAGCACTTGAGGAGGCAGAAGCTTGTGGATGTTTGTGAGTTCTACAAAGAGAGTTCCAGGACAGCCAGGTTATCACACAGAGAAACCCTGTCTTGAAAAACAAAACAATACAAAAATGGGCTGGGCCTGGAGTCACATGCCTTCAATCAGAGCAGAGGCTGAAGGGTTTCTGAGTTTGAGGCCAACTTGGTCTACACCGCAAGTTCCATGCTAATGGAGCTACACAATCGAAAGACCCTGGTTTTTTTTTTTTTTTTTTAACCACTTTACATATTTGCATGTCACCCTTACTCAGGGTCATGCTAATCTCTGCTATATTATCCCAACTCTTGTATACGTGCTGCCAAAGTGAGCACTTTCTGTTTTGAGACAGTCTCTTGCTGAGCCTGAAGCTCATCAGCTGGGCTAGGCTGCATAGCCAATGAGTGATCCACCATGAATGAGTGGTGACCGGCACAGGGGAGTTAAGTGTACCATGAGGCCCGGGTCTTTATGTGCAGGTTCCAAGCCCAGGTCCTTGTATTTGCTTGGCAGGAACTTTGCCAGTTAAGCCATTAACTCACCTTTCTTTTATCTCTGAGTCCAGACTGGCCTTGAAATCACAGCAGTCTTCCTGCCCCAGCCTCTCAAGTGTTAAGATTATACTAGTGATCCCGGCACTCGGGAGGCAGAGGGAGATGGATCCCTGTGAGTTCGAGGCCAGCCTGGTCTACAAAGGGAGTCCAGCACAGCCAGGGCTACACAGAAAAACATGTCTTGAAAAAACAAAACAAAACAAAACAAAAGCAAACAAACAAACATTAAACTTATGAGCCAGGTGTGGTGGCGCATGCCTTTATGGTCCCAGTACTGGGGAAGCAGAGGCAAATTGGTCTCTGAGTTTGAGGCCAGCTGGGCTACAGAGTGAGTTCCAGGAGAGCCAGGGAACCTTGTCTCAAACAAAAATATTATACTTGTGAACCACCACACTCAGCTACGTTATAGCTTAAACACACACACACACTTTACGCTGTGGGTGTGAGTGGGTGTGAATGTGCTACAGAGCGTGTGTGGAGGTCAGAAAACAACTTTGTGCAATCACCTCTCTCCTACCTTTATTTTATTTCTGGTTTTTCGAGACAGGGCTTCCCTGGGTAGCCCTGGCTGTCTTAGACTGTCTTTGTAGACCAGGCTGGCCTCGAACTCACAGAGATCCACCTGCCTCTGCCTAGGATTAAAGGCATGCGCCAGTACACACACATGTGAAATTGAACCCAAGCCCCCAAGTTTGTACAACAGACTTTTCCACCCTCTGAGCCAGTTTGCCCTGCCCTGTGTATCTCCAGACTTTATGAAAGTTGGCAAACAGGAATCAGATCCTTTCATTTTGAGTTTGTCTCTCTGTGTAGCCCGGACTGGCCTGGAACTTGCTGGCTGCTGGGATTAAAGGTGTGCAGCACTATGTCAGATAGATATCTATTTTTCAATCTATTGCAGTGTTTCCCTTTACTAGTGCTCACACTTTGTTTTTTTTCCCCCCTAGTGAAAGTGTTCCAGGTATCTTTTGATAACAACCCCACCCCCCCCCCACCCCCGAGTTAGTAGCTGACAATAGTTTCCTTATTATGTTTTATGGCTCTGTAGGTAGACTCAACTGTGTAGCTCTGCATGCCAGGGACCTAACCAAGGGCTCAGAGCACGCTGCACAGGCAAGGCACTCAACTACAGTCCTCCATCCATCCTGTTGTGCTCCCAACAGGCAGCCTCATTAAGACACAGGAAGTTCCTGAAACAGAAGATTCACACGGCCCCTCCCGGAGGTTATGTAAGCAGAAACTGCTAGGGAGAAGGGACCCTGAGATCAGCTACACTGCAGAGCTCAGGGATGCAGCTCATGACAGCCGTCATCCATGCTCCTGTAAAGATGCCAGTAAACCAACTGGCTCACCACGGTGGGCTTCCGTGGAACCATCTCTTATGGGAGAGTAGATATCCATTCCTGTTTCTCCAGGAAAGCCACACAACACATCCTTAGCCCCACGGTGATTGCCTCTCACAAGCAAGAATGGTGTGTCAATCTGTCAGTGACCACTGCTGACCTCCACCTGACTGGCCTGTCAGCCAGGAAGGAGCTCAGCTAAGCGGTTGGCTAGAATTCACATCACCTTTCCACATGCTTCGGGTTTCTCACAGCATGCTGGCTCAGTTCCTGGAGGATGCATTCCCAAGAACAGGCATTCCAAGAGGCAGGAAGTGGAAGCTGGCAGGCCAGATCAGGGGCCGTGTTGGACCTGGCTCAGTGCCAAGTGCCATTCCCACCTCTTCTGTTGAGTCCAATAGCCATAAAGTCACTCAGATTCAAGGCGGTGGAAAAGGGAATGTTTTTCTCTTGTCCCTTCTGTCCCCCCCTCCTTCCCACTCTGCCATCTTCCCTTCTGTTTCTGGCTTCTTTCTTTTCTTTTTCTTTCTTTCTTTCTTTTCTTTTTTTTTTTTTTTTTGAGATGAGTCTTGCTGGCTTCAAACTAATGATCTTTATTTTTTTTTTTTTTTTTTTTTAAACTAATGATCTTTTAAAAAATATTTTAAAATTATGTGTGTGTTGGGCGGTGGGGATGCATGTGAGTGCAAATGGCCACAGAGGCCATCAGATCCCTTGGAGTTAAGAGTTACAGGGAGTTGTGAGAATTCAGTGCTGGGAACTGAACACAGGTCTTCATGAAAAAGAGCAAGTGCTCTTAACCTCTTAGCCATCTCTCCAGCTTCCGAATTCATGATCATCTTGCCTCCAAATGCTGGGATTGCAAGCATCTGTCACTATATCCAAATGAGACTCCACCTTTGGTGGAGGAGTGACAAAGTCACACAGCAGAAAGCTGGAGGATGGAAGTGTGTGCTCATTTTTGCAATACAGTATGCCACAAGAGGCCACTTCCTGTTGGCCCCTGAATCACTCTGACATGGCTTCATTGGTGCTTGATGGCTTTTTTTTTTTCCCCTTTTTCTTTTGTGCTTGTAGTACTGTGGATCGGACTCTAGCTCTCATGTGTTTTAGGCAAAATCTACTGCTGAGCTACATCCCTAACCCTGTAAAATAATTTTTGCTGGACAGTGGTGGCACACACCTTTAATCCTAACTTTAGGGAGGCAGAGTTAGGTGGATCTCTGTGAATTGGAGGCCAGCTTGGTTTACATAGTTAGTTCCAGGCCCAGCCAGGGTTATATAGCGCAGGGAATCTGCAATGTGCTTGCCCCAATGGCCTGGTGTCACAGGTGCACATCCCCATGGCCACCCTACTAATTTGTGTAAGAAAATAAACTAGGTTCACATTATTTTCTGCCCTCAAACACCCAGTTCTTCAAAGATTCCTGGCTCTTTTGGGGGGAGGCAGTTCGAAACAGGATCTCTCTGTGTAGCCTTAGCTGTCCCAGACTCACTCTGTAGACCAGGTTGGCCTTGAACTCACAGCAATCTGCCTGCCTCTGCCTCCCAAAAGTGCGGGGACTAAAGGCGTGGGCCACCAGGCCCAGCAGGATTCCATGGCTGATGATGGCTCCATCAGCATCAATGTCTGTGATCCACAGAACATTGCTCACTTCACTCTCCTTTAGAAAATAATTATTTTCACTTTACCTGTGTGTCTGCACATGTGTGTAGTGCACCACGAGCAAGCAATGCCCATGAAGAGGGCATTGGAGCCCTGGAACTGGAGTTACAGAAGTTGTGGGCAGCTACATGGGTGCTGGGAATCAAATCCTGGACCTCTGGAAAAGCAGTCAGCACTTTACTGCTGAACCATCTCTCCAGCCCTTCCCAGTGCTTTTTTTTTTTCAAGACAGGGTTTCTCTGTGTAACAGCTCTGGCTGTCTTGGAACTCACTCTGTAGTCCAGGCTGGCCTTGAACTCATGGATATCCACCTGCCTCTGCCTCCTGAGTGGTGAGAATGAAGGTGTGCACCACCAGGACCAATCCCTACTCTTGAAGACGTCATTTTTGGTTTGCATCAAGACCAAATGGCAAGGGGCTGGAGTGATGGCCCTGCGGTTAGAAGCTCTCGCAGTCCTTTCATAGGAGCTGGGTTCAAGTTCCAGCACCCACATTAGGTCACAACTGCTTGTAGCTCCTATTCAGTGTACTTAAGGGCCTCTGGCCTCCTGGGATACCTACAGTACACAGGACAAACTTAGAAAGGTGTGCACACAGACACGCAAATAATAAACAAATCTTAATTTTTAAAGACTGAATTGGAGAGCCAGCATTCCTAAAGCCATTAGGAAACAAGAGGAAAATACCACTGTGCCATCCACTTAGCCAGATACCTAAATCTCTCTCTGTGTGTGTGTGTGTGTTTGCACTCGTGCCAGAGGTTGACATCACGTGTCTTTCTCATTTGCTCTCCGCCTTATATTTTGAGATATAAGATTGGGAGCTCACTCACCAAATTGGGAGGGCCGGCTGGTCAACCAGAGCTGGGACTCCTCCTCTCTCTCTTTCCCCAAACCCACGATTACAGGGGCGACACCACACCAGACTCCTGTGGGTGTTGAGGACCCTGCTGATCCATCTCCCCACCCCCCTGAGCCTATTTTTATTTTCTCATGGGTGCTGCTTGGCCCTGCCCAGTCTTTGGCTAAAGACCTGACTGAAGCCGAGGAGCAGTACGCCCACGCTCTGCGTAGCCACTTACACAACACTGACCAGCTGCTGACCCTGCAGCGCCGCCGCCTCAGCCTCCTGGAGGAGCACTACAACACGGAGCTGGAAGCCCTAACGAAGGAGTTCGAGACAGAAAGGTATGGGAGCCGAGAGAACGGATCCAGGGGCGGTCCCGGAGCCTGTGCCTAGAAGCAGATGCCCAGTACTGTGGAGCCTCCTTCCTGAACCACAGCCCAGGCCGACAGGGTCCTAAGATCCATGTAACTCAATTTTTGGGTTTAGTCCTATAGCCTTAGCTTACCTTTGCCCCTGCCAGGTCCCTGTCTGTACCTCCTGCTTCCAACTCTCAAAATTCGATCCATCTAGCAGTAGACAGGGCAGGGGCGGGGGGAAGCGTTCACTGTAAACCTATTTAGATTTCCAAAAATCAAACTATTCTTATTTTTTTCTGGGAAAAAAAAACACACACACATGCATACAGCAATCCTTTCCCTCCTCACCTGCTTGTGCCTAAAAGCTTGTACCAGTCATAGTTTTGCTTTTTTTTTTTTTTTTAAAGATTTATTTTTTATTATTTATACAGCCTTCAGCCTGCATGTGTGCCCATGCACCAGAAGAGGGCACCAGATCTCACCATAGATGGGTGTGAGCCACCATGTCGTTGCTGGGAATTGAACTCAGGACCTTTGGAAGAACAGCCAGTACTCTTAACCTCTAGCCATCTCTCCAGCCCCTCGATTTTGCTCTGTTGTTGTTATTGTTTTTGTTTTGCTTTGGTTTGGTTTTTTGAGATAGAGTTTCTCTGTGTAGCCTTGGCTGTCCTGGACTCACTTTGTAGAACAGGCTGGCCTGGAACTCACAGTGATCCACCTGCCTCTGCCTCCGGAGTGCTGGGATTACAGGCGTGCACCACCGCTGCCTGGCTTTTTTGTTTGTTCGTTTGTTTTTTAAGACAAGCGCCTCGCTGTGTATTCCTGGCTAGCCTGGAACATATTACATAGATCAGGCTGGCTTCTCACTCACGAAGATCTGCCTGCCTCTGCCTCTCAAGTGCTGGGAGTGTGCCACCAAACTTGGCCCATTCATAGTTATAGTACATATTTCTTTGCTATTGTTGGTCCACATGTTGCATCTGCCCTGCCTCCTGCAGGAAGATGATCCTTGACCATCACGAGAAGGAAATCCACTACCTACAGGATGTGTACATGGCCATGGAGCAGAACTATATAGACTCTGAGTATGAAAGCAAGCTAGAGTTCCAGAGCATGTGGGATGATCTGAAAAACAAGGTACAGAAATGGGGTACGGGGATCTGGGAGACACGAGGAGCCTGTCCAAGGCAACCAGAGCTGGACGAAAGCCCTGGAGCCAACAGTCAATAAAGCCATGGCCACCGAGGTGCCCCGTGCATGCTTCTTTGGGGTCTTGTGAAAACTGGTTGGGAGGCAGGACTGTTCTAAGTGTTATGAAAACGCATTTAAAAAGTTATTCTTCCCCCATACAATACATCCCAACCAGTTTCCCCTTCCTCCACTCCTCCCTGTTCCCCACCACCCCCCTCCCCCAGATCCCTCCTCCTCCATTTCCCTTGAGAACAGAGCTGTCCTCCCAGGGACAGCAACAGAACACAGCAGGACAAGTTACGGTAACTAGGCACAAACCCTCATGTCAAGGCTGGACAAGGCATCTAGAGGAGAAAAAGGGTTCCAACAGCAGGCAAAAGAATTGAGGACACCCCCACTCCCACTCTCAGTCTTTTTTTGTTTTGTTTTTTTGAGGTAGGGTTTCTCCATGTAGCCGTGGCTGTCCTGGATTTGCTTTGTAGACCAGGCTGGCCTCGAGCTCACAGCGATCTTTCCAGGACAATCTAGGTCTGTAGAACCTTGGTCCATAAATCTTTCCATCATAGATTTGCAAATCTACATTTAGAAATTTGGGTATAAAATTTTTTGTTTTTTTTTTAAAGATTTATTCATAGCCGGGCGTGGTGGCACACACCTTTAATTGCAGCACTCGGGAGGCAGAGGCAGGTGGATCTCTGTGAGTTCAAGGCCAGCCTGGTCTATAAAGCGAGTCCAGGACAGCCAAGGTTACACAGAGAAACCCTGTCTCAAAAAACCAAAAAGAAAAGAAAGATTCATTTATTATTATGTATACAGTGTTCTTCCTGCATGTACACCTGCACACCAGAGGAGGGCATCAGATTACATTATAGATGGTTGTGAGCCACCATATGGTTACTGGGAATTGAACTCAGGACCTCTAGAAGTGCTCTTAACCTCTGAGCCATCTGTCCAGCCCGGGTATAAAGTTCTTGTTTTCACTTTTGAGATAGCATCTTACTAGCCCAGGCCGACCTTGAACTCAATATGTAGTAGAAGATGGCCTGTACCTACTGTTTTGCTTTTACCTTCATCTTCTGGTTCTCCTGCCTCCACCTCCCAAGTGGGGTAACACCATGCACTGTGGTACCCAACCTTATTCTGTGTTAGCCAAGTGCCTGCCAACTAAGCCCCAGCCACAACACTTGTTTTTAATTTAGCCAGTGGTTTACTTTAGATCGGAGTTCGAGACCAGCCAGCTTGGTCTACTGAGCGAATTCCAGGACAGCCAGGGCTACACAGAGAAACCCTGTCTCAAAAACAAACAAAAAATGGAAGGGAACTGAAACACTGGGCCTTTTCTGTCTCTAACTGGCACCACTCTCATGGAGCTGGGCCCACCCCGCTCCACCCACTCCATCCCACCCCCACCCACTCGTACGCTTTCCGGTCCAGGTTACTGTGGACCACACTCTGAGTATAGCTCATCCCGAGCGCTGCTAATGCAGGCACGGGCACTAATAGGGTAACTTAAGCATGTGGTATCTGGACGCGTTTCCTAGAATCTGGAAGAAAAGCATTTTCTTCGCATACAACTGGAGAACATAGTGGAAGATCTGTGGAGAAAGTTCCAGGACGCGCTCAAGAATTACACGGACGCCACCGAGGACCAGAAGACCGCCTTTGAGGCTCTGAAGGTGAAGGACGAGAAAAGCTCCAGAGAGATTGAGATGCAGATGAAGAAAATCCAGAAGCTACAGGTCTGTGTGTTCAGCTGGAGGCTTTCCCAGACTCTTCTGGGCCTCCCTGGGTGGGTCAAGATGACAGACTTTACTCCTAGCCCCCACTGTCCCTTTGTCAGCTGCATCTGCTGTCCCTCCAGGAGGCCATAAGCACCCTGAAAGGGAAGATCACAGCCCACTGCCGGGAAAATGAGTGGCAGAACCAGTCTGTCCGGAGCGACAAGGAGCTGGTCCACATACAGCTTCGAAAACTTAAGGCCCAGAAGACGCAGGCTCGGGGATTAGCTCAGGAGAACTTAGTCAAGCTCACTCTTGAAAGTAATGCCGCCCTCAAGGACCTGAAAAAGGTCGTGGAGAAGGTAAAGGGACCACGGGCAGTCAGGAGAAAGTCAGGAAGTGTGGCTGGAGGGAGGCCCCTCCTCTCTCACTAAGCAGGCACTTGTGGTCTTTTTTTTTTTTTTTTTTTTTAAATACTATTCTCTCTTTAAAATGAATAGGGATTTTTCTGAATCCTGCATCCCCTCTCTGCTTTGCAGAGGGTGTTTTTTCCTGTCTGCTCCATGTGTGTGTGTGTGTGAGTGCCTGTGTGCACGTGTGTGTGTGTGTGTGTGTGTGCTGGCCTCGAACTCCCAGAGATCCGCCTGCTTCTGCCTCCCAAGTGCTGAGACTAAAGACGTGCCTCACCACGACCAGCTATAATTGCCTCACAGCTCACGTAGCTGGGAGAGAGGGAGAGGGGAGTAATAAAGAGTTGCACCTGCGGTAAGAAGACTATAAAATGCTGGGCAAGTGTTTGGCACCCGGCAGGCTGTGCCAAATGTGCTCCCTACTAACTGAGCAGCTTTCCTGGGCTCAGGCAGGGGAATTCTTTTCTTTGGTTTTTCCAGACAGGGTTTCTCTATGTAGCCTTGGCTGTCCTGGACTCGCTCTATAGACCAGGCTGGCCTCGAACTCACAGAAAACTGCCTCTGCTGGGATTACAGCCGTGTGCCACCATGCCTGCCCAGTGGGGGGGTTATTTTGTTTTCCCTAAACTGCTTCTTCACAACCCTCAACAGGGTGAAAAGATCCTTAAGCTTGCTGAAATATGCAGGAAATTTGAAACAGAGGAAGAAAAAGTACTACCTTTCTATTCTTCAGTACTGACTCCCAAGGAGCAGGAGATGGAGAGACAGAACCCAGAGGACCTCACAGAGGACATTGCCAAGGTGAGGGAGGGAGGGTGCTGGGTGGGCCTTGCTGCCCCGGGCCCTCACACACCTTCCTGTAACCACACTCTCAGATCCTGGCGGACTACTCAGGGATGGAGAACTTCTGGAAGAGATACAACAAAGTGAAGCTGGAGGTCCTGAGCCTGCGGCACCGGCGGGCACAGCTGGCCGACATCAGCGGGAAGCTGCGGCAGATGCTGAAGCAGTACCTGGACGGCATCTCCGTGAGCGACGAAGTGCTGAGCCAGCTCAACCCGCTCTTCATTGTAAACCACAGGAGCAACCTGCCGCAGCTGTGCGCACCTGCAGCCCAGCCAGGTGACAGGAGACCTCCAGCCACTCACACTGTCATCGAAGCAGCCCACGTCGTCTCCCGAATCCTGTGATCCAAGGAGGAAACCTCTTTCCAAACCCCAGAGAAGTTTTTTTGTTTTTTAAACCTGAGTGCTTTGCTATTAACTTAATGGAGGCTCCAGACTGCACTCTACTTACTGCCACTACCCCACGCAGTATAATCAATACATTATTCTTTTAAAAAATAAATAAAAGAAAGAAAGAAAACCTTCCCTGTGGTTTGGAAGTTCCTTAAAAAAAAAAAAAAAGGTTGACAGGTGATGGTGGCTGCCCATACCTTTAACCCCAGCAATTAGGTGCAGGGGAGGGAAGAGGCAGAGGCAGGGTAGGTGTGTATCATGTTTGTTTGTTTTTGGGGTTTTGTTTGTCTGTTTGTTTGTTTGTTTGTGGGTTTTGGGTTTTTTTGTTTGTTTTGCTTTTGCGTTGTAGACAAGCATTCTACCAACTGAACCCTATCCTTAGCCCTAGTTATATCTTTGTCTCTTCCTCCTGTTTACTTCAAGGATACAAGAGACATTTTGGTCCCAGGGAGAGAATCGTAGGTGCCTAGTAGGTGGTGAACTTGCTTCCTCCACAGCACTATAGGAAGCAGACTCAAGACCAGCTGCTCCTCAGGGTAAGTTAGGACAGCAAGAGCAGGTGAGAGGAAGAGGTGCTCCCTGGCCTCCAGCCACTCAACCACAGGCAAGACCCTGCTCCAGAACGCTCTCTTCTCTACCCATGAAAACAGCCTCAAAATATTGAGTGGGTGACCAGGGCGTGGCTGCACATATCTGTAATTAACACTGAGCCAGGAGGCTTGTGAGTCCGAGGCCAGCATGGGCCACACAACAAATGCAAGACCCTGTCTTAGAAGAAAAGCAGGACCCAGAGAGGTGGCTCAGCAGGGAAAGCACTGGTTTCGAGAGTCTGTGACCTCCGTTCAGTCCCCAAAACCCTCCTGCAGGTGGAAGAGGAGGACTAACTTTACAGTGTTGTCTGATGCCCACGTTCACCCTGGCACAGTAGTAAGGAAGGAACTAAAAGAGGAGGGGGGAATAGTAGTGTCAGGCGGAGACTACAACGTTCTCTTAGAGCCCACTATTTATTTCTTCTTACTCTTGTTTCGTTTTTCTTCTTTCAGCTTCTTTTTGGAGACTTTCGGTCTGCTGGCCTTTTTGTATAGGTGATACCCAATCAGGCCCAGGAGTGCTGGCACCATAGCCATGCCCACCAGGGGCAAAATGCCCTTCAGCAGCCTTTGCCAGGAGTTTGCGCGAGTCAATGCGATCAGCTCCACATCATACTGCACCACTGCATCAGCTGGAGGGGCAGAGGGCAGGGGGTTAGGGTCTGCACCCCTGCATCAGCTGGAGGGGCAGAGGGCAGGGGGTTAGGGTCTGCACCCCTGCATCAGCTGGAGGGGCAGAGGGCAGGGGGTTAGGGTGCCCGCATCAGCTGGAGGGGCAGAGGGCAGGGGGTTAGGGTCTGCACCCTGCATCAGCTGGAGGGGCAGAGGGCAGGGGGTTAGGGTCTGCACCTCTGCATCAGCTGGAGGGGCAGAGGGCAGGGGGTTAGGGTCTGCACCCCTGCATCAGCTGGAGGGGCAGAGGGCAGGGGGTTAGGGTCTGCACCCCTGCATCAGCTGGAGGGGCAGAGGGCAGGGGGTTAGGGTCTGCACCCCTGCATCAGCTGGAGGGGCAGAGGGCAGGGGGTTAGGGGTCTGCACCCCTGCATCAGCTGGAGGGGCAGAGGGCAGGGGTTAGGGTCTGCACCACTGCATCAGCTGGAGGGGCAGAGGGCAGGGGGTTAGGGTCTGCACCCCTGCATCAGCTGGAGGGGCAGAGGGCAGGGGGTTAGGGTCTGCACCCCTGCATCAGCTGGAGGGGCAGAGGGCAGGGGGTTAGGGTCTGCACCACTGCATCAGCTGGAGGGGCAGAGGGCAGGGGGTTAGGGTCTGCACCCCTGCATCAGCTGGAGGGGCAGAGGGCAGGGGGTTAGGGTCTGCACCCCTGCATCAGCTGGAGGGGCAGAGGGCAGGGGGTTAGGGTCTGCACCCTGCATCAGCTGGGGGGCAGGGGGTTAGGGTCTGCACCCTGCATCAGCTGGGTGAGGCAGAGGGCAGGGGGTTAGGGTCTGCACCCCTGCATCAGCTGGAGGGGCAGAGGGCAGGGGGTTAGGGTCTGCACCCCTGCATCAGCTGGAGGGGCAGAGGGCAGGGGTTTAGGGTCTGCACCCCTGCATCAGCTGGAGGGCAGAGGGCAGGGGTTAGGGTCTGCACCCCTGCATCAGCTGGAGGGGCAGAGGGCAGGGGGTTAGGGTCTGCACCCCTGCATCCGCTGGTGAGGCAGAGGGCAGGAACGGTTAGGGTCTGCACCACTGCATCAGCTGGGATGGGTCAGGCTGGGGGGGTGTGTGTGTGTGCTAGAATTGGTGTGTTTATCCAGAGCTCTAGACTGGGATTAAAACAAGGAGGGTGGGCCACAGAAAACAAATGTGATTTGGCAATATGAAGTGTGGGGTTGTGTCCCTGAGGAAAGGCAGGAGGGTTAGGAGCAGACTAAGGACACGCATGTTGACTTTCACTACAGATCTTTGACAGCACAAGAGATCTGTGGCTGGGAAGCATGCTGGCTCTTCCATATTTCCAAGTAAGCATTTACTGATTTTGTAATCTCTTTAAAGATTTTATGTATCTGAGTGTTTGGTGTGTGTCTGTCCACCACACACATGCCTAGTATCCTTGGAGTAAGGAGAGGGTGTTGGATCCCCTGGATGGCATGTGGGTGCTGGGAATTGAACCCCGAGTCTTCAAGAGTAGCCAGTGCTCTTAACTGCTCAGCCGGCCATCTGTCTACCACAAGTGAGCATTTATGTTTGAGAGTCTTCTATACCAAATGGACCCCAGTTCCAAACAGCCACAGGATAGAATTTTTATAGGACTAAAATTAACAGGAATAAAAGCAGGTATCTTTAAAAGCTCTACCAACCGATGAGCACATGCAATGAGATTCTCAGCAGATTCTCAAGGGCTGGAAGAGATGCTTGAGGAAGCGGGCGGGCAGGAGTCGGACAGTTGCAAATAGAAGCAAAGCAGCAGCAATGGGAGTGGGAAGAGTTTGAGTTTTTTGTTCTGTTCTTGAGACAGGGACTCACTCTGTAGACCAGGGTGGCCTCGAACTCACAGAGATCTACCTGCCCCTGCTTCCTGACTTGCTAAGAGAGATTTTGTGGGGCTGCAATGATGGCTCAGTGGTTAAGATCACTGACTGCTCTTCCAGAAGACCTAGGTTCAATTCCCAGCACCCACATGGCAGCTTAGAGCTGTCAGTAACTCTAGTTCCAGGAGATCTGACAGCCCCACATGGACATACATGCAGGCAAAAGACCAATAATAACATAAAACACAAAATAAAAATAAATAATAAAAAAGACTATGCTTGGCTCTCCCTCTTTTCAGGGCTCCCCAAAAGCCTGCACTAGTCTAAGAACCACATTCCCAGAGACTGTGGAGAAGCACGTTTTACTTCATAGAACACGTGTTTTTTAAAAAACATTTTACTTATTTATTTATTAAGAATACATTGTTTTGCCTGCATTTGTGCCTACATGCCAGAAGAGAGTGTCAGATCTCATTACACATGGTTGTGAGCCACTATGTGGTTGCTGGGAATTGAACCCAGGACCTTTGGAAGAGCAGGAAGTGCTCTTAGCCTCTGAGCCATCTCTCCAGGCCCCAGAACATGTGTTTTTTAAGCCAAAGCAAGAGACATCCATCTTGGAAAATCTGTCCAATCTTGGCCCTTAAGAACAGGTGTCAGCAGTAATTTGTGAAGGTGGATTCTAGGGATAACAGGACTGTCACGTCACCTGCTCTATGTGAGGGCTTTTGAAGGTTGCTTTTGGGTTGGGTCCGAGTTATTTGGTGCCCTGGGATAAGCAGTGTTGGAGCAAGACCCATGTGCTCAAGCAGGTGTCAAAAAGTCACCATACGGGGCCAGGCGTGGTGGCACATGCCTTTAATCCCAGCACTTGGGAGGCAGAGGCAGGTGGATCGCTGTGAGTTCAAGGCCAGCCTGGTCTACAAAGCAAGTCTAGGACAGCCAAGGCTACACAGAGAAACCCTTCTCTTGAAAAACCAGAAAGAAAAAAAAAAAAAAAAGTCACCATATGCCTAAGGTTAAGCCATGTGGCTGTAACAGGTCATCTGGGAGAAAGGGGGGCCTGAAAGGGGAGTCCCAGCTAAATTATTTCTTTAATTTGATCTGGGCTTTCTCAAGTTCTAGACAGAGCGAGTAGCCCTTGGTTCTTAGGGCTCTGTTGTGACTGGCAGGACAAAGGCCTAGTCAGATTACCTGGGATAGACGGCGGGTACCCTCGCTTTCCATAGGCCAAGTGGGAAGGGATGACTGCTCTTCGCTTCTCTCTGAGGGAAGGAATAAGAGTCGCAGGCAAGGAGAGAGGTGAGCTGGCAGCCTCGGCCCATTTGAAGGGCCACCAGAGACCCTCCCACCTCAGATACTGATACGAAATCATTAATTTCTCCACCTAATAGATTGACCAGCAAAGTTAGCAATCTCCCTACAACACCTCAGCTCCCCCAACAAAACTGGCAGAGAGGTCCCCTCAGCTTTGGATGCCCTCAGGGGTCTCGTATGAAGTTAGGGGCCCTTTATTCTAAAGGTTCTGCCTCCTGCGACTGGGGCGGCAGAGAAGGCATATGGGCAGTCAGGCACAACCTGTGCCGATACTCACCCCACACACATGTCCAGCAGGGTCTGCTCCAGACCTTGAGGGAGGAGACATAACACAACTAGAAGCTACACGTATTCCACCCCCATAGCACCCAAAAGGAAGATCAAAAGGGTGCGATCCACCTTCATTGAGAGCCATGCTCCACTTCTCAAACTCTTAGCCCCCTACCCAAAAATCCCTGGGGTCTTACTCGGTCTAGGAGGCTTTTCTAGAGTAATTCAGACGGTCAAGGCACCAAGCAAGGCCTTACATAAGGAAGAAGACAAAGGCGCGGGGCACATACCTGGGATCACCTGCTTTTGGCCAAGTTCTATGACCAGAGGATCTCTGGTCAGAGAAGTGTCAATAATGCGTCCATCTACCAAGCTGCCCTGAAGACAAAGAGCAAGAACTAACTCCACCATTCCTTCCCCCCCCTCCTGCCCCCAAAGGCAGGCCACACACACCGGGACGGCCAGGCGGCAACCCTCCCAACAACCTTGCCTCCTGGCCCCCCTCTCCTCCAACTGCCACCCTCACGGGGGAAAAAAGGAACAGGAAGCCCCAAGGGGCTGGCACTTGTTGGAGATTTCTCTACCCTTTCTTTCTCAGTGCTGGAGAGGAACTGGCGGGGAAACATGGAAGAAAAAGACGCAGGCGAGAGGACACCCCCACTCCCGCCGCCACGTGCTGGCAGACCCTAGGACTCGAGTTCTCTAGCTTGCCACGTGTCCAAACCAAAGCTGACGTGTTTCAGCCGGGCGCCGCCCCCTCCCAGGCCACGCCTCGGACCCCCTCAGGCCCCTCACCGTGTAGTGTATGTGGAGCGTGTCTCCAAAGGCAGCGGACTCCGTGCACGATTCAGGGGGCTGCACCTATGATCAGACTACAAGGGTCAAGGCTGCTCCTCCTAAGATCCTGTTACCTACCGCAGGCGGAGACCCAGCACCTTCTCCCCCAACCCAGTTCCTCTCCTCTTCGCTCACAGGTTCATTTAGAGCCCCGTGCTCCCCCATGATCCCTGGCCTTGAAGGGTGGTGGGGCGGCGGCGCGGGGCTGGGGAGACGGGGGTGGCGCGACGGTCTCCTCACCAGGGTCTCCACTTGGAGGGTCCGGACAGGACTTTCGGTTTCTGGCCCAGCCTCAGCCCAGCACACCGACCCACTGAGCAGCAGCAGCAGCAGCGGCGGCCAGAGCGGCAGGAGCAAGGGGCGCAGGGTCATGACTGGACCGGGTCAGACCACGGGGTACCAGGGCAGGTTGTTCGCGGGCGGACGACAGGACGTGTTCCCTCAGCTCCAGGCCAGACTGGAATGGGCGGGTCACAAGAAACGAGCTCCTCCTCCTCCTCAGGCAGCCCGCCCCTACCTTGTCCCCACCTCCTGGAGGGAAGAAGCTGCAGAATTCCCTTCGCCGCGCTGCGAGGTTCTGTCCCATGAGGAGGGTTGGGCCTTGTAATAGCACCTGTTTGCCGTTACCCCCACTGTGAAGGGGGATGTTAATCTCCAGCCTCCGAATCACCAGGAAAGGAAGGCACAACTGCTCCCATTTTACTATGCCAACTGGTGACAGCATTTGTTCCCGGCTTTCTTCTAAGATAAGTCCCCGCCCACTAAGCCCAGAGGCAGGCGGCCAGGACAGCCAGCCCTTCACCTCAGCTTGTTGGCTGCTCCATCCTCCCGTCTTGGGAAAGCACTGCGGGTTATCTTCCTGTAAAAAGGGGTCAATCACTGATCTTTTCCTCCCAACACTGGCGTTTCCTTCCTGTTTTCCCAACATCCTTTTCACAATGGCAGCGTAGACAACGGTCTGGTGTTTGTGCAAGGGCTTCAGTTTTTTAAAGGGTTTTAGGTAATTTTAGGTGGTTTTGCCAGTTTCCCTTTTCATGGCTTGATCCGGTACTTACTGACCACCTAAGCTGTGGTTCCTACTCCTGGTCATTCAGAGGCCGCCATGGGGTTCTTCCAGACCACAGTCCTAGGCGGTTTCTTGGTTCACTGTCCTCTTTAGCACTGATGTTGGTAGACACAACTCCACTGGGGCATCTGGCCAGCACCACACACCACACACACTCACACATGTTCTATTTGAAACAGCCTGGCCTTTCTGATGGTCCTCTACAGTGTCAGTCTCCTCTGGGGTTTCTTCCCCAGCCTCTCCAGGGCCTCCATTCCTAGGGTTACCACGCTAATTACGCTCTCCTTTTCTCTGGGGCTGTACTGGAGGGGCTCTGCTCATAGCAGGCAAGCACCTCAGCTGACAATCCTAACCTAGGAATTATTTTTTAAGTACTCATTGTTAGGGACTAGATGGATGGATAGGTGCTTAAAAGCAGTTGCTTCTCTTCCCAAGGACCAGAGTTCAATTCCCTGCACACATATCAGATGGCTCAAAAATGTTTATTAACAGCAGCTCCACACCTTTGTCTGGCCCCCACAGGTACCCCCACACATATGGCATACAGATACACATAATAAAAATAAATCTTAAAAAATAAGTAACTGCCAGCTAGGTGTCATTGGCACATACCTTTAATTTCAACACTCAGGAGGCAGAGGCAGACAAATTCCTCTGAGTTTCAAGCCATTCAGGACTACATTGTCAAACTCTGGGGTTTTTGTTGTTGTGGTTTGGTTTGGTTTTTTGAGACAGGGTTTCTCTATGTAGCCTTGGCTAAACTCACAGAGATCCACCACCTGCCTCTGCCTCCCTAGTGCTGGGATTAAAGGAATGAGGCACCAAGCCTGGCCCCAAACTCTGTCTTTAAACAAGCAACAAAACCAAGAAACTAGAGCCCTCTCGGACACAGTCAGGTATGCTGATGCACACCTATAATCCCAGCGTCCCGAAATAGAGCCCTCTCTCAAAACTAACAGAAACCACAGCCAGCAGGAATTTCTGGGTTGATGGAATTCTGTAAATCTTGAGGATATGAGGTTACACAGGTGTGCACATCTTTTAAAACCTGTCCAATAGATGCCTAACATCTGTGCGTGCAGCTAGGGGTGAGCTCGGTGGTAGACTGCTTGTCTAGAGGCTGTGTGCACGTGCATGCTTGTGTGTGGTTATTTTTGTTTTGTTTTGTTTTCTGAGACAGGGTTTCTCTGTGTAGCCCTGGCTGTCCTGGACTCACTTTGTAGACCAGGCTGGCCTGTAACTCACAGCGATCCACCTGCCTCTGCCTCCCAAGTGCTGGGATTAAAGGCGTGTGCCACCACTCCCGGCCTTGTTTTGTTTTATTTTATTATTATTATTATTATTATTTTTGGTTTTTCGAGACAAGGTTTCTCTGTGTAGCCTGGGCTGTCCTGGATAGATCAGGCAGGCAGGCCTCAAACTTGAAGATCTGTCTGCATCTGCCTCTTGAGTGTTGGGATTAAAGATGTGTGCCACCACGGCCAGGCACTTGTCTATAGTCCCCAGCACCAAGGAAAAAAAAAATCTGTCTATCTCCTTATAAGAAGATATACTTGAGCAAATACTAAATAGACACTTTGGGTTAAGATATAAAGGTAAGAGTTGAAAGCACTGGGGTTTTTTGTTTTGTTTTGTCTTTTGTTTTTCGAGACAGGGTTTCTCTGTGTAGCCTTGACTGTTCCTGGCCTCAAACTCACAGGGATCCACCTGCCTCTGCCTCCCGAGTGCTGGGATTAAAAGGGTGCACCACCACAGGCCGGCAGAAAGCATTGTTTTTAAAACTGGGCATGGTGGCACACGCCTTTAATCCCAGCACTGGGGAGGCAGAAGCAAGTGGATCTCACTGAGTTCAAGGCCAGCCTGGTCTACAAAGCTAAAAAGTGAGTCGAGGACAGCCAAGGCTACACAGAGAAACCCTGTCTCAAAAAAAAAAAAAAAAAAAAAAAAAAAAAAAAAAGGCAAGAAAACAAGAAGCACTGTTTTAGACAAAAAAAAAAAAAAAAAAAAAAAAACCAAAACAAAACAAAACACAAAACCACAAAACCAAAAGCCTTCAGCCTAGTTAGGAAGCATGTTAGCACCCCACTCTCCTCCGTCTTCTACTGGCCTCCCTCTCTCCTACCTGTGACTTGGAAGTCACCAGATGAGCTGTGCTCCAGCAATCACACTGCATCATGATGGAAGGCTGGTCCTCAACGGTAAAGCTTGAAGGTTGAAGTGTAAATCCTTGGTAGGTGGAAACCCATCACGCTAGCCCTGGACCACCTGCCACCAAACACCTTTTAAAGCAGATACAAGGTCCATCTCCATTCTGACCCCAAGCTTCTCTAGAACATTCTGTACACTGCTGTGAGCACTCACGTCACCTGCCCTGTCACTGAAAGCCTGCATAGTTCCTCAGCCCTGGGAATTAAACTGACTCCTTGACAATTAGAAGCTTGTCACCAAGACTTAGTTT
This sequence comes from Acomys russatus, assembly GCF_903995435.1. NCBI lineage: Eukaryota > Metazoa > Chordata > Mammalia > Rodentia > Muridae > Acomys > Acomys russatus. The sequence goes on from NC_067153.1 coordinate 60,696,584, forward strand.
CCTTTCCTGAATTGGTCATTAATTAAACTGAAAGCCTTTCTTTTTCTTTTGTTTTTTGAGACAGGGTTTCTCTGTGTAGCCTTGGCTGTCCTAGACTCACTTTGTAGACCAGGCTGGCCTCGAACTCACAGAGACCCCGCCTGCCTCTGCCTCCCAAGTTCTGGGATTAAAGGCATGCACCACCATGCCCGGCTGAAAGCCTTTCTTAAAAAAAAAAAAAAAAAAAAAAAAAGTCCAGGATAGTTTTAAACTTGAACTCCGGCCTCAGCCTTTTAAATCCTGGGATAATAGGTGTGTTCCACCACTCTGAGCTCTGAAAACCTTTTGAGATTGAGCTTTGTGTCTGCCACTTTTCTATCTTTGGTGTTCAGGCCTGACACATACATACCAAGTGTGCATTAACTGAACCAGACGTCCCTGTTGCCGGACTCACTGTGTTCTCAGCTGTGCCCTTCCCTTGCTCTTTGAGTTCCCTCCAGGATGATTAATTACCTCCCTTTCAGGTCCTGACTCTCTCAGCTAACAGTGACTTTCCCCTGTCTGAACTGAAGCCTACACCACTCTCTCGCCTTGTTTATTGTGGTCCCCATTTCTCTCTTTCATGTCCTTCAAAGAGCCAAGTAGCTCACTGATGACAAGGACAAAGTATGACATGCCTAGAACTCCCGAGGTATGAACTGCATAATTCTGGACAAGTGTTTTGACTTTTCAAACAGGGTCTTTTGTAGCCTGAGCTGGGCCTCTGAGCGAAGGTGCCTTAAACTTTAAAAAACAAACTTGACAGGCAGGTGAACATCCCTGAGTTCAAGGCCAGTCTGTCCTATGTAATGCCTTCCTGGACAGCCAGGATGACACAGAGAAACTCTGTCTTGAAAAGCCAAAACAAACCTTTTATTTATTGTCTATATAGGCAGGCAGGTGACCCAGTATGTGTGAGGGCTGTGTCGTGAGAAGAACTCGGCTAGTCTGGACAGGTGGCCCAGTATGTGTGTGAGGGCTGTGTCGTGAGAAGAACACGGTTAGTCTGGACAGGTGGCAGATGCCTTTCCTGCAGAGCATCTCACTAGCTCAGCCTTTGTTCCTCCTCCCTCTACTCCCAAACGCTGGGACTATAAGCATTCAATCCACATCCAATCAAATGTTTTATTTTGAATTAATTGTTGAACTATTAAATGAGAAACCATTTAAATATCTAACTATAGTTGTATGAAAATCTCTAAGACAAATATATAAGCTTCAATTTAAGAGTAAACTATACATGTGATGTGAGCTCACTGCACTTTAAGCCCCAGGTACATGTAGGTGAACATAGTCACACGAGCCAAGGCTGCTTACCAAGCATGAAACCCTGGCTCAACCGCAGCACTGCCCTCACTGTGCTCGGTACACACCCTGGAGGTGGAGGCCGGTGATCCAAGTCCAAGCCATCGTCAGCTACAGTGAGTCTGTAGGCCAGCCTGGAGACATGAGCGCTCTCTCTCTCCCTCTGCCCACCCCACTTTGAGCCTGGTGACTGTAATTGCTTTGAGGGCTTCACTGTTTACCTGTACCCTGCCGAGAAGCAGCTTCAGCTCTGATGTCTTTTGTTTTGAGACCGAATCTCTCTATGTAAGCCAGGCTAGTCCTGAACTCAGAGATGTGCCTGCTTCTGTCTCCTGACTGCTGAAATTAAAAAGTCATATGCCACCCCACCTGGCTGAGACCCCATTTCTCAAAATAAGAAAAAAGGAACCCAAGGATGCACCTCAAGTGGCTGAGGATGGGCAGGGTTGGCGAGGGGACAGAAGAGTAAAGGGAATAGGTCCGACAGGCAGGCTGTGTGCATACGTATGTATTGTGTGTGTGTGTGTGGGGGGGCCCTGACAATAAGGGCTGCTTGCTTGGCTATGTACGACAGGCAGGCTGTGTGCATACGTATGTATTGTGTGTGGGGGGGCCCTGACAATAAGGGCTGCTTGCTTGGCTATGTACAACAGGCAGGATGTGTGCATACGTATGTATTGTGGGGGGGCCCTGACAATAAGGGCTGCTTGCTTGGCTATAAAAATATTATATGAGTAGCATGGCCCAGCATGGCTAAAGCAAAGAGAGGCCCATGGAGGGGAAGGTAAGAGCTGGCTGCAGAGAACCTTGAATCTCTAAGGCCATGAGAACACTGAAAATGTCTGAGCACAGGTGCCCACCACAGTACTCAGCACAGTGGCTAACTGGAGTGAATGTACCATGTAATTAGACAGCTGTCTAGGCTCTGAGGTTCTATAAGGAACGTGAATGGAGGATGAAGTGGGTAGGGTGAGGAGCCGCAGAAGAGTGGCAGAGGCGGACATACTGTGTACCAAGTTCCAGGCCAGCAGGGCCACAAATGAGACCCTGCCTCGGGGAAAAAACAAAAAAACAAACCCACCCAAGGCAACTTGTAGACCGCTCCCGTTAGGGCCAAGGAAGAATCACTTCCTTTGGACTAAGGAGGAACTTGAATTGTGATTTGAGAAGGGCAGGAAAGCTGGCCCAGGCCAGCCGAGGGGCACAAGTGGAGGACCACATCCACAGAAGCCCTGGTCCTTGAAGCATCAGGAATCAGTTGCCCACACAGCAGCCCGGCGTACACAGGGAACTGCATCTGCAACTGCTGAGGACCGAATCAAGGCCTTACTTTGTCTTTCTGTTTGTTTGTTTTCCTGGTATTGTGAATGGAGCCCAGATATTTGAACTATGAAGCCCATCCTCCTCAGGCCCCACTTAGGTATGACTTAAAGAATGAAGCAGGCAGCTCCCAAACCCCGCGGGTGTTCTAATCACTCCACCCACACGGCAGAGACAGAGCAGATATTTCCATGCTATTGTCCCTATAGCAGTATGCGCTGTTTAGCTGTATCTGAAAACCAGAGTAAATTCCCGTGGTTCAGAGCCATGAGCCAAGCCTTCTATCCAGTAAATCAACCCTGTCCTAGATGGCTCTCACCAGATGTTTGGTTTGTGTGTGCTGTACCAGGGATCAGACCCAGAGCCTCCTACCACGTGCCCTACCCCATCTCTTGATGTACAGGGTGGGGGGGAGGACAGGGTGCAGTGGCAGGGCAACAACATGGACAGGTGAAAGGCTTAGTGTAAACCTTCTACCCATCTGGCAACTCACTGTCAGGACGCTTTTGTTGAGAACTGCTCAGCTGTGAGCATAGCAGCTTTACTTGTGGCGGCGTCCTGTCTGTATTCACACCCAGCTTAGTAGCGTAGAAAGCAGACACACTTACCTTTTAGCTTTGAAAATTAACAGTCCTGACCCAACTTCCTCACTCCCAGACCCTCACTAATTCCCAACTGTGCTCCCTTTACTACACTCAATGTTTCCATTTTCTTGGCCCTAACCCTTTGCACCTTTCTCAAGAACTCAGAGTCATTCTCACCCATTCTAGCAACAAGGGTCAGGAAACCCAATTAGGAAACTCTACAGAGGAAGGAAAGCATTTGGATTGTCATTCCCCAGTGACCAGCACAATATGCCACCTCTCCAGCTACTGGGTCAGAGTGAACCAAAGATGGTGCTTACTGTTATAGCCAACCCAGGGATCTCACTGCCTGTACTGACTAGCAGGAAGGGAGGGGCATCCTCCTCTGTCATTCCCAAGATTCCCAGATTCCAGAGCACCCTGAAATGGATGCCCAGCTCCCCCTGCATACAGTGGGTAACCCATCTTAAACAAATGCCTAAACAGAGAAAGTTTCCCCTTATGCAGGAGGAGCACTGAGTTCGAGGTCAGCCTGGTCTACAAAGCAAGTCCAGGACAGCCAGGGCTACACAGAAAAACCCTGTCTTGAAAAACCAAGGGGGGGGGGGTTTCCCCTCACTTTCGGTCCTGAGTGTGTGTGCTTCAACTGGCAGATTAAATGCTGGACTCCCCAGGAGCTCAACACTGTACCTCAAAGATAAGAAACACACCCCATCTATCCCCCTGGGCTGATCTCGGTCCATTGGTTTCATCCAGGTACATTCTGGAAGCTGCCTCACTTCATATACTCTGGAAGTGTACACTTGGCTCTGGGTCCTTTATCAAATTATGACAAATAAGCCATGGGAAGGCACATGCTCACCTTCAGGCTTATTCCCCTTACCCTGTATCTCCTCAAAGCTGACAGGTTCGGTCAAGAGTCACAGCCACAGAGGGATTCCCTACCTCCCTTGGGACAGGAAAGAGCCAGTCACTTGCTTCTCCAAGTTGTTCTAGTATCAAGACTCTTCCACTAGCCTGTCATTCGGCTAAATTACTTATTATTTACTTTTTCTGACCGAGGTGGAGGGTGGGGCTATGGCAGACAGACCAGGCTGGCCTCAAACTCTCAGAGATCCTCCTGCCTCTGCTTCCTGAGGCTGGTATTACAGGTGTGCACCACCACGCCCAGGCTCTGTTATTAGTTTTATGAAGAATTACAGCTGAGGCCAGGTTACAGCGGGCACATGCTGTAATATAACACCGAGGAACAAAGGTAGGAGGATGTTTACAAGTTTGAGGTCAGTGCATGCCTTTAATCCCAGCACTCAGGAGGCAGAGGCAGGTGGATCTCTCTGAGTTTCAGGACAGCCAGGGTTACACAATGAAACTCTATCTAAACCCCCCCCCCCCAAAAAAAACAAAGTTCGAGGTCAGCGTGAGCTATACTAAGACCCTATCTCGAAAGAAAGAAAGAAAGGAAAAAGAAAACATAGCTCAGAAAATGATCTATTAATTAACAAATAACAAAGCACTTGAGACAGATGTTCCTAACTTGTTAGCTATAGAGAGCCTGAAAGGAAGGAAGTGTCATCGGATTCTCAGGGAAGATGATGCTTGAAGATACAGGGTTGGTGACAGTTGAGTGGTTTCAAAGTCAGAGAATGGGCAAAAGGCGGTGGGTGGTTCTTGAGGAGAGTGACAGGAACTAGAGAAAGGGCCGAGAAGAAAACCATCAAGGAAAGAAAGGGAGAGGAACAGAGTATAGAGTGCACACTTCATAATAGAACGTGGGATTTAAACCAAGTCTAATGAGAGGAGGAGGAAGGAGAGGCTTCCCTGCCGGGGCAACATGACTCCTGTTGTGTGTGTGGAGTCAGACAATGGCAGCAAAAGGCCATCAAAGCCGTAGGAAGGAACAGGAGGATGTAAGTGTCACAGAAGATGAATCCCTTAGGATGTCTGTGCATTTCTGGGTGAGAGTTAGCGGTCTGACAATGGGGAACCACACACCCCAAGTGCAGCTAGCTGTTACACTAAAACCGGGCCAGTTTAGTACACTGCCCAGATGTTTCCCTCTGTGCTTACTTACCTGCTCCACCCCTAGCCCCAAGCCCAGCCCCAGATGGGTGAGCACACTCAATCTATGTGCAAGGGTGGCCTCATGTCCAAGGTTGGAGAGATCTAAGACTAGAAGGAGAAAGGGGCGCTTCAAGCTCCAATCGCTTTAGTCCCTAACCTCCCTAACGCTCTGACCCTTTAATGCAGTTCCTCATGCTGTGGTGACCCCAACCATAAAGCTATCTCATCAATACTTCAGAACTGTAACTTTGTTAATGTTATGAATTGTAATATAATCACCTGATGGTCAGAATGTCTGATATGCGACCCTGAAAGGGGTCAAGACTCAGGCTGAGAACCTCACCCTAAAGTCTATCAATGGGGTAAACTTAGGCTGGGCTCCTTAAGCTCAGTCAGAGCCCTCACGCCCTCCAATTCACACTCAGTGTTCACACAGCCCTCACACCCTCCACTCCACACTCAGTGTTCCCAGCAATCCTCAGTCCCTCCAGGATTCTCTGCGCCATCTAGCACACGGCCTCCCACCTTCGCAGAGGCCCCGAGGCGGAGGCCCCACTGCCGCATGGTGGCTGTACAAGGAGGAAGGGCTGCTCCAAAGCTGCGTAAAACATGTTTAATTTCCAACCAGGGTCACAGTCGTTGCATTATCCCACATTTTTGAGCAAGGATAAAGAAGGTGAGTTATTAAACATATACAGTCTACATTCCAGAGAAAGGGGGAAAAAAAAAAAAAACCACACTTCAGAACTGCAGACACCACTGTAACACCACAAATCTTAGAGGCAGAGGGAAGCGGGAGTCCCCAGAAAGAAAGCTTGGACAAGGAGGATAGAAAATTAAACCAACTGAGAAAAGCAGGAGTAGTCGCAGAAATGGAATGAAACCCCAACACCCAAGGCCTGTTAGGTGACTGGGAATGAGAAAGCACTCCCACCTCTCCCAGGAGCCAGAGATGTTACCAAGATGTTACCGCCCCCTGCTGGACACATCTGGAGCAGCACCAAGGCAACATTCAAGGCTGCTTCAGCCTGCGAAGCCTCAGGTTGGTCCCAGGAAGTGGAGAAAAGTAAGACGCTGGGGTAAGGAGTGGAGGAGTGGGACAAAGCCTACAATGTACAAACCTACTTGGAACTCGCATCTAAGCGGGAAAGGTCAGGAAGCGTGGCAGAGAAGAAGGCAAAGTCCTCACCAATCACAGAGTAGAAAGCCAAACAGAAGACAAAACAACGAAAAGAAAAACAGGCAACAATGGTAAACAAACTCAGAAGGCAAAGAGCTCACAGAGAGGCAACTGAGTAGGCAAAACCAGAAGCCAGCAAACAAAGTGTGGAGGGCAGTGTCTGGAGTGAGAGGAGGGAAACAGAACCCCTGGCCCCCCATATACCGATCACATACACTCACACAGTGGTCTACAGTACACGCACACGGCACCTGGGGTAACAGCACTAACTGCACTCAATGACACACCCTGGAACCGCTCACAGTCAGCTGGGGCAGGAGAGGAACCTATCTGCCTGCTGCAGGCAAAGGTGACAGGGAACCTAGCCAGAGGGGAGCTCAGAACAGCCCTCTGGGAAGGGCCCCTCAGCCATGCTGCAGAGGGCCCAGAGTCCTGACCTAAGCAGAGAGGTTATGGACGGCGGTTCTGGAGCTCAGGGAGCAGCCAGCACACACAGGAGCCCACACAACAGCCGCAGCTTCAGTGCAGCGACAAGTCAGGACCCAGGTCAGAGCCTCAGGAATAACCGCCCTCTACAGAGCAGCAGCTGAACCAGACAGAATGATGGAGGGAGGGCCCTGTAGATCACTGTCCCAGCACCAGCACAGAGGGTCCTGTCTCCTCCACTCAAACCTGCCTACTCAGGAACAGTGTGTAAGGGCTGGTGACAGCTGCCAGGAAGGGGAGAGGACAGCAGGACTATTGGAGGCCAGAGAACAGAAAGTCAGCTGTCTCTCAGCTGCCCTGTACTGGAGAACAGGGGTTGATACCGAGTCTGCTAAGTCACCCCCACTCCATGGCTTCTCATTACTCTACCTGTCAGGCAGTCAGGCCAGCAGGACTACTAAGGGAGAAAATCTCTGACAAAGGACAGATGGAACCACCCAATCCCCAAGCCCAGAAGGCTGAGGAAAATAAAGAAGGCAGCAACAGGCCCACTCCACGCCTTACCTTCCCCAGACCACACTGCACCCTGGACATGCAGGTCCCAGCAACCCAACTCCCTCTGAGCTCCTGGGGAGCAGATCGAAGGAGGGTGGGAGGATCAATAAAACACTCTGGACTGATAAAATCGAGTGGGCTCCTCTCTCCTTCCCAGTAGTGAGGCAGAGTGGAATGGCATCTCCACAGGAAGTCACCCAGAGAGCAATGCCATTCCATGCACTCCTAAGGGTGGAGAAGGAGCCATCCTCTGCAGGTGTAGAGGAAAGCAACAGGACCCATCCACATCCCCTTGTTGCACCCACACACAAGGCAGGCTCCTGGCTGCAAGCCCTGAGCTGTGCTCCACTCCCTCCCCGAGCCCCACATATATATCTCTCTATACACATATATACAGGCGCACACATGCACGCACACACAGAGAGGCCTGTGCAGTTTCCATGTAGAAGACGAGAGGGTGCAGAAGGAAAGGAAGACAGGGAGTAGAGTGGCCGGGGAGACATGAAGGGCCTCAGAGGCCAGGAGCACAGCAACCAGCGCCAAACAGCAAACAGAGACAACACCCCACTCTTCCTCCTGAAACCAGGGGCCACCCCATGAAACCATAACAGCCTCATTTTGTTTTAAATCCAGTAAATTGGAAAGATTCATCATCAGGACAACAGCTGGGGCTCATCATGTCAGCGGATGGGGAGGGGGGATGGAAGGGAGGGCAGAGGGGGGAGGGGGGATGGAAGGGAGGGCAGAGAGGGGAGGGGAGGCTCTTGCTGGGCTTGAGAACATGAGACCCAGGACCTTGGCCACACTTTCGAGAGGAAGAAGGGGGAAACTGGGGTAGGAAGACAACAGGTGTGTGTGTCAGGAGAGGGTGGGGTGGTCAGACAGGGCTGCCTGGCTCTCACTTCTTGTTTTTGAGCTGATTGGCCAGCCAGTCCAAGCCTTCATACAGCCCGTCCCCGCTGGTCGCACAGGTGGCCTGAATGTACCAATTGCGGTGACGCAGAGAATGCAGCCCCAGCTTGTCTGTGATTTCAGCAGCATTCATAGCGTTCGGCAAATCCTGCAGCACAAGGGAGACACACAAAGATACCTCAGGATCTTTCAAAGGCTGCTAGAACATCCATTCACCAACGCACGTGTATGGCCCCTTCTTCACCTCTGGAAACCCGGATCAAGATGAGAAGGAGCTACTCCAGGCTCATGGAGGAGTGGCAGGGTTTCCAATATGTGTGATTCAGATGGCCAAAGAATCAAGTCTGACCGCAGGAGCAAGGCCAGTTCTACTACAGTGCACCACAGGGAAGACTAAAAACCCTGAAGACGCCAGGCGTGGTGGTGCACACCTTTAATCCCAGCACTCGGGAGGCAGAGGCAGGCAGATCTCTGTGAGGGGCAGCCTGGTCTACGAAGTGAGTTCAGGACAGCCAAGGCTACACAGAGAAAACCCTGTCTCAAAAACAACAACAACAAAAACCCTGAAGACACATATCTACACATTAATCTGGAGGACTAAAACACTGCTGACCACACTGGGCTGGGACAGGAAGGGGGCGTGAAGAAGCCAATTGTTTGTATTTCCCATGCTACCAAAACCTGACAGCACTAGTCAGGGCTCTATAGAGCTCCATGACTTACATAGCCTGGCTGCTCTCTCCCAAACGCAGGAAAAGGGAGAACCCTCACCTGTTTGTTTGCGAACACAAGGAGCACAGCATCCCGGAGCTCATCCTCAGCCAGCATCCTCATCAGCTCCTCTCGGGCCTCATTCACGCGTTCCCGATCATTGCTGTCAACCACAAATATCAAGCCTAAAGAGCAGAGGGAGCATGGGGCACAGAGAGGACAGATGGCTGCTGTGCTACCCTTACCACACCCCAGACACACACTCCCTTCTCCACTTGCAGGCGCTGCAGCAGGGCAAGGGCTGACGACCCATGTCTAAGGAGACAGCCATGCTCTCTGCACAAGCCCAGCAGAGCAATGCCAGCCCAGGAGGTTTGTCTGCCATACCTTGGGTGTTCTGGAAGTAGTGTCTCCAGAGGGGCCGAATCTTGTCCTGGCCACCTACGTCCCAGACTGTGAAGCTGATGTTCTTATACTCCACCGTCTCGACATTAAACCCTTTAGGGGGGAAAAGTCAATGGCCACTGGCCTCAAGCACCAAACCTATAATAATGACGTATTGAGTTTACTCCCATTTCTTCTCAGCTTTGGATATGACACCAACCAAAAGCTTAAGGGATCCTGGGACCCCCTAATCCTTGACCTTGGTAGCCTCAAAGAAAATCTAAAAGGGCTGGAGAAATGGTTCAGTGGTTAAGAGCACTGCCCCCGCCCTTGCAAAGGCTGGGATTCAATTCCTAGCACCCACATAGTGGCTCACAACCATCCACAACTCCAGTTCCAGGGGATTTGATGCCCTTTCTTGACTTCTATGCTCACCAGCCATGCATACATATGGTACGCACGCGCGCGCACGCGCACACACACACACACACAGAGGCCAAAAACACATAAAAATAAGTATATGTTATATTTAGCATTGCTATAACATATGTATTATTTTAGGAAGGAGATCTAAGAAGTCCAAAACAGCGAACCCTGATCAGAAGGCGCACAGCCGCCCAGGCAGTCTAAGCCACCTTCTCCCCTGTTCACAGACTTTGGTCCTCCAGTCTACAGAGAAGTGACTCCATTGCCCGTCACTAACCTGGTCTACACTAGGATGCAGAGCCAAGAGGCACAATGACAGCTGAGACATGAGCTGCAGTGCTAGAGTCCCAAGTGCAGCAAGCTCAGGATGATGACCCACAGCCCCCCATGTCTGTAGCAAATGTTCTCCCCCAAACAGGCAGGTCTTAACCAAGATTGCCACTGAAGATCTAAACCAAAGCAATCCCAGGCCTCTGGCAGGAACTTCAAAGCCCTCCACCTGCTTCCAAACAACACAGAGAACAAACCAACTCTAATGCCTGAGGGCAATTGTTCAGTGCCAGGCTGCGGAAGTTCCCGTATCAGCGGGGGCCAGGGCAGGTGGGCAAACGGCAGCTCTAGCACCTGCCAAAGTTAAACAGACTCTCTGAAGCCCACAAACCAGGACTTGCCAGGGGAGACGGGCTGGGTGGGAGATCTAGCAGCAGGACCCAGCCTTCCTCAGCCCACAAACAAGCTTGTCCTTCCTTACCAATGGTAGGAATGGTGGTGACAATCTCTCCAAGTTTCAGCTTGTACAGGATGGTGGTCTTTCCTGCGGCATCCAGGCCCACCATCAGGATGCGCATCTCCTTCTTTCCAATTAGGCTCTTCAAAAGGTTCCCAAAGATATTGCCCATGATTACAGTGGCTGCTTTCTGAGGTCAGTGGGGCCCAGGTAGGGGCAGTGGTAGTCTGGTTTTAGTCTGGTCCCTGGTATGGAGGGCTTGATCCTAAACAAAGGAAACACAAACTCCTTATCATCATTTGTAAGGACTTCACACACACAGACTTGCCAAAGTCATGGCTGGAGTTCATTCACCACTGGCTGAACACCACAAGGGACTAGGAATCCCAAGGCCCACACACACACAGGCAACGCAGGGACAGGCAGGACATGGCTCTGCCACTCATCTACTGCAGTGACTCGAGGCAGATCTGCAAATCGAGAAGGTTCTAGTCGATTTCTAAAGTCGTTTCAGTTCCAGTGCTCTCTGCTACACCCCGGAGAGCTAAGACCCACCTGCCACTCCCTCCCTCCACCAACCTTACCCTGAGACTTCCACAATGGGTGGGAGTAGAAGGAGGCGTGGATCTAACTCCTAGCAAGTCTCAGGCTGCAGGGTTCCCAAGGTTTACTCTGCTCTGCTCAAGACACTGTTCCTTCCCTGCTTGTAACTCTGTAAAACTCCATTTTCTTTCCATACCAATGTAAATGAGAAAAACAGAAACAAAAACAGTAAGCCTGACTCTGAAAGAGGCTGATCCTTTATACTTTGACCGGCTGTTACTTGTGCCCTCTTTGCACAACTGCACCCTTAGCTGGGAGGGTAGGAAGGCTTCGCTCTCTTCAGCCTCCACACGGTCACCCGCAAAGAGGCCATCCCTGCACCTTCCCTCACCCTTCAGCCTGCTCTCCATAAAACAGCCAAAGTCTTCTCATTGTTGTTTTTGTTTTTCTTTTGTTTGTTTGTTTGTTTGTTTTTGTTTTTGTTTTTCGAGACAGGGTTTCTCTGTGTAGTCTTGGCTGTCCTGGACTCACTTTGTAGACCAGGCTGGCCTCCAACTCAGAGATGCACCTGCCTCCGGAGTGCTGGGATTAAAGGCGTGCGCCACCACCGCCCAGTTCTAGCCAGAGTGATTTTAAAGGCCAAACTAGGCCATGTGGTTTTTCTGTTCAAAACCTTTGGTTGCTTCAAGCTCCCTTTTAGTAAAGCCAAGAGCCCTTGCCGGGCTGTGTTCCTGAACCTAGGGCACTGCTTGGGGCAGTTCAACAGCTCATTCCAGCCGCCGCTCCCAACAGACAAAACTCATACAAGCTGTGCACACACCCCTCTCCAGTCACAAGACGTTCAGCCGAGACACATGTGCCACCTCTCACCTACGATGTCCTCAATCAGAAAGTGGAGTCAGAAGAATCTTAAGTTCCAAGCCATCTCTCAAACCAACCTCACCCACCCAAACAAACAAAAATCATTTTTAAAAAATAGTTTTTAAAAAAAGATTTATTTATTTATTATGTATACGGTGTTCTGACTGCATATAGGATTGTACAACAAAAAAAGGGCATCAGATCACATTATAGATGGTTGTGAGCCACCATGTGGTTGCTGGGAATTGAACTCAGGACCTTTGGAAGAACAGCCAGTGCTCTTAACCTTTGAGCCATCTCTCCAGCCCAACAAAAATCATTAAAAAAATGTTTTTTATTGCATTTATACTCACTTATTTTACCTAGGTATGAGTATTTGCTTGCATGCAGGTCTGCACCTGGGGCATCCTTGTGACCACAGAAGGCAATAGATTCCACTAGAGTTATGAATAGTTATGATAGGGGCTAAAAAAAAAAGGCTCAGTGGTTAAGGACAGTGGCTGCTCCTCTAGGTCCAGTGTTCAATTCCTAGGAACCCATGGCAGTTCACAACCACCTGTAATGGGATCCAATGCCCTCTTCAGGCATGCAGACATACAAAAAGAACACTCATATATGTAAAATATATAAACAAACAAGCTCTCTCTTTTTTTAAATGGCCAGTTGTGAGCTGCTATGTGAGTGCTGAGAACTGACCCAGGGCTTCTGAAGAGCAAGTGCTCTTATGCAACGAGCCACCTCTCCATCCATTTAAAACGTTGCCCAGGCTAGCCTCAAATTTGCTCTGTAGCCAAGGATAAACTTCTGATCTTTGTCCCTCCCCCTCCCAAGTGCTAGGATTACAGGTGTGCACCACCACATTTGGCTTAGAAGTGCATCTCTGAGACAATCATGAAATGGGGGTTCAGAGCCACCCGAGCCACCCAGTTCTCTGCCACAGGAGGCATGTGCCAGCAGGTAGCTTATTCAGCAATCACTGAATGCCAGCTGCTGGCATTCTCTAAAGTCTGGAAACCTACGACACACACACCCCAAAGCCAGAAGGCAAGGAACAGGTCAAGACAGAGTGCATCTAAACCCAGGAATGTGAACGGCGGGTGGCAAAGAATCCTATAACAAGGTAAGGGCAGTCTGGGGAGAGTTCAGGCACTTTTGAAAAGCTCTTCAGGCTTATTTTTGTTGTTTTGTTTCCCCTACTCATCTGTAGCAAATTCCAGACGACTGCACAGAAGTCAAATCAACAGCCCCTGGAGACTGAAGTACTGGGTTGCCCAAAAATAAAAAAAGGAAGGAGTGCAATAGCGTTTCACCTTCAGACATCCCCAGACACCCACTAATGAGCCAGGTGTGGCTCTCCCAGGCTCTCCTCATGAGCCCTGCCTCTGACCCACAAAGCTCATATCCCAGGGACAGGGCTTGGTTCAACTTTAGTGCTCAACCTCAGCCATGGTGCCCACTAGCCAGCCCTGCCACCCATCCTGCTTCAACTCACCCAGTCAGGTCCAAGGCTTTTTTGTTGTTTTTTATTTCAGAGACAGGATTTTTCTGCATAGCCTTGGTTGTCCTAGACTCATAGACCAGGCTGGCCTTGAACTCACAGCAATCCGCCTGCCTCTGCCTCCCAAGTGCTGAGATTAAAGACATGCATCCAAAGCTCTTGCACATGCACAAGGTGAGGGCAAGGGGGATGACAGAAACACCTGGCCAGCTACTAAGATCAGGCCATGATGGCCGTGGCAGCCTATGGCAGGCAAATTTCTGGTACTATGACCTCCATGATAAAAACCTCCAAGTTTCTTGGGATCAAGCAAAGAGATGGCATTTGCTGAAGGTTTGTTACTTGGCTCTGACACAGACCTTAAGCTTAGGTCACACACTTCTCCCTGTCCTTCATGACCACAGAGGTCCTGAGTGAATGAGCACCGTGGAAGCCAGCCGTGAGTTTCCCTGGAAACAGCCCTGTGCTCTGCTTCTCTCACCAACTGCCATGCTGAAGTTACAACCCAGAGCAGCCCTAAACTGACAATGGAGTCACATTTCTCCAGTCCAAGCTCTGGGAGCCTCAAGCAGAATGGCCTGGGCAAAGAGAAGCTGACTGTACCCCGCTTCCATGCCGCAGCATGCCTCTGAAGGCCCCTGAAAGCTGGGAACTTCTCATGCAGCACACAGTACCTTGTGACGTTCACGTATTTATAAACTGGCACACAATCATCTCCCTAATTAAAATGTAATCCTCTCTGCAAGATCTCTATCCTTTACTGACCTGGGGCCTGTCTTTATTCCCATCTCCAGATCAGGATGGATGTTCCATGTTCCATCATGCATATTGACTTGAACCTCGATCAGAGACATCCCTGTATCATTTCTGCTGTCCAGTAGGATTGGTGTCTATCTATGCACTACAGTTAGCTGGTCAAATGTGCTATCGCGTGATATGCACCTATGATCCCAACCCTTAAGACCCGAAGGCAAGAAGATCAGAAGTTCAAGGCCACCCACGGGTAGTCTGGGCTATGGGAGTTCTAGCTACTGGGGGTGGGGGTCATCAAGAATGAATCTCTACCAAAGCCACATCTACTACTTTCTCTGTGTGCAGTGCCTATTGTCACCGTCCCCACATACCCCAAATAAGGACTGGAGGGGACGTTAATGAAAATAAATGAAAGGTTATGGGTAAGTCACAGACAAGCCACAAAGTTGTCTGCTAAACCTGTTTCTCCAAAGCTAGGCCAAGCCTCTTTCAAAAGAACTCCAAAGGATAGGAGCCGGGTGTGGGGGCACACGCCTTTAATAGCAGTACTCAGGGAGGCAGAGGCAGGCAGATTGCTGTGAGTTCAAGGGCAGCTTGGTGTACAAAGCCAGTCCAGGACAGCCAAGGTTGCACAGAGAAGCCCTGTCTTGAGGAGGGAAAAAAAAAACTCTGAAAGACACCCAGAAGGAGAAGGAAGAAGCCGATGATGTCAAGGACAGAAATAAACCTGGAGAAAATTGAGTTGTCACACAGACCAGGCAAAGAAAGCTGGAAGTGCAATAAAGGACAACTAAAAACGTGTGCATTTAAAAAATAAATAAAATATATGTGTATGTGTAATATCACACACACACACACACACACACACACACACCACCGTATTTTCCAGTGTATTAAGACAACTTTTAACTTCAAAAAATCCATGCCAAAGTCCGGGGTTGCCTTATACACCGGGTCCTGACCTGCAGCTTGCTTCCCCTTGCTTCTATGTAAGGTGCATATAGTGGGGTGCCAAGGCCGATTCCCCGCTCTGTGCGGGAGTATGAAGCAGGGAGGAGCAGGCTGCACACATCTTCCTGTACCTGGAGGAGGAGGAGGAGGAGGAGGAGGAGGTGGTGGTGAGTGCAGATTGGCTCTCTACCAGAACCCGCCCACTCAACTTGGAGGGTCTTCAGGTGAGTGGGGAGAACACCTTGAAGGGGGAGTGTGGGCTGGCACTGGCTGTCTGCAGCATTTAATAAAGCACCTGGTGTCTGTGCCCTGCCTGCAAATAGACACATGGCCGGGTCTGCTGCACAGGGTGTGTGTTGGAAGAGGGGTAGTCTTTACGGTGAGTATATTCCAAACTCTGTATTTTTAACTGGAAAAGTTGGGGGTCATCTTATATGCCCAGTTGTCTTATATGTCGAAAAATACACATTTACTCACTCTCTCCTCCACTATATATGTATGTATATATATATTATTGTTTTTTAGATTTTGTGTAGGGGAAGAGGAGAGTGTTGCGTGTGTGTGTGTGTGTGTGTGTGTGTGTGTGTGTGTGTGTGTGTGTGTGTGTCTGGTGCTGGAGGAAGCTGGAAGGCCTTGGATCTCAGGGAACTGGAGTGACGGATGGTTTAAGTCACCATGTGGGCGATGAGAAGCAAACCCTGGTCTTCTGAAAGAGGAACATGTGCTCTTAGCCACCAGCTCCAGGCCTGTATGTACACTCTTTATACTTGGATTTCTAGTGACTGTACGGTTTGAAATACAATTTTTTTTTATCATTTCATAGAACACGGAAACCTGTCTTTTAAGTTATACTGTTAGTACAAAGGACAGTTCTTTGTGGGCCAGTAAGGTAACCAGCTAGGAAAGGCACTTGCTGTCAAGTGTGACTGCCTGAGCCAGAGCCCCAGGAGCCCCAGCAAAGACACAACTCTCAAGCTGTGCTCTAACCCCCTCACACCTGCTGTGGCATGCAGGGACCTACACACAACACACACATAAGTGTTATCTTGAGGGGGATAGCTTCAAGTGTTTTGGGGAAACATATCATTAAGAGTACCCCCCAAACTGGACTGACATAGGAGAAACACCTGTCTGATAAATCGATGCACTCCTCTTGGCTACTGGGAAGAGTCCCTGATGTTGATACAGGTAGGAACCACCTTGGCACAAAGGCCAAGTGTTCTATGGGAACAGTCAAAATAGTTTTATTTCACATTCATTTATTTTATGGGCCAGGTGCACACATGGCACAGTCAGAAGACATGTGAGGAGTTGGCTTCTCTTTCACCAGGTGGATTCCAAGAGTCAAGCTCAAGTCTTCACACTTGGTGCCAAGTGCCTTGATCTGCTGAGCTAGCTCAGTGGCCCTTAAAATTTCATCTTTATGTCCTATTCCTCATCCACCATTCACATGGACTTAATTCTTTGAAGCCAGGGACCTGGTGGGCTCTGACCAGTAAAAACGGGTTTTGCACTTATGTATGTCAGGTGACCTGGACTGTGAGGTGCCATCACTAACATGGTGGTTTCTCTGAAGAGCAAGAGCTCCTCCTCTAAAGATGTGGGTCTTCAGACTGAGCACTCTGCTATTTGCATCTCACACCCTGAATGAAATCACTGGTTTAACAATGTTTAACCACTTATTTAACATGGAATGGCTGGGGCTGGAGAGACGGCTCAGAGCAGAGCTGGCTGCTCTTTCTAAGGTCCTGAGTTCAATTCCCAGCAACCACATGGTGGCTCACAACCATGTATAATGAGATCTGGTGCCCTCTTCTGGTGTACAGGCACACATTCGGGCAGAATACTGTATAATAAATAAATAAACAAATAAATCTTTTAAAAAATAAATAGCAATAAATTTTTTTAAATTAACATGAACAGTCAACCTTTTCTGTGACCTTTCTCTATTTAGAGTAAAAATTTTGTTGGGTTGTTTTTATGGGGAAGAGACAATTTCATATAACCCAAGCTCCTAAGCTGCCTCCAAGCGCCAGCTAGGGATGACCTGTGATCCTCCTGCCTTCACCCGTCCCCAATGCTGAGATTATATGATTGCACCACCACACCCAGTTCTAGGTGCCAGACAAGTACTCTCCCACTGAGATCTGAACCCCACCCCTTCCTTGAATTTACAGTGTCCCCAGATTCTGGAACTAACTCCACAGGGGACTTGAGACTCCTACAGTTCATGACTACCTCTCCTGCAATACTGTGACTGTTTATAAACAGTGTCTTTAATAAAGCTGGATATGTGACTTGGGCAGGAGGGGCTGACAGGTTTTGGCCATTTCCCACACATAGCTGACCCCAGAACTGGTTCAGGAACACCCTTAAAGGACCAGAGCAAAACTGGTGACATTTTCCCTTTTGTTAAAATGCAAAGGAAGCTGATGAAAATCTAATTAAATGCCTCACTGCTACTAAGCACCTTCCAGAAAGAGCCAGGGTTTAGGACTCTCTTTTAGCATAATTAGGGGCTTGACTTCGAAAGGAGCTTTGGCTCTCTGTTTCTCTTCTGCCTTCTAAAGCACAGTACACGGTACCCACTACTGGGATGGTAGCAGCTTTTAGCAGTGTGCTGAGAACACAAACCCATGCTTTTACAGACAATTATTATCTGGTTGGTTGTAAGCCTTAGCCTTTTTAGGGCCGGCTATTTCTCTAACCCTATGCAATTCCTTGCATCAAATGCAGACCTAGAGAAACGCACAGGTAAGCTGGCCATTGCACTCCGTTGCAAAGTGTCTTCCTAGGATGCACAAAGCCCTGTGCTTGATCCCCAGCACCTCACAAACCCAGTCACGGTTAGCACTTCTGGGGGAAGGGTCAGAAAATCAAGGTCACCCTCAGCATGAACTGGGTTAGAGGGCAGCCTGGAGCACATGAGACCCTGCCTCAAAAAAGAGTAAAGAAAGAGAGAAAGGAGAAAGAACAGCAGAGTGAACAAAGAGGGAAGAGAAGAGAGGTGGAGGTCAGAGGATGGAAGCAGAAAGGAGGGGAAAGCCCTGGATGTTTCCATATTTACTGAAGTTACTTTCACCACAGATGGTTCCTCAGTGTGGATAGGGCAAATGGCCAGGGTTCCACAGACATGCAGCAGTTAAACACAGAAGATAAAGAGACTCAGGATGAAAATGGACTACAGTAGTCTATCTTTTTTTGTTGTTTTTTGTTTTGTTTTGTTTTCAGAGACAGGGTCTCTCTGTGTGGCCTGCGCTGTCCTGAACTCACTTTGTAGGCCAGGCTGGCCTCGAACTCACAGAGATTGTATCACTAAAGGGAAAAAAAAAAAAAAAAAAGAAGACAGATAATAAAGTGGGAACGAATACTGTGCAAAGTCATAAAGAGTTGAGTTACAGACCACATAGTTTATTGGCCAAGGTCATGTGCAGCTGGGAAGTAATTTATTCGGCTGCAGCATAGTGAACAGTCGAAGTCATAAGGAGTGACATGGAGAAAAGAGGAGGTAGAACACGGAGCACCTTAACAACTACAGGGGGTTAACACGGTCAGACAGCGCCAGAGAAAAGACCACTCTGGCAGCAGTGCCACAAACTCAAAGAAGGCAAAACCGAGAGCAAAGACTACTTGAAAAGTACAACAGTACAAATGAGAAGTCAGGGTTCTTAGCCAGGGGCTAGAAACAGTTAAGAGCACTGGCTGCTTTTGCAGGGGACCCTGGCTGGGTTCCCAGTACCCACAGAGTGTGGCTCATGACGTCTCTAACTACAGCAAGGGATTCAGTGCCCTCTTCTGGCTTCCACAGGCACTGCACACATATGGTACACTTTCAAAGATGCAGGCAAAATGCACATATACATGAAAAATAAGTTAAATCCTTTTTTTTTTTTTTTAAAGTTCTTGGTAGCAGGAGGTAGCAACAGAAGACAAATACATTTGAAACATCAATATGGTACAATTCACTGGACACTAGCACTTGTGGCAGGAGGATCTGAGTTCAAAAACAGCCTGGTCTACAGCCAGATGTGCAAAACTATGAAGTTCAACAGCCAAGAGCGAGCTTGGAAACCACCTGGGCAAACAGTGACTGAAGCTCAAAAGGAACCAAGATAGCCTCAGATGGCAGAAACGACCGCGGCCTCTGCCACATCCAGCCTTCCCTTTTCTTCTAAGCAAACCCCCATTTTGTTTAAAACTGGGGAGACAGAATATGAAATGTATTTCAGCAAAGATGGCTGTTCCTCAGTCCTAGGGAATGCAAAGTGACCTAAGATGTGACTTGCTCATTAACAGTCATGCAGAAATGGCCATCGGTAAGATGTGGGGCACATTCCTAGGAGCGTCTAAGAATGTTTTCTTTAACCTTTAAGTAAGAACATGAGTGTTTTCTTGTCCAGCTTTCAGTTGATTATACAAAGACGAAATGCTGAGCCTGCAGTGGTGGCTTATGACTATAATCTCAAAACTCCCGAGGCCATAGCAGGGGGACGGCCAAGCATGTAAGACCCTATCTCAAAGAAACAACAACAAAATCAACGTACGGGATGGCTCAGTCACTGAAGCACTTGCCTTGAAAGCACAGGACCCACCTAAAGATAACCAGCTATGGCTGCACCTGCTTGTGACCTGCCATGGTGAGAAAGTAAAGACAAGAGCCTTTTAGGTTCACTGTTCAGCCAGTCTACAGACTCACCAGGGAGCTCCAGGCTAAGAACCTGACTCAAGGTGTCATTCTGTGGGTTTGTTTTTTTGTTTTTTGTTTTTGTTTTTTGGAGACAGGGTTTCTCTGCATAGCCTTGGCTGTCCTGGACTAACTTTGTAGACCAGGCTGGCCTCGAACTCACAGCGATCCACCTGCTTCTGCCTCCCAAGTGCTGGGATTAAAGGTGTGCGCCACCACTGCCCAGCAAGGTGTCATTCTCAAGGATACCCAATTATCCTTCAGCCTACACATCACACACACACACACACACACACACACACACACGCATGCACACACACGCACCACACTCTCATGCACGTATACGAACACACACACAGAGCACACTCCCATACACACACAGAGCACACTCCCATACACACACAGAGCACACTCCCATACACACACAGCACACTCCCATGCACACACACAGAGCACACTCCCATACACAGAGCACACTCCCATACACACACAGAGCATACTCCCATGCACACACACAGAGCACACTCCCATGCACACACAGAGCACACTCCTATAAACACACTGGGCACACTCCCATACACACACAGAGCACACTCCCATGCACACACAGAGCACACTCCCATGCACACACAGAGAGCACACTCCCATGCACACACAGAGCACACTCCCATGCACACACAGAGCACACTCCCATGCACACACAGAGCACACTCCCATGCACACACAGAGCACACTCCCATGCACACACAGAGCATACTCCCACGCACACACAGAGCAAAAACCAAACCCCAAACTCCTAGAGGTCAGAAAGAGGACTCAATGTTAAGAGGGCTTGTGGCTTTTGCAGAGGACCTGCCCTCTACTACAAAGCTCAGTTCAGTACTTACCTGGTGGCTCCCAATTCTAGGACACCCCTCCTCCAGACACTGATGACACCACACACATACTGCACATAAATACACATAGGCAAAACACTTGTACACATAAAAATAAAAACCATTTTTTGGGGGTGGGAGTGTTCAAGACTGAGTGGTTTCTCTGTGTAGCCTTGGCTGTCCTCAAACTCAGAGATCCACCTCCTCTGCCTCCCTGGGTGCTGGGATTAAAGGAGTGTGTCACTATGTCTAGTAAAAATAAAAATCTTAAAAACAAAAGTGAGGATGATGAGCACTCTGCATCCTAATCAAAGAAAGTGAAGGGCACACAGAAGAGCTCTAGCTGCTGTGAGGCTGAGATGGTAGGACTGCAATGTAAGAAAGGTCAGCCCAGCTACACACTGAGACACACAACAGCCTCCCCCCCAAAAAAGAGGAGAAAAATGGGAGAAAACAGGTCATTTAAAAACAAGCCACTGGCCGGGCGTGGTGGCACATGCCTTTAATCCCAGCACTCAGGATGCAGAGGCAGGCAGATTGCTGTGAGTTCAAGGCCAGCCTGGTCTACAGAGTGAGTCTAGGACAAGCAAGGATACACAGAGAAACCCTGTCTCAGAAAACAAACAAACAAACAAAAAAAGGACAAGCCAGTAGATTAAAGCAAACACTTCTTTTTTGAAAATTACACATGAAACCTACTTTTTAGCTGTCTTCAAGTGAGCAACTCAAGAGCATCAGGTGTATTTACACTGCGGTGCCATGGTCACCAGATCCATCTCTGGACTTTTCAACTGAAACTGTACTTGTTCAACAAAAACCCCTGTTCACAAGCTGGGCTGTAGACCTGCATACAGTATGTGCAGGACCCGGGCTTCCAAGGCCAGTACTGTGGAAAGAAGCCTCCTCCCTCCACGCAGCCACTGGCAGCTGCCATTCCTTCCTCAGTGTGTGTGTGTGTGTGTCTGTGTGTGTACACGTGCCGTGGGTCACGTGTGGGGGTCAGAGGACACTCTTTAACAATTTCTTCCACCATGTGGGCTCCAGGGAGCAGACTCGGGTTGCCAGGCCTGGCTGCAAGCATCTTTATCTGCTGAGCCATCTCACTGTTCTCCTTTTGTACGTACTGGGTCTTTGCCATCTTGACACAAACTATGATCATCTTTGAAGAGGGAAACTCAACAGAGAAAATGCCTCCATCGGACTGGCCTGTAGGCAAGTCTGTGAGACACAGCCTTGATTGGTGAATGTCATCTTAGCCCACTGTAGACAGTGCCACCTCTGGGCTGGTGGGTTCTCTAGGAAAGCAGGCTGAGCAAGCCAGTGAGCAGCGCCCTTCCATGATCTGTCAGTACCTGCCTCCAGGTAGGTTCCCGCCTTGAGTTCCCTTCATGACAAACTAGAAGCTGTAGATGAAATAAACCCTACTCTCTCAGGTTCCTTTTGCTACGGTCCTTATCAGCAACACACGCTCAGACAGCATTCCTCTTCCTGGATGCAGCACTTCCTGGATCTACCTCACAGGAGACAGCATCTGCCTTTTTATATCTGGCTCATTCCAGTCATATTTCTTACTGCTTTAGTAAGTTTAAAAACACCCTCAGCTACGTATCAAGTTCAAGGCTTCTGAGCTACATAGGACCCTCTCTGGAGAAAAGAAATTCTAACTGGGTGTAGTGTGGTGAGAAACACCTTTAATTCCAGCCTTATTGAAGCAAAGGCAGGTGGATCTTTGTGAATTTGAGGTCAGCCCAGTCCACATAGCAAGTTCCAAGCCAGCTAGAGCTACATAGTGAGACCCCCATCTCAAAAAAAAAAAACCTTTGGAGCCAGAGATGGCTCAGTGGGTAAAGTCACTGGATATAGTGGCTATGATGGCACTTGCCTTGGATTATGGGTATGCTTTGCCTGTTTATATGGCTGTGCACCACGAAGGTGCCTGGCACCTGAAGAGGGAGCTGGGTCCCTGGAACTGGTACAGACAATTACGAGTTGTCACGTCAGTGCTGGGAACTGAACCTGGACCCTCTGGCAGAGCCGTCAGTGCTCTTACCTTAACGTAAGCCATTTCACCAGGTCCTGCGCTATTCCTTAAGATCCGAACATCTTACAACTGCCCCAAGTGCAGGTATTCGGTGACTCTATCTCCAGCTGTGGAGAGCCCAAACACTACGACTTCCTCGGTACAACAATCATTTAGACCCCTCGGCTGTCCAATGACTGGTCCAACCTGAGGCCCACAACACCACAAGAGGGAGTCCGCGCCTGACTGGCCAGGAACCAAGGAACCAGAGGCTGGGTAGCCCAAAGACCAAGGATAGTGCTGAACACGACTGACTGACAAACAAGCAAGACTTTATGAAATGACTCCTAATGATATGCTGCTACACTCATTGGTGCTGAATCCAACTGTCATCAGAGAGGCTTCCAGCAACTGACGGGAGCAGATGCCGAGACCCGCAGCCAAACATCAGGCAGAGCTCCAGGAACCTGCAGAAGAGGGAGAGCAAGGACTGTAGGAGCCAGAGGGGTCAAGGACACCAGCAGAGTGTGGCCTACAGAACCTACTAAGCAGGGTTCACAGGGGCTCAGAGACTGAAGCGACAGCATCCTGTATGGATCTAAGCTAGGTCCTCTGCAACATGAAATGATTGTCGGCCGGGTGCTTCTTGTGGGAATCCTAAGAGTGGGAGTAGGGATGGCTTTGACCCCTTCCACCTGTTCTTAGGACTTTTTCTCCTACTAGATGCCTTGTCCAGCCTTGACAGGAGGGTTTGTGCCTAGTTACTGTAACTTGTCCTGCTGTGTTCTGTTGTTGTCCCTGGGAAGACAGCTCTGTTCTCAAGGGAAATGGAGGAGGAGGGATCTGCGGGGGGGGGGGGGGGGGGGTGCTAGGGGGACTAGAAGGAGTGGAGGAAGGGGAAACTGTGGTTGGTCTGGATATAATGTATGAGAAGAAAAACGAAAAAAGAAAAGTTTTAAAAATCACAGAAAACCAGCCGGGCCTGGTGGTGCACGCCTCTAATCCCAGCACTCAGGGATTAGGGAGGTAGAGGCAGGTGGATTACTGAGTTTGAAGCCAACCTGGTCCACAAAGTGAGTCCCAGGCAGCCAAGGCTACACAGAGAAACCCTGTCTCGGGAAAGAAAGAAGAAAAGAAAGAGAAAGGGGAAAGAAAGAAAAAAAAGAGGGAGAAAAAAGTCACCGAAAAATCTATCAGTAACCTTGGGTAGACATCCAACCTGACCCTTGGTACAGATCAAGACGGGGAGCTCACAGCAAACCAGACTCTGGATAAGACCAAGCACAATAGCAGCACGTAGGCAGGGCTGGAGAGACAGCTCGGTGGCTGAAGCACTGGCTGCCTTCAGAGGACCCAACTTCAGTTCTCTGCACCAATATGGCAGCTTGCAATTGGGTTAACTCCAGTCCCAGGAGATCAAACAACTTCTGGCCTGCACACTCACCACAGGCATGTGGTACACAGATGTGTGAACAGTCAAAACACCCATATACTGTAATATTTCTTTTTCTTTTTAAAGAGCCTAAAGAAACAGAAAACTGTGGTTTATTGGTACTTGTCTGTTTCATGTCATAGGGAGGTAAAGCTTCCCAAAGAGCCTCTGATGCACCCAGGTCGGCTGGACACGCCCATCACAAAGCCGGTGCCTGCTTAGGCAGGACCTGAATGACTAGAACCTGGACCCATCTGCTCAGATTTGTAGCTGCAGTCCTGGCATCATTTTCTGTATATGCCATAATAGGGGAAAGGCTGGGAATCCTGCACTGACTGTGCCCTCCATCTGCAGGGTCATGCCACACCTTTCTTGCCCCTGCACTACTGTGCCCTCCATCTGCGGGGTCATGCCACACACTTCATGTCCCTGCACTGACTGTGCCCTCCATCTGCGGGGCCATGCCACACACTTCATGTCCCTGCACTACTGTGCCCTCTATCTGCGGGGCCATGCCACACCCTTCTTGTCCCTGCACTACTGTGCCCTCTATCTGCGGGGGCCATGCCACACCCTTCTTGTCCCTGCACTACTGTGCCCTCTATCTGCGGGGCCATGCCACACCCTTCTTGTCCCTGCACTACTGTGCCCTCTATCTGCGGGGCCATGCCACACCCTTCTTGTCCCTGCACTACTGTGCCCTCTATCTGTGGGGCCATGCCACACCCTTCTTGTCCCTGCACTGACTGTGCCCTCCATCTGCAGGGCCATGCCACACACTTCTTGCCCCTGCCAAAGCTCGAGGACTGACTGAGGCTAGTAACTGAGACACTTTCTGAAAATCGTTCCACCGAGGATGACAAGACATGTGGTGTCAAGGCAGAGAGCAATCCATGGCGGCCCCAGTCCTCTTCTCAATTTGACAAACTGGAGAAGTGGTTTCCATGTTCTCATAGCCCTCATGTTCCTGAGGGCTGAGAGGGTGCCAGGAGGCAGGCAGGGTATACACCTGTAACCACAGCACATGGGCACAGTCGGGCTACTACAGTCTACATTACTAATCTAGGATGCAGGCAACCCTCTCTGAAAAAGGGTAGAGGTGGCTATCAGGCAAAAGCACTGTTTTATTTCCCCATGCAGGGTTTCTCTGTGTAACAGCTCTGGCTGTCCTGGACTTGCTTTGTAGACCAGGCTGGCTTTGAACTCACAAGAGATCTGCCTCCTTGATCCAAAGTGCTGGGATTAAAGTAGTGCACTACACACCCAGCTAAAAGCACTTATTACCAAGCCTGAAAATGTGAGTTCAACCCCCAGGACTAACATAGTGGAAGGTGAAAAAGAACAACTTGTCATCACACAGACATACACACAACAGCAGCATGTACACCCTCTCACATCAATACTGTAATTAAATCTTTAGAAAAACAGTGAAAGCAAATAAAACATAAATTTATAAAATGTGAAGGTGGAGCTGGAACGTTGGGTGAGCAGCTACAGCACTTGTTGCTCTCACCGAGAACTCAGGGCAGGCTCCCAGCACCCATGTGATGGCTCACAGCCATCCAGGAACTCCAGGTCCCGGGATGTGACACCTTTTGTCCAACCTCCACAGGCACCACACATGGTGCATATACAGACATGGAAGCAAAACATATACATAAAAATAAATCCTTTTTTTTTCCAAACAGGGTTTGTCTGTGTAGACCAGGCTGGCCTTGAACTCAGAGATCCTCCTGCCTCTGACTCCCGAGTGCTAGGACTAAAGGCGTGCGCCACCGATCCTGGGGAGTTGGGAGTGTAAATGTGAGTGCAGGTGAAACCAGAAGAGACTGAGCCTTGCCAATATACCTAAGTGCAGTGGCGTACACCTGTAATTCCTGCACTTGTGAGTTCGAGGCTAGGCTGGTCTACAAAGTGAGTCCAGGACAGTCAAGGCTACACAGAGAAACCCTGTCTCGAAAAAACCAAAAAAACAAAAAACAAAAAAAAAAAGAAAGGAAGAGAAAATGTCTAATATAGGCACTATGTAGGAACAACTGGTGAACCATCTCTCTAGACTTAAAAGAAGAAGTTTCCACTTTTATTTGGTGTACAGGTGGTTGGTGTACGTGGGTAGATGTATGCTATGTTACACATGTGCAGGTTAAAACACAGCTGGTGCATCTGATGGCTTTAGGTGACTCTTATGAAACAGTCATTTGACCACAGGCTGAGAAGCACTGTGCTAAGCCTGACGCCTCACTGGTCCCTAAAGCTTTCGTTTTGCTTCTTTGGTTGGTTTTTTAAAGGCATGGCCTCTGAGCCCACAGACAGCTCAGTGGTTAAGGCCAAGTTCAATTCCCAGCACCCACACGGCAGCCTGCAACTGTACCTCCACTTCCAACAGATCTGAGTCGCTTACACAGACATTCATGAAAGCAAACACCAATGCACATAAAATAAAAATTATTTAAAATTAAACAAGGAAAAGAAAGATAGGATCTCGCTATCTAACTCAGACTAGTCTCAACTCACAGAGGTCTGCTTGTCTCTACCTCCTGAGTGCTAGGATTAAAGGTGTGTCACATGCCCAAGGAAGCCTTCATTTTTCAAACTCTTTCCAAATTTTCTCCAATTCCTCTTATTATGGCAGTGTTTCATTAGCTCTCTATTCATTCCCTGCAGATCTTGCCATGGAAAAGGCTCGAGAGAGTCTCTGGGCTTTAACACACATGAGACAGACACTCCAAGCCGACCATGTTTTAAGGGACAGAACTGAAAAGGCAGTCAATGGAGACCCTGAATTACCAGGAAACCAAGTCCCTAAATTCAACCAGGGGGTTCAATCATCACCTCCAACTCAGTGACCTTCACTTTTCACATTCTTGTTTTGTTAAATGGGATCTCATTTATCCCAGGCTGGCCTCAGATTCAATGTGTAGCTGAAAATGTCTTTGAAGTTGTTTAAAAAAGTATTTATTTTATGGATTCTGGTGTTTGCCTGCGCTTCTGTCTGTGCACATGCGTGCCTGGTGTCTGCAGAGGCCAGAAGAGGACGTCAGATCCCCAAGACTGGACTTACGGATGGCTGTGAGCTGCCATGTGAGTGCTAAGCATCAAATCCAGGGCCTCTGGAAGAACAGTCTATACTGTTAACCACTGAACCATCTTTCCAACCTCAATCTTTAACCTCTGATCCTCCTGCCTCGATCTTCCCTGCTGGGTCCAGAGCACCAAGGAAGCACTCTAGCAACAAAGATTAGAGTGGCCCACGCCTGTAGTCCCAGCGCTCAGGAGGCAGATGAATCTCTGTGAGTTCAAGGCCAGCCTCGGCTACAAGTGAGTCCAGGGCAGCCAGGGCTACACAGAGAATCCCTGTTGAAAAACCAAAAAACAAACAAACAACAACAAAAACAAACAAACAAACAAAACCCCAAACACTACTCTGGGTCACTGATGTCCTCACTACTCTGGGTCACTGATGTCCTTCCATCTGAGAGGACGGCTCTCAGAGCTCCCTTGCTCCAGCTTCACCTCCTGCTTAAGCAGAAAGCGCTACCTCTATAAGCTAACACTGAAAAAAATAAAATGTCACCACTTTCATGGCACTGTATAGTTACTGTCGTAACTATCCTTTCACACAGACACCAAGCTGCTCTTCTGTGAACGTCTTCTCTTCTAGCCCTGTGTGTTCAGGCCACCGCTATTATGATGGTCAGTTATTAACTAGTTAACACTTGTTGGTGTGTGTCTTGCACATAGCTTAGTACCTAACATTTATCATGACTTAATTCTCAGGACAGCCCTGCTAGGTAGCCGCTACCGTTACGCTCTTTACGCACAGGGAAAACATCACCACGTGAGAACAAGTAATTTCACCAAATACACACAACACAACAGCCTCGACAGGAGATGACCCCACTCCCGTTCTGTCTGATCCTGCAGCCCACCTTCAATTACCACGGCATTCGGTCTCTAAAAGCACTGTTAGCCGAAGTGGTGAGAGGAGCCAAACACACTGGTATGTTCTGACTCTCAGACCTCTCGGTATCTATTTCCAGTTATGTGAGGAAGCAAACTCCAGTTTCTTTCAGCTACAACTTCAGCTTTAACAAACATGGTTTTAAAGAAGTATTGCCTTCTAATCAATGGAAATCACTTCTGTCCTTTAACTCCATTAAAAAAAAAAAAGAAAGAAAAAGAAAAGGTTTAGATGAACACACACTTCTCAATTGCTCAGCTATCTCCAAATATGTCAGGCCTTTTGTTTGCTTTTATTTAGTTAGTTTTGAGATGGTCTTGCTATGTAAGCCAGAATGGCCTTAAAAAGGCTATCCTCCTGCTGTACCTTCCTAGTGCCAAGATTACAACAGGACTGTGTCACCACACCAGGCCCTCCTACCCTTTTCCTTAAGCTGTAGCTAGAAACGTTGCAAAGCTCTATACATTCCTACCCCGTGTTCATCTTATAAAAGCAAGATTCTTAAGTCTCAAAAAAGGAAGTAGGGGTCTGTTATGGTGGCTCACACTTTAACCTCGGCACTCAAGTGACAGAGGCTGGTGGCTGTGAGACTGGAACCAGCAAGGGGACCACACATTGAAAGCCTGTCTCAAACAAACGACAAAGAGAGGAGGAAAAAGGGAAAGAGAGAGAGGAGGAGGAAAAGGGGAACGAGAGAAAGGAGGAGGAAGAAAAGAGAGAAAGGAGGAGGAGGAAAAGCGGCAGAGACTGAATATGTGACCCATGGGAGCCTTTCCCAGCTGCCTCCAAGGTCAATGACTCGAACCTAAGTGAATCCAGCCTTTCTAAAAAAAACGAGCTGTCACAATTTATTCAAACTCAGGTTCAATATATGAAAGACCAGTCCACTGACCACTGCCACACACAAGTGGAGACACTATCTCCAAACCGGTCTAAGACAAAATGGCAGCAAAGACAGTCTCCACCTATCTACCTGACTGGGGACGGAGGTGGAGGTATGCAGAGACTAGATTCTCTCCTGTTGCAATGACTCAAGCAATCAGACTCCCGCGGTAGATCTCCTCCCTATAAAATTTTCATGCCATAGACCCAAGGCTGACCCAATCCAAAGCAGCAGAGACAGGTTTTACATTACTCTTCTCCCTCACCCTAACGACCTCACAATATTTTCTTCTCACTCCTGACCACACACTCCTCCGCCACACTCTTCCTGTCCCAGAGACCAGCAGTAATATAACCCCAAATAGGAACAAGTCTCTCCAAAAAAGAGTCACCACTTTCCTAATCAGCCCTGAGTGTTGTTAACAGGGAACTTTACCTCCCTACCACCCCCTCCTTTTTTTCAAAGGACTGGCGTAAGCAATGGCTTCGTTTTCTGTTCCGGGAATCCTGGTACTTCCTAGAGAAAGAAAGCGGATTGGAAGACACAAACTCAGGGCCAGTGACAAGATGCTCCCTCCTACAAAAGACCGCCCCCGCTACGCCTGGGGGAGGAAGGCCCCACCTCTCTCCTCCAAGCTAGCTCAGGTCCCCCTCCCCCTTCTCCACCCTCCTCTCCACCCTCTCCCCACCTGCTGCCCTTCCCAACACCCCAAAGCAGAACGCAACCTCCACAAGAACACTGCGCAGCGGTAACCCACCAGTAGGCCCAGATGCTAAGCCCCAGTCCCCATGCCTCACGATGGGTGAGGGAGGGAATAACCACAGCAAGGCTTTTCTTTGGTTCCCCCCCCCCCCCAGCTCAGGCGGGGGAGGGAGGGAGAGAGAAAAGGCAGCATTCCTCATAGCCCTTAAACAGAAGGGAAGGGAAAGAGCCAAACAGCCACACCGCCCCCGCATCACCCCTCAACCCCCCCCTTCGCTTGCCTCCCCCTCAACCCCAACCCTCGAAAGCTCACCTCTGCAGCCCAGGTCGCCCCCTCGAGCGAGACCGAGGACAAATCGGTGCGCGCCCCCCGCCCCCACCCAAGCTTGGCGTCCTTCAGCTGCGGAGGCAGCAGTGGGGCTGGGGGTCCCCGCCCCCAGCTCTGCGAGGATTGCCTACCGCACCTCGCCGAGCAGAGCGGGCCGGACCGCGGCAAGGGGGGGCTCGGGCTCCTCGGCTCCCACCCACCCTGACCCAGCCTCTTCCCCGCCCGGACCCGCCTTCCCTCTCCAGCTCCGTACCAGTTCCTGCTCTCAGCGCCGGGGCTGCCACCGCCGCCTCCGCAGGTTCCGCCTGGCTCTCGGGCCGCTGCCTCCCGCTCCCCAAGCCGACCGCGGCGAAGCTGGTCCGCTGGCCCACTCCCCGGCTCCCTCCTTCCTTCCCTCCACCTAGCACCGGAAGCCGCGACGGCGACAGGAGCTGTGCTTGCGAACCCCCACCCCCAGCCCGGGACACTTCCCACCTCCACGATCGCGCGAGAAGTGCGCGGTAGCGAGCGGCAGCTCTCGCGAGAGCCATCACCATGGCAGCGGCTGCAGCAAAAAAGCCACCGGGTGCTGAAGCTGAGTCTAGGCGGGGGCCTGTGTGGGGGCTGGAGGATCCGAAGGCAGAGTGTGGAGATGGGGCTGTGGGGACCGAGGTGAGGCTCCGAGTTCCAGGACCTTGCTGCGTTCTGGCTGCACTGGAGACGGGGCGCGGGCCGGGGAGGCTTGGGCTTTCTTTAGTGGACCGTGCACAGCGAAAGCCATTGCCCTAGCCTACCCTACTCCAGCCTTCTGTCTAGTCAACGGCGCTGCACACGCACCCCATCTGCTTCGCCGCTCAACTCACTAATTCCTGAGGATAGTTTCTCTGAGATCCGGAAGAGGAGAGAGAATGATGCATTCAAGATGTTAAGGGAAACCTCTGGAACTGGGTCGTCTAGGAAGTTGAAAGAGAAAGGGCAGAGACGTAATTACTCAGACGCAGGTCTGATGAAGTCTCTCTAGATGCTTAATTGATTTTAGTATCCCAAGGAGAGAGCACCCACGTCCCTTCCTTCTTTCCCTTCTGCTCATCCTTTAACGTGACGGAGACACTGCCTGAGCCTAGTCACGAGCTGCTGCGTTAAAAGCTGCGCTAGAAGGGCTCTCCCTGAACACCGCGTTCTTTGCGTGCATGAAGTGTGAAAGATCACGTAGCTCCTCCCTAGAGCTTGACTCAGAATTGTCACTCTTACCTTCTTCCAAGAAATAGGCTGGAAAGTGGCCAATCAGTGTCTATTCCTTGTCACAGCCATCTCTGGTTTATACACTCACCAGACCCTCTTATACCAGTTTGTCTTCTGTGTGTTTACCTCAAGAATAACATGACTGAACAGATGATGGTGGTGCATGCTTTTAATCCCAGCCCTGGGACAGGGTTTCTCTGTGTAGTCTTGGCTGTCCTGGACTCGCTTTGTAGACCAGGCTGGCTTCAAACTCACAGCCTCTGCCTCCTGAGTGCTGGGATTACAGGCGTGTGACACCACGCCCAGCCTCGTTAGAACTTTTAATGCCTGAACTATCTCCCTAGCCCACAAGTCTGGGTTTTTTGTTTTGTTTTGTTTTGTTTTAACAATGTATTTATTTTTACTTCATGAGTGAGGTGGTCAGATCCCCTGGAACCGTCACAGACATTTGTGAGCTGCCATGGGGTGCTGGAAGTTGAACCCAGGTCTTCTGGAAGAGCAGCCAGTGTTCTTAACCACAGGTTTTTTTTTGTTTGGTTGGTTGGTTTTTTGTTTGTTTGTTTTGTTTTCCGATATAGGGTTTTGTTGTTGTTAAATTATATGTATTTCCTGTATTATTGGTAGGCCCAGCTAGGAATCAATTAAGACACAGACATTTGTTATATTTTAAAATAGCCTTAGTTGCTATTGGCATGGTGGCACATGCCTTTAATCCCAGCATTCGGGAAGCAGAGGCAGCTGGATCGTTGTGAGTTCAAGGCCAGCCTGGTCTACAAAGCAAGTCTAGGACAGCCAAGGCTACACAGAGAGACCCTGTCTCAAAAAACCAAAAAATAAAAATAAAATAAAATAGCCTTAGTTAACCCGGGGCAGGGCAGACATTAATGCTCTAATCTACTTCCCATAATGGGGCAGGTATGGGGTCCCTGCCCCAATCCCATGCCATCTGCTTCTAACAACTTTTATCAAGCTACCTCCCAAATACTTGCTCATGTTCTTCGCCTGGGCCAGATTCTCCATCCACACCGGCCATGTGCTTCTCTCCATCTAACCCATGGCTCAGGCCTTCCTCTCTTCCCTTCAGGTCTCTCCTTGGATGTCTCTTCTTCCTCCTCATGGTGGTCTTTCTTCTCTTTCCAAGGATTCTGCCCCCACCCCCAGCCTGAGTACCTTAGCCTACCTCTGTCTCCTCCGCTCTGCCCAGGTGGGATGGCTTTGTATTTATTAGCATCAAAATACATCAGACCATTCCCCAACAGGGTCTCTCTGTGTAGCCTTGACTGCCCTGTACTAGCTTTGTAGACCAGCCTGGCCTGGAACTCACAGCGATCCACCTGCCTTTGCCTCCTGAGTGCTGGGATTAAAGGTGTGTGCCACCATGCTTCACTCTGGGTTTTTGTTTTGTTTTGTTTTGTTTAAATAATTTATTCAGATTGTCATCCCCTCACTTGTCTCCTCCCATCCCTCCCTCCCTCTTTCACCCTATTCCCCTCCCCTAGGCCTGTAACAGAAGGGGACCTCCTCCCCCACCATATGATCACAGCCTATCAGGTCTCATCCTGGTAGCCTGCTTCCCCTTAGTGCCACCAGGTCTCCCCACCAAAGGGAAGTGGTCAAATAGGGGGTGCCAGAGTTCATGTCAGAGTCAGTCCCCGCTCTCCACACAGCTGTGGAGAATGTGCTGTCCATTGGCTAGATCTGGATAGGGGGTCTAGGTTTACTGCACGCATTGTCCTTGGTTGGTTCAGTAGTTTGAGCAGACCCCCCCCCCTCAGGTCCAGATCTGGCAGCTTTGATGGTCTTCTTGTAGGGTCCCAGGACCCTCTGGGTCCTTCCATTTCCCCATTCTCTCATACCTCTCTCACCTGGAGTTCCAATAGGAAGCCCCAACATCTATCCTAATCCCCCACTAAATGAAGACTCTCAGAGGACATCTCTGTTGTGCTAAAGTCCAATTATAAGTGAGTATATACCATGTGTATCTTTCTGGGTCTGGGTTAACTCACTCAGGATGATCATTTCTAGTTCCCACTCTGGGTTTTTAAAGTCAAAAGACTCTTCAAAATATAGTCACTGAGCTGGCTAGTTTTGTGTCAACTCACTCTGGTTGGAGTGATATGAGAAGAGAGAGCACCTGAGAAAATGGTTCCATCAGCTTACCCTGGGGTAAGCCCATGGGGCTTTGACTATAGTGTCACCTCTGAGCAGGTGGTTCTGAGTTGTATAAGAAATCAGGCTGAGCAAGCCTACATATGAACAGCCCTCCTTCATGGCCTCTGCTTCTGTTCCTGCCTCCAGGTTCCTGCCCCGACTTCCTGCCCTGACTTACAGCTCAGTGATGAACTGTGATCTGTAAAATGAAATAAACACTTTCCTCCTCAAGCTGCATTTTGTTAAGAGTGTTTTATGGGGGCTGGAGAGATGGCTCAGAGGTTAAGAGCACCAGCTGCTCTTCCAGAGGTCCTGAGTTTCAATTCCCAGCAACCACATGGTGGCTCACAGCCATCTATAATGTGATATGATGCCCTCTTCTGGCCTGCAGGTGTACATGCAGGCAAAGCACTGTATACAAAATAATAAATTAAAAAAAAAAAAAGAGTTTGTAACAGCAAAAGAAACCCTGAGCCAAATTGACAGTAGGTGGGAGTAGGATGTTGCTGTTATAGACCAGACCATGTGTTTCAGGAAGACTGTGGTAACATTTGAACCCGGGGGTGGAAAAGCCGTTGTGTGCTCAGAGCTCAGTGGGCTGTTGTGGGAACTTACGAAATAACACTGAAGCAGTACA
This sequence comes from Acomys russatus, assembly GCF_903995435.1. Taxonomy (NCBI): domain Eukaryota; kingdom Metazoa; phylum Chordata; class Mammalia; order Rodentia; family Muridae; genus Acomys; species Acomys russatus. The sequence goes on from NC_067153.1 coordinate 60,730,693, forward strand.
GAAATCTGAGAGCCCCTTAAAGATTGTACGTCTGACATTTTGAATTGAGAACCACTGACGTGCAGGTGCGGTGGCTCATACTCTGGAGGTAGAGGCAGCCAGCCTGATTGACATAATGAGTTCCAGGTCAGGCAGAGCTTTCTAGGGAGACGCCATCTCAAACTAATGAGCAACTAAAGTGAAACTTTTACTTTGCTTGGACAATTGATACTGGTCAGCTGGGGCTGAAGACTCAGCTGTGATGAACCGAACAGCAGTCCAGTGTGGTGGCGCACACCTTTAAGCCAGCACTTGGGAGGCAGAGGCAGGGGCATCTCTGAGTTTGAAGTCAGCCTGCTCTACTGGCACCACCTGTCAGGGTTACTGTCCCCAGGAAGGGGCGGGGGCGCTTTGGGTGAAGGTGTGCCATGGAATAACAGGCAAGGGCAGGAGTCACTGTAGAGCAGAGCTGGCCTGAGCCTAGGAGACCAGCTGGTAGAGTTGGAGGAATGGAGCACTTTGGGGTCCAGTGAATCATGTGTTGAACTTAGTTTTGCTTTGAGTTGTTTACAGTTGCCTTGGTTTTTCCTTTTTTAAAAAATTTATTTATTTATTTTATGTATATGAGTGCTCTGTCTGCATGTACACCTGCAGGTCAGAAGACGTCATTAGAGGGTAGAGATGGTTGTGAGCCACCATGTGGTTGCTGGGAATTGAACTCAGGGCCTCTGGAAGAGCAGACAGTGATCTTAACCTCTGAGCCACCTCTCCAGCCTGGTTTTTCCTTTTCAAAGTAATAAAGCATGTAACATTTTTTATTTTCCAAGACTCCACACTTAAGAAAATTTGGAATTTTACAGAGATTTTGGATATTCTAGAAAAACTTTGAGCTTTAAAAGAGACTTTGAATATTTTAAAAGAGACTGAATTTTTAAATGTTTGAATTTTTAACAACTGTAGGAAATTTAAACATTGGGATATTTTATGTCATTGTATTAATATTAACTTGCAATGTTGGGGCCACTGAGAAAGAAAAGGTTCTAGTTGAATGGTGATGTATTTGTGTGTCAAATTGACAAGGAGTCAGTTGATGTCAACTTAGTACAGGCTAAAATCACTTGGAAGAAGGATTCCCAATTGAGAAAATGCTCCACCAGACTGGCCTGTGGGGAATTTTTTTCTTGATTGATGATTGATGTGGGTGGGCCCAGATCGCTGCAGGAGTGTCACACCTGCATTTTATAAGAAAGTAGACGAGGGCTGGTTAGATGGCTCAGAGGGCTACTCTTCCTGAGGACCTGGTTTGATTCCCAGTGTCCACATGGTGACTAGCAACTATCTGTAACTCCAGTTCCAGGGGATCTTACACCCTCTTCTGGCCTCTATGGTCACTGTATGCTGTGGAACACAGACATACATGTAGGCAAAACACTCATGCACGTAAAAATAAGTTCAAATGCTAGAAAAAAAATTAAGAAAGCAAGCTGTGCCAGTCATGGTGATGTACATCTTTAATCCTAGCACTTAGGAGGGAGAGGAGGTGGATCTCTTTGAGTTTGAGGCCAGGCTGGTTTACATGGCAACTTCCAGGACAGCCAGGAGTCCACAGAAGAAACCCTGTCCAAAAGGAGGAGGAAGAGGAAAAGAAAGGGAAGGAAGGGGGGCTGGAGGGATGGCTCAGAGGTTAAGCGCACTGACTGCTCTTCCAAAGGTCCTGAGTTCGGTTCCCAGCAACCACATGGTGGCTCACAACCATCTGTAGTGTGACCTGGTGCCCTCTCTGGAGTACAGGTGTATGTGCAGACAGAACACTGTATACATAATCAGTAAATAAGTCTTAAAAAAAAAAAAAAAAGGAAAGGGAAGGCGCACGCCTTTAATCCCCAGCACTTGGGAGGCAGAGGCAGGCGATTGCTGTGAATTCGAGGCCAGTCTGGTCTACAAAGTGAGTCCAGGACAGCCAGGGCTACACAGAGAAACCCTGTCTTAAAAAAAAAAGAAAGAAAGAAAGAAAATAAAGCAGGCCGAGGAAGCCATGAGGAACAAGCCACTAGGTGACACTCCTCTGTGGTGTCTGCTTCAATTCCTGCCTCCAAGTTCCTACCCTGAGTTCCTGCCACGACTTCCCTCAGAGATGGACTGGATAATCTGTGAGGTGAAATAAACCTTTCTCTCCTCGGTTTACTTTTTGTCACAGTGTTTATCACAGCAGTAGAAACCTTAAGAGAGCTACACACTCCTGGGACAGGTCCTATCTGTGATTGTCACCCGCCTCTTCCCTAAGACTTGCTAACAACACTCTGCCAGTTAATACCCCTACAGTCACCACCACGTGCTCTACAACCACTCACCCCATTCCTAGTGCCCCAACCACACCAGCATGCCTTGCGGGACCCCAACAAGGAGATGGAACCACTTGCTGTTTGACTTGGGGATGATGGAGGAGACTGCAGAATGCCCTCAGCTATTCTGTTCTTCAGCCTTCTAGTGTATGGAGAAGAAAGAGGTCAGTTGTAGCATCCGAAGGGGCCGGCCAGGACACAAGCAGGGACAGAGATAGGAGTGCTGCCTTAATGGCGCCTAGCTGCTTACCGGCACACTCTCTCAACTTCCCAGCCCTTTGGTGAAGCAAGTGTAGAGGGCGGAGTTAGAGGAGGCCCAGCTGCCTGACTTACAGTTCATCAGTCTTTCCCCTCCCCGCTAGCTGTCACGGGAGCCCAGTAAAAGCTGAAACTGTAGCCACCAGCTCTGTGGGTTGCATGCTCCCACCCTGTCACTGACCCCAGACCTGGGCCTGAGCCCAGTGCCTGTGCCTGGGAGGGGGTGTTGCCTTGCTGACAAAATCCAATTGGAATTCCTCAAGGTTGTGGTTTGGGGTTTAAGTTTGCCACACAGTGTGTAATGAAAGAAGTGGGAAAGCTAGAAAAGAAAGGGAGCCAAGGGAACTGCTAGCGGAAGGAAACAGGAAAAAGTTAAGATAGTCCTGCCCCAACCCCCTTGGAGTGTATGCTCTTCCTGAATGTAAGGCATCTATCTCTGTTCTGGATACCCTGGTCATATCCAAGCCTGTTCTTACTTCTGGTCCCCTCTCCTTTCTTGGTCCCCTCTCCTTTCTTCCTCTCCTCATTCCCACGTAGGGTCAGCATGTGTCTGACATCTCCAGGTAAGCTGTTGCCATGGAGCTAAGAAGATGCCTCAGCAGAGGACCTGAATTCAGCTCCCAGTACCCATGCCAGGCAGCTAACAGCATCCTAAAACCTCAGTTCCAGGGGACTCAAGACTCTCTTATGGATCCTCAAACATGCACATAGAGACATACTTTTTTAAATTTAGATTTATTTGTATGTATGAGTGTTTTGCTTACATGTATGTCTGCATCACCATGTGCATGGCCTAGTGCCTGTAGAGGTCAGAATAGGGTGTTGGGTCCCTTAGAAATGGAGTTACAGACAGTTGTGAGCTGCCATATGGAACCTGGGAATCAAACCTCTGCAAGAGCAACAAGCACTCTATTTTTTTTTTCCCCTTCCCCAAGACAAAGTCTCTCTGTGTAGCCCTGGCTGTCCTGGACTCGCTTTGTAGACCAGGCTGGCTCCAACTCACAGAGATCCGCCTGTCTCTGCCTCCTGAGTGCTGGGATTACAGCCCACCACACCTGGCCTCCCAAAATAAATAGGTTTAATGTCACTATGGAGTGCTGCCCTGACTCTCCTGGTCACCCTGGGGCTGTGTCAGCAGATCTATGGGAAACTTGGACAGCAGATATATCTATCGCCTGGAGGCACATAGGCAGCTATTTCTGCACTCCCTGGCAGCATCTTTTTTTTATATATATATATTTATTTTTATTTTCTGTTGAATGCCTTGCCCTCATGTGTGTCTCTGTGCTGTGGGTGTGCAGGAGCCTGCAGAAGCCAGACAAGGGTATCAGATCGTCTGGACTGGAGTTACAGATGGTTATGAGCAACCATGTGGGTGCTGGGAACTGAAGCTAGGTCCTCTGCAAAAGCAGCACGGACTGTCTCCAACCTCCTTCAGAGTATCTTTTTTTTTTTTTTTTTTTTTTAAGATTTATTTATTTTACATATACAGTGTTCTGCCTTCATGTAACACCTACAGACCAGAAGATCTCATTATAGATGGCTGTGAGCCACCATGTGGTTGCTGGGAATTGAACTCAGGACCTTTGGAAGAGCAGCCAGTGCCCTTAACCTCTGAGTCATCTCTCCAGGCCCCTTTGGGAGCATCTTATATCCCCTGAATATGCAGGTGTTTTGAAGGCATGCTGCAGGTCCTTTGTCCACATTGGACCTTTTTAATTTTTATCTATTCTCTCTCTCTCTCTCTCTTTCTCTCTCTCTCTCTTCTTTTTTGGTTTTTAGAGACAGAGTTTCTCTGTGTAACAGCCTTGGCTATCCTAGAACTCACTTTGTAGACCAGGCTGGCTTCGAACTCATAGGGATCTGCCTACCTCTGCCTCCACACCAGGTAATTTATTTATTCTTAGTGTATGTGCACTGGTGTTTTGCCTGCCTGTATGTGTGTATGAGGGTATCAGATCCCCTGGAACTGCAGCTACAGACAGTTGCACACTGCCATGTGGGTGCTGGGAATTAAACCTGGATCCTCTGGAAGAGTGGCCAGTGCTCTTAAGCATGGAGCCATCTCTCCAGGCCCTCCACATTGCATTGTTTGTTTGTTGTTTCTCTGTGTGGCCTTGACTGTCCTGGACTCACTCTGTAGACCAGGCTGGCCTCGAACTCACGGAGATCCACCTGCCTCTGCCTCCCGAGTGCTGGGATTAAAGGCGTGCACCACGATGCCCAGCCCCACATTGCATCTTAAATATGTTTCTTTTGAAAGATATTGATCTTGGAATTAGAAATGTTGTAGAAGAAATTCTATTTTCTCTAGTAATACCAGAAAAGATAAGGGAGAAGCCAGCAGGATGCCCAGCAGGTCAAGGTGCTGGGCCTGAAGACCCAAACTCAGTCCCTAGAAACCATGTGGTAAAAGGAGAGAGCTGGCCTCTACAAGTTGTCCTGTGACATTCACATGAATACCATGACATGCCTGCATCCACTCACATTGCACTCACATGCATGAGTGCGTGCGCATGCACGCGCGTGCATGCACGCGCGCGCGCACACACACACACAGAAATAAATGTAGAAAAATTACAAGATAAAGGAATTATTTTACTCCGATTAAATACAAAAGAACAGCAAATAAAGAAGAACAAAATATATATGCAAATAGTTCAGTGGCAAAGAGTGGTAGTTTTGCTAGAAATATCTCATTCTAGTTGAGCCTGGGAAGGCCTACCTGTAATCCCCAGTAATCAGGCAGAGTAGAAAGTCCGAGGCCCGTCTGAAGATATGTATTGACTTCCTGTCTCACCTGGGGTACACAATGAGACCCTTGCTCAACAACAAAACCAATTTGCGTTTTGAGCATAGGAATCCTTTCTTATTGCCCATCAGCCTCCCGTGGACTCCACAGATTCTCTGGTTTGGACTTAGAGACAATAGCAGCATCTGCTCTTTGAAGTTTACTTTACAGTTAAGATACATTTAAAGCATGAAGCTCCCATAGCAGAGGTGACCTTGGAGTATGGCAGAGGGGTAAACAAATGACAGCAAGCTGACCAGGTCTCGCCCTACACACCGGCTTTGTGGATTGTGTTGAACACAGCTATACCCCATCCATTGTGTGTGGTCTATGTCTGCTTTTGTCTGTCCCTTGCCCATAACTATTTTGGGTCTATAACAGCAGGATTGAGTAATGATGGTAGAGATGAGTAATTGATATAAAGACCATACTATAAATAGCCTAGTATATTTACCATCTAGCCCTTTTCAGGAAAACACAAAAAACAAAAAAACAAAAAAACCCTGCCCACTTTTGTTCTAAGTAACGGTGAAGGTGACACCCTGAGTTGGAGATCTGGGTTGAACGGGGTCTATCTATGTATATTCGGGTCTATAGGTCCTTCCTCCCAGAAGTCCACTTTAGATTTACGGACTAAGAATGTGGACTGAGTCACTGAGCATCAGTGCAAATCCTTTGTGGAAGGCAGCGGGACATACACCAAAAGCCACCGAGTACACGAGTGTGGCCTTTACCCCAAGTGTGGCTAGACACACCAACGTCTGCGCCCACCAGGCCACCAGTCCAACAACTTAATTTATTTCAGTTTCAAACAGGAACCAAGAACATGTCCCAGTACAATAAATTATCCATTCCCACCCTCTTCCTGCTGAAGAAGGAAAAAGAGCCTCCAGGAGTGAGAGCTAAAACCTTTCCTTTGCAGGGACCCTTTCACCATCTGAACAGAAGGCGAAAGCTTCCCTAAGAGCTGTCTGAGGATTTGGAGGAGACCTCCTGTGTTCTGTCCTTTTCCAACCAAAAACCTCTCATTATTGTCACTTGTGGCCCCATGAGAGGAGGCTCCTGGCTGCAGTGCAGGAGTTTGAGAACCTCAGGTAGAAAGAGGGTGATTTCTTGCCATGTACAGGTCTTAATGACTCCACACAGTGCCTGGTGTTATCCTTCAAGGAAGAGGCATGGCCAAATAACACACTCCTGTCCAAAGGAGCATGAATCTGGGCCCAAGAGACCCTACAGGTGGAAAAGAGGGTAGCAGTACACTGCATCTCATCTTAGTCCATTGGGGGTGTCTCGGAACTGAATATGGTGGCCACTTCCCCCACAAAAGGCTATTCATCACAGATAGATGATTCCAAGTAGATATTTTGAGCTTCCAGGAGCCATGGTTTACCTGGGCAGAAATTAGAGCAAAGGACACCCTCACAGAGCGCAGCAGCAGCGTTCTTCCTTAGTCCCAAGGCTCAGCTCAGCTTCATTTACACACATTGACCCATTCTGTGACCTTGCACTCATCACACAGCACGTAGCAGCACCAGTGGAAGCGACAGTGGCAGCGCTCCACGCGGGTCTGCCTGAGCACATTGTGCCCACGGCCACAGCACAGGCTGCCGCAGCCATCCAATAGGCGGCTGGTCTTGTTGCAAGCCCGGCCTCTCGTGCCTGGGGAGCCCACGGTGGGGTCTCTCTCACAGAAGTCAGGAGACTTCTCAAAGTAGACCAGCTCTCCTGAGAGGCGGCGGGGACGTAGGCGGGGCTGGAAGGCTCCAGAATTGCGGTTGTGGGTGTCGATGAAGATGGCTCTGCCCAACCGCTCCCTCAGCGCTGCCCCGATGGCCCGGAACTCTGGAGCTGCCCTCCAACAGGTCTTGAATTGGCAGCTGCCTGAGGTTCCGTGGCACTTGCACTTCCGCTTCAGGTTTTCAGTTACCACCTAGGACGTCAGAGCGGGAAGAGAAGGGATGAGGGGGTACAAATGAATAGAGCACGGGGGTGCAGGAGAAAGAAGGGAGCCTGATGCAGACTGTCAGGAAAGTTAGCCACTAGTCCAACTTCCTCATGATACAAAGGTAGAGTCACGTGATTTATCCATCTCTGATCACTAGCTCACAAGGAGACAACTCCCAGTTGTCTAACTCCCAGTCCAGAGTAAACGCTGATAATGGGGGTGGGGGTGGGGGTGGGGGGCTAGGCTAGAATGGCCCCCAAAGTCTGTGGGCTAGGCAGCTGTTCTATGCAATGAATACTAGGCACATATAAAATATAGTATATGCTGTGGGGCTGGAGATGTGGCTCAGTAGTTAAGACCACTGGCTGCTGCTCTTCCAGAGGACCTGGGTTCAAGTCCCAGTACCCACATGATGACTCACAGCTATCTTTAACTCTAGTTCCAGGGACTCCTATACCCTCCCCTGACCTCTGAGGCCCTCGGACACGCAAGTGGTGTACAGATCTATACATGCAGGCAAAACATCCATATGCATTAAATTAAAAAAACAAAGATGTAAAAAAAAAAAAAAAAAAAAAAAAAAAACAAAGATGTTGCCGGGCGTGGTGGCGCACGCCTTTAATCCCAGCACTCGGGAGGCAGAAGCAGGCGGATCGCTGTGAGTTCGAGGCCAGCCTGGTCTACAAAGTGCGTCCAGGACGGCCAAGGCTACACAGAGAAACCCTGTCTTGAAAAACAAACGAACAAACAAACAAACAAACAAACAAAAACCAAAGATGCTATATGCTAGCACAGGGCTTAACCTATGGTACCATCAGGCTTAACATGTTTTGAGTGACTTGATAAGATCACTCATCCTACCTCATCCTATGAACTCTGCGGGAGGCCTCAAGGGAGGGAGGAAGAAAGAGACTGAGAAAAGCTGGGCTTGGTGGCCACACCTACAGTCACAGCACTTGGAGGATTCCAAGTTTGAGGCTAGCCTGTACTACATACATAGCAAGCCCCTGTGTCAAACAGCAAAGGAAGACCCAGGACAGGAGGACCTCGCACGCAAGCATGCACGCATGCACCTACCTGGCGCCCCACCCTGTTGTTATGGATTCTCATTCGAGCCTGGATGTCCCGAGGAGCTTCCCTGGAGTCGAGGAAGTCGCGAGAGAACTTCTCTCCGAAGTCCACGTCCTGGTTACAGCCACCCCATTCCCACGTGTCCTGGGGGCCAGGGCTGGGGCCTGAGCCTGGGATAGGGCTGGGCTCTGAGTGGGGAGAGCTCTTGCCCCGAGACAGCGCCTGAAGCTGCAGCAGCTTGGCGCGAAGCCGGTCCTGCTCACCACTGCCCTTCCAGCCACAGCCACAGCTCACCAGCTTACCCAGGCTGCAGGCTGTAGCAACAGCATGCATGACCCCAGCAGCCAGCATGGAGAAGGAGAACGCGCTCTCTCGGAAGCCTGGGGAAGAAATGAGTGTGAGCTGCAAGGTAAGGAAGCCTGGGGAAGAAATGAGTGTGAGTTGCAAGGTAAGGAAGCCTGGGGAAGAAATGAGTGTGAGCTGCAAGGTAAGGAAGCCTGGGGAAGAAATGAGTGTGAGTGTGAGCCCGCAAGGTAAGGTTGACAGACAGCTGAGCTGGAAAGCAGGTAGAGGGAGGAGCCAGCCACCCTTCAATATCTTTTTTTCCCCCAGATAGGGTCTTGCTATGTAGCCCAAGCTGGCTTTGAACTCTTGACAACTCCCCTGCCTCAGCCTCCCAAGTGCTAGGATTACAGGTGTGAGCCACTAGCACAACCGGCAACAGCCAAGTCAGACATTTCTAACTGCATTGGTTTACCCGCTGAGTGAGACAGGAAATAGCACCAGGCCTCAGGTTCCCTCAGCTATAAAAAAGAGACCCATGGGGTCAAGATTTTGCTAAGACAAAACCTCTGTAAATCTGTCATTTTGGGGTGTAAATGTAAGAGATAGCCTAGGACCATGGTTCTCAACCTTCTTACTGCTGCTACCCTCTGATACTGCCCCCCCCATGCGGTGATTCCCCCAACCATAAAATTATTTTCTTGCTACTCATGTCTGTAACTTTGCTAAAAATCTTAATGTAAATATCTGATATGCATGCTATCTGATATTTGACCCCCTCAGGGGTCCATTAGCCACCCTCTCAATCGGTCAGAGAAATGGAGACCCACCGGTTGAGAACCACCTGGTTTGACATAATTCAGAGACAATCCTGAGAACTTTAGGATTTCTAAAAGCCTTAGAAATTCCCCAACACTGCAGGGATCTTGGGGGGGGGGATGAGGCACTGGGAGGGGATTCTTCCCCCACCTTATTAAATGAGTCTTTTAACCAGGCTGCCACGTACCACTGTGGTAATAACCATAACACACTGGAACTGCCCGCCCCCTTCCCAGGTTTTAGTTTTAAACTTGCCCTTTATGTTTATTCTAACCTGCTATTACCTTATAAAATACTGGGAGGAGGAGAACCGGGCGGGAGTAATTTTCCCCAAGGCCCTTTTAAAAGGTTGGCCTCTTTGTTATGTTTTGGGGGTCACCGAGGAGGAGGAGGAGGAGGAGGAGGAGGAGGAGGAGGCTTGGGATGACAAATCTTTCCCAGGCTTAGAGAGACACCTTCACCATCTGGGTGTCAAAACCTTATATACTGTATCAGGCCCTGCAGAGAAAGGGGGGGTGTCCCTCACTTCATTTTAAGCAAGGGCACTTTGGAGTACTGGGAAGATGAAAGACAGTCGGAGGCCAGGCCCCTCTTACCAGGGAATCTAGGGCTCTAGGGCCAGCCTCAAGATCCCCCAACCATCCAGGGGTGAAGTTGTTTGCACACGTCTTGGGAATTCCCCTGCAGATGGCAGCTGCCTATTAACCCCATAGTCCCCAAAGCATTACCCTACCCCTGGACTTGAGCACCCCCCCCTTGCCCGCCCGTGGTCTTTACTCCTCAGGGAGTAAACTCCAGCTGAGCATAGGGAGAGGCAATGGAGCCTCCCTGATCATTCCTTCTAGACCAGGCCAGCAGTGACCTGTTTCATGGCCCTCTAGCCATTCCCCACCTGTTCAGGTGAGGGACACCTGGGGCCCCCACAGCACAGAGGAGGGGGCTGCTCCCCAGCTTCAAAGTCATCAGGGTCTTTGTTCCCAGCTTTGGCTCCTGGGAACCCCAGCAATTAGGGGAGCAGGTTTAACCCTTAAACGGTTGGGGGCGTCACTCCACCCCCGCTGAGACTCTGGGGACACCAGCCTGGGCTTGTCTGGGTGGAGAGGGAGGGGAGAGAAAAATAGGGGGTAGAGGGGGGTGTTTGAAGCTTCTTGGGTTGGGGGGCATCTCTTGTTCACAGGTGCATCCCAGATCGAGCTGGGTGGAGGCAGAAAAGTGAGGCCCTAGGGTAGGGGAGCAGGCACACAGCTGCCTCGCCAGCAACGCAGGTGGAAGGCAAGGCAGGCAGAGGCCCAGACGGGTGACCAGACTCAGCTGAGCGCGGCTGCTGGGGAAATTCCCAGAGAGGCCCCTCCCGAAGCCGTGAACCGGTCCCTTCGCGCCTCCGCGCGCCTCGGCCTGCCCCCAACCCCTGGGCGGCAGCACAGACAGCCCAGCCGCCCGGTCCTGCTCACCGCGCTTGAGGATGGCGCTGTGGTGAGGCAGCCGGCCGCCGCCCTCCAGTGCAGAGCAGTTCCAGCGCTGGTCGCGCAGCTGGTGCTGACACTCGTGAACAGCGATGTGCAGCCCCTGGAGCGCCGACGCCGTCACGTCGGGGCTGCGTAGGCACAAGCCAAGCTGCCGCTTACTCAGGCCAGACAGGGTCAAGCACACGGTGTTGGCTGTCAGCGGCGGCTCACCGGGAAGTTTTAGGCCCAGAATCTCATTGCTTAGAGCCCTGAGAACAAGGGACAAGGGTCTGGGTCTAGTTGCATGCCCTCTAACTGCCTCCCCCGCCTCGACCCCCCTCCCAGCCCAGGTCGGCGCTCCCCCCCGCCCCGCCCCCGCCCCATAGCTTGAAAAATGCTCACCGACTGAACAAAGCCAAGAACAGGAGACCCGCGAGGCCCAAGGGCGGAGGCCGAGACCTGGGCTCCTCCAGCATGTCGAAGCCCGGAGGCTCCGGTGGGCGAATCAGTCAGCGCCTGCGGGACAGGAACTTTTGATGAGGAATAAAGTGGCTCCCTAGAACCGAAGAATGCTCTCTATTCGGTTCCTTAAGGCAACAGTGTGGCCCAACTGATTTTTCTCACCCCTCTACAAACTAAACAATAACAGTCACCCCTTGGCTTCAAGTGTCTTGAGTTCTGGAACCCGTCGAAGAGGAAAAGCCCAAGCAACTCAGGGCCCTCCGGTGTGCCCCCAGAGTTCAACCCAGTCAGACACAATGCATACAGAGTCCTGACACACTCACATACATGCCTATCTGAGATTGAGACCCTCGATCCCTCCTCACCAACCTCTCTGAGGGCCCCACGACTGATTTACCCGCCCTTACAGTGGTAGAGGGAGGGATTAGAAGGGGGTTCCCCACCACCTGGAGGGGTGTTGCCTACTCGTGCTAGCTATAGCAAGCACGCTAGATTAAGAAGGAGCTGAGACCAGGCTCTCAGACCCACTCTGCGACCAAGGCGCCCCAAAGGGGAAAGGTCCAAGCACAGCAAAGACAGCGAAGGAATCCAGGTGCCCTCCGCAAATGCGGGTGGCACTAGTTGCGCCCACTACCCCATCTACCACCATTTCCTAACTAAATACGCCCTCTATAGTGCGCCACCCGTCTGGTCCCCACGGGTCCCATCCCAATTCCCACCCCCTTTGCTGGCATCCATGGCCCTCAAAATCCAGAGGCACTTCTTTATTCTGTGGGTATCTCTAGCTATATCTCTGACTTGCTCGGCGTGTCTGAGCTCTTGAGGGTGGACGCTTGTCTGTCTGTCTGTCGCTGTGCCCGCTGCCTGTCTAGTCTCTGTCTGCCCTCCCTGTTCTCTCCCGCCCCATTACCTCCAGCGGTTCAGGTGCAGGATCCACCACACTCGCGGTTGTGTCACTTGGGCTCGGCTCCTGGGGCTTAAACCGTGGGGCGACTGTGTCGGGTTCGGCCCCTTCGGCAGAGCAACATTCTTCCAGTGCCGGGCCACTCCTCTTTGCCGCTTCCCCAGCGTCGCCGCGGCCGCCGGGAGGAAGGGAGGGTAGAAGGGAGGGAGTGATCGAGACAGCTAGCGAACGATCCCGCGACAAAGCACCAGGGGCTTTGGCTCAGCTCGACCTAACTCACGGGTGGTTCTGCTAGAGCTGACGGAGCTGCGGGCCCCTCCCAGAGCCTGGGGCATCCCCACCCCACCCGCACCCCACCCCCTGCCTTGACCAGGGGAACACAGCGGCTCCCCCCACCCACCCAAAGCGTACACTCACACCCTCTCCCCGGATGCCCGGGATCACGATTAGTCCCACTGCAGGAGCAAGTGGTCAGAGCTCCTCTCACCTGCCCTGGGGTCTCCGAGGCTGTAGGGGGGAGTGCAGTGTCTCTGACTACGGGGACCAGGACCTGGTTCCAATGGCAAATCTTTCATCGTTTTTTCCTTTGCCTCCGTTAGTTCACCAACAGTGGGTGACTAGAGAGCTCCTTTGACACGCTGTGGACAGAGCTGGACGACCTTCGGGTTTCTGACAGTCTCTAGAAGAGCCCACGAGCCTGTGCGCAACAGGGCACTGAGCCTGCAAGTGAGAAGCCACTGTGTGGCTTGGCTCCCGCCCACCTCAGAGCCCTACGCCTGCCCCTTGGGAGGGGTCAGCTTTGGCCTCAGAATTCGCCCTCGGTCAAAAGCTCGGGTAGCCCCAAAGATCTCCAGTCGGCCCCCCTACGCTCCCACTCTTTGGCAGGCATCCTCTCCAGGGCTCTCCCATCCGGAACTGCTGGCTGAGCGCTTGAGATGACCCAAATTCGTGCTCCATGCCCGCACGTGTGTTTCACAAGAGCGGGTGAAGGCCTTGGGATCCCCAGTCGAGCTCAACTCCGAGACAGTTCCGAAAGGAACCTGGCTGGGTGCGCACAGGCAGAGGCATAAACGCGGTCCCGAGCTCTGGCGGCAGCGAATGGGTTAGGGCAATACCGCAGCTACCGCCTGACTCACCCTCCTAGCTCTAACCACTGCGGGCTATTTTTGCCAGAGAAGGGCCTCAAGGCTTCCTAACCACCCCCTCCCCAAGCCCCTGCCAGACCGCAGCCCCAAGCACAGCGCGACTGGCCCTGCGCACCCAAGGCACATCGACTCAGGGACGACCCCCCAGGAAACAGAAGCACAGGGCTGGTTGGTACCCATAGCCACAACCACCTCTTCATTGGTGGTGGCAAGCAGCAATGCTGGGCAGCCAGTCCGTGGTCTGCATTCTTGCAAGTCTTGCCTTGTGCTGAAGGGGCCTAACTGGCCAGGTGTCTAAACAGGACAGAGGAAGTTAGGTGTCTGGGGCTATTCACTGAGTGCCTGGGGTGAGGGTGCTGGAGCCCTAGGCTAGACAGCCTGGACCACAGTGGGGGGTCTACTTTCTGATTCCCCCCCCCAACCTCTGCAATAGGGAAAGGCAGCCCAAGAGTTCCTCCCAGACCTTCTTCCCACTTAAAGGGGGCTCAGCCACTTCTGAGGTGGCCAAGCACTAGCTTGGTAGCTTCTGCCCTTACTCCAGACAGAAGAATCCAGGCTCCTCATCAATGCCGGATCCTTTTCCCTGCCGGCAGCGTGGGACTCATCAGGCCCTATTCACAGAGTCAGCTTCTCCCATCTGCATCTCACGCGTAGGGTTTTTGTCTTATTCCTATTTGTCCCCTCTCTGATGTTATCTTTGTCTGGCTCCAGCATTATACTGGATGTCAAGAAGGGGTTAAGGTGGTGGCACATTTACTCCCAGCACTAGGAAGGCAGGTGGATGTCTGTGAGTTCAAGGCCAGCCTAGTGTGCATAGTGAGTTCCAGGGCAGCCAGGCTATGTAGAGAGATCCTATCTTAATAAAATAATAATAATAATAATAATAATAATAATAATAATAATAATAATAATAAAGATTAGCAGCCTGAGGTTCAGCTTCTCAGTGGCCTGGGGGCTCCCCAAGTTGGACTGTCCCAAACCTAAGAACTCCTACTGCTCACCCACACCTCTCTGAAGTCTCACTCTTCGATAAGAGGCCACAGGCAAGCAGTGGTGGCCTGAGCTGGCTGAGGGTACCCTCCTGCCGACTGCCTGGCCCGAGCACTGACCCACAGGCAGCTAGAGGGCGGTGGGACAGGCGGGGCTGGAGAGGGCTGTGGGTGCACACCCATTGCTTAATACCCTAAGCACGCAGGCAGCTCCGAGAAAGGGGAGGGGCAAGAACCAGAGAGACCTTGACAAGGGTTGGGACCAAGACAAGAGGGGGAAGAAAAGGGGGCTGCCATCCCTGGAGAGAGGAAATGGGAGCCACCTGGTCCACCTTCCCTTTGATGAGAAAAGTAGAAAGCTTCTTCGCTCTTCATGAGAATGGGGAGTGTAGCAAAAACACTGTGGGGGAAAAAAAACGTTGAGGCCCGAAGGGTAGGGGAGTGTCGAATAAAAGAGTGGGGGCCTCTGGAGAGGCGGGAATCAAGCAACCGAGGCGGTGTCTAAGGCCAGGCTACACTCGGGAATCTCCTCCTCCCCCTCCCCTGATGTTTGCCTTGGCTGGGGTCTTGGGTGACTCATCTGTTGCTAAGCCGCTGATAGGGGCGGCCAGCCCAGGGAACCCAAATTATAGGCCCGGGAGGGATGGATGCGCCTGCGGGCGGTGAGCTCAGCTACATACGCAGCCTCCCTCCGCCTCACCGGTCTTCCATTGCAGCTCCGAAGGCCACCACCCAGGGGCGCCAGAGATGTTGCAGATAAGCTGCGGGACTCCAGGGATGCCCGCACTTTCAGGAGTTTGCCCCCAACAACTCTTTTCGATCATCCTAGACAGACTTTTACCTCCTTGTCTACCAAAAGCTGATGGATGGGCCACAACTGCCTTCCCTGCCTGAGGCATAGTGCATACTGCCTGCCTGTGCTTCAGAGGCGGGCCCGAGAACCCTGGGCCCTGGGCCCTTGCTCTCTTTCTAGACCCCAAAGCTCCTTTGCCTCACCTCACCACCTTATTCTTTTGCTTCTTTGTTTGTTTTGTTTTGGGGTTTTTTGTTGTTTGTTTGTTTTGTTTTGGAGACAGGGTCTCTCTATGTTAGCCTTGGCTTTGTAGACCAGGCTGGCCTCGAACTCACAGCGATCCATCTGCCTCTGCCTCCGGAGTGCTGGGATTAAAGGCATGCGCCACCACGCCCGGCTCACCCACCTCACTCTTGTATCTATTCCATGGACCCTGTTTTGCTACAGGGTTTTTATTTCAAGCCTTCAAGGTTAACTCTAGCCAAATGTGTAGAGAGCTCCAGGTCACATACATCTCGAATAAGGAAGCTGAGGCAGGCAGATCAGTAGTTTGAGGTTAAGAAGCTGGAGAGATCAGCAGTGAAGACTTAGGTTCAATTCCCCAGCACCCACATGAGCGCTCACGACCATCCATAACCATCCATGGGATCCAACAGGCATGAGTGTGGTGCACATACATGCATGCAGGCAAAACATTCATACTATAAAGAAAAATAAATACATCTAAAAAGTAGAGAGATGGCTCAGAGGTTAAGAGCACTCTGCTCTTCCAGAGGTCCTGAGTTCAATTCCCAGCAACCGCATGGTGGCTCACAGCCATCTGTAATGAGATCTGGAGCCCTCTTCTAATGTTCAGGCACACATGGGGGCAGAGCACTGTATAAATAATAAATAAATAAACCTTTTTTAAGATGGACATGGTGGCATATGCCTTTAATCCCAGCACTTGGGAGGCAGAGGCAGGAGGATCTCTGAGTTGGAGGCCAGCCTAGTCTACCAAGTGAGTCCAGGACAGCCAGGGCTGTTACACAGAGAGACCCTGTCTTGAAAAACAAAACAAAAATGTTTTTTTAATAATTAATTAATTAATTAAAAAAAGAACTGGATCCCGGAGCTAGGAGTGTCAGCTCATGGGCCATACTTTTAGTTTGAATACAGGACAGGCAGCGGCAACTGGATGGATCTCTGTGGGTTGGAGGCTATGAGGCTAGCCTGGTCTACATGGTGAATTCCAGGCCCGTCAGGGCTACATAGTGAGACTGCCTCTAAATAAAACAACAGCAAAACCCCAAGACGTCTAAGGAGAATCATCACAAAAGACAGAAAGGTGCACAGACCTTGAGAAAGGGACACACTTGGAAAGATCCGCTTGGTTGCAGAGAGTTTGCGAGGGAATCATTGGCTAGCTGTGAAACTGCAGACCTAGGAGGGAACAGAGTCACACCCAACTACCTTGTAGGTCACTAAAGATTTTTGTCTTTTTTCGGGGCTGGAGAGATGGCTCAGTGGATAAGAGTACTGGCTGAGGTCCTGAGTTCAATTCCCAGAAATCACAAGGCGTCTCCCAACTATCTATAGCGGAATCTAATGCCCTCTTCTGGCAGGCAGATGCACATGCAGGCGGAGTTACAAGGCAGTTGTGAGCTGCCTGCCTGAGGTGGGTGCAGGGGATTGAAGGCAAGTCCTCTACAAGAGGGGTGCATGCTCTTAGCCACTGAGCCATCCCTCCAGCCCTAGCGTCCTTTTCAGACTGTCGGGTGGGAGAGAAAAGCGTGGAGATGTTATTGGAAGGAAGAGACAATGGACGCTCCTACCACTGAGCTTCGGAGGGGTGAGAAGGAATCACACTCTGTGTGTACCTTAGAGACTGAGAGTCAAGGTTTGCTGAAACCTAAAGTGAAGTGCAAAACCAATAAGCCCAGGTTGAGTCAAAATTTAAAATTAAAAAACATATTATATATAATATATATACATATACAGTGAGGAATACACACACACACACACACACACACACACACACACACACACACATATCCCTATCCCAGTGATGGTGGCTAACCTTTAATCCCAGCATTCGGGAAACAGATCTGTGAGTTCAAGGCCAGCCTGGTCTACAGAGTAAATTCCAGGACAGCCAGGGCTACACAGAGAAACCTTGTCTCAAAAAAAAAAATGTATGTGTGTGTGTGTGCGTGTGTGTTTGAGTGCTTTATTTGTACATATGTCTGTGCACCATGTGTGTGCCTACAGAGACTATTCCTGACGTGAACATTTTCACCCTGAAAATGAAAATTAAAGTTGTCATTTACTGAGATGAAAATGACTGAAGAAAAAGAAAATTAAGCAATGGGGGAGGTTAAGAATTTAGCGGTGGACATGAGGATTTTGGGGTACTTAGGTTTTAGGTATACAATTAGAGTCACAGCCAAAATTACAATTAGGAAGCGTGAGGGCTGGAGAGATGGCTCAGCAGTTAAGAGCACCGGCTGCTCTTCCAGAGGGCCTGGGTTCGATCCCTTCCCAGCACATGGTGATTACAACTGTCTGTCACTCCAGCCCCAGGGGAGGCACGTAAGTGATGCACAGATAAGCATCCATATACATTAAATAAATAAAACAGGGAGCATGAAGCCGTATAGTTTGTCAGGTGAGTTTGAATAAACCAAGAAAGCTAGCTTAAAGTAGTTAGCATCCTGGCTTCCTCCTCCTCCTCCTTCTCTTTTTTTTTTTTTTTTTTTTTTTATATTGAGTCACATGTAGCCCACGACATTTCAAATTCAATGTGTAGATAAATACGAACTCCTACAGCCACTTCTCAAGTGGTAGGATTACAGGCGTATAAAGCCGTATACCTGGCTTTATTGTTTATTTTTACCATACACATGGTCAGCTTAGGACCTCATATATACTAGGTAAGCCTTCAGTGTGTATATGTGTGTGTGTGTGTGTGTGCACATACATATGTATACACATGCAAAGGCCAAAGGTCAAGGGGTGTTGTCCTCTATTTTTCTCTGCCATATATATATCTTATTCTTAATTTCTATTGTATTTATTATCAGTGTGAGGGGTGTTGAGTGTGCATCGTGATGAGCATGTGGAGGTCAAGGACAGTTTTGTGATGTCAGTTCTTCTGCCACTTCAGCACTGGGGGTCAGAGATGGCAGGGTTTCCCTGTCTTCCAGCCTTCATTCCACCAGCACAGAATTAGACCAATAGACCAGCTCAATAAAGGCGTATGTGACCGTGGCCTCAGTGGTGAGAACATTCTCAGGGGTTAAGTCAGGTTACCCATGTGTGCTGTCCAATCCCTTGAGCCATCCACATGGGGCGCCATTTGCAGAAGCTCCTGGCTTGCAGACCTGTGTGAGATGCTGGTCCGGTTAGGCTAAGAGAGGGCCTGGGAAGGAAATTTCCTTTAGGGGGAAAATCTCCACCAAGCTTCATTTGGGTTAATGTACATCATATTTTAAATACAATCACACCTAGTGACATGACTCAGTGAGTAAAGGAACTTGTCGCCAGATTTAATGACCTGAGCTCTGTCCCTGAGATCCAGGTAATGGAAGGAGAGAATCTACTCCTGCAAGTTGTTTGTTGTTCTTTCATTGTGAACGGTACAGCTCTCTCTCTCTCTCTCTCTCTCTCTCTCTCTCTCTCTCCCTCCCTCCCTTCTCTCTCTCTCTCTCTCTCTCTCTCTCTCTCTCTCTCTCTCTCTCTCACACACACACACACACACAGGCACGCACAATAAATGTGATTACAATTTTAAACTAGACACAAGTGCCCCAGGAGCAGTAACTTCATGTATCTATTAGTTGTGCCTTCCTTAGAGGGATTTGCACCTTCCCGGGAGAGCCTGATCCATTCTGGTAGTCAGTCACACTCTTTAAGGTCAGATCAGACCCGCGCAATTTAGTCAGAAGTCATACGTAATGAAATCATTTTCTTTCTAAGTTAATTCTGAAAAGAGACCCTGGTCTGGCTCTGCTGCACACTGGCAAACCACTGAGCCACAGCCATAGGCTTTGCATTATCAGGTCTAATCTCACCTGGAGAGGGGGAAACAGGGAGACTAGAAGTTCAAAGCCAACTACAACTATATCTTGAATTTGAGGCCAGTCTAGGCTACAAAAGACCTTACCTCAACAAATAAACAAACAGCAAAGGAGACTAGAAAGATGGCTCAGCATTTAAGAACACTTGCAGAGGAGCATGGTTGGATTCCCAGCACACACATAGTGGCTCATAACCATCTCCAAGGGATCTAATGCCCTCTTCTGGCCACTACAGGCACTGCATGCACATGGTTCATGTACATACATGCGACAAAATACTCATACACATAAAAATAATAATAATTAAGCCTGGTGTTAGTGCTGCACGCCTTTAATCCCAGAACTCAGGGGGCAGAGGCAGGTGGATCTCTGAATTTGAGGCCAACCTGTTCTACATAGCAAGTTCCAGAACAACCAGGGCTACACAAAGAAACCATGTCTGAGAAAACCAAATAAATCTGGGCCCAAGGGTGCCAGCAGAGCCTGATGCACCAAACAAGGATCATGCATAGAAGACCCAGGCCCCCCCTCTCAGAAGTAGCTGATAGGTGGCTCAGTCTCCACAGGGGTCCCCTACTAAAAGGAGCAGGGGCTGTCCCTGCCATGGACTCTGCTGCCTGCATTGTGATCACTTTCCCCCCCCCCCCGCCCCGTGGGGGTAGGGTGAGGGGAAGGGATGCCTTACCTTGCCTCAGAGGAAGAGGATGCAGGCAGTCCTGATGAGACTTGATAGGCTGGGGTCCGTAGGTGGGGAAGGAGGGCTCCCCCTCTCTAAGGACTAGGGGAGGGAAATATGAGGGAGGAGGAAGGGAGGGTGGGGCTGGGAGGAAAGGAGGGCGGGGACTATGATCTGGATGTAAAGTGAATAAATTTTTTAAAAGAAGAAAAAAAGAAAAGAAAACTGGCCCAACTAAACAAAGAAACAAACAAAAAAGATTCTCCCTCCCCCACCAAAATCAAAAGAATAGAAAAACAAAAAAACAGCCCACTGGGTTTGGGTTTTGAGCTGGGATTTTACTATGTACCCCAGGCTGGCTGAGCTAGAACTTGCTATGTAGACCAGGCTAGCCTCAAACTCACAGAGATGGCCTACCTGCCTCTAACTTCCAAGTGCTGGATTAAAGACAGGTGCCTCAGCCTTCCAAGCTCTGGAACTGGCAGGCGTGTCCCACCACGCAGAGTTTGTGTAGGATTTATTTATCATATTTTTAAAAACTTATTATTTTACGTGCATTGGTGTTTGCTTGCATGTATGACTGTGTGAAGGTGTCAGATATTCGAGTTACAGACAGTTGTGAGCTGCCATGTGGTTGCTGGGAATTGAACTTGGGTCCTTTGAGAAGAGCAGTCAGGGCCCTTAAGCACTGAGCCATCTCTCCAGCCCATATTTTTCTTTTCTTTACTTTCTTTCTTTCTTTTTTTGTTTGTTTGTTTTTGTTTTTTGAGACAGGGTTTCTCTGTGTAGCCTTGGCTGTCCTGGACTCCGGACATGCTTTGTAGACCAGGCTGGTCTTGAACTCACAGGGATCCACCTGCCTCTGCCTCCCAAGTGCTAGGATTAAAGGTGTGTCCCATCACAAATCTTGCATTTGTTTTTCTTTTCTTTTTTTTTCAATTTTTATTTATATGAATGTTCTATCTGCATGTACACCTGCACGCCAGAGAAGGGCATTAGAGGGTATAGGTGGTTGTGAGCCCCCATGTGGTTGCTGGGAATTGAACTCAGGACTTCTGGAAGAGTAGACAGTGCTCTTAACCGCTGAGCCATCTCTCTAGCCCCTTGCATTTGTTTTTCAAGAGTGTCTCCAGAATGCCAGGAGGTGGAGGATGACCTCGAACATCTGATCTTCCTGGCTCCGGGGTTACAGCCAGGTGCCACTGTTCCTGAATTTTGCACTACAAAAAGCTCTGGGGTCCAAACCAGGTCGTTATGCCTGCTAGGTGAACACTGTACCTCATTCTCCGGGGATGCGGCTTTAACATGGAGTCACTTATTAGCTGGGACCTGGGACCTGGAACTACTACCTAACCCACTGTTTCCTCTGTAAAACGGAAGCCAGGAGGAATATTAAAATGGGGGTGGGGGGCTCTCTTGTGGTAGTGGTGCACGATAAGCACGCTGGCAGCGCCCCCTGTAGCCCACACAGGAAACAGCAGCGTGATAGTACAAGGCTACCAAGGCCTGAGGATAACAGGAATCTCAGGAAAAGTGTACAAAGGAAGAGTTGTAGGCGCTGGGGTGAGAGGAGCGAAACTACAGGGGTTTCTGGGGTACTGCAGAAAAACTGGGGAGGGGGGGGAGAATCCAATGAAAAGCAGAACACACATGGAGGCACAAATTTGTTAATTTTTTTTTTGTTTGTTTTGAGACAAGATTTCTCTGTGTAGCCTTTTTTGCTTTGTTTTTTGTTTTGTTTTGTTTTGTTTTAAAGACAGGGCTTCTCTGCAATTTGTTAATTAAAAAAAAATCTTGGGGGCTGGAGAGATGGCTCAGCAGTTAAGAGCACTGGCTATTCTTCCAGAGGTTCTGAGTTCAATTCCCCCCAACCACATGGTGGCTCATAATCATCTATAATGAGGTCTGCTGCCTTCTCCTGGTGTGCATGAAGACAACGTGCCATATACATAAAATAAATAAATAATAAATCTTTTAAAAAATTCTTTAAACAAATATTTATCTATGTGTGTTTTGCCCGCATGTATATATGAGCACCTGTGCCTGCTTGGTGCCAGTGGGGTTCAGACAGCACCTGATTCCCCAGAACTGGAATTACAGGAGACCATAGGCCACCATTATGGATGCTGAGAACAGCCTGGGGCCTCTGGAAGAGCAGCCAATGCTCTTAACCACTGACCTATCTCTCTAGACGGCCCAATTTATCAATCTTGAGCTGGTCAGGTACGGTGCCGCAGGCCTATAATCCCAGCAGTCAGGTGACCATCATGAGTTCTACACATTAAAATTCTTTGCTAGGTAGAGTTACATAGCAAGAGGCTGCCACAAGACCAGCAGCAACAAAAACAAAATAAACTCGAGAATGCAAAGGTCCCTTATTCCTCACCACTACCTGCCCAGTTGCCAGAGAAACCGCCTGGCTCATCTTTATGATCCCCCCAACCGCCCCCCCCCCCCCACTAATGACATGCACAAGTTGACACACAGCATAGGAAGCTGACACAAAGTACGCAGTGTGACAGAATGACACATGCATGCACATAGTTACACACACACACACACACACACACACACACACACACAAACACACGCTCATCCACCCACCTGCAAACACACTTCCATTCTTCAGTCAGCCTTCAGGATCTCTCCCAGCACAGCTCCCACCTCCTTCCTGATACACTCACTGCTTTAAGTGGTGACTGTAACAAAAATGATTTCATGATCTCCCTGTCTTGAGCCAAATTACACAATTGTTTGGAAAGGGCTCAAAATACCCTTCTTTATAAGTTTCTGAACCCAGGCGGGCACCCCGCCTATAGAGCACATTACTTTTTCACCTGACCTCACTGTTGTGACACACAGAAGCTTGCCCTCTCCTAAGCCCACGTCCCCAAACTGCTCCATAGTTCTGAGCTTCTCTCTGCTGCCAGCGCAGTTTGGTCACCCTACCCCTACACCCCACGCCCGGGAATCCCTGACCACAGCTCCACCCAGGCTCTGTCTCCTTCTTTTCCTTCTCTGTCCAGCCGTCGGGGATCCTGGGTGAGGAAGCGTCTCCCCGGAGTCGCTGGCCAGAACCACAGCTTTCATCCCACCATTCAGGATAGGGAAGAGAAGGGACCGCAGCGTGTGTGGGGGAGGGTTGACATCTAGAGGACAGCCCCACCGCGCGCGCGCGTGGGGAGGCACTCCAGGCTGCAAACAGGTAGTCCCCAGCGCATAGTCTCCGCGCCCCCTGGCGGATGCTGGTCCCCGACGGGCTCCGGACGTGCAGAAGAGTGAGGCCGGCGCGCGTGGGAGGCCAACCCAAGGGGAGGGGTCGGCGGCCAGTGCAGACCTGGAGGCGGGGGCCACCAGGCAGGGGGCGGGGGTGAGCCCCGACGGCTAGCCCGTCAGCTCTTTGCTCAGACCGGCTAGAGCCACAGCTCAGCTAGCTACTCGTTGTCTGTGGGCCTGACCAGTGCGCCCTGGTGTCATAGTGTGGGTCCGGAGGGGCAGCCTCTTCTCATTGCAGTCAGAGCCGCAACTATAAGAGGCGGTGCCTCCCGCAGTGGCTGCTTCGGCCCACCAGCCAGGACAGCGAACCATGCTGCCTGCAGCCCGCCTCCAGAGTTCCTAGAGCCAGCCTCAGAACTCTCATCACTGCCCTCACCGCCGCGTCCAGTCCCACCGTCGCGGGCAGCAACCAAAGCCGCCAGATCTGCTGCACAGAACCGGCAAGGCCAGGGCAGGCAGGTCATGGGGCTCTGGGCGCTGCTGCCCAGCTGGGTTTCGGCTACGTTGCTACTGGCACTGACCGCTCTGCCCGCAGCCTCGGCTGCCAACAGCAGTGGCCGATGGTGGTAAGTGAGCTAGTTACGGGGTCGCCACTTGTCCTGGGGCACAGAGCCAGGAACCGGCCCTACCCAGTTCCCACGCTGTGGGGATCACCAACCCACAGACTCCCTCCTGCACTATGACTTCACCACATCCAGGGTGCTCTCGCCTAGAACTAACCCAAGACTCCAGCTGTGCTGAAGTGGGGGGAAATCGTTCTCAAGCAGAAGCCCAGATACACCAGGCTCAGAGCCCACCCCCCACTGAGCACCAACCAGGTCCAGCCTCACTGTGCTGGGTACTCAGATGTCCCTCGGGTCTTGAACCAAAGAACCAGATATTAGCTTGGAAAGAGGTGAGGAAGGGGCGAATTCCTAAGTATTTTTGAGGTAGGCAAGGCTGTGGGCTGGGATTTCTTCTCAGGGGCCCGACTTGAAAAAGGATGGATGAGTTAGGACACATGGACTCATGGCGCCTTTTCAGCCCACTAACTAGACTCGAGGGGTGGTAGAGCCCCATATGCTTAAGGTGCAGGCCCCCTGCCCCAGACTGAGCCCTTCTGCGTACCACCAGGGGCATCGTGAACATAGCCTCCTCCACGAACCTGCTGACGGACTCCAAGAGCCTGCAGCTGGTGCTAGAGCCCAGTCTGCAGCTACTGAGCCGGAAGCAGCGGCGACTGATCCGCCAG
This sequence comes from Acomys russatus, assembly GCF_903995435.1. Lineage (NCBI taxonomy): Eukaryota > Metazoa > Chordata > Mammalia > Rodentia > Muridae > Acomys > Acomys russatus. Next base: position 60,755,159 of record NC_067153.1, read on the forward strand.
AACCCGGGAATCCTGCACAGCGTGAGTGGAGGACTGCAGAGCGCAGTGCGAGAGTGCAAGTGGCAATTCCGAAACCGCCGCTGGAACTGCCCCACTGCTCCCGGGCCCCACCTCTTCGGCAAGATCGTCAACCGAGGTGGGTGCCCAGGAAAGCGACGCTTCCGGGATTAGGAGGAAAGCAGGGTCAGCTCCAGGGCATGGGCGGGCGAATGCAGGGAAGATGTCTCAGATGTCTCAGGGTTCCGTGACCAACCTGAGGATCAAGCAGCCTGGTGCCTTGCGCTAACACAGGTCTGAGCCAGATTCTTTCCAGCCACGCGTTTTGAGCGTGATCTTTAACTTTTCTGAGCCACTGATCCACAGAAAGGGAATTCCGGATCGTGGGCGCTGGGCGACAGACAGCTTTCCCCAGCCTTCCTCAAAGGTGCATGGAAAACGGCTCTCTGCGGGCCTAGGTTGTGCTTTGCACCCAGCAAAGTTTGCACTGCCAACACTAGTTTGGTCTGGTAGAGATCTTGGCTATGCAGAGTTGTTCAACTTGGGATCTCCTCTTGGAGATGTCCCACGTAAAGTCTCAGCTAAGCATGGCGAGGAGCGCAGTCACGGATTCGCGCACGCGCACCTGCTTTCTCTAGGAGGCCGGGTGTTGGACTGCAGGGTGCCAAGCCTTCCAAAGAGGGTGCTGAGCTGGCCCCACGCGTTCCTCTTAACTGGTGCGGGGTTGCTTCACCCACAGGCTGCCGGGAAACAGCGTTTATTTTCGCAATCACCTCCGCCGGGGTCACACATTCGGTAGCGCGCTCCTGCTCCGAAGGCTCCATCGAGTCTTGCACCTGTGACTACCGGCGGCGCGGCCCTGGGGGCCCCGACTGGCACTGGGGAGGCTGCAGTGATAACATCGATTTCGGTCGCCTCTTTGGCCGAGAGTTCGTGGACTCTGGGGAGAAGGGGCGGGACCTACGCTTCCTCATGAACCTTCACAACAACGAGGCCGGGCGCACGGTACGTCACGTCGGTATGCCATTGGCAGGGCCGGGGAGAAGTAACAGTCCACGAGGACAGAGGCACAGGAAAGGGGTTTCCTGAGAGAGTGGGAGTCTAGAAGACAGAGGAGAGGTGGTGGCTGCGAGGGTGGGGGGAGGGGAGCCCTGGGTTGTTGACAGACCAGAAGGGGTTAACGGGCTATCAACACATAGGCTGTAGTGCTATGGTTCCATTGCACACTTTTGAAAAAAATAAAACTGACTTCTTGGCGTGGAGCAGAGTCTTGACTGAGTGTCTGTATCTCAGCAGGCCATTTCACACTTCCCCTCACATCTGGACCTGGGGGGGGGGGGACTGTGTCGAGGGTTCCACAACATGCACGTGGCAGGGATGGGGAAGTAGGGTGGTATGTGGGATGTTGGCTTTGACCCTGTGATACCTTTCCTTCTCTCCTCCCCTTCTCCCCTAGACCGTGTTCTCTGAGATGCGCCAGGAGTGCAAATGCCACGGGATGTCTGGCTCCTGTACGGTGCGCACGTGTTGGATGAGGCTGCCCACTCTGCGTGCCGTGGGAGACGTGCTGCGTGACCGCTTCGACGGCGCCTCCCGTGTCCTTTACGGCAACCGGGGCAGCAACCGCGCTTCGCGGGCGGAGCTGCTGCGCCTAGAGCCCGAAAACCCTGCTCACAAGCCGCCCTCCCCTCACGACCTTGTCTACTTCGAGAAATCGCCCAACTTCTGCACGTACAGTGGACGACTGGGCACAGCCGGCACAGCTGGGCGGGTTTGCAACAGCTCCTCTCCTGCGCTGGACGGCTGCGAGTTGCTGTGCTGTGGCCGGGGCCACCGCACGCGCACGCAGCGCGTCACGGAGCGCTGCAACTGCACCTTCCACTGGTGCTGCCACGTCAGCTGCCGCAACTGCACGCACACGCGCGTACTACACGAGTGTCTATGAAGCGTTGCACCTCCGGGAACTCTCTCTTTCAGTTCTCCCCAGACTAATTTCTCTGGCACTCAAGACCCTGATATTCGCCCACCCTAACATGTCCAACCACTCCAGAGGTTCATAGTGACCCAACTCTCCCACCTCCTTCCTGGGGACTCCTCAAACCACTTGCCTGAGGCAGCACGAACCCTTTTTGCTACCCTGAGGGCCCTGGCCAACCTACCTACCTCCCTCTTCGTGGGAGACCCCTCGTTGCACTGCCCCCTGTCTGGCCACAGGGTGAGAAGAAGATTCCTCTCCTGAGGCGGAGAGGGAGTGTCAGCTCCTGAAGGTGTCGCAGTCTCGTCCGCGTCGTGCTGGTGACCTCTCTGTCTATCACCTTACCCCTTCCGTTCTCTCGGTAACCCTACAGGCTCCTTCCGTTCTGTAACCAGCACACCTGGGCGTCGGGGCCTTCCTTCCCCTCCCATCTGTAGCTCAAGTTAGAGTTTCCGGGGTGAAAGGGCAAGGGCCGCTGTGATGATGTGGGAAATGAGGTTGGGGAACCCAGCAGAAAAACCTCCATTCTCCCCAGTCTCTGTCATGAAGCCACTGAACAGCTGTGACCCATGCCTCCCTCAGCCACCTCCCACTCCTTCCTGCCCTGCCTCCTCATCAGTGTGTAAATAATTTGCACTGAAATGTGGATACAAAGCCACGCGTTTGGTTATGTAAATAAAACTATTTATTGTGCTGGGTCCCAGCCTGGTTTGCAGAGACCACCTTCATTCCAACTCGGTCCTCCCCTGCTCTGCTCTCCATCCTCTTTTTGTTATCTGACTTTTTTATTTTTTACCTAGTTTCCCAAGGATGCCCTTGCCCACCAGATCAGCATTTCCTTCCACTGTAGCTATTAGTGGCTCTTCGCCCCCACCTATGTAGTGGTATCTTCCTCTGAGGAATAAAATCTCTATTTTTATCAATGACTCTGGTCCTTGAATCCAGAACACAGCACGATTTACTCTGCCCTCTTCCCCTCCAGGGTACTTACTGCTCTTGACCAAAAAGGAAGCGATATAATTGTTGAAGAACCCCTTTCCTGGCCCTGAAAGAGGACCCTGAGATAGTGACCCTTAGATGAGCCTCTCTGAGGCCTCTAGGGAGCCCTGCTCAGGAGCCCCTGCAGGGGCCTTCCTCCCTGTCTCACAGTGGCTGGTTGTGGGATGAGGACCCCATGAGGATTAGCCATATCCTGCTGAAAGAGCTGGGAGAACAGCTACAGTGAGATGAGACCTGTGTCCGTGTCTAGAAACGGAGGCTGGAGAGATGGCTCATTGGTTAAGAGCACTTCCTGCTCTTCCAAAGGACCTGGGTTCAATTCCCAGCAACCACATGGCAGCTTACAACTGTCTGTAACTCCAGTTCCAAGGCATCTGACACCTACATACCAATGCACATAAAATAAAACTAAATTTAAAAAAAAAAAAAAAAAAAAAAAAAAAAAAAGGAAAGAAAAGCTCAAGAAGAAAGTGTATCCCTGTTGCTGCGGCAGCCATCCTGTCTTCCTTTGCTGGTGTGTGGGCTTTGGGCGGTGGGAAGGCCCATCTTCCAGGCTCTTCTACAAGACTTGGGAAATACTTTATGAAACCACCACTCTAGCCTCGAGGTAAGGAAGATCCAGTTAACAATGGCTCCTAGGCCTGGACCAGCAAGCTGAAAGATGCTAGTGGGACAGAAGAGAGGGACGGGATACTTAGCACCCAAAACAGGGGTGAGGCTCAGAGTAGCACAACCAAAAGAATGACTGGTCCAGCCGGTGTGGTGGCGCACGCCTTTAATCCCAGCACTCGGGAGGCAGAGGCAGGCAGCTCTCTGTGAGTTCGAGGCCAGCCTGGTCTACAGAGTGGGTTCAGGACAACCAGGGCTACACAGAGAAACCCTGTCTCAAAAACAAACAATGACTGGTCCACAACCAAATCATTAAGCTAGCCACCCCCACAAAGAACCAGACCAGATTCGTTTTTTGTTTGTTTTTGTTTTTTTGAGATAGGGTTTCTCCATCTAGTCTTGGCTGTCCTGGACTGGCTTTATAGACCAAGCTGCCCTCGAACTGGCAGAGATACACCTGCCTCTGCCTCCTGAGTGCTGGGATTAAAGGCTTGCACCACCATGCCAGGCCCAAGGATTCCTTTATTAACAGTACTTGCAGGCCACCTCTGTGCACACAGTCACCAGTCAGGTGGACAAGAATCCTGCTCACAGTATTAAACCTGACTCGAATCCTCCCTTCCTCCCTTCCTTGTCAACCATACCCATAGCCCTAACTCCATGGTACACTAAACCTTCCTAAACTCTAATGCCTGTCCTCCACAAGAGATGCCTTTTCCCCACAAGAGATGACCCAAAAGCAGCAACGGAAGCTACAGAGCACCCCACCTTTGCAAGAGCCCTAACAGGTCTCAACCAACTGGAGAGTTTCCTCCTCTTCCCAGAGTCCTTTGCTGTCTTTGCAGGCTATCACCTCTCTCTCTGGAGGGTGTGAACTCTGACCCCTGTGGCTCTGTGAGTGAGCAGGGAAGTAGATCTAAGGCCTGTTCAGCCTCGCAGTGGCATTCCTTTCCCTGTCTTTCCATTGGCACAGCTAGCACAGTCTCGGTTCTGATAAGTGGATCCAAGTTTGGACAGCAAGCATCTAAAAGGCCCTGGGTTCCCATGGAAGATCATCCGGCAGAGAGTAGTCAATCCTAAGCCACAGAGAACAACAGCTCCCCAGCTCTCCCAAAATCAGGAGTTATTGGGTTGTCCCAGGGGAGAGAGAGAGAGAGAGAGAGAGAGAGAGAGAGAGAGAGAGAGAGAAAGCGTGGGCCATGGCTGCACAATGTTAATTGTTAGGGAGAAGCAACAGGATAGGGGAAGCCAGGCCAAGCACTCCCACCTAAATCCCACCTCCCAGAATGGAAGCTTATGGTCTTGGAAATTGGGGTGCTGAGCTGACTTGCAGAAGTTGAGAAAAGAGCATTTTCCCCCTGTTGCCCGTAACTTGGTATTCGGTTTCCTTTGCCTTGCCGATTAATTGAGACTAGTCACACTGTCCTTTCAGGAGGTGATAAGGTTCAAAAGAGGCAGTGTTTGTGATGGCTTGGGTCACGTGGACTCTTACTGATACCTTGTCTGTACCAGCCACATGTCAAAGGTTGGCAGTGCGGTGACACGTGCAAGCTAGAGGTCCAGCTAGGGAAACAACCAAGCCAAGAAGCACATTTGCACAACAGGAGCTACTGGGACAGGAAAGCCTTCAGCGTGGCGAATGCACTTCTCTCCCAGGGGCTGAAACTTGGGTGCCCTAACAGACCATGCACAAATAAAATTAAAAGGGCTGGAAGCGTGACTCCACGGCAGAGCGTGTGTGAGGACCAGAATGGATTTGGTCCCCAGCACTTGGTGGAGATGGATAAAGGGGCTGTGGGGTCTACTCTATAGCTCAGGAGCTGAGAGCTTTCTTACCATGTATCCCTGTGTTGCCTGTGATGTTCTCACTCTGAACCAGAGGCAGTAGATCAGTAGATTGAGGGAGCTGGGCGGGGCTGGGGGGGAGGGAGACTGTACCTAAAAAGAGTCTCAGAGCTCAAAACACAGGATGATGGCCATAAGATAATGTCATCAGAAATGTGCCTGACGCAGGGCCCTGACCTTCAGCTCACTTCTGATCTTCAGGTGCCACACAAATGGGCACCAGAGGATCTGGACCCTGGACACAGAGCTGACCTCATAAGTGCCCCCCACGCGGGAACTAGTCCTGAAATACCCCAGGGATGGCGGAAAAGCTGAGAGGACTGAGGTGGGCAGGCTGCACAGTCCCTGGGGGGTCAGCAAGCCTACTCCACGGACACCCCGCCACTGGCACCTTGGAAAAACCCTGTCAGTGGGGCTGCAAATACCTTAGGGTCCAGCCTCCCTTCCCTATGGCCCCAGGCAGGCTCAGTCCTCTGCTCTAGGCCAGAGGGAGAAAAATAACAAAATGAGGAGAAAATAAGCTGTTTGGCTGTGGTGTGCGCAGGAATATCCCTGCAGCGCTGCCCACCACTCACCCTTACTCACTCTTTCCACACCCAGCCAGGGCCCAGCATGAGACAGACCACCCCCTTGCCCCCTCCCCCGTCTGGGCTAAAAGCAGACACGCTGGGTTGGTGAGAGAGCAGTAGGTTATAAATATGCCTAGGGAACTGCCGCCAACTCGCTCCCCTGTCATCCCCTGGGAGGGGGTAGGGTGGGGTGGCACCTGGGGAGGAGTCAGGGCTGCCCTATCTACTCCAGCCCCCAGCCCCCCTTCATCCCCCCTCAGGCCCAGGAGGAAGTGGGGGCTTCCAACCAGGTGCTGCAATATTTATTTATTTTTACCTTTCCCAGGTGAGTGAGCCACTGATACAGATGTGCCCTGCACAATTGTTTATCTCACACCCGGGATTCCTCACCCTCCCGGGTATATGGCCATGAGTCCAGCATGAAAGAGGTTCAAAGGCAGGCACACAGTGTCAAGGTGCAGCCCTGGGCCCCATCTTTCCTTCCTTATACCCGGAAGAAAACAGTTCCGTTCACTCACTCACTCACTCACTCACTCACTCACTCACTCACTCACGTGTGCTCACACACCATGCTTGGTGTCACTAGTATAAGCTCCAGCCTCAGCTGCCCCCCCCCTCACGCCGCCCTCCCACCCCCACCCCCACCCCCACCCCCGCGCAAGGAAAGTTGCTATCCAGCACCAGCACTGTCTCGGAGTAGGTCATATGAGGAGGTGAGAATAAGACCCCTAAATGTGCTGTCCCTCTTTACTTTTCCTGGTAGATCACTCCTTGACTGCTGGGTGCCAACACGTAAGGAGAGCCATTCTGTGGGATGCTGCAGGACCGACCCAGGTTACTAGAGCCTCCTGGCGCTCAGCTGCTTGCTAAGTAGGTGCCCATCTAGGCAAGAGGGGCAGCCCTCCTCTTCCAGGGTCGAACCCCTCCCTCCTCCCTCCTCCCTATTAATCCTCGGAAGTGAAGGGGCCGGCCCTGACGGCCCTTCAGCCCTATTGTGGCCCCTCGCCCTCCTCGGCTGGCGTCTAATTAACTCCTCCTGCCCCTGGTTTTGTGTGCCCCCCTTACTCCACCTTGTCGGCCCCGCCCCTCCGCTCGGTCCGCTCCCCCCGACGGACATTCCAGGCAGGCCGGGCCAGTGTGCCAGGGCAACCAGGGCCAGACCGAGGCCTAATCCCCCCTCCGCCTGGCCCGGCTCAGGGAGCCCCACTCACCTCCCGGCTCTCTGGGGGCTGCTCGGCTCTGCAGTGGCGGAGACACACAATCAGGACAAAGGCACAGTCCCCAGGGGGCTAACTCAGCCTTCACGCCCAGGTTGTGCGGCATTTGGGGAGTTTAATGAATTGTCCATCACGCCTTTCAGGGCCCGCCCGTCAGCCTGGATTAATCTTCGGAGCCCTGGTGGGGTAGGAGACACTAAGCCTGTATTTATTACTCTCCCATTGTCACTAATTGAGGTAATTATCTGTGACTCTGGCCTGGCCAACAATGCCGCATTCACTTGCATTCACTCCCGGGACCTCGATGGGCCTGGCTCCCACTCTCGACACCAACGCCCCCTCCCTTCCTCTCCAAAACGCGCCAAGGGCTAAGATGGGCCCTTGAGCATGTTGGGGAAAGTGGACAACCAACGTTTCACGATGTTCCACCTTCAAGCAGTGTCTCCCAAAGCGACCGACCACCACTACGGAGGAGTATTGAGGAGAAACCTGGTGCTCTTAAAGTGTGTGAGAAAAAAGAAGGCAGACAGGTTTGTCGGGCAGAAGCCTCAAGCCACAGCCAGCCTGGCACTCCTCACTTCAGCTTAAATGGCACGCAAGGTCTCATGGGGCCTCTCATAGTCCCTGTAACCCACAGGACTCTGGAGTGTTAGAGTACAGCATGCTAGGTGTACTATGAAAAGGTTCTGGAAGCTACCAGACAGAGTGAGAGGCTGTGGGGCATGGTGGAGAAGGTTAGAAAGAACAGGAAAGGATGTGTTGGGAGCAGAAAGACCAGATGAAGAACCATGCTGGGAAGGAGCAATCCAGAGTCAGATTGCTCCCCCAAGAGCCACACCAACAAGACTGTTAATTAGTGCCATGCAATGACCTTGAGAAAAACCTAGTATGTGAGTAGTCATCCTGTGAAAATGGAGAGCAGGTATGTGTGTGTATGTGTTTGTGTGTGTGCACTCACGTGTGTGATGTGTGTAAGAGACAGTGAAAAGTAGGTTTGGTTTAGACTAGATTGTGAAATCCTCGAGGGCAAAAATTATGTTTCGGTCACTGTTATCTTTACAAGACCCTAATATTGTGCCTGGGTTGGCAAGATACATAAGGCCTGGACTTGCATAGAAGTTGAGGTCCGTCGGATCTTCTTTTAAACATCCGTCCTCAGGCTCTTCCTTTACCTAGCACTTAATAGAAAGAGTTATCTGGATCATTCCTGGACAGTCCTGGATGGGCAGCTGAGGAGATGACACACCAAGGATCCCGGTGGCTCTCAGCGCTAAAGTTCGAACAGCGCCACCTCGTGGTAAATGTTGGGAGAGCTTCCAGAGACACTAGCTACTGGGCAGCAGCGATCCTCCTCCATGCTACGTTGTCATGGCAGGGTTGCTCTTACAGTTTTTATTTTAAATCATCCCCCCACTTTTTGAAGTAATGTATCGTGCACCCTAGACTGGCCTCAAGTCTCCCATGTGCTGAGGATAAACGGTGAATGCCTGATCCTTTTGCCTCCTGAATGCTAGGATTTTGTGGGGTTACCATGTCCTGTTTAAAGAGTTCTTCGGACCAAATGTGGGGCTTTGTGAATGCTAGGTGAGTACTCTATCAGCTGAGTTACATCCTCGGGACTCATTTTCCTCTTTCCTACACAAGCCTTTTTGGAGGAAAATGTTTGGCATTGAAATACAGTAAGATGTTCCCAGCTCGGAACTGTATCTTTCAATTCCTCCCACAAAAGCTTCTGTGTTCCTTTAGTCAGAGGCAGAGCCTCCTTGCTTTCCCCATGTAGGCCTCGAATTCCTGGGCTCAAGGGAGCCCCACCCTCAGCCTCCCAAGTAACTGGGACTATACAGGTGTACCTTACTGACCCTGGTGAAGGCCGAATACTTTATTCTTGCCTTCAATACCCTCTTCATGATCTATCTAGTCCTCTTTCCTCTCCAGGGCTTTGTTCCCTGTGGAAACCATATGTCTTTCCACATTCGGGATGCACCCCCTTCCCTCATCTTGGTAAAAAAAAACAAAAAACAAAAAAAAAAACTACCTCAAACATCCCTGTGGAGCCTCTTCAGTGTTCCCTTGGGAGATTGGCCTTGCCTTTCTGAGCTCTTTGCTCTAGGAGCTTTCCTTCCTGACACCCACTGGCCATCTGTGTATGTGGTAGGCTAGGCTTCCACATGCCTGAGGATGTGTGCTTTCCATTTTACCACCCCTTCCGACACTGAGCTATCGACATCATATGAAATGATGACTAGGTTGGCTCATGGCTGAAATAGATACTTGGATAGAAAGACATGGGAAGGCTCTCAGGTGCACAGTGGATGAGTTCGTGACTAGATTCGTGAATGGACAGGAGGGATACATGGACGGATGGACGGATGGACGGATGGACAGGTGGATGGGTGGGTGGGTGGATGGATGGACGGATGGACGGATGGACAGGTAGATGGGTGGGTGGGTGGATGGATGGATTGATAGATGGGTGGGTGGATGGGTGGACGGATGGATGGATGGACAGGTGGGTGGGTGGATGGATGGATGGGTGGGTGGGTGGATGGATGGACGGGTGGGTGGGTGGATGGATGGATGGATAGATGGATGGATGGATGGGTGGGTGGATGGGTGGATAGATGGATGGATGGATGGATGGACGGGTGGGTAGATGGGTGAATAGATGGATGGACAGATGGACAGATGGACGGATGGACAGGTGGATGGGTGGGTGGGTGGATGGATGGACGGATGGACAGGTGGATGGGTGGGTGGGTGGATGGATGGATTGATAGATGGGTGGGTGGATGGGTGGACGGATGGATGGATGGACAGGTGGGTGGGTGGATGGATGGATGGATGGATGGATGGATGAATGGATGGGTGGGTGGATGGGTGGATAGATGGATGGATGGATGGATGGATGGATGGATGGGTGGATGGGTGAATAGATGGATGGACGGATGGACAGGTGGATGGGTGGGTGGGTGGATGGATGGACAGATGGACGGATGGACGGATGGACAGGTGGATGGGTGGGTGGGTGGATGGATGGATTGATAGATGGGTGGGTGGATGGGTGGACGGATGGATGGATGGACAGGTGGGTGGGTGGATGGATGGATGGATAGATGGATGGAAGGACAGGTGGGTGGATGGGTGGATAGATGGATGGATGGATGGACGGATGGACAGGTGGATGGGTGGGTGGGTGGATGGATAGATTGATAGATGGGTGGGTGGGTAGGTGGACGGATGGATGGATGGACAGGTGGGTGGGTGGATGGATGGATGGATGGATGGGTGGGTGGGTGAATGGATGGATAGATGGATGGATGGATGGATGGACGGGTGGGTGGATGGGTGGGTGGATGGAGCATCCAAATGAAAAATAACTCACTATCCTAGTTAATACAAGGAGATTCAAAGAAGGGAGCCCACCCCATGCCATGCCATGGAGAGGCAGGGACAGTGCCTATCTTAAAATGTTAAAAATGTCCTTCCTCATACATGCCCCGCTAGAAAACTTGTCTCCCAGAGGCATCATGGATATATTATCATCCCCTCTAAGTCCAAGTCAAGGAGTTGTCCCTCCTTTCTGCTCTCCTTTCCTCCTCCCTCTTCTTGTTCTTCTTCTTCTTTTTTGTTTTGTTTTGTTTTTCGAGACAGGGTTTCTCTGTGTAGCCTTGGCTGTCCTGGACTCACTTTGTAGACCAGGCTGGCCTCGAACTCACAGAGATCCGCCTGCCTCTGCCTCCCGAGTGCTGGGATTAAAGGCGTGTGCCACCACGTCCGGCCTTGTTCTTGTTCTTCTTCTTCTTCTTCTTTAAATATGGAAGGTTTCTCCACTGTGAATGCCACCTCTGCACAGGCACCATGCTAGCCTCCTCTCCATTGCTCCAGTTTTAGTATATGTGTGGCTTCCCTGAAAGGTGTGCCTGGGTCTCCTCTGAGTCCCTGGCATACACAGTTACTGGGCAAGTGGACAAATGCATCATTACTGAGAGAACTATACGCTGTCCTCCATGGACACACTCTGCACACGTCCCAAGTCCCTGTGTTCAGCAGTTTCCTCTGTCCTCTTCTCCTGCAATCACATCATTGATTTCTGTGATGTCGAAGCTACAACCTGTGTCTTGTTTGTTTATCCTTACCCATTTGTAGCTGGCCTCAGGACATCCCAGAGCTCTCTCAAGTCTGAAAAGGACAGGGTTCCCCGGCCCCCTAGTGCCTTATCAAGAATGACAGAACTGTGGGGCAGGAAACGCTTCCAGGAAGAACTTGGCTGTTAACCTAAGCTCTGTTGTCCCCAGCTGAGCAGCCCTCCCTCCTGTTCTTGCAGTCTTTCCTCCTGATCAAGGAGGCGGTCCCAGGGGGTTGGTTGTGGCCTCCTTCAGGAGGCTGGGTGGCTGGCAGACACAGCTACATTTAGAAGTCATTTTCACAGCAGGGAGTCTCTAACCAGCCACCCACAGGGCTCCATGGGGCCTAAGATACTACTTAGCAGGGTCTGGCCCTAAAACCTGCAGCCTCTCTCCTCCTCTCCTCCTCCTCCTCCTCTTCTCCCCCTCCCCTCTCTCCCTCTCTCCCTCTCTCTCACCCTCTCCCTCTCCTCTCCCAGAACTTTGGCAGCTGATTCTGACTTTACCCTTGGCAAGCTCTGGAAGAAGGCACACCGTTGCCCTGACACCTTGCACAAACTGGGGTGGTTGTTACCTAACCTAGGGTTTGTCTTTCTTTAATGTTGGGAACCCAATTCGGGACTTTGTGAGTTCTAGTTAATCATACCAGCACTGAACCACCACCGTCCAACCCCACTCCCCAAGGATTGCACTCCCCTTCTGTTTTGGAGACAGAATCAGAATCCTGCTGGGCTAGACTGGACTGGGCCTGAATTTGCTATGTAAACCAGGCTGGACTCAAAGTTTATAACCATCCTCCTGCCTCTGCCTCCAATTTACAGGAAGTGTTACTATAACTGTCTTCTCTTTCTCTCATATGTGTGTGTGTGTGTGTGTGTGTGTGTGTGTGTGTGTGTGTGTGTGTGTATGGATGGCCTGGAACTCACTATGTACACCAGGCTGGCCTTGAACACCCATCCATCCCCCCTGCCTCTGCCTCTCCAGTGCTGGGATTAAAGGCCACCAGCCTGTCTCTTTTCACTACTTTTTATCTAAATGTCTAGTTTTTAATCTAAATGTCACCTCCTCCATGGACTCTCCTTGGATCTCCTAAAATTAGGATCTCCCTTAACTGACTCTTTTCAGAACCTAACACAAGTGCCCAGTATTTCGTGTTTTCATGTCTATCTGACTGTTAGACAGGCCTTGCCATTTCTACCCTTGAGCCCAGCCTAGAGCCCTGTTCCTAGGAAGAGCACGGTAAACGCTAGGTCGCACTTAGCAGCAGTAAGAACTGCAGTGGATGGTGCTAAGACCTTTGGTGCCTTTGATCTTTGCCCAAGGTGACCTGGCTTCTTTGGCCTCCTCCACCAAGAGCAACAGGAAATGTGTAGGTTACAGAGAAGATCGCAAGTGAATATTCCTGGGGAGCTCCGACCAGTGAACGCCCCTAGAGTTGGGAAACCCGAGCAGACCTTCCTCCTCTGTTTCAAGGCCAGCTGTGGCTGTGCGACTGAAAGCCCTGCCCCCTCTGCGTCCTGCCTTTTCGAACTAACTGAAGACTAAAAGCTTAAGTGTTTTGCGAGCGATCTAAAGTGTTGCGGGAGTTAGGGTTAGAGGGGGTTCGGTGGGAATAGGGACAAGAGACGGGCGAAAAGTCTGGGCGAAGCCCCGCTCCTGACCAGCAGGCGGCTAAATTTACCTAGGCTGACTCAACCCTTGCCCGGAATAGGGGGCGGGGGGGAGGGGGGAGTGCACCGGGGCAGAGGGAAGAGCCGGCAGGGGTGGGGCGGGGGGCAAGGAAGGGAGCGTCCCAGCCAGGGAAACAGGATGGGCCAGAAGTTTCCACCAGAGAGGAGTCCTCCTCCTCCCCCTCACAGCGAGCGGGAAGAAGTCAGGTCCCGAGGGAGGGACACAGTGGGGCTGGGTCATCGCAAGAGAGACTCCAGAGCTTTATAAAGGGAAGAGTAGATTTATTGGGCGCCTACTATGTGCCAGGCACTGTGTAAGACGCCTTATATACATTACCTCATTAAATCCTCACAACAACCCTGCGAGGTAGGTGTTTATAAACCCCCATTTGACAGATGAGGAAACTGAGGCTCAGGGAGGTGAAGTGATTCGGCCAAGGTCACATGGCAGACACAGAGGAAGTGCCCAGGGTCGGAAAGAAAAAACAAATTTTTTAAAGGACTTAAATGTCAGTCTCAAACCGGTTGGCGTGGTTCAATACAAAGAAGGGCTCGGCGCGCCCCAGAGGTCTGGGAGACCGGAGGCCTGCTCCCGGCCCCGCGCGCGGTTTGGAGGTGTCAAGGCGGGAAACCGGCGCCCGGTAACAACTCGGGATCCAGGTAAATGGCAGTGTTGGCGGAAGGACACTCGAGCACCAGCAACCGGGGGGGATCCGCGACCTGCGCGCGCCCCGTAGTGGCTACAGCGAGTATCACACCCCACACCGTCTGCTTAGGATCAGCCTGCCTTCTTTGCCCGGCTGTTTCTAGGAGAGATGCAGAAATTGTCAGGGTCCTAGCCGGTGGGCGACACCGTCTGCGTGGGAAATCCCGACAACACTTCAGAGCATCACTAAAGACACGGAGATGGAGGAAAAGGGGAAGGCCTAAAAATGTCCCAAGCTGATTCATTGGCTATCTTCTGTCTCCAGCTTGGACCACCACAGGCCAGAAGCCCTGGGGAGCACTCACCTAAATTGGGAGGTTGGAATAGAAGCCCTTTGCCCATTTAAATCTGAAAACCTTGACAGTCTTCCGAACTGAGGATGACTGAAGCGGATAAGAACCTTCAAATTCTATTCACTTACAAAATCCTAGGGACGAAAGAATGGGAGGCAGAAATCACTCATTTTACATTTACGAGAGTCCAGGATGCCCGGGTGCAAAAATAGTTACTCCAAGGTCCACCAGGAAGTCGGTGGCAGAGTTGGAATGGAAACTTGAGTTGTAACGTCAAAGAGAGCCTCCTCCTAGTTTGCTGGTTGTGTGTGTGTGTGTGTGTGTGTGTGTGTGTGTGTGTGTGTGTGCGCGCGCGTGTGTGTGTTCTCTCCTGTCAAAGGGACCCTGCCCTGCCCATCGCTTTCTTATGACTGCCACCACTCCTGCCCTTAGGCTTGTCTCTCTGCATGGAAGGTAGCAGGTGTCGAATCCCACCCTCACTTTCCCTGAAACTAATCCTTGAGTTGGCGTGTGCTGCCTTGCCTCTCTTTCCTTTCCTCTGTTTCAAGCGTGGGAACAGGTGTAAGTGGGGGAAAGGAGAAAAGGGAAGCAAAACCAAGGAGAGAGACGACCGCCAAGGATGGGTGGGCTGAGCGACATCAGAACAAAGAGAGATATCGCTCACTCTCTCTCTTTATTTCCCTGTGGAGCTTTCTTGTTGTCCTCTCGGAAGAGGCCTTCCTCGGGTTGGCTCACGACATCTAGAATCTCCCGGATACTGTCTCTCAGCTCGGCAGTCTTGCCGCCTTCCTTGGGCCGGCTGTTCCCAATGGTTGGCAGGGTCCTCTCGTTCCGCCAGGAGGCGCCTGGGGCGTCTGTGTCACTTCCATCAGAGGAACCGCTATGGACGCTGAGCTCCTCAGCTTCGTCTGAGTCCGAATCTGGGGCGGTGTGGCGGCGGATGCGAGACACGGCTTCCCGCAACGCCCCGGCGTAGGGCCCCGGAGTCCGCGCCCAGCCCCCTCCCGCGCGCCGCGGGACCCCAGCCGCTTCGGAGCCCTTCACGCTGCCCGCGCATCCCGGAGCCGCTGGGCCTAAGGTCGGGCGCTCTGGGCTACCAGGCTGCGTGGGGGCGTCTCGCAGGTTCGTTTCGCCCACAGGGAGCTCGGAGGCGCGGTCCCCTAGGGACGACTCCCCCTGCTCTCCGCCCTTAGCTTCGCCCTCGCGACCCTCGCCTGGCTGGTTTAAGACGTGACAGCTCAGCGGTCGCTTTTGGCAAGAGGAGAGATTGCCAGCGGCCCTCTCGCCCTCCTTGTGGCAGGGCTTGGGTTGCCTAGGGCTGTCGCTCACAACGCATGGCTCCCCAGAGGGCAAGAGGTGCACCTGCTTGGTTCGAGGGGTCGGAACATACTGGGACTTTATCACCACGCACGTGGCGTCGATGACAAAGATACCTTCTCTACGAGCAGGACCTCGGGAACTGCGAGGCAGGGTATGGGGGTGACGAATCGCCTTCCAAACTTCCAGGGACTCGTGTTCTGAGCCCTCTCTTTGACCCAGGGACTCTCTCCACCCAGTGCCTCCAGGAGCCCATGGTCTAGGGAGAGTCTGGCTATGCCTAACTGGAGGCTTTTTAGGAGAAGAAAGCCAACACCTGGGAAGCCAAATCGGTTCACTTCCTTCTTTCCCTTTCCTTGAGTCCCTGAGGTGCTGCCTGGACCTGGGAGCGGGACGTGGTGGGCTGCTCATCCTGGAGCCAGACGGAGCTGCCTCGGTGCCTGGACTGCCAGTAGCTTTGCCTTGGGGAAGGCCGTCGCCACCGCTGCTCAGGCCTGCTGCTGCTAGGCCTGAATTTTTCTCCATGGCCCCTTTGCAAGGCTCTGGCCTGGGTCTGCCTGCTGCACAGCCTGGAGCTCCCCCTAAAAGCCCTCGTCCCTGTCTGAGACCCCAGGCCCCTAGAACATCCCGGTAGATTCGAGGATCCAGCCTCTTCTTCGTGCGCCCTCCCTCTGTCCTGTTAGTGACTGGAACTGGGGCTGATGAGGTGGGCGCTCGGGAGAGCTCTGGGCCTCGCTTAGTCCCCAGGGTCCTATGGGGACCTTCGTAAGAAGGTGGAGCCACATAGGGTGGCGGCCGGTCCCAGCGGCGTCTTGGGGCTGTGCCTGCAGCGCCTCTCAGCAGCAGATGAGCCTCATAGCTAGGGGGCCCTGGCCTCCTACCTCCCCATGGCCCCGCCCATGCCACCAATGGGTCACTCAGCGGGAGCGCTGATGGACGGGGCGCTCGCCCCACCTGCCCGGTGCGCTCTGGTCTGGAGAAAACTGGGATCCCTGTAGGTTGGGCCGCCCGAAGGGCGTTCCGGGGTTCTGGGCGGGGCTGACCTAGGGGACTCCGTCGGGCCCCGCCAGCCTTGCGCCTTTTTCTCTCGGTCTCCTTGGCCTCCCGCTCCTGCGACGCCGCCTTCCTTTTCTCCTGTTCCCGGGTTCGGACCTCGGCGGGGGGCACTGCCCGCCAGTTGGTCGCCTCCTGCAGCACCCTGGAGGCCCAGGGTCGGCGGGGTGGCGGCTCAGGGGATCCCGGGCGCAGCCTACACCTGGGACAATGAGCAGGAACCCAGGTGAGCAGTTTGTGAGGAAAGAGAGCCGAGGTCCGGGGAGCTGGGAGGACTGGAGACCACTTGGGGCAGCCGTGTGGGAGGGTACGCGTGAGTGTGTGTGTGAGTGCACGTGCGTATATGTTAGGGCTGAAGTCGAAATGAGACTCCTCGCCATTTCTCCATGCACACTTTAACAGCGACTGCCCCATCTCACCTCCTGCCCTTCCTCACTACCAGTCCTGTCCCCCTAAACAGCGCTAAATGAGTCAGGCCCCAGTCCTCGACGAGTGGGGGAGGGAGGCGCGGGAAAGGGAAGGGCCGGCTGTGATCGCTAGTGCCAGCGGGGAGGTCTGGACCCCATTTCCCGCCCCACCGCTTGCTGCCCCTCACCCTCCTTCACTCACGTGCGGTTCTGGGGCCCACGGGCCCAGTGGCTGGCCTGGATGTCCATGGACTGTCGAAAAGGGGCGCGACGACTATAATGACAGGAAATAGTCTTCACTTCAATCACCAACAGCTTGGACTTCTGCACCCAGAGGCAGCTGCCCGACTCCTCATCCTGGAGCTCCCGGGGGCTGTCGGGCCCCTCGGAGAATAACGGGCCATCCAGCATCCTGCCCCACCCCACCCCGGCCCCCCACCCTCCCACCCGCCCCGTGAGCCCCCTCCCAACCCAAGGAGCGGGCGCCCACTGCAGAGCGGCAGGCCCAGGGACTGGCAACTATATATACCCGGGCACACGTGTGTGCCTGTCTGTGTGTGTGTATGTGTGTGTGTGTATATGCGTGTGTGCTCGCGCGCGAGCGCGCGCGCATGTGACACGCCGCCGCCGCGGACTGCTCTGTGCTGCTACCTCCCCCATGTGCACGGCCGCCCCCTGGGGCCTGGGATTGGACGCCCCTTCCCACTGCTTAGGTCCCCCAAGCCTAATGGGACCCGCGAGTGGGTGGGGAGAGACTTCTGATCCTTGCCAAGCTCACAGTGCCCTCTTCTCCAGCCCCCATTTCCCCACCCTTCCTGAATTTTAACCCTTTGCTTTCTTTCTTGTCAGGTTGCCTGACCACCAGAGGTCTATCCTTGCCTGCCTGGACTCCTTTCTCTGACAGGGAGCGGCGAGAATAGAACTCAAGGTCTCTGCCTGCCACTCTCTGCTCGTTTCCATGGGGTTGGGGTGCAAGAGAGGCTGGCCCACAGCTGGGGGGGGCGGGCTATTTTTAGTATCAGTGGCATTTGGGTGCAGCTGAGATGAGTAACCGGAGCACTGGAGAGAAGAGGTGGCAGCTTTCAGGACGCTTTTGTATGAGTCTGGGGACAGCTTGCTCCCCCAAGCCCTCCAAAAAGTGGCTCCTGTACTCTTTTCACTTTTTCTCTGCTGGTGTGTAAGGCCGAACTCAGTCTGTCCTGGCCACCTGAGCAACAGGAAGACTCCTACTATTAGATTTGGTGTCCTTGGACACCCATAGGGCCTTGTAACAGCAGCAGGCTGGCTCCCCTCACCCAGAGGCCAGGATTCTAGGGTTACACAGTTTTGTGCCCACACAGCTCTACAAAGCCTTATGTAGGGTACAGATGAGTGCCTACATACACTCGTACCCTAATATGGGTGGGGTGGGGTGGGTGGAGGAAGGGCAGTGTGTTCCTGTGGCACAGCCAAATCCCCTAGCAACAGAAAGGATAAAAATGGCCTTTCTTTCCTAGGAAGGGGGTCCCACTCACTACTGCCACCCTGATGCCTAGTTCACTTCATCACCCTGAAGCACAGCTAACCTTTTGGACTGGCTCTGTTCTGGGGGGTTCGGCGGGGGGGGGGGGGAAACAGACGGTGCTGATTGCATCCTCAGGCTCCCTCCCCCCCCCAGCCTGCACCAGGTGTCCCCTGAGTCACCATGGTAATGTTAGTGGCAGCACAGCCCACGGCAGCCCTTCCATGCAGAGACTTAGCAACCATGCCTGGCAACCATGGCAGCAGCTCAGTGGAGGGGAGGGGTGCAGGGAGCAGGAAGAGAGGGTGGCTACAGCTCCTGAGGAAGAAGGGACCATTTGCTTCTCCTGACTTTAGGAACGTCCCTTGTCCCTTGTCCCCTGTCTTCCTCAGCTCCTGGCCTCAGACTGAGACTTGGTGATGGAAGACTTAGGGGGCAAATGGGAGAAACGAGAGATCCCAGCTGGTTTTTCCTAAAAGCGCATGGAACATATGGGTACAGAGCCTTCTTTTTAAGGGGACAGAGATCAAAAGGGTTGTGACAGGGTAGACAGGACTCACCGAGAAGCAACAAAGTAAAATCTAGGCTGTCATGCTGTCCCATTAAGTCCCCCCTCCTGGCCCCATGCACCTACCAGCTGAAGAGGGCTCCAAGGCACTGCTTCCCAGCAGGCCCACCACAGTCCCACAGGTTTTAAAGCTGTGCTTCCTCCTTAGACAAACCCTCCCCGATGAAGGAATGTGACACAAGAGACATTTGTCCTTTCCACCATGCACACACCCCCCACACCACACAAGCACAAACAAGCTCTAATTCTAATAAATTTGGAAGCCTCCCTCCCCCAGGCTTGGGAATGTGCTGAGAGCATCAAAGATGTGAATGCAGAGGCAGAGGCAGCCTTGAAGGGCGACCTCTCACAAGTGTCTGACCGTTTCCTCGGCTTCCATCATGAAGCCTGCTTTGGAAGAACAGGAATAGTATGGCAGCGGTTCCTCTGAAGGCACAGGCACAGAGGAGGGAGAGCGAGGGAGTTTCTCAGAACCTGCTCCTGCCCTGGATGCAAAGCCATGGCAGAAGGGAAGGCAGCCTGGCACTCACTCCTGGTGTTTGGTGCTACTCCTGGTGTTTGGTGCTACTCCTGGTGTTTGTTTGGTGCTACTCCTGGTGTTTGGTGCTACTCTTCGTTTGTGTGGTTTCAGCACAGATAATGGGTCTGGTGGGTTGACCACAGCACTGCTTTTCTCCATGAGCCACTCTCTATCTTAGAGGAAGGGGTTCAAACAGAACACCAGTCCAGCGAAACCCAAGAAGTTCAACCTTTCCTCAGAAAGGTCTGCCCAAAGACCCTAATGGGTTTTCACTGTCGGACATGTTAGGGACTTTTGCATGGGCCCTATCTATGGTCCAGACAGAGGAGGAAATAAGATAAGAGTAACCACAGGAAATAAGGTGGGAACAGCAGTCACGAGAGGAGAATTGGAGAGGAAGTAAGATTAGTGCAAAGACAGGAAACTAAAACCTAGAATCAGACGGTTGAAATATAAGTACTAGCTTTTAAATTCTTATTTTGGTTTTTCAAGACAGGGTTTCTCTATGTAGCCCTGACTGTCCTGGAACTTGTTATGTAGATCAGGATGGCCTCAAACTCAGAGATCCACCTGCTGGGATTAAAAGTATATGCAGCCACCACCACCTGGCTTCCCCACCCCACATCCACCTAAGAGACATGAGCTCACTATGTAGTTCCTAGAACTTGATATATAGACCAGGCTAGCCTCAAACTCAAGAGATCTGTCTGCCTCTGCCTCCCAGGTGCTGGAATTAAAGGAATATGTCTCCATGTTTACCTACCAGCTTTGTTAAAAAAAAAAAAAAAAAAAGTGTGCATGATGTTTTGTGTGTCAGCGCAGTGATGCTGTGTGTATGGAGGTCAGAGGTCAGATCCATGGGATGTTCTCTCTGTCTACCTTTAAATGGGTTCTGGGGGGCTGGCAAGGTGGCTCAGAGGTTAAGAGCACTGTCTGCTCTTCCAAAGGTCATGAGTTCAATTCCCAGCAGCCACATGGTGGCTCACAGCCATCTATAATGTAATCTAATGCCCTCTTCTGGCCTGCAGGTGTACATGCGGGCAGAGTACTGTCTATATAATAAATAAATAAATTTTTTTAATAGTCTGGGAACTAAACTCAGGTAGCTGAGTTGCAAGTGCCTTTACCACTTAGTGCTTTTTACTAGCAGTGTGGATCTGGGCCAGCTTTTGAGTTTCTATGCTTCACTTGTAAAAATTCTCTTAACACTGGAAAAGGAGCTGGGGAGATGGCTCACTTTGTAAAACACGCCCATTGGAGCTGGAGAAGCTGAGCTCAGAGGCTACGTAAAAAGCCACTTATGGCCAGGCAGTGGTGGCGCACACTTTTAATCTCACCACACGGGAGGCAGAGGCAGGCGGATCTCTGTGAGTTCAAGGCCAATCTGGTCTACAGAGCCCAGGACAGCCAGGGCTACACAGAGAAACCCTGTTTCAAAAAACAAAAAGCCACTTATGGTGGCATGTGTGCTTAGTCCTAGGGATTCTTGGAGCCTGCTGGCCATGTAACCCAGTCTGTGTGGCCAATGAGAGACACTGTTACAAAAATAAAGGAAGCCTTGTGAGGACTGCTGCCTGAGCTGTCCCCCAGCTGCACACCCCTCACTGGCTGGAATGGCATATAACAGTTTTTAAATGGGGGGCGGGTTGGCTTAGCAGTTAAGAATGCTGGTTGCCTTTCTAAAGGATCTTGGTTTGGGCAGGAAAGATGGTTCAGAGGTTAAAAGCACTGGTTGCATAAATAAATAAAAATAAAAATAAAAATGCCCTATGAACAGATATATATTAAAGCAATAAATCTATTCCAAGATGAAAAAAAAAAAAAAGAGAGAGAGCACTGGCTGCTCTTCCAGAGGTCCTGAGTTCAATTCCCAGCAACCACATGGTGGCTCACAACCATATGGAATGTAATTCGGTGCCCTCTTCTGGCTTGCAGGTGTGCATGCAGGCAGAACACTGTATAAATAATAAATACTCACAGGGCAGTTCATAATAGTCTGTAACTCCAGTTCTAGGGATCCAGTGCATCCAGGGACACCAGGCACGCACACACAGAACACACACATTCATGCAGGGAAACATCTGAACGAGCAATTTAAAAGAAATTTAATTTAGGATCTGAGGAAATGGCACGAAGGTTAAGAGGATGTGTTGTTCTCTCAGAGGACCCTAGTTCAAGTTTCAGCAGTCAGGTGGCTCAGGTCTGCTGCCTCTAGCCCCCTTGGGTGACTGCACTCACATGCACACACAAACATACTTAAAAATAAACATAAAGATGTTCATAGGCTGACTGTGGTGTCCCCTGTCATTAATACCAACACTAATGAGAAAGAAGTACACTGATCTCCTTGAGTTTGAGGCCAGCCTGGTCTATAGTGAGCTTCGGCCAACCAGGGTTACGTCCACAGGAGACTCTCTCAAAAACATTGCTGTACAGCTGGGTGTGGTGGTGTAGACCTTTAGTCCCAGCACTTGGGAAGCAGAGGCAGGTGGATCTCTTGAGTTTGAGGCCAGCCTGGTCTACAAAGCTAGCTCCAGGACAGCCAGGGCTACACAGAGGCACCTTGTCTTGAACCCCACACCCCTCTCCCCCAAAAAAAGAAGGAAGGAAGACAGCCTGTCTCAAATAAGGTGGAAATGAAGAATTGTTGCCCCAAGGCTGTGCTCTAACTCCACTTGCCCATACACACACATACACAAAGACCCTGGGTAGCAGCATGGGCCGGTAACCCCAGTACTTAGGAAGCTGAGGCAGGAGGATTGTTGCAAATATGAAGCCAGCCTGGTCTACATATGATAGAAAGTCTTGTCTCAAAACAAAAAACAAAAAAAAACATAAATTCTCCCCAAACCTAACCACTGAAGAGGCCTCCATGCTCTGGACAGAAGATACGCAGCCTGCTGGTTAAAGCAGAGACTGTGATGCTTTCATGTGAGCATTAGTGTCACTGCTGTTACTAATGCACTGAGCGGATTTATGGGGAAGGAAGTTTGGCGAAACGATGTCTATCAAGTGCAGAAATCAAACCCTGCAATAGCACGATGAAAACCTTGCCATTTAATTAGATCTGCCACAAAAAAAAAACATTAATGTTGGCTGCCTACCCACTGGCCTCCTCCACAGCCATCTGCCTTCATATGCACACAGCACAGGGACCCAGACATGCACCTCCCCACACGACCCATGGGAAGGAGTGACATGAAATGGACTCAGCCTCCTCCACACAGAAGGAAGAGCAAGAGTAAAAATATTTTATAAAGACTTTTGTGGAGCTATTACCTCAGATGGAGTAAGGGCAGAGACAGGGGTGGGGCACAGTGAGGTCTAGAGATCTCTTAGAGATCAGAATTTGCCTGGGGAGCACCCGGAAGGGGGCTATGTCTAAGGGGCTGGGATTGGCTAAGCTCAAAGTTTTCTCAAGTGTACACATGGTGGTGAGGGGAGCTAAAAGTCCTTTCTCCTCCGTCTCTAGTTCCAGATTGTGGGCGCAGAGCTTCCGAGGGAACATACTCAGTTCTCCCAGGATTCCATCTGATTCCCAGAGCTTCCAGCAGGCAGCGAGCGATGAAGGCGGCCATCTTTCCAGGCACTGCCTGTCCCTCCCATGCTCAGGGCTTCTTGTCTCCGCCGGTGAGCACCAGAGCCTGCAGGATGTCAGACAGCGACACAATGCCCTTGACAACATCGTTCTCATCCACCACTACCAGACGGTGAACCTGGCACAGAGCAAAAGCAAGTAACCTTAGTTAGTGCCAGCATCAGCTCTCGGGCCACGCCCACCGGCTGCTTTGTGCCTGGGCTTCCTACCTCGGCTTCCACCAGCCGATTGATGATGGTCTCCAGAGTCTCATGCAGGTAGCATTTGAGGACACCCTCGAAGTAGTGAGACCGGTGCTGTAGAGCTTTTGTCACAGACACATCTAGGTTGTTGTAGGTCTTTTCCGCTGCCAAATTCTGCAGGTCGGGGACAAGCTTGAAAGGGAACAGTCCCCAAACCCTGGACCACCCCAACCTCAGCAGAGGGATTGGGGGCACTCCTCAAGTCTGCTCACAAGCCGCAGCCAGCTCAAGCAGCCTCTGCTCAGGCTGGACTGAAAGCACAGCAGCATGCAACACAGAAGAGGTCCCTTCAGCCCCCTCTCTATATCCAGCACCCCCCCCCCCACCTCCCAGCCCCACCGCCATCACTCACGATCACATCAAACTTGGAGTAGATGTCTACCACACGCCCTAGGGAGACAGAGGCAGCTCAGAAAACAATAAAAATCTGACAGCCAGGCCCACCAACCCCATAGGATCACCATCTTCCAGGCTGAGCTGTGGGGAGAGCAGGTTTTCTCAGAGCCACCTGACCCCGTAACCCCCCTTTTATCCCAATCTCTCACCTTTCTCATCCACCACAGGCAAGGCAGAGACCCGGTGCTGTACAAAGATGCCCAGAGCCACATAGACAGGCGTGGTAGTGCGGACCATAGCAATGTTGGCGTAGGTGCCAATTTGTAGCTCTTCCAGAGACTTAGACATGAATTCTGGCTTGGGGAACTCGGTGATCTGAGGAAAGAATCATCAGGGTTTGGGGGCTTCGTGCCACAGCATGAAGTGGCCGTCCTCAGTACCAAGACCACTGTTTGACTTTTAAGGCCCGCAGACCACAGGGAGATGCTTCCAACCCAGCACCTGAGATGTACGGCTGGGTTCTCGTGACTTACGAACAGCTTGAGGAACTTGAGGATGCGCTTGTGGGTGAGGATGTACAAGGTGTTGCCTGAGCCTGGGTCAATCACTGGAAGCCTGTGGATCTTGTTTCGAATTAGTGAAGAGACAGCATCAAACAAGCTGTGAGAAGGCGGAGGTCACAGTCAGGTCCCGCAGCTCCTTAGAGCGTGTTTACAGACAGGGAAAGCGCGCGCTCAACAAAACAAAACAACCAGAAAGCATGGCTGAGCGCACCAGCAGGAGACTCTCAGGCTCCTGCGCTGGGTCTCCAGGTGTTCAGGAATAAACACAAAGCCAGAACTCACCTGGCATTTGGAGAAATGCAGACGAGTGGCTTAAAGGAGTCCTGTAGGTACACCTCTGAAGAGAAAAGGGAGAGTTCACACAACACTGCCAAACAAAAGTGTTCCCCAGGCAGCTCTCCTTCCCTTCATCTTCCACAACCTCCGACTCTGTCCGTACCTCTCCAAGTCTCTATCTTGTGCTCTTCCAGCTCATAGATCTGCACCTAGAAGGAGACACCAGACCTGACAATTGTTCCCCCTTCTCCAGGGGATGGACACACAGGCAGGGGGCGTGGCTTTGGTTTGGGGCGTGGCTTTGGTTTAGGGGCACGGGTTCCTTACCAGGGCCGACTTATAGTACCGGTGCAGGATGTTGATGAAGTCAGTGATGGTCAGCATGCCTAGAAGACAAGACAAGCGCCCTCAGCACGGCCCACAGCCACAGCTGCTCTCCCTGACCGGCAGAGATGACAATCAGCGCGTTTCAGAAACTTCCGCTTACCCACAAAACTCTGCTTCTTACTGTCCCACAAGGGGGCGGCGCGAACACCGTTCGTCACCAGGGCAAAGAAGGCTTTCTTTACCTATGGCCAAAAGAGCAATATCCTAAGGGACCCATAGAAGGCGCCGCTGTAAGAAAGAACGGGTTTGTGGCATGGAGGGAAGTGTGAAATGTGACGGGCATCTAAGAGAGGAGGGGCTCTACCCACCTGCAGGGAAGTATCAAAAACCACCAACTTGGAGCTTGTGGGAATCAGGTCGTAGCAGCGGTGAGACTTCATGAAGGAGGTATACACACTATTGCTCGACTCTGGGGTCTCTGCACAGGGTGGGAAAGTTGGGGCATTTCTTTTATGCAAGAACTCACAATCGGAAGACAGTTCTA
Source organism: Acomys russatus (assembly GCF_903995435.1). Lineage (NCBI taxonomy): Eukaryota > Metazoa > Chordata > Mammalia > Rodentia > Muridae > Acomys > Acomys russatus. The sequence goes on from NC_067153.1 coordinate 60,780,415, forward strand.
GTTTCTCAACCTTTTTTTGGAGGGTTGTTTGTTTGTTTGTTTTCAAGACAGGGTTTCTCTGTGTAGCCCTGGCCATCCTGGACTCACTTTGTAGACCAGGCTGGCCTCCGACTCACAGAGATCTGTCTGCCTCTGCCTCCCTGAGCACTGGGATTAAAGGCGTGCGCCACCACCCCCAGCAGTTCTCAACTCTTAAAGAGATTGTTTTTACTGTTTCTTGTCTTTTCACAAGCGTTTTTCTTTAACATATTTTCACTTTTTTCTCAATAAAGATGAAATATCAAGCACCCTTCTTTGCAGTTGTTGAAGATGACAGGTGGAAACGTACAGTTCTAGCAAGGCCATTTCTACCAACACTAAGTGCTCAATCAACTCGGCCAGAACACTCAGCGTCACCCTATGAGGCAGAATCTCAAATGGGAGAGCCTGGCTAGGTTTTCCTCCATTCTTCTGACTATGCATTTTGGTGTTTTTTTTTTTTTTTTTTTTTGGTTTTTCGAGACAGGGTTTCTCTGTGTAGCCTTGGCCATCATGGACTCGCTTTGTAGACCAGGCTGGCCTCGAACTCACAGCGATCCGCCTGCCTCTGCCTCCCGAGTGCTGGGATTAAAGGCGTGCGCCACCACGCCCGGCTTGCATTTTGGTTTTTGAGACAGGGTTTCTCTTATATTCCTGGCTGTCCTGGACTCACTTTTAGACCAGGCTGGCCTCGAACTCACAGCGACCTGCCTGCCTCTGCCTCCCGAGGGCTGGGATTAAAGGTGTGTGCCACCTCCCATTTTTCAAGACAGGACCTCTCCATGTAAGCATGGCTGCCCTGGAACTCTATGGAGACCAGGCTGAACTTGAACCCACAGAGACTCACCTGACTGTGCCCCAAGTGCTGGGATCACCACCACTCACTCTACGTCTCTGAATTCTAACTGGCCTGCTGGTAAGTACTCACCTAGTGCTTCAGGTGAGGAAATGCACAGCGCAGTTAAATGGACTGTTCAAGGTCATATCACAAACAAACAAACAGAGATTTCTAGTAATTTTTTTCTCTCAGTGATAGGGAACACACGTAGGGCCTTGCAATGCTAGGCAAACACTGTACCACCAACTGTACGCCCAGCCCTTGATGTCTGGGATAGCTGAGAGGCTCTCAGTCCGGCTGCTCCCGACCCTGCTTTAGCCTCTCTAGTGATGGATTACAGACAAACATTACCACACATGGCTCCTACCTGTTTCATCAAACTCATATGTAGCCAAGAACGACCTTAACCTGGTCTCCCTCCCACAAGTGTGTAATAACACGCCCACCCAGCAGGCAGAGTACTTCTTGAGGGGCTTTAATGGTGTTTTGTTTTGTTTTGTCCTTAAACATTTTTACGTTTTTATTTATGTTATGGGTGTTTTGCATGCATGCCTGGTGCCCACAGAGACCAAAAGAGAGCACCAGGTCTCCTGGGACTGGAGTTACAGATGGTTGTGAGCCACCACACAGGAGCTGGGAACTGAACCTAGGTCCTCTGGAAGAGCAGCCAGTGCATTTTTGTTTTTGTTTTTAACACAGGGTCTCGCTATGTAGACCATGCTAGTCTCGAACCCTCAGCCCGAGAGCTCCTCCACACACAGACTGCTCTTCCTCCGGCATCACCGGCTGACAGGCTTGCACTGCTGCTTTCTGACTGAATCTCACTTCCAGTCAGTATCATTCCTGAGGACGACAATGCTTAGTTCTCTTCCCAAACTAACACCAACAAGTGTTTAGTTTGCAACCCTCACTTCCAGGAGTTAAACCCTAATGCTGGTGGCCATCATAACCATTAGACTAAACATATCAGAGCTTAGTTAAATAAGAACCTTTTTCTTGGAGCTGGAGAAATGGCTCAGTGGTTAAGGCCATATGTCGCTCTTCCAGAGGTCCCAAGTTTGATTCCCAGTAATCACATCAGGTGGCTCATAAGCACCTGCAACTCCAGCTCCAGGGGCATCAAGAAACCTCTGGGCTGTGTGGGCACCTGTACACACACACACACACACACACACACGGAAACAATAAAAATAAAATTTAAAAAGAAATCTTTTCTTTCTTTGGCACTTTCTATTGCCTCTGGAATTAAGAGTGGTCTTATTCTTTTGTTTGTTTAAATTTTCTATATGTAGCACTCACAACTAATTAAATCCCCAGAGTCTACTAACTACTTGAATTTCAGGAAATTCAGAATTTAGAACATCAAAAGATGTCTTCTCAGCCAGGCATGGTGGCGCATGCCTTTAATCCCAGCACTGGAGAGGCAGAGGCAGGCGGATCGCTGTGAGTCCGAGGACAGCCAGGGGTTACACAAGAAACTCTGTCTTGAAGCATCCCTCCCCCCCAAAAAAGTGTCTCTTTGAGATCTTCTGATGTCACCTTGCCTTTTCCCTCACAGCTCCCTTGTTTCCCGTGTGCCATGTTTACACACTTTACATAGCTCCCTTGGTTTAATAGATCTTTTAGTAACTCCCCGAGAAAGGCGGATGTATGGAAGCACATTTTTTAAAGATCCAGTCGCCTGTAGCTGTCTCCGTCTCCTCATCCTCCTTTGATTTATGACGTGGGTGGCTACCGAGTGCTGGATTGGAATAAGTTCTCCTGCAGCGTGGAAGGCGCTGCTCATTGCCTGTAGCTGCCAGTGCTGCTGCTGTTTCTAACTCCTGCAAGTTGTTTTTCCTCTTTGTAAACTCAGAGGCTTTGAAATCTGCTCATCCTGGGTACACCTGGTTTGTCCACTGTGCTGAACAGGCGATGGGTTTTCTTTCTTTCTTTTTAAAGATTTATTTAAGTATAGTGTTTTGCCTGCATGTACACCTGCAGGCCAGAAGAGGGCACCATATCTCATTATAGCTGGTTATGAGCCTCCACATGGTTTCTGGGAATTGAACTCAGGACCTTTGGAAGAGCAGCCAGTGCTCTTAACCTCTAAGTCATCTCTCCAGCCCGGTAGGTTTTCTTTCAATAGGAAAAGTGATGTTTTCCAGTTCTGGGATGCTGCCAAGTGTTATCTTGACTATATCTTTCCCTCTGTTGTGCCATTTTTCTCTGTTACTCTTATGATTCAGACAGTAGGATTTCTACACTGATTCTTTCAGATCTGCTGGGACTCCTTTTGGTTTGTTTGTTTTTTGTTTTAGAGACAGGGACTCTCGTGTAGCCTTAGCTGTCCTGGAACTTGTTATGAAGACCAGACTGGCCTGAAACTCACAGAGACCCTCCTGCGTCTGCCCCCCAGGTGCTGGGATTAAAGGTGTGCATTACCACATGGAGAAAAATATGTTCTTTTTCTTGACTATGTTAATTAGTATCAAAGCTTCTGTCCCCTGTGCATTGGCTTTCCCTCCACTTGCCCTTTTCCATTACGTCCTTAGGGGACAGGGGGAACAGTTGGATCACCTTCTTGACTTTCTCTAGATGTCTGTTAACCCGTGGTTTAAAGCAGGATTCAGGGGCTGGGGCAGTGATTCCATGATGAAAGGCTTGCCCCAAGTGTTAGAACCTGTGTGAAAGCCGGCTAAGTCTCAGCACAGACAGAGGACCCCAGGGCAGAGCCCTCAGTTTGGGGAGACCTGCCTCAGTCGAGAAAGTGGAGGAGGACAATGGGACTGAAGGAGCCACAAGACATGACGTTCAGGCTCCCATGTGCATCCGAAGCACATAGTCGCCTCCCACCCCCCCCCCCCACCGTACCCCCACCCCTCCGCGCACAGAGAGACAGGATTCAAATTCTGTTTTTGTTCATTTTATCTAAATCGTATCCTAAGTGGAAACACTTGAGCACTGACTAGAGCTCTAAATGTATAACCAAGTCTTGTTGACGGTAAGCCACTCTGAGAACACCTAACACTTGCAATTAGAAGTCTTCCCGCCAAGGGGTGTCTAGTGACTCTTTAAGTCTTTCCCACTAGTGCTCTGGAAGCTGCACAGGGGAGGCTATGCTCAGCTTACTTCAGGTTCTGGCTTTCAGTATGTATGCAAGTCCCTCCACACCAGAGCCCCTCTGCCTGGGTGGGACAGTCGTGCAGCAGTGTGCAGCGAGGCATTCTGTCTGGGAGCCTTGTTTCTTACACTCTTTTTCTTTCTTTCTTTAAAAAAGATTTATTTATTTATTTATATTTATTTATTATGTATACAGTGTTCTGCCTGCATGTACACCTGCACACCAGAAGAGGGCACCAGATCTCATTGTAGATGGTTGTGAGCCACCATGTGGTTGCTGGGAATTGAACTCAGGATCTTCGGAAGAGCAGCCATTGCCCTTAACCTTTGAGCCATCTCCAGCTTCTTGACTGTTAACTACAATGCACTATGTGTAGATGGCCAAGTCATTTAGCGCTCCTCCACGGGCCTCCCAACATCCAACTCCCATTCTACACTCTCCCCTCTGTGTTCTTTGTACGGGTTTGTTCTTTAGGGTGGTTGTGTGTGCGCGTGCATGCATGCAGGTATCTATACATGCCACGGCATGTGAGGACACCTTGCAGGGTTGGCTCTCTCCTTCCACCTCTACATGAGCTTGGGATAACAGACTCAGCTAGCCAGGCTTTTGAGGAGAGCAACATTATCTGCTGAGACATCTCAGCAGCCCAGGATTTTCATTTTTATGTTCTATTTCAGGGTTCTTTGCCTGCATCTGCCTATTATGTTCATGCAGTGACTGTGAAGGCCTGAAGAGGGCGTCAGATCACCTGGAACTGGAGTTTCAGACAAGCCGGTTGTGATCTGCCCTAAGGGTGCTTGGAAATGGAAGCCAGGACCTCTAGAGGAGCAGCCAGTGCTCTTAATGGCAGAGCCACCTCTGAGCCCTGGTTTTGCTTTTCAAATGGCTGAAGGTGAGTGTAAACACTGAAGCCTGCCATGCTAACTGGAAGACTTTATCGTTTTCAAACATGAAAATCCAACTTGCAGCTACCAAGACAGCTTTAGACACCTCGTGATGACACACTGCACCAAGTTAGATGCCACCGTTTTAACCCAGAAGACCATACACATAATGAATTTGGATTTCCCGGTTTTAAAAATATTTTAAATCAGTTTCCTAATTTAAAAATGCTACAGATTTATATAAAAATCCAAATTCTCAATTTCTTTACAAAAATGAGATCTGGCAAAAAAAAGGCCTTAATTGAGCAGATATAGATAGCTGTTGTCTCTTTGATTTACAAGTTGTTAACTTATTATATTTAGTCTACCTCATCTACTGGATCCACATAAACAGCTGAATCCCTGCTGCTGTCTTGGAGCTGCTACAAACGTGCTCAGAAACACACGGTAAGCATGGGTACCATGAGAAGGCGTACCTGGGTATCTGGATGGTATAACACACGTGGCAGCATTGTTTGTTCTTCAATACAGGGTGTGGAGGTTTGACTAATGGCCCCATAGGGGGCTGGAGAGATGGCACAGTGGCTAAGAGCACTGGCTGCTCTTCCAGAGGACCCAAGTTCAATTCCCAGCACCCACACAGCAGCTCAGAACTGTCTGTAACTCCAGTACCAGAGGATCTGACACCCTCACACCAATACACATAAATTGAAATTAAAATTATCAAAAAAAATTAAAGAACTGGCCCCATGGAATCACATTTGAACTCTTAGGGAGTGACACTGGGTAACACTAAAGTTCACTGTTGGAGGAGGCGTAGCCTTGTTGGAGGAAGTATGTCACTGGGCTTCCAGTTTCAGATGCCCAAGCCAGCCCTGTGTCTCTCTTCCTGCTCCCTGGCCATCCTCCAGCACCATGGCTGCCTGTGAACAGCCATGTTTCCCACCACAGCAATGATGGACTAAACACTGCACTGTAAGCCAGCCCCCAATCACATGTTTTCCACATAAAAACTGCTGTGCTCATGGCATCTCTTCACAGTGACAAAACCCTAAGACACAGGGCTTCTCTGCGTGGCCATGGCTGTCCTGGAACTCAATCTGTTACTGGGCCGGCTTCGAACTCACAAATATCTACCTGCCTCTGCCTCCGAGTGCTAGATCACTTCCCCCCGCCAAAACAAGGTTTCTCTGTGTAGCCTTGGCTATCTTGGACTTGCTTTGTAGACCAGGCTGGCCTCGAACTCACAGCAATCCGCCTGCCTCTGCCTCCTGAGTGCTGGGATTAAAGGCGTGTGCCACCATACCCATCTTGGATCACTTTTTTTATGCTTGAAATTTTTTTGAAGATTTATTTATTTTACATATGAGTACTCTATCTGCATGTTTACCAGAAGAGGGCATCAGATCACATTACAGATGGTTGTGAGCCACCATGTGGTTGTTGGGAATTGAACTCAGGACCTCTGGAAGACCAGCCAGTGCTCCTAACCACTGAGCCATCTCTCCAGCTCCTACTTAAAAATTTTTTGACATGTATGTTTTGGCTGCATGTATGTCTGTGTACCATGTACATGCTGGTGCCTGCGGAGGTCAGAACCGGAATTATAGATGGTTGTGAGCCACCATCTATAATGGAGGGTGCTGGAAACTGCACTCAGGTCCTCTGTAAGAACAAGAAGCTTTTTTAAGCCCTAAGCCATCTCTCCACCCCCTGCACCTTCTTCAGATGTCTATTAATCCTTGGTTTAAAACAAGAGTCCGTGGCGGGAAGCCTTGCCTGGAAAGTGTGGGGCTGGAGTGTGAGTGCCAGAGCTCACATAAGGGCTAAGCCAGCACGGCCTGTAATGCCAGCACTTAGGAGGCAAAGATAGATCCCCGGAACAAACTGCTTGGCCAGATGTCAGAACCAGTGAGGCCCTGCTCAATCAATGACCTGCAAGGAGAGGGACTGATCAAGGAGGACACTCAACATCAAGTGTAACTCTCCACATGCACAGGCATGTACATGGACATTCACATACATACACGGGAAACACAGGATTCAAATAATACACACAGATGCACAGAAACACAACATTTTAAAGAAGAGGTAGCACAGTATCTAAAAGTCATATTAAGACCTATAGCCGGGTGTGGTGGTGCACACCTTTAATCCCAGCCCTAGGGAGGCAGAGCCTCTGTGAGTTCAAGGCCAGCCTGGTCACAGAGTAAATTCTAGGACAGCCAGGGCTACTCAGAGAAACCCTGTCTTCGAAAACAAAATAAAAACCAAACAACAACAACAACAATAACAACACAACAGTGGTCTAAACTGTCCCCCTATATCAAATATACAAAAAACTATCCAACCATGCCACGCACAGTACAAGGAAACAACCAGAGGGAACTGGAGGGAAAGTCAATGTACAGGGAAAAACCTTGATAACCATGAAACATACTCAAGTAAAGACCATTTCATGAGAAAAACAGGTATAAAACATACTTTTTAAAAAGGAGAATTTGGGGGCTGGAGAGATGGCTCAGAGGTTAAGAGCACTGACTGCTCCTCCAGAGGTCCTGAGTTCAATCCCAGCAACCACATGGAGGCTCACAGCCATCTATAGTGAGATCTGGTGTGCTTTTCTGGTATGCATGAAAACAGAGCACTTGCATACATAAAATAAATACAAAGCTTTGAAAAGGGGGGGCATTGGGGAGAGAGGACTCAAAGAGCTGTTCTTCTAGGCCCTGGGGTCACTGTGCACCACGGGCATGGTGCTTTACAACTGCCTGCTAGCTCTAGTCTCAAGGGCTATGATGCCCTCCTCTGGCCTCCACAGGGACTAGGCACACATGGGTGCACAGACACACATTGAGCCCAAACAGCCACACACATAAACAGCTGTTAGGACACTTGCCTGGCATGCGTATGGGCCAGTCCTACAAAGTCTAGGAATGGTTGTACTTAGGGGGCGGAGCCAGGAGATCAGAAGTTCAAAGTCATCTCCAGCTACTGCAGAGGCCATGGAGGAGTGCTGCTTCCTGGCTTGTTCAGTCTGCTTTCATAGTTTTGTTTTGGTTTTGGTTTTTCAAGACAGGGTTTCTCTGTGTAGTTTTGGCTGGCCTTGAACTCAGTGTTCCACCTTCCTCTGCCTCCTGAGTGCTGGGATTATAGGAGTGCTCCACTGAGCCCGGCCTCAAATTAATTTATATAAAAGAAAATTGTGTGTGAGTGTGCTACCACACCCGGCTCGGCCTCATCATCATCATCATCATCATCTTCTTCTTCTTCTTCTTTAAAAAGATTTACTTATTTATTATTATGTATACAGTGCTCTGCCTGCAAGAGGGCATCAGATCACATTAAAGATAGTTGTGAGCCACCATATGGTGGCTGGGAATTGAACTCAGGACCTCTGGGGGAGCAGTCAGTGCTCTTAACCTCTGAGCCATCTCTCCAGCCCCTCAGCCTCATCTTTTAGTGGCATTCTCTTAGTTGAGGCTCCCTCTCAGATGACTCTAGCCTGTGTCACACTGACACAAAACTATCCAGCACAGCTACAAATCAAATTTAAGTTTAGCCTGGCCCGGGCTACAGGAAACCAACAGACAAACAAACAAACAAGCAAAGGAATGAATGAATGACCCCTAAGACACATGACGGGCTCAGTGTAGGAGGTCCACAGTCTCAATACAGAGGATCTGATCAGGGGCTGGTCAGCTGGGGAGCCAGAAGAGAGTATTGGGTGTCCTCTATCATTCCCCACCCACTCCTTGGAGGCAAGGTCTCTCCCAGAAGATGGAGCTCATGGTTTTCCCACTAAGCTGCAGCCCGCAAGCCCCACTGCCCCCTCTGTCCCTGTCCCCGCTTGGAGTTTGGGCTCTGGGACGTGTAGGACACCTGGCTTGTTACAGAGCCACGGGATCCGAATTCCAGTGCTCCAGAGTGCACAGGAAGTGCTCTTAAAATACTGAGCCACCTCTCCAGCCCCACTGTACAATCTTGCAATGTATGCTCAGTCCCTATTTCAATCTTTTGGGAAAATATCTTAGTACAATAAAGACTTTATGTCTCGGGAAGAATAAAGAGTGGGCTGGGCAAGGTCCGTTCCCAGAGTGCCAGCCACTGACCCCTCCATTCAGCTATGCCAGGTAAGCAAGTGCTCCAGCACTGACCTCCGCGCCCAGAAACCCTGCCTCTTCCATAGGAGAACCCCAGGTGACTCAAAACTGCAGCTCCAGACAACATTCAGTTTTCCTTTTTTCAGCTGACTCCTTGGTGAACGTACCTTGGAAGTGCTCGTTCTCTAGAGCTGGGGCACTCTCTACACCAACCTGTAAGACAAGAGAAGCACCATTACCTTAACCGAGACTCCATCTCAGCCCAACATTAGAAAAAGAGGAAATGGGGACCACCATTATGAATTTGAAGCTAGGCCAGCCTGGGCTATACAAGCAAAACTCCATCTCAAAAAGCCAAAAAAAAAAAAAAAAAAAAAAAAAAAAGAGGAGGCTCTTATGGCTCAGGGATACAGATAGTGGTAGAATATGTTTAAGGCCCTAGTTCAATGCCCACTATTATTTTTAAAAAAAGAAAATAGTAGTTACAAAGGGGCTAGTGAACTAATGGTTTCCTTTTTTAAAAAAAAGCACTTCCAGACTCTTCAAGAAATAGTATTTTGGGCTAGAGAGATGTCTCAGAGGTTAAGAGCACTGGCTATTCTTCCAAAGGTCTTAAGTTCAATTCCCAGAAACCACCTGGTGGCTCCCAACCATCTGTAATGGGATCTGATGCCCTCTTCTGGGTATGTGTGTGAAGACAGATTATTCATATACATTAAAATAAATAAATGTTTTTTTAAGGAAGCGGTATTTCAGTTGAGCAGGTGGCACCTGTCCCTTGGGAGGTGAGAAAAGAAGAGTCAGGCTTGAGACTAGCCAAGGCTAGACAACATGTTTGAGGTTAGCCTGGGCTACATGAGACTCTATCTCAACATCCCTCAAAAAAAGAGAGAGGGACCTTTAATCCCAGCACTTGGGAGGACGAGGCAGGTGGATCTCTGTGAGTTCGAGGCCAGCCTAGTCTACAAAGTGAGTCCAGGACAGCCAAGGCTACACAGAGAAACCCTGTCTCAAAAAACCAAAAAATTTTTAAAAATTAAAAAAAGAGAAAGAGAAAGAGAGAGGGGGAAACGATCTCATTCAGTTTTCTAACAACCCTGAGGTAAACAGTGTGATAAACAGAAACACTGTTATAATAGAAAAATGAGACCCAAGAGTCAGTAGGCAACCTGTCCAAACTCACACAGCTGCTAAAGGGGGAAGCAGGGACTTGAACACATATCTATGTGGCTCCAAAGCTCATGTTTTATGTAACACACTGCCTAATGATATGGCAGGTGTTTTTTTGTTGGTTGGATGGTTGTTTAAGGCAGTGTTTCAACATGTAGACTATGCAGGGCTTAAACTTAAAGTCCTCTTTCTTAGCCTCACTAGTGTCAGGGGATGGTAACAAGTGTGAGGCCAGCCTGGTCTACAGAATGAGTTCCAGGCTAGCCAGGGCCACACAGTAAGACTGTCTCAAAAAATCATAAAACAAGAGTTAAGACTAAAATATCTGAGCTTACGGTTGGTGCCAAAAGGTTCTCAGAGATCTATTTTATTAAAAGAAGAAAACAGATGGTGTGGCATCAAACACCCATAATCCCAGCAGTATTGAAGGCAGAAGCAGAAATTGGAGGCCAGTCTGGGCTTCATAATGAACTCGAGGCAAGCCTCAAACCCACATAAATGCCCTAGGTAATGCTGCTTTTTACAAAGACTTCCAAGCATAGCTGTGGCCCTAGAATCATGGTCCTACCCCTCACTACTCAGAGAGGGACATGTCTGGGGAGATGCAAGCAGCAGACCGTCCCAGCCAAACAAACAAAAGGAACATTTGCACCTGGGAGCCTTGAGTTCTCTCAACACCCTTGGGAATCAAAGGGTTTTCAGGTTTCCTTTCCTAAGAAAGTCTGAGATTAAAGAGATCTTACACAGAAAGACAAGCACTCACAGAGCTCTCTCAAGTGGAACATTCAGAAACTGTACTGCTATCTAGGAACCCAGAGGAATCATGAAAATGTGTCTCTACTGTATCAATACTTTGGCTCCATCTGCTCTGGATGTTGTCCCTTATACAAACTTTAAAAAATTACTTCTCTCCCATCACTTGGGAGGCAGAGGCATGTGGATCACTGTGAGTTTGAGGCCAGCCTGGTCTACAGAGGGAGTCCAGGACAGCCAATGCTACACAGAGAAACCCTGTCTCAAAAAAACAAAACAAAACAAAACAAAAAAAAAACAAAAAAACCCCACACCTATCAAAACGGTCTGGCATGTTAAGCAAGGCTATCGGATCAAGAACAGACTCCTTCATAAAACCGAATAGGGCTCTTCCACAGTGAAGACTCACACTGTTCTTAAGCTGCACGCAAAGGCTGCTTCTGAAAGTGATGGCACCCATCTCACAACACACATCGTACTGAGCTACAGTTATTCTGTGTGTTATCTACGCAAACAGATTATAAATTCCCAGAAGCCTTCAACTATCTTATACTGTGTATATGGCTCCCCAACATAGAACATTGTGCATAATTTACAGTTCAAAAAATTCTCTAATAATGATGTAAACAGATATGAACAGAAACCTAAGACTGAAAGATGAAAGACCTGTCCAGCTAGAGACACAGGTACCGATGTAAGAGTTGGACGGGGTGCAGTTCCTTTCCTGTTGATGTGGTGAAATACCCTGATAAAAAACAATCTGCAATTTGGCGGAGGACAACTCCAGGTGACAGCCCATCACTATGGGAGGTCACTGCAGCAGGAGCTTCAGGCACAGGGCAGAGAGCAATGGGTATATGCACTCTCGTTTCCTTGCTTGCTTGCTGCGTTGTTTCATTTCTCCATTCTTACAGTCTAGGACCTTCTACCTAAGAATGTGCTGCTCAGTGTGGGCTAGGTTTTCCCGCACCAATTAACTAAGACAACTCTCCACAGACATGCCTGCAGCCCAATCCAATGTAGATAGGTAACCCCTCACTGAAATCTTCTTCCCAGGTGATTTTAAGTTGTATCAAGTTGACAAAGCTAGCCACCAGACACAAACGTGACTTTATCCTTCTGCCTGTTTCTCCTCAAGTAGGAGAATTAGGGCCACTCCCCTCTTGTTTGTTTTGTTGCTCTTGTTTTTGTTTTCTGAGACAGGGTTCCTTGGCTATCCTGGACTCTGCCAACCAGGCTGGCCTCGAACTCAAAAAACCGCCTGCCTCTGCCTCCCAAGCGCTGGGATTAAAGGTGATCAGTTCCCTCTTCTTTTAATAAAACCGAACTGGGGGCTGGAGAGATAGCTCAGAGGTTAAGAGCACTGACTGCTCTTCCAGAGATTGATGGATTGATTTTTATTTTATTTTGGCTTTTCAAGACAGGGTTTTTCTATGTAGCCTTGGCTGCCCTAGAACTCGCTGGCCTCCAACTCACATCGATCCACCTGCCTTTGGGATTAAAGGCATGTACTACCTACCACACCTGGCTTTATTTACAGTGCTCTGCCTGCATGTACACTAGCAGGCCAGAAGAGGGCATCAGATCACATTATAGATGGGCTAGGAATTGAACTCAGGACCTCTGGAAGAGCAGTCAGTGCTCTTAACCTCTGAGCCATCTCTCCAGCCCAAATAAATACATCTTTAAAAAAAAAAAAAAGCCAGGCATGGTGGCGCATGCCTTTAATCCCAGCACTCAGGAGGCAGAGGCAGGCGGATCGCTGTGAGTTTGAGGCCAACCTGGTCTGGTCTACACAGCAAGTCCAGGACAGCTGAGGCTAACACAGAGAGACCCTGTCTCCAAAAATCAAAATAATAAACAAACAAACAAATAAAACTGAACTGAGAGGCCTGTGTACTGGTGGCACGGCTGTAATCCCAGTCAAGCCCAGGAGGTGGCGCTCAAGGACTGGGAGCGCAAGAGCAGCCTCAGCTACAGAATGAATTCAAGGTTAGCCCCTGACTCAAAACAACAAAACACCCAAAACAAAACATCTCAGGGGGCCAAGACTATATACCTGGACTACACAAGTGCAAAGCACTATTACAGAGACAAAGGCTAGATCTGACACCAAGACAAAATGGCTTTTCAGACTCCCGGCCTATGTTTCCAGGTGTGTGCCAACCGCTTGTTACAGGGGCTATTTTTAACATTCGGTTCTTCTTTCTGCTTCCCTTAACATCTAAGGGCTTTTGACGTTAAAAATATCCACCTCCGTTGGCTTTCACAACCCTGGCCTCACCCTGTAGCACCTCTAAGTTTTTCTAAACTTTCACTGAATGCGCTCGATTACAGAGGCCACCGTCTTGGGCACCCACGGTTGAGTCTTGCGCTAAGCAGCTGCAGCTTTCTCACTACCAGTCTCCTTGCCCCCACTCCTAGCATCCTTTGCTTTGCGTTTTAACCAAGTTCTCTAACCAAAGCAGCTCATTTGAAGATTTTCATCTTCAGCCACATAAAAATACTTTCCAAAGCTTGGAAGACGGTTCATTGAGTAAAAGAGCTTACCCCATAAGCCAGATGACCCTAGTTTGATCCCCAAATCCACATTAGGGTAGAAGAAGAAAACACACTCAGGAAATCAGCCTCTGCACCCCCATCTTCCTTTCTCACACATACACATCAAAATAAAAACTCAAAACTTACTTTTTCTTTTTTTCCTTTTTTTTTTTTTTTTTTTTTTTTTGGTTTTTCGAGGCAGAGTTTCTCTGTGTAGCCTTGGCTGTCCTGGAACTCTCTTTGTAGACCAGGCTGGCCTCAAACTCACAGTGATCCGCCTGCCTCTGCCTCCCAAGCACTGGGATTAAAGGCGTGCGCCACCACATCCAGCAAAACGTACTTTCTTAAATGGTTCGGCCTATTCACAGAAAGCTGTTAAGGATGTTCTTAAAAGCACATTTACTGCCTTGCTCATAAATCTTCCGCAGGCTCCCTGATTACAAAAGTTTGAGCTTGGAGTGATGGCACAAACCTATGCGGAGGCAGATCTAAGCTACCCACTGAGACCCTGTCTAAAAAAAAAGTGTGTGTGTGTGCATACATGCGAGCAAATTCCAACTTGGTCTTAGCCAATTTTTCTCACACCATGACCAAAATCCAAAGTTTCAACACCACCAAGCCATATATTCTTCTGCAGCCTGTAATGGGCTCCTAGGCTCAATGTATTTTTCCCTTCCTTTATGCTTTCAGTTTATCGTGATGGTACTGACTGCGGCCTACTTAACTGACATCTCTCCCTCTGCCTCTGTTTCCATCCCTCTCCAATAGAAAACAAAGGGCTGGATTTGGAAATATATATAAAGTGGCAGTACATAATAATTATAGTTTTAAAACATTATAAATACAGGCCAGGTGTGGTGGCACACGCCTTTAATCCCAGCACTCGGGGAAGCAGAGACAGGCGGATCTCTGTGAGTTCCAGGCCAGGCTTGTCTACAAAGTGAGTCCAGGACAGCCAAGGCTACACAGAGAAACCCTGTCTTGAAAACCCAAAACCATTATAATACATTTACAAGTTAAAAAAAAAAAAAGGTATTGTCTTAAATTTATTGTAATCAGACTGCTTTCGCTCAAAATACTCTTTCTCTGTAAAAACGGAAACTCGGCTTGGATGACCAATTGCATACATTACCACTTTACCATTCTATCTATTTTCTCTACTCCTCTGAGACAAAGGCGGGACGCAAAAATTGCTCTGGGCAAGTAACTGACTCAAAGAAGAGGAGGAAAACATTCTAAGAGTGCAGGTGTCACACGGCTACACAGTGGGGGTATGACAAAAACCCAAGCTGCCTACAGAGGACAGGCGATTTTGGTTAAAAACCCGTGGAGCAGGAAGTCGATGGGAGGGCTTTTGGAGTGGTAGAGAAAGGCTCCTGTGGATAAGGCGGGTCAAACAAGTAGCTTGTAACCTGTAGCATCTCTAAGAAGTGCCTGGGGTCTGCCACTACTGGTCAACGCTGCTCGCCAAGAATTGTCAGCAGGCATGCATAGCGTCACTTATCAGGACGTGACCTAAACTTGTCCAAGGGACACAGTGGCCTCATGGGCTCCTTCCTTCACAGAACCCTCTTTCTTTTCACGTGCTTATTAAAAGAACGGAACCTCGCTGGGTGCAGTATAGTCCTTCCATGCCAAGAAATGCAGTCAACAGTCACACGAACCGGACCCTGGAGCTCCCTGCATGCGGGGCTCGCTCGCCTAATAAGCGGGATCACAACCCTAGCCTCACGCAAACTTCTGAAAGGGTTTGAGGCACTTACAGGCAGGAAGCCAAGATTACTGTGGAGCTCGTGGGCTGCCAGCTCACAGCTTGCTCTCTCAGGGTACCAGGGACCCCAGGCAGGCACGGGTGTGGCCCAGACCTACACGAAGGGCCCACAGAAGCAGAGGGGAGTCGGGGACTGCAGCGTCAAGCCCGGCCCGGCCCACCCCGTCCTGGTGGGGGGGGGGGGGGTCTCGGGCTCCACAGCGCCCCCCGCCGCCCTCCTGCACCACTCACCGACTCCATTGCAAGCGCCAGCCAGTTCCTCGGCTTAGAAAGCTCCCTCGCAGCAGACCCCGCCCCACATCCGGTGCTTGCCTCACGCCACTTCCGCCTACGTCACAGCGCCGCGGCCGCAGGGCGGAAGGCGGGGAACCCACCCTTCCGGCAGTGGCTGAGCCTGGCTTGGATAACCTCCCTTCCCCGGGTCTCCAGGACCTTAAGATCTAGCTAACGGCGAGGGTCACGGGACAGAGGCGCTTGTATTTAAAATGTTCTTTTTTTATTTGTCGTTTAAAAACAAACTTTGAAGAAGCAAAATCCAAAACTTGCCCTTTGCCTCTCGCAACATAAATTATGTACAGTTCAGAATGATCGCTGATACAAAACATGCCAAGGACAGGGGCGCTGGGGGTGGAGGAAGAGAGAGCGCTTTAAAAAAGGGAACCATTTCATCCGTTGTTACGAAGGACCAACCTTGCTGTACAGGATACACACAACACAAAATAAAGTTCTTCACGGGATATTCACACTTGTCAGCGATTTATTTTTTTAAAAAGGGGGAGGGTCCTGGAGGTGAGGGTAGAAGGTAAAAGGGAGAAACTGAAAATTGAATATGTGCAAGTGTAAACCAACCCAAAATACAAACACAGGGGGGTGGGATTCTGATGCAATTATACAGGCGGGGTACTTAAAAAAAAAAAAAACAAAACAAAACAAAAAAACAAAACAAAACCAAAAAAAACCAAAACCAACAACCAAAATTCCAACCTTGTAGCGTGGGTCTGAGTTATAGTTTATATAAAAATTAAAAACTGTACGGTTTCTTCACTAAGGTCTACAGGACTATCGGATACCTAGCATATGCTTACAAAGTCTGCCCCTTCTCTTTTCCCAGTTCTAAGGCCCACGGCCCGGACCAGAGCCTGACTCACAGGAGACAATCTCCCCCCACCTTTCAGCTCTGTGGCTTTGGGGACAGCAGCCCAGTTTTCCCACTGTCAGATCTAGTTACAATGGCTTCTGTGGGAGTGTGCTGGGGGGGTAGTTGTTATTCTCTTAAACATTTGCAGCTTGAAACAGTTGAGGAAGCAGCTTAAAAAAAAAAAAAAAAAAAAAAAGGCCAGAAAAAAACAAAAACAAAAACAAAACAAAAAACCTCCCTACCCCCATCAATCCACAATCCCCCAAATTTAAAACAAAACAGAAACCTAAAATCACAACAGCAACCGTGCTCCCCTCCAGCAGGCCTGCCCATCTGCCACCATCCAGAGAATCTGGTTCTTGAAAATATTAATTACAAAATGCCCTTTGCCCACAGCCCCTAGGAGAGAACTGCATATAAGCTTCATTTTCATCCCCTCGCTCTTTACCAGAGAGGGGTCTGAGGCCTCACACCCCCTCCACCCTACCACCACCGCAGGAAGAGGTTCAACTGCAGCACAAGCGTGGGCAGAAAAAGGAAGGAAGAAGGAAGATGGGGGTCCCCCTGGGGCCAGCTCACTTTTGTGCGTTGTAACATAGTCCAACTATACAACTGGGGTGACACTCACCCAGCTTCTCTCTATACCCCCACCTTACAGCAGTCATAGCCAGGGGGTGGGGAGGGGGGGTGAGGAAAGGGCGGTAGGTTGGGTAGTGGAGGGGGCCCCCCCACAAGGGGAGCTCCAAGTGTCCGCCCCACACCCCCCTACCATTTATAAACTGGTTTTGTAAAAAGAAAATAGATATATTTATATAGAATATATAAAGCACAAAAATTAGTAGTTTTACATTTGCTCTCCCCGGGGGTGGGGGAGAGGGGAGGGTTCTCACCTCCAGCCGGCTCCCCCGTGCCCCACAAGACTATGTACAACCCCATGTATAAATAGATAAATACCCCCCACCCTCCCCGCGCTGACACTAAGCTCCCCACCCCCACATCACCACCCATTCCCACCAGACCAGCAGCAGTTTGGTGACTGAGGGAAAGTGAGAGCTCTGGGCCACACCCTGCCTCATTGGGTATGGGCATGCCCCTCAGGGATAGCCCTCACCCCACCCCCACACCCCATCCAGGGGCTGGGGGGCAAATGGGCCCAGGTTGAGGCTGGGAAAACAGGAGAGAGAGATCCTGGTCCTAGGTTTAGCACACCCCTCCTGCCTCCATGTCCAGATGGAGAAAGAAGTTCTAGAGCAACTATGGACCAGTCATCCATCCCCAATCTTCATCACCATTTGCCTCAACCACCATCCCATGCCCATAATTAAAAACAAAGATGGATTTTGTTGTTGTTATTGTTGTTGTTTTCCTTCTCCTGCCCTCCTTCCACCCACTCGAAGAGGGCAGTGAGGTGAGGGAGAGTCGGGGCAGTAGGGGGCTTGGAGAGGGTCTCACATTTCAAAACAGCAAAAAATCCAACACTTAAATGAGGTAGGTGTGGGTGCGGGGTCTCCTTGCCCAGCTTGCCCTCCTGGGCATCTGGATGCCTCTTTCCCGTCATGTTGCATTTGTCAGAGTGGAAAACAAGGAAACACAACCCATAGAGAGACAGAAACACAGAGGGAAAGAGGGAGACAGAGACAGATAGAGAGGGAGGGGAGGGGGGAGGGGAGGGGCAGGACCCGGCAGGCAGGGCCAGGCATGGGACCCGGCCTTTGGGATTGTCAAGCTTAGTCAAGTCTCTTTGCAGCCTTGAGTTGGGCCAGAGAGGTGGGTGGAGGCAGCAGAGCTGTGAGGCCCAGCCACACCTCCTCCTCCCTGCTCCCTGCTGCCTCCCAGACACTTCTGGGTAGTTCCCGGCCCACATCCCCCTCAAACCTGAGATGCCCAGCGGCTGCTTCTGTCTGTCCCCTCCTGAAGCTGGGGGCAGATGCCAGCCTAAGGGCCGGTGGCAGGGAAGAAGGTCGTCCCTGGTGCCCAGGGTAGGCTTGGCCTAGGGTCCTCCGCCCCAGCCTCCTGCTCCAGGGGCTCCGGTTGGCCGGCAGCCCCAGCCCTGGGTCCTGGCTCTGGCTGCTACCTCTCTTCCACCTCCTCCCTTTCAGGGAAGAGGTGGGGGTGGGGGGCTTGCCCCTGCCTGGTAGCCTCAAAGCTGCTTCTTAGTTCATCCATTTCCTACAGTTCCAGGCTCCACAGTGACAGGGGATCTTGTGCTGATCGTCCTCAAAATCAAACTGATAGTCATAGGTCAGCTGGAAAGACAGGAGGGCAGAGTCAGGGTGTGCTCGCGGGGGGGGGGGGGGGGGGGGCAAGGGGAAGCGAGTGTCCTCTCACCTCCTCTCCTTTGGGGATTCGGCGGCTGGAGATGATGATGATTTTGTCCTCCTTGTCAAATGTTACAACCTCTGCTACGCAGTTAGGGGCACAGGAGTGGTTAATGTACCTGGATGCCAGGACAGTCAGTCAGTGTCAGCGATACCAGGAGACACCCGCAAAATGGCCAACCCGAGACACTTAAACGCTCCCTCTCTCACCTGGCAGGGCCTCCAGTCAGCGTAGCATCAATCACATGCTCATTGTTTATCCGGAACATGTAGATGCCTCGGTTCTAGAGAGGCAGAGGTTGTGGAAGGAACAAGAATGTCAGGACGCAAACCCAGGCAGCGGGCTTGTCCGACATGACCAACTTTCCCGTTCTCCTGCACAGCTTTCCAACCACCTCCTGCATCCAAGCCTGGCCCTGCTCCTTGGCACGGGGTGGACTTCCTACCACACCAGCCCCCCGCCATCCCATAGTACCTGCTCCTCATAGATTTTCTCCCGCCGATTGGCCACCTCGTTGCGAATGATGGTGCCAATGTACTCGATGACCATCGTGTGCTTTTCTAGGTCCTTGGCTGCATAGAGCCCTAGGCCCTGGATCCGGGAGCGAGCCAGGTAAACATTGTTCTTCCACTCGGTGCGCAGGCGCCGGTACTGAGATGACTTGGAGTGCACAAACTGCTTGCTGTATGGGGTGTTGGTCTCGCCTGTGAAGGTGCTCTGATATGCCTTAGACATGCTGGTGCTGTTCAAGGTATGGGGCCTGGGAGGTGATACAGTCCATGACAAGACAGACCAAGCATACACCGCCCGCCTCCTCCAAGGGAACACAATGTGCTAAGCTAGGGGTATGCCGCTCAGCAAGTACAAGTGCCTGCTACCTTGCAGCAGAGTGGAGGCACCTGGGTCTCAGCCTGGAAGAGGCAGCGACTCCCTACTGGGACCCTTGTGGACACCCTGGGTAGCAGAGACCACCCAGGAGGGAGTAGGTAGAGAGGGAAGAGGCACCAATTCCCCTACACCGAGCCTGCTCTCCCACTTCACACTTCCTTCCACCCTCCTGCCAAACCACGCTCAAGGCCACACTCTTTGAGGTCCTCCCCAAGGAGCCCAGGCCCAGAATTTAAGCTGATGGTTTGTTCAGTGCTGAGTCCTACCTCCTGCATGTGCTGTAAGCCCTGAAAATGGGAGCCATCTGCACCACAGTGGCTCCATCTGACGTTTAAGTGGCAGTGAATTCACAGCCTCAAGATGGTGACCTTGCCTCTCTTGAGACTGTCCCGCTCTGCAGCACAGCATTGGGCTCTGTGCAGACAGCTCAGTGCAGGGGAATGACGGCTGCCTGGGCGGGAGCCTTTCACCACCCTAGGGCACCTGCCAAAGTCTTGCCCAGAGCAGTGGTTTTCAAACGTTGGGGGCACTCGCTTTTCAGTTTTACTTGGCAGATTCTTCTGTTTGGCAAAATGTCGAATGTGACTCCAATCCGTAGGTACAAATGGTAAATCCAATCTTAGGAAGGAGAAATTACACACAGAAGGGCGAGGCTGCCCACTGGCTTCTATGTTCTGGGGCCTTGGGAACACATGTACTTACAGTTTGAAAACCACTGTTGTAGAGCACCAAGGACTAGGGCTAACTAGGGGTAGAGTGTTCGACATTCTATGACAGCCTTCGAGACACCAAAGGCCTTCATGGAAAGCCTTGCTGCCATGGACTCTGCCTCCCTCTACCCAAGGACCAAGGTTAGGCTACTGTGGTACACAGAAAGACCAGCAACCCGCAAGTTAAGAGGAGGGTCTAGTCCCAGCTGTGTGACCTTGATCTAGTCACACAGTCTTTCTGGGCCTCAGTGTTCTCAGCTGGAAAGTGGGGTCATACCACCTGCCCTACCTACCTCATAAGGTTGTTGTGAGCATCAAATGAGATAATGGATGTGAAAACGCTTTGAAAAAAAAAGTATAAAGTGCTATACGAATGTCAGGTTGTATTAGATCTCTATAATACTTCTAATTATTTACTTCTAAGCCAACTCCGCTTTGGGAAGGGAAGGTGCCCCAGCACTCAAGGGCTGTCTGAAGTTTGGGAGTATCACCGGCCCCTCTGGAAGCAAAACCAAAGAAGAAGAAGCAACCAGCTCCCTTATATAGTGCACCATCGTCCACCAAGAGCCTCCCAGCAGCCATTCCCAAGGTACCCAAGAGCACTCTGTCCTATTTCCTGGTCAACCCAGTGCACCTGAGCTGAGTAGGCAAGAGGAAAGGGGTACCCTGGGGTACTTGTGTACCTCTAATCAGGTCTACGGGTGACTCCCCAGGTTCTTGGAAACAACTCTGATCTGCACCTCAAACCCTCAGAACGCAGCTGGACGGTCCTACCCACATCCACACCTGCAGCCCATGGCCCAGCTGCACAAGCTCACCGTTTGTAGTGTGTGAGGATTTTAGGTTCTGATCTGGCACAGCCGGTGGGATTGATCATGAGTGGCAGCTCCATCAGAGGGTGGCGCCCATAGCGGAATAAATAGTTCTGACAGCTCTCCACCCCAGGTAGCTGTGGGCACAGGGATCGATCGCTGCCTTAGCCCCTCTGAGACAGGCCAGTATGCCTCACCTTGCCCCAGCTCCTTGCCACTTGCTTACCGATTCAGCTATGCGAAGTACAGCATGCACGGTCAGCCCAAAGAGCTCTTCGCCTTTCAGGTACTCGGGGAAGAGCCTCAGCATGTCGGCTTCTTTTCTCATGGCAGCTACAGGCTCAATAATGCGGTTCCACACAGCTAGACATGAGACAGACAGCACCCTTTAGAGTAACATTTGCTTACTGATTTCCAGCCTGCAACCCCATTCCTAAGCTCTACTTTCAGCCATATGGCCAACACTTCCCTATGGCTGTTCAGGACCCCCTCCTGGTCTCCTAGAAACCCCAGAGGCTTCCCTTTTGAGGAGAGTGACAGAGCCCGTGACACAGGAAGGTAAGTGCAGCACCCAGAGACCTAGCAGAGGCCACAGTTCTTTCTAAACGGGCATGCATGCTTTGGAGTTGGAAGATTACGTTGAGGTTTGAGTAAATGCCATGGAACTTAACACCCAAGTCTCCTCACAAGACTCAGTCACTCTGTCTACACTGCAGGTAGTGACTGTGCCCACCTCCTAGGGTTGCATGGGCAAAACCACCTATATGAATCACTCTGCTAACTCAACTGTGACTCAGTCCGTGCTCAATAAAACACACTTCCTGCTGCCTTAGTTATTATCAACACAGAAACGCAGGTAAAAAGGAATGACCTCAGCAGTTAAGAGTGATGGCTGCTCTTCCGAAGGACCTGGGTTTGGGTCCCAGCAGCCGTCAGCCTCCTTATACCATCTGTAACTCTAGACCCAGGATTCCAACGCACCCCCTTCTGCCCTCCACAGGCCCCGTGTGCATGGGGTGCATAGACGCACATGCAGGAAAACAGCCATACACACAAAAATTAAATTTAGGGGGGTGGGGTGGGGTTGAGGCAGGGTTTCTCTATGTAGCCTTGGCTGTCCTGGAGGTTTTGTAGACCAGGCTGGCCTCGAACTCACAGCAAGTTCGAGCACTCTGTCTCCTGAGTACTGGGATTAAAGGCACGTGCCACCACACCCAGCTCCAAAAATTACAATTTTTGAAGGGGGTTAGGCGCAGCTGTAGCTCAGTGGTGTAAGCTTTCCTAGCATGTCCAGAGTCCTGGGTTCCAACCCCAGTACGACAGAAACAAAACCCTAATAAGAAAAAGGAATGGGGAAAAAAAGGAATTGAAAACTGAGCAAAAGAGACAATAGGATCTCAAAACATCATTATTCAACTGGGCATGATGGAGCACGCCTTTAATTACAGCACTCAGGAAGCAGAGGCAGGTGTATCTCTGAGTTTGAGACCAGTCTGGTCTACAGAGAGAGTTCCAGGACAGCCAGGGCTACACAGAGAAATCCTGGCAGGAGGGAAGAGAAGGGAAAGAGGGAGGGAAAGACACAGACAGACAGACACACAGAGAGACAGAGACAGAGACAGAAAGAGAGAGACCTGTTTAAAAAAAAAAAAAAAATAGCGTAAGAGATGGACCTGACGGCTAAGAGTACGGGCTGCTCTTCCAAAAGACCCAGGTGTGGCCGGGCGTGGTGGTGCAGGCCTTTAATCCCAGCACTCGGGAGGCAGAAGCAGGTGATCTCTGTGAGCTCGAAGCCAGCCTGGTCTACAAATCAAGTCCAGGACAGCCAGGGCTACACAGAGAAACTTTGTCTTGAAAAACAAACAAAACAAAAGACCCAGGTTCAATTCCCAACACCCACACGGCAGCTCCTAACAGTCTATAACTCATCCGTGTAGTACACACACATATGCATGGAAAAACACCAATACACATAAAATTTTAAAAACAAATGTTGGGCGGTGGTGGTTGCACACCTTTAATGCCAGCACTTGGGAGGCAGAGGCAGGAGGATCTCTCTAAGTTTGAGGCCAGCCTGGTCTACAGAGTCAGTCCCAGGACAGCCTGGCCTACACAGAGAAACCCTGTCTCAAAAAAACAAACAACAACAAAACTCAAACCAAACAAACACACACACACATACACATCATTTAATCTACCAAGGTTATGGGAGCAGGGAGCTAAATTTTTTTTTCCTTTTGAGAAAAGGTCTCCTTTAGGCCAGACTGTCTTCCAGTTCACTACATAGCTGAGTAAGACTTTGAACTCAGGATCTTCCTGCCTTAATCTCCCAAATATTGCGGGACTACAGGCATGAGGCAGTATACTTGGCTAAACAAAATATTTTCAATTACAAAGGTATTAAAGTGACTGAGTAGGCTGAACCCCAATATTTGGGGTTTTCGAGGTATGGTGCCACATGAGGGAAGGGAAGGGCACTACAGAAAAGCTGCCTAGCTTCTTTCTCTGCCCAGTTCCACTGCAGGGCTCACCTTGGGGAGACGCATCAGTGAAGACCAGATCCTCTAAGCCCTGTTCCATGACTTTGATCACAAACTCGGGCCGTCCATTATTCTCGCTGATGGAACAGCGGTAGCAGCAGCGGCGATGATTGGTACGAAGGCTCCAGTAGATGCGGGTGG
The DNA here is from genome assembly GCF_903995435.1 of Acomys russatus. Taxonomy (NCBI): domain Eukaryota; kingdom Metazoa; phylum Chordata; class Mammalia; order Rodentia; family Muridae; genus Acomys; species Acomys russatus. The sequence continues at coordinate 60,804,144 of NC_067153.1, forward strand.
CCTCGTAGCCCACAGGGTAAAGGGCAGTGGCACTGTGGAAGTCAGCCATCTGGTGTGGGAGCAGCTGTCCAATGGCATGGAACACAAGCCCTCCTACTCGGAACATGTGTAGCCGCTCCCCCCGCTGGATGATGCTGGCGATCTGCTTTACCTCATCCCGTTCAATGTACACCCTCCGGAAGACAGCAAATGAGCTCAGCTCCTGCTCACAGGGCCCCTTCATCTTGTGCATTGGACACAGCATAGTTTTGTCCTTGAAGAACATGCACTTAGCACGGATGGCACAGGCAAAGTGGTAGACATTGGGGCAGCGCATGCGATTGCAGCTGCTAGTGGCACCAGTTCGCTGGCACAGGGAGCACTTGGTTAGCAATCCTCGGTGCAGGGCAACCTCCACGTTCATCAGTGCCCCACCCTGGGTCTCGTACACTTCTGTGGACCACAGGGCACAGTTGAGGTGAACCCAGAGGTCCAGGTCGAGGTTGAGCAGGCGGGCGGGCCCATCAGTGGCACCATCTCCCTCTTCATGACAGAAGCAGCATCGTCGCATGTCTCGAGGCACCTTGTTCGGTCTCAAGGCTGTACCAAGCTGCTCCATAAACTCTGCCACCTCCCGTTCATCGTCTTGTCGCCCACTGCCCTTCTGGATGGTCAGCAGCAGCCTCAGCCGCTTCCAACGTACCCCCTTCCACTTTTTGAGACGTGGCGGGCGGGAATCTTCACTCTCTTCAGGGGGCCGGGCTCTGGGTTTAGGCCGAGCAGGTTCAGGGGATGAGGCCAGTGGTAGAGGTGAAGGGACTGGTGGCTCAGCAGGGAGCTCAGCCTTAAGTTCAACCATGGGCTCAGTGGGGGGACTGGCAGGAGAGGGTACCAAAGGGGACGGAGGTGGAGAAGGTTCCTCAGGAGGTGGGGCGGAGAGCTGCCTCACGTCCAGGTTGGAGACATTGTAGGTGTAGCTGTGCTGGATGGATGGCTCTGGGGCAGGACTCTCCTATGGGATGGCCCCAGATGTTAGTGTCAGTCCTTCAGCTAATTAGCCCCTCCCTCCTCTCAACCAGACTCCACTCCCCCAAAAGCCCACTGTCTTCTTTGCCCTAGGAGCAGCTTCTTAGCAAAGCTGACCTGCTCCCCGAGACCCACCTGCTTCAAGAGGCTCAAGATGTCTAACTGGCTTTTGAGGGTGTAGCCAGGCAACACTGCATCAAACTGCTTTAACCAATCAGGACCGGTGTCCGGGCCCTTGCCACTCAAGCCTTTTTCTTTCCCACCTATAGAAAGGAAGAGTCAGTCTTCCCCTAGAACTCCTCTCTGATCTGAAGGGGATCTCCCCAGAAGAGCTCTACTCACCAGGACCCTCGGCTTCCCCCTTCCTAGGCTCGAGGACTGCCCGGGCAGGGCCGTCTGGAAACAATACCTCATAGGAATTGGGTATCTTCATACTTAGTAGCTCTGCCACTGCAACCATCACACCATTCAGGTTCTGCTGGGGCAGAAGAAAGGAAGGCAGTGTCTACAGTGAGCACCACCAGACAAAGACAAGTGCACCAATCCCATGGCACAGGGGTGCTCCCTGCTCCATTGAGCGGTCCTCACCACCTTTCCTAAAGCACAGCAGGGCACCACAGATGGGACGGTGATGCCAATGTTTGCAAAGAGACTTAGACTGTTATTTTTAACTGTTCCCCAACTTTCGTTGACCATAGAACCCTGTACCAGGGTTCCATCTAACGTGACTGGAGGAGTGAGGTCTTGTAGCATTTGTCACTTGACAATCAGTTGGTTGCCTTTGTCCATGTAAGATGTGGGACCCTACCTTCCTCACTCAGCCCAACGTCCCTAACCCAGCCTTTCAAACAAAGCGGGTACTTGGAAGGCTGCCCTGTGACACAAAATTCTCGTTGGCCTCACGGTACTGTAGGACACACCTTGGCGGCGGCGGCAGAGACGGTCAGCATGACTGACACCTCACTTCCTTTGCCCCTTTCCCATGCTGTAGCAGGCAGCTTTCCAGGGGCCTCCAGGCCAAGGACCCCATAAGGTTTGGTGTCTGGGAAGACTGGATGAAGAAGAGAAACTTGTGTAGATTCAGTCACTTCCCACCATCCTAGCCCTTGCCACAAGAAGGACATACCAGGGATGCTGGCACGAGGGATGATGGGGATGACAGGAGAGAGGGCCCGGTTGTCTTGCTCCCAGCGGCTAGAGCCCAGCTGCGGGAAACGAGGGGCCTCTTCCCCAAGGATGCTCTCAGGGGAAGACGCCGGCACGATGCTATCCGGAGAATCACTGTCCTCATCACTCTCCATCCTAAAGCCAAATGCAAACAGGTGTTGGTACAAGCTCTCTCTCAGAGCTTGACAGCAGGAGGTGTGGCCATAACTGAAATCTGCCCCCAGCTAAGGAAATCTTAGGCCATCTGTCCTCCACCCTGTCCCCACCTGACATCTTCAGTCTGATTGTGAGGGGGTGTAGGCAGAGCAGCCAGCAGGTCTAAACTCTTCACCTCTGCGGCATCTGAGAGGGAAGGGAGAAGAACAGTCAAGGTGAGCGTGAGGAGGAGGTGGTGCTTGGTCCCCAGCGTTTCAGGTTCACAGATAGCTACTGTGATGAGCTATCTATCTACCTAACAGTTTGGAGCAGGAAAACTAGACACTGGGCCTTTGTCGTGTGCCACACCCATTTAAAGACAGGGTCTCACTTATGTAGCACAGGCTAGCCCACTTCAAACTCAGAATTCCTGTCGCCTTTGTTCTTCAGCTCTGACCCAAACCACAGGCAGGAGCAGCCATACCACTCCTTACTTAAATCCTTTAACAGCTATGAGGTGACTTTTAGAGCATCTAGTCTACAGGGAGGAAATCAAGGCTCACACAAGCCAATCAAGCTACTTGGTCTAAGTAACACAGCTAAGTACACTCATGTGCTAGAGCTCAAAATGCAGGACTGTGACTCTACACCCATGAATGCTGGCTTTCTTCTCACAAACCTCGCTCCGATTCACCCTACTACCCACCACCTTCCCTGCTGCTTTTGCAGACTCCAGAGGCCCACCCTTAGTATCCTCAGCCAAGCAACCATGAATGGGCCCTGCCCAGCAAGTGTCTTTAAGTGCACAGGCAGTATGCAACCCTTTCATTTCTGAGACTGAGTGGCAGGACACCACTACATACTGGAACTCATCCACCAAGTGCCACTGGGAAAGGAGGACAAGCTACTCACTCACCCTTCAATGTTCCTTCAGGGTCCTGGGCAGAGGCTGCATCCTTGGGGTGTTCCCCCAGCTCGTCAGAGGGAGTAACACCATTCACCATCTTCTGCTGCACCGATGGGGGTGGGGTGGGGGGCAGCGACGAGGGTGGTGTCGGCGGGTTACTCAGGTTATTCTGGGGGGGGGGGGGGGGTGTTGTGTGCAAGGTGGCATAGGGAGACTGGAATAATCTCCTGGCCCCACATTACATCAGCATTTTCCTCCAGTCTCTCATCCCCACCTCCAACCCCAAGAATTTTATTATTCCCAAAATGTATTGCCATTTTTCTGACCTTGGTGAGCAGCTGAGAATAGTAGTCAGGGCCGGTATGCAGAGCCCCACTTCCAAAGGCCCCCTGGAGCTGGCTTTGCCCACTGACTAGGCAGCCACTGCCAAAGGGAGCAAAGAGGCTAAAATTGGCGGTGATGGTAGGCTCCATCAGGGGAAGCTGGGACAGTTCCTAGGAGGAACAAGACGACAAAGACAGCAAGTTGCAGCATTTAGAGCTCAGAGGACAAGCTGCCCATCCCCCAGCCCTGAGCGGCGACCACGGGGCTGGTCCTGGCAGATACCTGCTTTAGCTGTTTCAATAAAGCCTCGTTGGCCCTGATTCCACCTTCTTGTCGTAACTTCTTTCGAGAGCTCACCAACCTGTCGCTTGTTTTCTGTGCCCGCTTCGGCTTCATAGTCAGAGGCTTTCTTGTGGCTGCATCCTAAACCAGAGAAGCCCTGTGAGCTGCTGCCCTCACCTATTCTGACCTAGGCCTGCTTCGCGGCCCTCCACAACTACAGGCACCACTCTAGCCACTCACCTCTTTGCTGCTGGCAGTACCCTGTAGTTTCTGCTCCAGCCCTGACAGCTTGCAGTCAATATGGCCATTGATCTCAGCTCGAAGCCCCTCAGGACCCCGCCCAGTGCCAAGTTGTACATTCTTTGCCCGTAGAAGCTTCTGCAAGAGCAGATGCCCAGCTTCTGAGCGGGAGCCCGCTAGCAGAAGGTGGTTGCTGGTGCCTGGTGTCCCAGGTGGCTCCCCAGTGGCCTCCCTTTTCACTGCCTGTGCATCCAGGGCACACGGCTCCTCCCGAGGCTCCTGCTTGATGCCAAGCTGTGATGGCTCCTGTGCCACCTGTCCATTCACCTGCTCCAGGTGCCCAGTTACCAGGCTGCTCTGCTCTGGCTTCTGTACTTCTGTTGGGTTCTCTGAGGGGTCCCAAGGTCCCAGCCCCTTGCCAAAGAAAGTATCTGCAGCAGCAGGTGAGACTCTCCCAGGAGGTAGCTCCAAGGTTGGCCCCTGGGGCTTTGGAGTCCCTGGATGGGTGGGGGTTAGCTGGGCACTAGGGGAAGGTAACTGTGACGGTCTCTTTGGCTCTTGGGGACTGGATGGTGGAGGTGTGGGATGGACAGGGCCAAGCACTGGTCCTGTAGATAAGGCTCCTTGTGGGACAGGGAGCCGGGGTGGGCCCTGAGGTCGAGGCCCTGCCCCTAGCTCCTGGAGGGGTCCTGTCTGAGATCCAGAGAAAACCCCAGGTTGAGGTTGGCAGCCCAGGAGGCCCTGGAGGGGAGAGGGCTGGGTCCCAGGCTCCTGGCACGGTGGAGTCTGGCGTACTGCCTGACTCTGCTGCAGTTGCCGCTGCATGAGGAGTGCCTGCAGCTGCTGCTGCTGCTGAGGGCTCAGGTGTCGCAGCTGTGGGTTTTTGGCCAGGACTCCTTGGAGCTGAGCTCGAAGTTGACCCACTGTAGGCATGACTCCAACCCCAGGAAGACCCTGCCCAGCCTGAGGGACAGGTCCTGATTTGGGAGGCTGTGGGCCTGTGTTATTCTGAATGGGTCGATCTAGCCCAAGGGGCTGTTGGGAGGCCAGAAGATTCTGGGCCATAGGTCCAGGCTGCTCCCCTAAGGAAACAGAGGGTTGGGCCAGCAAGTGGGGTACAGATGGGGCCTCAGAAGAGGATCCACTCCCTAGTTGCTGCCCATGGTTTCCTCCACCTGCTGTGTGGAGCGTATTAACTTGCTGCTGGGGTTGTCCTGGGAGCCTTAGTGGTGGCTGCAGCTGCATTGAGGTGGGCTGAGATTGGGCCTGGGATTGAACAAGTAGGAGCTGTGAGTCTCCAGAAATGGAGGGCTTTACCTCCCCTGGTTCAATAGACACTGACTCAGGTGTAGTTCCCACTGCTAGTGGCCCTCCTTGATGTGATGAGGGTCCTTCAGTGATCTCTGAAGGAAGCGTTGTCTCTGCAATGTTTTGTTCCTTGCCTGTCAGGAGGAGGGATGGGCCTAGGGCTCCAGGGCTAGAAAAGTGTTGAAGAGGCTTGCCTGGCATGCCAGGGCCAAGTGTCACCTGCTGCTGCTGCTGCTGCTGCGGCTGTTGCTGCTGCTGCTGCTGCTGCTGCTGCTGTGGAGACAGTAAAGTTCGATTCTGGTTCAAGAAGCCTATTTGCTGCTGCTGCTGCTGCAGCTGTTGTTGTTGAAGCTGCAGCTGCTGCTGTTGCTGCAGCTGTTGTTGCTGGTGCAGCTGCTGCTGCAAGTGCAGCTGCTGCTGCTGCTGCAGCTGTTGCTGTTGTTGCTGCTGCTGTTGCTGCTGTAAGGAGCCCAAGGCCTGAGCATTCATTTTAGGCTGTCCACCATGTGACATCATTCCTTGCTGAAGATGGGAAAGCCCTGTCATAGATCCCTGTTGTTGATGCTGTTGTTGCTGTTGCTGGGCTGTGAGCAGCCGGTGTCCCATAAGGCTGTGACCCTGCTGTGCCAGCTGAGGGGAACTCAGCACCCTGGACTGAGTCATAAGCACCTGTCTGTGAGGGCCCTGAGGACCCAAAGCTCCAGAGTGTTGCTGCTGCTGCTGCTGCTGCTGCTGCTGCTGCTGCTGCTGCTGCTGCTGCAGCACTGCCACCTGGGAAGAACCCAGCATGCCCTGGGATCCCTGTGATTGCTGGGGGGACAACTGTTGAACCAGGAGGCCCTGGTGGCTGCTTGGAGGCAGAAGGCCCTGAGGCTTGGGACCCAGAGCCTGGTTCTGTACTCCGGGACCCTGTTGCTGTTGGATTGCCACCTGCCCTAAGAGGTGTTGCTGCTGCTGTTGCTGTTGCTGTTGCTGCTGCTGCTGCAGTTTCTGGGCCAGCTGCATTCGTTGTTGCTGCAGCTGTAGTTGCCTTTCCTGTAAAAGCCTTGAGTCAGGTCCAAGGCTTCGCAGAGCAAGATTGCCAGGGAAGAAGCTCCCTGAGGGGCCAGTCAAGGATCCAGCCACACCAGAATGCTGCTGCTGCTGCTGCTGCTGTTGCTGCTGGGCCAAGGCAGTATTGAGGAATGGGCCACCAGGCTGTCCGGGATGTACCATACCCCCTGGAGGCAGACGAAGACCTCCAGCTTGCCCACCAGGAGGCCCTTGTGGTGGCTGTAACCCATGGCCAGGGAGCAGCTGGCCAGGGAGCTTCGTGAGGACCCGAGGATTCTGAGAAGGACTGAGGGCCATTGCAGCTGAATGCTGCTGCTGCTGCTGCTGTTGCTGTTGCTGCTGCTTGTTTCGATACTCTGCCATGAGGTTGGTGTGTTCCTTCTGCTGTTTCCGGACCTAGCATTGGAGGGTTGGAGATATTAGTGTGGAGACTGCCCACCCAGCCGCTCCTTACCCCTGGCTTCCGGGTCCAGCCTAACTTGGTTTCCCCACCTGGTCCAGCTGCTTCTGGATCTTGCTTTGCTGCTCTGTAACGAGCTTGAGCTTCTCAGCATCGGCTTCTGGGAACTCACGGCCGGCCTTTTTGGCCGTGCGCTGCTTGGCACACAGAGCCTTCCGAGACTTGCGGTGCACGCCGATCTGCTCCTCCAGAACCTTCAGCTGCATTTGCAGGAGCTGCTGCGTGTGGAACAGCCACTCCTCATACTGCCGCTGGTCAGCCTCATCTGGGAACGCAACTGTGTGTTAGGATCTGCAGAAAGGACCCATCCACAGACTCGGGGCCGCTTCTTCTGCCCCCTCCCTCTCTGCCCATACTCACTGATCACTCCCTGGGCAAAAGTGGGTGGGTTGGGGCGAGGCTGGGAAGGGTCGCTAGCATTCCGCTCCTGTGGTAAGAGAGATTTCTAGAAGGTCATTGTTTCATGCCATGACCTAAAAAAAAGGTAGCCCAGTGAAATAGTACACAAGCTCCCACTTCCCCCTTACCTGGCCACTCCCAGGTGCCACATGGTTCTGAAGATCATTGCCAGACCCCCCAGAGAGCCTCTGAGCCAGCAGTGATACTTGCTGCCTAGAGTTTATAAAGCAATAGGGGATCACATGGTTAGCAACAGGGGATCAAGGCACAGATCAAGCATGAAGCAATGGTGCATGCTGGGACGGACCCACCAGAACCAATGTGATAGGAAGCCAGCCTCACTCCAGCCCTGAAGCTCACCTGTTCATACCAGGTGCCACCCCAATGCTGCCCTGAGCCATCACTTTCTTGATGCCTTTCAAAGCTACCATCTTGGCCTTTGCAATAGGGTCAATGATATCTTCTGCAGCAAATTTGTCCAGGTCTGGGGAGGGAAGAAATACATAAGCTGTGTTTGAAAGTCAAGGCTCCACAGCATGATGGCTAATTTTTCCAATGCTCTGATCTCTACAAGTAGAACAATGATGTGGTAAGTCCAGTCGGCCTAGCGGGACCCAAGGGAACACACAGCCCTTTTATTTGCTCACTACTTAAGAAAAGGGAGTCAGTAAACATCTGCTGAGTCACTCAGTCAGCTTTGTAGGCCTCAGTTTCCCTCATTTGAGACCTACTCTGCCTACCTCCTGGTCCTATAAAGGATCATGTGACAAGAATAAATGCATGCTTCCTGAGGCAGACAATATTCTTCAAAGTAGCATTCCACAACCAACACAGCTCAAGAACCCAAGGTATAGGCTAGGCTATGACAAAGCCCTAGTCAGTTGAGCTGTCTGTGACACAAAAAACATCTCTCCAGCCTGGCAGTGGTGGCACCTGCCACCACTCCCAGAACTCGGGAGGCAGAGGCAGATGGAGCTCTGTGAGTTTGAGGCCAGCCTGGTCTACAAAGCGAATTCAGGACAGCCATGGCTACACAGAGAAACCGTGTCTTGAAAAACCAAAAAGAAAATCTCCAAACAACCTATGGTCTTGCTAGTCTAGGACTGAGGAAAAGATAAAAACTGGGCACAATGGTACGTACCTGTAAACCTGTAATCCCAGGACTCAAAGGCTACAATAGAAAGATTTGTAGTGTTCTGTTTTTTGAGACAGGGTCTCTCTGTGTAGCCCTGGCTGTCCTGAATTCTCTTTGTAGACCAAAATGGCCTGGAACTCAGAGATCCGCCTGCCTCTGCCTCCCAAGTGCTGGGATTAAAGGTGTATGCCACCACGCCTGGCTAATAGAAATATTTTTTTCTTTTTTTAAGATTTATTTATTTATTACTTATACAATATCCTGCCTGCCTGCATGTATGCCACAGGCCAAAAGAGGGCACCAGATCTCATTACACATGGCTGTAAGCCACCATGTGGTTGCTGGGAATTGAACTCAGGACCTTTGGATGAACAACCACTGCTCTTAACCAGTGAGCCATTCATTCATTCATTCATTCATTCATTCATTTCTCCTCTCAAAAGCTCCATTGCTTCTACTTTTTGCTTAGTGCTTTGCTGTTTAGCCTAAGTCCCTGGTGTCCCACCTCCCTTAAGTAAGGCGTATCTTAGGGCACTAGAGTCAGTGCCCACTTGGTTTACATCACACTTAACTATGCCACTAAGAAGTTACCTGTGTCAGGGAAGAAACTGTTAGCCAGCTGCTGCTGCTGCATCGCCAGATGCTGGGGCTTCACGCACATGGAAGCTGGCATGGCATTCATGGGTTTTTGTGCTAACACTGGCTGTGAGCTCTGTTGGGGCACCAAGCCTGTCTGCCCCGCTTGCTGCCCGCTTAGCATATGCCCTTGGTTAGACATCATAGCCACAGATGGGACCAGGCGCTGCTGAAGGGCATGAGCTGGTGGCTGGGTGGGCATCAGTGACTGGCCCAAGGCTGGCTGCCGGGTACTTCCAAGGCCCATAGCAAGCTGCTGTGGGGGCCCACCCTCATGAGGCAAAGGCATGGCCTGGGCAGGGCCAGGTGTGGGAAGGAGGGGCGGCTGTGGCGGCGGCTGCTGCTGCTGCTGCTGCTGCTGCTGGGCAGGCTGCAGCTGCGCTGAAAGCTGTTGCTTCTTCTGCAGCTCCTTCTTCTCATGCTCCAGCAGGTCCTCAATGAGCAGGGGCAGCTCGCTGGCTACCAATGAGCTCTCCATTTTGTCCAGCTCATCCCCGGGGGCTGCGTGTCCACTGGGCAAAGTTAGGGCCCCACTCTCCAGCTCAAACTTTTCCAGAATGGAGGATCCAGCGGGGCCACTTAGTGAGCTGGAGTTTAGCAAGTGAGCTGGTGTTCCTCCCGTGGCCCCAAAGGGGCCCTTCTCAGCTGTGTGCCCACCGCTGGGGAACGGACCTGTGCCTACTCGAGTGTCCCGGCTACCCATCACAGTCTGTCCTGGCTTCAATCCCAGGCTCAGGGGAGTGGCAGGAGGTGCTGGCTCCACCTTGGGGGTGTTAATGGTGAACTGGCAAGGAGAAGGATGGCGCCCTCCCTCCTCCACTTTGGGCTTCACCTCAGGGAGCACGGATGTTAGGCGAGGAGGCTCAGAGTTGTCTGTGGCAGGGAGAGGACGGTCCTCAGGGCCCAGGGACACCGGTTCCACCCCGCGCAGCAGGGCTTCTCGCTCAGCCTTCTCATTTGCAGACTCCACCAGCCTTAGGTGCTCATTGAAGATGTCCTTCTTGTCCCCAGTATCCAGCTCAGGGTCAGTGTATGCAAGCAGGTCAAACTCATCTCCATTGAGGAGGTCATCCAAGTGGGGGTCATTGGTCTCCAGGTTCTCCAGGGTGCCCAGTTCATCATCCCCCTTGGCCACATCCACACCCAGGCCCAAGTGAGCGAGCTCTTCATCATCCTCTAGGGCTTTGTGGGCATCAAAGTCATCATCCAGCTCAGGATCCTCACATGGCAGCTTCCCAGCCTCCAAGGCCAGAGAAGGACGACTGAGTTCAGTTCTTGATGGCGGGCGGCTGACCAGCTCCAAGCCAGCTGGTAGGGCAGGACCCTTGGTATGCGGTGTCTGATGAAGGCTGCTGTTCAACTCAGGGGCTGGTGGCGCTGAGGGTTTCTGTGGTAGAAGGCCTGAAGCAGCCAGGCCCCGAAGACCTTCAGGAGCCAGCCGATGGGTTTCCTCACTTACTGGGTAAAAACGGGGCCTCTGTAGAGCCCCCTGACCAGGAAACGGAGATCCCCCAGGCCCGAGGCCTTTCTGTACATTGTGTCGTAACTCAATGAACTGAGCAGGACCAGCTGGACCAGGCAGTGGCTCAGCAGGGCCTGGAAGGCGGGTGGGGATTCCTGCCAAGGAGGAACCTAGTGCTTGGCGGCCAAGTTCAGGTCCAGGAGTTGATGGGAAGCGAGCAGGCATGGCAAGTCTCATGGAGGCTGCTGCTGTTGCCTGCTGCTGCTGTTGCTGCCACAGTTGCTGCTGTTGCTGCTGCTGCTGCTGCTGCTGCAATGGCAGGGACCCAGGATAGGGTGTTCGCTGATAGAAGGCCTGGGAGCCTCCAACAAGTTGTCTGGAAAAATATGCAGTAGTCTATGAGAAACAGTCAGCATGGAGGGCAAGAACCGTGAGGATGAGGAAGAGTACGTGAGGACAGAGAAGGACCAAATGACAGGGAAAGATCAGAGGCAGAGGACAGTGATGGTAAAATCTCTCCCACCCAACCCCCAACACACCCAGATGCCCTCTCCTGGAACCTCACCTGCTGTTCATGTCCATGGAAGAAGGTGTGGCTGGTGGAAGTGGCCGGGAGAGCCGGTCATCACTGGAGAAGGCTCCTGGTCCCAGGATGGGACCACCTAGCTTGCTTGAGGGCAACCCGACCATACTGCTCTTATCCTAGATGGCAGAAACAGATGAACGTGCAGCCACCTCCAGTGCACTGGCCCCACCACACCGTGCCACTCTACCTACCTGAGACCCAGTGAAAGGGGTCTGGCCTCGATTCAGCTGTTCAAAGGCAGGGCTGCTGGGTTCAGCACCCCAGCTGCCGGGTGGCCCCACCGCACCTGCAGCTGCTGCAGCTGTTTCCTTCTCCTGCCGCAGGGTGTTACGCTGGATCTGCTGCCGAATCAGCAGTTCCCGTAGTCGCTGGCGCTGTCCAGAAAGCAGAGAAGTTAGCTCCCCAGTCCGTTCTAATCTTAGGGCTGCTAGAGAGAGAAGTGGGTAGGACCAGTTACAGGACAACCACTCACCTGCCGTTGCTTCTCCAGCTCTGTCTGGCTGAGGCTAGACATGCCTCCATCCTGGGCACTTGAGAGTTCAGGTGTTGCCAAAGAGCTACTACTCATTGCAGCTCCTGGGTCTTCTCGCTTTTCCACCGGAGAGGTGATGCCTGGCCTTTGTGAGGCTCCATGTGACAAGTAGGGGAGGGACCCATCGGGTGTGGGAGGTGGCAGAACTGATGCGGGGCGTAGTGGGGACAGCCCATAGCCCTCCCCTGTGGGCCCACTGTTGGGCCCCAGGGGGCTGCCTGATGGGTGAAAGTTCCCCGTGGCTACTGCGTAGTTTGTGCTTTGAGGCTTGCCCAAGGTGGGGCCAGGCCCAAAATGGCTGTTGATCCCATGGGGTGGAGGGAGACCAGGCTGAGGGGCAGGGGGCTTTAGGGAAGGCTCCCCTACCCCCTGTGGAAAAGTGAACCGCATCGGAGATGGGGTGCCCACAAATGCGCCTGTCCCAGGAGAACGGGCAAAACTGGGGGGCTGCCCACTTGGGACCTTGGCATGGAGCTCACCTGCTGGGCCCGAGGGCAGGGCTGCTGGGAAGCCCCCAGCTCCCAGCGGAGTGTGGGCTAGGGGCCCAGCCTTAAAGGCAACTTCAGGGGGCTGGGGTCGGGGTGGTTTATGCAATGGAGCAAAGGGGTCACGGGACTGAGGGCGTGAGGGTGGTCGAGAATAAGGATCAGGGGACTGAAAGCGAGGGGTAACCGGGGATGGGCAGAAAGCCTCAGCAGACAGAGGACGTGGCGTCAGTGGAGACTGGGAACTGGACTGGGACTGAGGACTAGCGGGCACTCTGGAGAAAGGGTCAGAGGGCAGTGATCGAGGAGGCAGGACACAGCAGCTCTCAGTAGGGGGCGGCTGGGGCCGAGGTGTCAACGGGGGCTGGGCATAGGGGTCAGGATAGGGGCCAGGACGAAAGACATCTGAGTGGATGGGAGGAGAAGGGGCCAAAGCCTGGGCAGGGGGTGGCTCCTGGGCCCGTAAGCCCAGGCCCGGGCTCTGGGGCTCTACCTGAGATGCCCGAGGGGTTAGGGGGGCTTTGAAGACATCAGGTGCCTTTAACTCCAGGCCACCCAGGTGGGGGCCTGAAGAAGGTGAGTCAACACAGGCCAGGTTTGGGGGACCATAGCCAGGAGAGGATGCCCTAAGCTCTTCCTTCTTCACTTCTAGGGTCTTCCGAGCCTCCCCAAAAGGTGGAGGTGAAAGCAGAGGCTCGGAAGCCTTGCCTCCCACTACCCCTGGGCTTTCAGGCACAGCCAGGTTGTCCAACGAGGGGCATCGGGGTTTGAGGAAGGGGTCAGGCGTGGAAGGCTGGTGTCTGGGGGTACCCGGTGGGGTAGTGTGAAATTCCCCTGGCTGGCCAGTCCCAGGTCGAGTTGTGGTACCCAGCATCGAGGGCTGGGTAGGGGCTCCAGTGGGACTTGGGTAAGGATAGGTGGGTGGTGCCGCAGAGAAGCGGGGCTCCGGGGCGTAGGCAGGGGCCAGTCCAAAAGGGTCCTGCGAAGGCACTTGGGCGGGCACCTGGGGTGGGAGCTTGAGGAAGAGCTCACCAGGTGAGTCAGGGCCGGGCACTGTGCCCGCTGGTGGCTTCAGGAACCCGTCGGCAGAGGTAGACAAGCCAGCAGGGGTGGTGGGGCTGCCAATGAAAATGGTAGGGGCCGCAGCAGGGGGCGGACTGCCCAGGGCCCCTGGCTGGGAGGGAATGCGAAGATGGAGGGCCGGTCGATCAGTCTTTCGGGCTATGTCGCCCACCTTGGCCTGCTTGCTGATCTGGCTCTCAGCTTGCTACAGAGAGAAACCAAGCAGAGAAGTCAGGTTGTTTGCTCTAGGTGTGACCTGTGCCCCTCAGGCCGAGGAAGGCCACACCCACTCACCTTCTGCACCTTGTTGATGCGGTGAGCAGCCCGGTTATCTTTGGCCTTTTGCTGAGGGACACGGGACACAACATTGGGCTTTGTGCTCAGCCTGGAGCCCAGCCCCAGCCCTTGTGTCACCATGCCTCCCCAGAAATCAGTCCACCCTTTAGGGACGGCCGGAGACAGGAGAAGAGGGGCAGAAGGAGGAGGAGGGTCTGAGGCAAGCCCCTAAAACTGCTTCTGTTTCAGGCCACGCCGGTCTTACCAGGTAGGGGGCTTTGTCGGCGGCTGGAACCTTTCTCCAGAGCTTCATGATCTGTTTACATCGGCTAGACCAGTCTGGAGAGCAGAAAGATGGAGTCAGAAGAGACTTGGCAGGTGACCCCTCCACCTGCCAGGTTGTTTCCCCGCCCTTGCCGAGAGGTACCTGGGTAATCTTGCTTGAGATTAGGAAAGTTAATATTGGCATAGAGTACAGGTGAGATGGTGGAGAGCTGGCCCAGTTCCTCATCCTTCTCCCAACGCTGCAGACTCCGCTGGTTATAGGACAGCCCGTCGCCCTCGCCCTCTGTGGTAGGGGTGGTGGGAGTGGAGGGCGTGGTGCCCCCTGAGCCTGTCCAAGGGCTGTCGGGCTCACCGGGTTCTGGGCTGAAGAAGCCCCCGCGCTCCCTGGGGCGCAGGGGCAGAGAGTCACAGAGGGCAGAGACTTCAAGACCCGCCCACTGTCAAAAGAGGCAAGGCAGGAAGCCACAAGGAGGTGAGAACAAGGAGGGGAAGACCCAAGGCAGTTAAGCACAGATACCAACCTAGAATCCAAGAAGGGGGACTGGCAGAGGCCTGGGTAGGAGTCCATTGGGCTGCTGGAGGGGAGGCTGCCCAAAGGGAGTCCACCTGCAAGAGCAACCGGGTCAGAGAAAACGCAGCATGGACCTACTCAGGGAACAAGGAACAGCTCCAACTACGGCAGGCTTGGAAATGAGCCCCTGCCCTAAGCACCTTGGAGAAAAGGCCTCTGCAGTGGTGTACGGCTGCCTTCCAGGCCAGGAGTTCCACAACCCAAATGCTGCTCTCGCTCTGTGCCCAGGACATCCTTAAAGAGTTGCTGCAGGTCCTTGGACTCCATCTTTGGCAGTTCTGTGAGGGAATGACAAAGCACACTGCTGAGAGAAAGGTTCACATGGTGGCACCACAGATCTGCAAATGGTCATGGCCAAGGAGGGTGACCAGGACTCCCCCACAGAGCAGTACAGACAGGACTTTCTCTACCCGAGGAGAGTCCTCTACACAGGAGACCCATGCAGGCCTTACCTTCCGTGGGGATCCTGTCTAAGTCGGAGCTAAGCACCCCTTCCCCTGGGGTGCTCGGCTTCTCAGGGTCACTAGGCACTGGGGATGCCTTTACACCCCCATCCTCAAGCCCTGTAATGGCAGAGAAGAACCAGCAGTCAGCGGGAGAGAGGCACCACACACCACGCAAGGCAATGTGAGCCACAGGGAACATGGACTGTGTCCAGGCTCCAACTCTGGCAGGGGCACAGCCAACTGACAACATGACAGACCAGGCCGGGACCCAGCTCCTCCAGCAGCCCTCACCTGGTACATCAGCCATGCCCTCAGGGCCACGGGACTCTTCGTCCGCAACATCTGGACCATCATCTCCTATAAGCAACAGGCCCACTCTAGTCAGACTAATGACACCTGATGCCCAGAACGGAGCCCTTGACCCACCCTTAGCTGCCACCCCACCACCACGCACACACCCTCTGCCGATGATGAACAGAGGGTGGCCTGGATGCCCCAGAACACTCATCCCCATTAACCAACCTTTGTGCAAGGCTGCAAGCTCCTTCTTATCTGAACCTCCATCCCCCCGGGGTTTTGGAGCTCCCAGGCCAAAGCCTGGCCGGCCCACCCCAAGTGCAAACAGGGCTTTCCGACTCAGGTCTAGCAGTTCCTTCCCAAAGAAGGCTTCCTGCAGGAGTCAAGAGAAATGGTTTCTTGATGCGCTGTGGGTGCAGCCCCTCCCTTCCCTCACCCCTGGAAGTCTGAAACCTACCTGTAGGTAGGCAGGGAACATGTCCTCCAGCTTGCTCTTCTTGCGCCCCCGTCGCTGTTGCTTCTTCTTCTCGTCCCCCTCTGCAAGGCTCTGGTCCACAGAGCCCTCCGCAGGCAGATCAGCTGGCCCCACTACAGACAAAAGAGAAGGGCTCTGGCTTTCTGGAGACTTCAACTGTTCAGAGACTTTGCCTACCTATTCCTTCCCCATTCCACCCCCCTTTGTCCTTACAGTGACTTCACACCCTGGCGTCACTGGCAGTGCCCCATGTGCTGTTATCCCCACCGTCTTCCCAGGCCCCAATGGTGCCCTCACCCGTCTCACCCTCGTCGGGCTGCCCATCCCCACTCAACACTTCCGCCTGTGCAGCAGGCCCCCTTTTCACTCGTGTATGAGACTTCCGCTGTCGTACCATGAAACCACCAATGCCTGTGAAAAAGCAGAATTAAGAACGAGAAGCCAAAGCCGGGCGTGGTGGCGCACGCCTTTAATCCCAGCACTCGGGAGGCAGAGGCAGGTGGATCGCTGTGAGTTCGAGGCCAGCCTGGTCTACAAAGCGAGTCCATGATGGCCGAGGCTACACAGAGAAACCCTGTCTCAAAAAACCAAAAAAAAAAAAAAAAAAAAAAAAAGAACGAGAAGCCAGCTGGGTATGGTGGCGCACGCCTTTAATCCCAAGCCCTGGGGAAGCAGAGGCAGGCGGACCACTGTGAGTTCGAGGCCAGCCTGGTCTACAGTGTGCATCCCAGGACAACCAGAGTTAAAACAGAAAAACTATGTCTCAAAAACCCAAAATAAACAAATAAATAAATACTGAGAAGCCACCAGACACCTGATGAGCTGCATCACTGACTCACAGCCCACTGCAGAGCCTTACCCGGCCGATAGGGTTTGCGCTTGCGTTTTTTGCTCTCTTCTGTCTCTTCTTTGCCAGGTTCCACATCGGGGCTGGCGGGGCCTTCTAGTTTAATATCACACTCCATTTGCTCCACACCTCCTGCACGTAACAGAAGAGACAGGCCCATCAGAGGAACAGGTCTTTTGTCCCTGTCATCCTGCAAGAGGGAACCCAGTGGCCTGCCACAGTGCCACCTGAGCGAGACCAACAGTGCTGGAGGATGCCCAGGAGTGGCTGTGTGGCCCTTAGCCAATAGACCCCAACACCAATGGGCTGCGCTTCTCCCACTACCAGCCGTTCTCTGATTCCCCAGCCCAACCTTCACCCCTGAGCAGCTCGTCAGTGTCCAGGTCCCCATCCTTCTTGTCACCAGGGCCAAGGGCATCTGAGGGCTCAGAACCCTCCAGCCCTGCCTCGCCTGGGAGGCCTATCCGTCCTCGCCGCTGGCGCCGCTTGTGCAGTGGTGACATGGTCAGGTTACGCAGCACCGCCATGCCAGCTTCTGTCAGCCACACGCCCTCGAAGCGAAAGAACTGGGGCTCTGGACAACAGGGAAGAACATATGACCCCTGGACAGAGGCCCCAGGGAAACCAAAACTCCAAATTTCAACCCATGTTCCCAGCTGAGACATAAGCAGTGACAGACAACAAGTCCTGTTGGCTCCTCAGGGCCACGAACAACTCTACCAATGACCTAGCATGTTCAGAACCTGTCCGCCCCACGTTTACCAAACAGATTCTCAAGCTGCCAAGGAGCAGGGAGGACTGACTCTACTCGCTGAATGCCAGCACACTGAGCCTAGATGGCTAAGGACTTACCTGGTTCTTTCACCTTCACAGGTACCAGCTCTGGCGGGGCCACAGGTGCTATGGGAAGAGGGGCAAAGCCAAGACAGTTCAGGGCACTGTCCCAAAGTAAGGCATAATCGTGTCCTCTTTGCTTCTTCCAGCCCCTATACTCACCCACAGGCTTTACCACATAGGGCTGGCAAGAAACACAGTCGAAGCCCTCGTCAGCAGCCTGCTCCACCTCATCCTCTGTGAAAAGGCTCTCGCAGCCAGCATGCATCCACCTGGGAGAGGGAAGATGGGGTAAGCACAGGCTAAGGCAGGTGACACCAGCACATGGAGCTGGCATGAGGAGAGAGGGACACTCTCACCGTTCACAGTGGCGACACTGGATTAGCAGGTCTTCCTCCACATAAGGAGCATGGCAGATAGGACAGGTCACCAGGCTGGCACAGGGCCCACAATGTGTGTAACTATTCTGCCATTCACAGTGGAAGCCAGGGGAAGCGGCTCCACACTGCATACAAGACACGCACCTAGTGGAAGCAGAAAGAACTTCAACATCTAACCCAGGGTCCCAGAGGCGCCCCCACTGACACCCAAGCCAGCAGACTGGTCTCCTAAACACGGGGTACCATGCGCTCAACATTGTATCTGCTCTAACTGTATCTCAGGTCCATTCGCCATCTCCTGTCAGACCCCAGGATCCTTTAAAGACCGCCAAGTCTCCTTACCACTTGCATTTCCAGCCACCCTTGGGCACGGTGAGCAGTGGAGGGTCCAGGCAGTATGTATGGTAGCTAATGTCACAGTCATCACAGAGCAGCAGGCGTGAGGGGTCGGAGGCCTGGCCGCACACCTCACACACGATACACTCGACGCAGCGCCAGCCCTTCAGCAGCATGACCTTGGTGATCTGGTACAGAGAGACACCTCAGGTGTGTGTTGGGGAGGGGGTGCAGTGTTTATGTGGCGGAAGGCAGACCTCAGAGCTCAGAGGGTTTTGTTCAGAGCACTCTGCCCCACACAAGCCTGGCTCCAGAGGCTCCGAGGAGACGCTGCTGCTCTGAGCAGCCCCACCGAGTGAGATGCACCCAAGCTGATAACCATGTTCATTCCCCTCCACTCCTCCTCACCTTCTAGAACCTGTTACTAATATGTAAGCTAGTAAGTGTTATCAGTGGATTAATTAATACATTGAGGCCAGGAGTGGGAGCGCACGCCTGTAATCCCAGCACTCAGGAGACAGAGGCAGGCAGATCTCTGTGAGTTCAAGGCCTGCCTCGTCTACAAAGCCAGTCCAGAAGAGCCAGGGCTACACAGAGAAACACTGTCTCGGAAAAAACAAACAAACAAACAAACAAGCAATAAACAAATAAATAAGTTGATAGTTTTAGAAAAACCCCAAAGGATTGATTATAAGTTAACAGCACTGCTAACAGCTGAGCGTGGTGGCACAGCCTCCAATCCCAGCTTGGGGAGGCAGAAGCAAGCAGATTAGGGTGAGTTTGAGGCCAGCCTGGTGTACAAAGTGAGCCCAGGACAGCCAGGACTATACAGAGAAACCGTGTCTAGAAAAAGAAGAAGGAGGAGGAGGAGAAGGAGAAAGAAGGGGAAGAGGAAGAGGTGGAGGAGATCTGCTGTAGATACGCGGCTACAGTTTTGACTCTACTTCCAGACTACACCATGGGTTGTTTTGGTTAGTTTTTTTGAGACAGGGTCTCACTGCGACGCTTTGGCTGACCTGGAGCTCACTATGTAGACCAGGTTGACCTCAAGGCCTCTGCCTGGGATTAAAGGTGTGTGCCACCACTCCTCGCCATGTGTCATGCTACTAGTGGCATTTATACAGAAACTGATTACACTAGCAAGTCTTGGTCTATGCAAACAAACTATAAAGTCTGCTGTAAATTCCCAAGCACCTTTCTGAGTTTGACAGCACTGACAACTGATCAATGACTTGCTAGAGCCACAGTCAGTTTAAGAAACCACGTGTTGGGCTAGAGAGATGGCTCAGCAGGTAAAGGCCCTTGCCACCAAGCTTGATAACCTGAGTTTGCTCTCTGGAATCAGCATGGTGGAAGGAGAGAACTAATCCTACAAGTTGTCCTCTGATCTCAACAATCACACCCTGACACAGGGAATCCCCCTTCTCCCAACATACACGCCACATAAATGTAATAAAATAATAAAAATAAATAGCGTGGTAAGAATGGGGGTCTAGGGGAATAGAGGACTGACCCTGCACATAGCCTACACGTCTTGGGACTTGAACTCACCTTGCTGTTGACACAGTATGGGTGATAGCACTGGGAACACTGGGAACAGGCCAAGAGGTGGCCCTCCGCTCCCCGGCCAAAGCTGCCACACACCACACACATGTCCTAGAGAAAAACAGAAACCCAGACACCCAAGAATGACTCTGCCTCTCTGCCCGAGTCTGTCTGTCTGTCTGTGTCTCCCCCTCCCATCCCCTCCCCTCCCTCCCGCCCCTGTCTTGGTGAGGGGGAAGGGGGCGGTATATGAAAGAAGTCAAGGGTCTTCCTCTGTTTTTGAATGTGAAGCTTACAATTCCAACTAAGCTGGTTGGTCAACAAGCTCTTGGGAGCCACTGGTCTCCTCCGCACAACACTGGCTCAGGCATGTATGGCCACCCCAGCTTTTAACTAGGTCCTCTTGCTAAGCCATTTCCCGAGCCCTACAAAGCTGTCTGTTGTCCCCAGCTATGCTAAAGACCAGGGGGTTGATCAGAAGTCCATCCCACAGTACTAAGACATTAGCTACATCACCAGAGGACACTTTTATCTCTCACCCAACTCAGAGAAGCTAGGCCTCCTTAGGATACCTTCCTGGCCTAATCAAGTAACTAGAAATATAGTCTAGCATCATTAAATTTAGGAAGTTATAGAAAGAACAAACTAGGGTAAATATTTGTCCAATAAGAGTTGTATGTGACAAAAACCACAGTAGTGTCAAGATCATTTAGCTGGCAACCTATGGAGGCTCCCTACACGACACTTCTGCCCTTTCACTATGTGGGCATTCACCATCTACCTTCCTCCTCGTTAGCTAAGTGTCCCAAGACGCAAACTGGGTCCCGGCTATTCCCATCCACCTTCTCAGCGAAGTAAGCCCAAACACACACACACACACACACACACACACACACACACACACACACACACACACACACACAGAGAGAGAGACACACACACACACAGGCATGCACACTCATGCACGCACACACTTGCAGGTGCACACTCACACATGGCTCTGCATGCCCACTGTCACTGATAAAGCTGGGCCATCCCCGTTCAGCACAGTACCTGCATCAGCACAAATCTGTCTGTGTTGGAGAAGAGAACCACGGTGTTCTGCATGGTGTCATCATCTTCTTCTTCCTCCTCCTTGCTAGGAGAACTATCAATATCAGCCACCTTCAAAGACAGAAGGTTGTGCAAAGTGAAGAGTCTGTGCCAGCTACGCTGCCCTGTTTTCCACACTCAGAACAGAGGTGTGAACGCCTGGCTAAGACAGAGGCCTGAGAGGCAGAAGACGCCAGTGCCCCAGCGGGAGGCCTTGGAGTCAAGTGGTCAGGCCCTAGGCTAGCAGGCAAAGGACTGACAGGATTTTAAGAGTGCTTAACTCTGTGGAGCGTGTGAGACATGCTTGGGGGTGCAAAGCCTGTCCTTACTACCAGTGTCTCAATGGAAGAAGTGGTTGATTTCAGTCGGGCCCGTCCTCTCCCTCGTCCTCCATGTGCTCCTCCACGAGGCCGGCGTCTTCCTGGGAAACTACTGCTACGACCCTAAGTGAGGAAGAGGCCCGTTACAGGACCAGGTGTGTTGGGGCCACAGGCTTGGAGGGAAAAAGACGATAAACGAAGAGTGTAACAGGTTTTACAAAAAGGAAAGAAAAAGAGAAAGAAAAAGACCTGGGTGTCCCACTGAAAGGACAGAAAAACAGCCACATTTCCAACATCAACAGGTAGTGAGCACGGTGAACGCAAGCTCCTTGTCCCAGAACGGCTAACATGGGAAAAGGACAACCAACCACCGGAGTAGCAAGTTTTTGTTCCCAATTCTATTTTTGAGTGACCACGAACCTGGGTAAATCTTTTACCTCCTCTACGCACAGCGGTCAGCTCGGTACGGTGGGACTAAAGGCTCTCTATACACATGTAGACAGAGTCAAGTGCAAAGGCAGCCATGCGCGCCTGAGCACGCCCAGTGGCCGAAGAGCCTCTTACCTGTTTGATTCGGGAGCGGGCTGGGGAGCTGCGCCGCCGCCCTTTTTCTCCCTCGGCCTTGCCTCCACTGACAGTTGTCCCAGTGTCACACAATAGGGAATCATCAGTCTCTGGCAGTGAGTCGGTACAGAGGCGCAAGGAGCCCTCATCGCGGGCTGGACTAACGTCTGTAGATACCCCCAGCTCCATAGACAAGGAGCCGGCTCCCTCAGGGTCAGGAGAGCCCAGCAGGGGCTCTGAACCAGGAAAACTGGCACTGGCATCGCCCTGGCTCAGGTTAGAGATCTCATTAACAATGTCTGATTTGATAAGAGTGGGTGGCATGGGGGCCACTGGTGCACCAGGCTCTTCCTGCTCTTCACAGGGTGAGCCCTGCCCTGCTTGCTTGCATTCTGGGCCATAGACCTCCATAGGGGTCACAGGGGTCAGCTCCTCGGGGTCCAGGAGCACAGGAGAACCTTTAAGTTCACTAGCCAGACTGCCAGAGGTCTGTCCAGTCTGTGACTGTAAAGGGTTAGCCTCAGTCCCATCTAGAGGGGCTGTGTCTTCTTCTCCCAAGCCAGAGAAGTCATCCAGGGCTGGGGCAGGGCTGGCGGCAGGGCAAGAGAGGTCCCCCACAGGGGATGGCAGAGGACTGGTGGCACTGGGTTCCAAGGCTGGGCACTCAGGTTCTGGCCCTTTCTCGGTCTCCATTTCATGCAGCTCAGCCTCGTCTGAGATGTCCCCTGCCTGATGCACGGGACTCAGTGGGGAGGGAACAGACAGTGGCAGAGCAGGAGGTGAGCACTGGGAAGGGGGAGAGGCTGGAGGAGGGAAGGGATGCGGGAGGAGTGGGGAACACGGCGGAGGAAGGGGCTCCATGAGGATAGGAGAAGCGGGTCCCATTGGGGAGCCTGGAGATGGCGGAAGGATCATCGGGGGCACAGGCTCAGGGTCAGTGCAGTTAGCTTCTGGTGGGGGGCTGATTGGTGTCTCTAGGATAGGGGCAGCCAATGGTGACTCAGGGTCACTGTCCCCTTTGGCACCAAAGGGGTACTCTAACTCCCCCAAAGGAGACAAGGCTGGAGGGGCTGCAGCCGGGATAATGGGTGAGAGTGGAGGAGGAAGAGGATCTGGCGGAGAAGAGAAAAAGAGAGGCTCTTAGATTAGAGGTGCCATAAAGGTGAAGACTGCCCCAGAGTAAGGGGTCATGAACATCTATCTCCTTACCTGGTGGCATCAACTGAGGTGACAAGGCAGGCTCCCCTGACAGGGACAAGGGCAGCTCCTCAGGAAGTGGGGACAGAGGTGGTTCTCCAGGCTCAGACAGGGCTGGCTCCCCAAGCACGGGTGATAAAGGTGGCTCCCCAGTTGGGGGAAACAAGGACAACTCCTTAGGTGCAGGGCACTGGCTTGGTTCCTCAAGAGCCTCTTCAGGCAGAGGAGATTGGTGTAGTTCCTCAGGCTGGGGTGACAGGCATGGCTCCTCAGGCATGGGGGACAGGCAAGGCTCCTCAGATTGAGGAGACAGGTGCGGTTCCTCAGGCTGAGGGGACAGGTGCGGTTCCTCAGGCTGAGGGGACAGGTGCGGTTCCTCAGGCTGAGGGGACAGGTGTGGTTCCTGAGGCACGAGGGACAAGCGTAGCTCCTCAGGCTGAGAAGATAGACAGGGCTCTGCAAGCACAGGAGACAGGCATGGCTCCTCAGACTGTGGGGACAGGGGCAGCTCCTCAGGCTGGGGACAGAGTCGAGGCTCCTCAGGCTGAGGAGACAGGTATGGTTCCTCGGGCTGAGGACAAAGTCTCGACTCCTCAGGCAGTGGTGACAAGGGTGACTCCTCCAGCGGCAGAGACACGAGTGAGTCTTCTGGTGGTGGTGAAGCAGCTGAGTCTTCAGGGGGAGGGGACAATCGTGAGGCTTCAGGTAGAGGTGAGGTGGGCGAGTCCTCAGGTGGCGGGGATAATCGTGAAGCTTCAGGTGGTGGGGACGTGGGAGAGTCCTCAGGTGGCGGGGACAAAGGAGATTCCTCAGGTGGCGGAGACAGCCGGGATACCTCAGGCAGGGGAGATAAGTGTGACAGGACAGGCAGAGGCGAGAAGCGTGACACTTCAGGAGGAGGGGACATAGGGGAGTCTTCAGGTGGGGGAGACATGGGTGAGTCCTCAGGGGGTGGGGACAAGCGTGATGCCTCTGGAGGTGGGGAAAGAGGAGACTCCTCGGGTGGAGGGGATAGAGGAGAGTCTTCAAATGGTGGGAATAGGCGTGACGCCTCAGGTGGAGGGGACATCGGTGACTCCTCAGGTGGAGGGGACATCGGTGACTCCTCAGGTGGTGGAGATAGGCGAGATGCTTCCGGTGGTGGGGAAGAAGGCAGTTCCTCTGGTGGGGGGGACAGAGGAGATTCCTCAAATGGCGGAGACAAGGGTGCGGCTTCAGGAGGTGGGGACAGGGGTGTCTCTAGTGCAGGAGATGGGGGCGACTCCTCCAGTGGAGAAAAGGTTGATGATTCAGGCGGAGGAGACAGAGGAGACTCCTCAGGTGGTGGAGAAAGGGGTGACTCCTCAGTCGGTGGGGACAGATGTGATGCCCCAGGTGGCAAGGATTCAGGTGACTCATCAGGTGGCGGGGACAGGCGGGAGGCCTCAGGTGGTGGAGATGTGGGTGACTCCTCAGGTGGTGGAGATAGGGGTGACTCCTCAGGCGGGGGCAGCAGTGGCATCTCATTTAGGGGAGCCTCCAACTGGGCTTCAAGTTGGGTCCCTGCTCTCCCTGTCGGCACAACATACCATATTCCCACAGCTCAGATCTAACTCCACAAAAAGTGCAAGGGCTGAGGCAAAGCAAAAACTGTCTCTTACCACAGAACAAAGGATTAATTTCAGGGCCTTTAGGCCCTACTCACCTAGTGGTTTGGCTTCGCATTGCAGGGGCTCCGGTTCCTTGGGTTGCATAGAGGTCACGTGCCCACCCTTTGCATGCCCTTGGCATCCAATGTACAGAGCATGGGGCCCATCAATGGGGATATCACCAGGCTCTGGGGGTGAGAGTCTGCAGAGGGTAGAGGGGAGTAGGCGCTGTGGCTCTCACCAGGTAACAACTCCTAGCGAGCAGACTGGGGCAAGGCATCAATATAGTGGGTTGACAGCAGCACTGCCAACTGTCCCCTGGTTAACATGGCCAGCCTCATCCCTCCTAATGCGCAATCCTAATCCCTGTCTACACCACTTACCTGCTACAGACAGGTGGGTGCTGCTCAGCCACAGAAACGACTGGCTGGTTTCCCTGGGCTTTGTGACAACGATGACAGAGTGAATAGTTCTCGAACCACTCAGAGTTTGGATTCAGTTCTGCTGAGCCTACCCCACAGGCCCGACACACCCGGCACGTCTAGGGGAAGCAAGCAGGCAAGACAGGCACTAGTCAGACTGCACAGAGTGTATGTGACTGGTAAACGCAAGGCAACTCTGGAGATGCCAAAGGAGGTGGCATCAGAAGACACGCACCTTGCACTTCCATGAGTGAGCAGGCAGCTCCTCTATGGGTGGTTTTAAGCAGAAGGTATGACATCCTTTGTCGCACGTCTCACAGACCAACATTTTAGAATCATTCCCAGGTTTCCTGAGGGGCACAGGACACATCATGGCATTCTTCCTAGCCTCATTTTCTGCCCAAATTTTGCATATGGCTGCACTTCAGCCCTCATACTCTTACCTGCAGGCTTGGCACACTTTGCATTCAGGGCACTGCCAGCCAGCACGCTTGCGGTCAGTCAGTGCAGTGTCCAGACAGGCTCCATGATAGTGATGTCCACAGCTGGTGCAGAAGAACAAGTCGCACAGCTCGCCCGGCCCCTCACACACCGCACAGCGAGCCTCCTCTGTGTAGGAAGACAGGGACAGTGCAGGTCAGCTATGGAGGCTCATGGGACCGAACGCTGTGATATATACTTAACAGGTATTTCATGGACATAGAATAAAATACAGTTACCAAGTGCCTCTTAAATACTTGCCAGGTTCTGTTTCAAGCATTGCAGATACCAGAGCATCTGCATATAGGCAAATATAGGCAAAGCTCCTGCGCTCACAAAGTTCGCATCTATTTTACTGGGACAGAATGACTCTGTAATTTTACACTTTGAACAATGCACTGTAGAGTCCCAACATCCAAGGCACACTTGGCCCCTCGTTTGCTCTATATCCAAAGAACCCGGACTTCTCACCCAAATGTGCAGCCCTCTCGCTGTGGTCTGGGCAGAGCAGCTGCAGTGTTCTCATGGATAGGAAGGAACCACTGGCTGCCGCGCAGGGAAAGTGGTAAAGCCGTGAACATCCAGGTGAGCGGCAAGGGATGGAGGCTCCAAACCTGGTGCAGTGGGAGCAGCGCTGCGGAGAAGGGAGCAAAGCCTCAGAGCCAGCTCTCTCTAGACAGTTCAGCCACTAGCCCCTCCCAGGATGGCCCACTCTGCTCTTCTCCCCAGAAGCCTGCCAGCCCTGTCTTCAGCCCTACCTGTGAGATCCCTGAGAAGATGGCCTTGTCCACACCACATAGTTCTGGGCCCTCCTGCCCCCATACGCCTGCTGACCATGCAGCACACCAGTGATGCGCCCAGCAGTGCCCTTTACAGGCGGGAAGGAGGGGACAGAGAGGACAAGTTAACAGTGTCCAGTAGCTCAGGACGGCCCGGCCTCCACCCTGCTTCCAAACCCATTTTCTCAGTTACCTCCAGGTTCTCCTAGGTGGGCAGGTGTAAGGCCCTCAGGGAAACCAATTTGTGCTAGGTCCTCACTGGGCAGCCCAGCGTCACAGGGACCCAGGGTTCCCCCAGAGGATGCCACTGGAGACCGGGGCCAGTCAAATGGTAATTCAAAGCGTTGTAGTTCCCTCTGACCGTGCAGACTGGGCTCCCCGCAGTTACAGAGAGCACACCGCCGCCGTGCTGGACCCCCACTGTGGACACACAAATATCAGCACCAGGCCACTCACCACGACCTGGCATACTCACATATCCTACCCCAGCCCCTACCTGGCCCCCCACCCCCATGATGTGGCATACTCAAGCATCCTAAAGTCCTCTTCCAGAAAGCCTTACACGCTCCCATCAAACCCTCATGGACCCATAAAGTCCCATTTTCCACAAACAAGTTACCGGCAGTCATGAGGAGGCTTCTGAAGCCTGGAACTCCCGGAACTGGGGACAGAGACCTCCCCGACACACAGGACGGGAAGGTCTGGCTCAGTGGCACCTGGCTCCTCAGAGGCTGCAGTCCCATCAGCTGAATGAACAGACAGAAAAGGACATGTCAGCTCTACCTGTATTACCAAGTCTACTCAACAGATGCATGAGACTAAACCCTCAGTGGTTAACAGAGATGACATTTAAACTTTTGTCTCAAAGAACAAAGTTCTTCAATAACCTATTACAGACCTAGGCAGGACTTGGGCCAGGACCAGAAATAAAGGGCTACCCACCAGAAGCCAAAAGCTGTCAGCAAACTGGGAAGTTTGTCCTACTCACCTGCCGGTTCTGACTCTTTATCTTCACCAGGCGGCGTCTGCCTGTCCATCCCTCTCTCCGACTGGGCAGGGCCCTCTCGGGGAGACCTGTCGGTGCCCAAAAGATACCTGTGTGTCCAGTAAGCTTCCCCAATGAGCCTTTGTCCCATTATAAGTCAGTTCATGTAAGTAGACCCTTTAGACACCAGAGATAAACTTTGTCTACAAGTCCGTGTAGTACTGACATTTCCTAGCAGCTCTTCTCCCACTACCCTCTTCCTCCCCTAACACATACCTCCTTCTCCCACTCTGGAGACTCAGGGTCTCTACCCCCTCTCCCACTTCCACCCTCCTCTCTAACAGCTCCTAGGGCAATCACATCCAACTAAAAATGCACGCTGTTACATTTAGTAAAATCCACTGTCTCATCTTAACTCCTGGGCCCTGTCCCCTCACCTTCAGCCTCAGACCTCAGGTCAGCTACCATTTTACAGGCCTGGAAGTAGCAACCCATTGGGTAATCACAACCCAGAAGTCTTAATCATGCCAAAGGCTAGCTATGAATGGATCTCCACTGCTTTCAACAAGGACATCCCAAATACAACAGAAGAAACCTCAATTGCCTGGCAGATGAAACTCAGGACCACCACTGGCCCCACCCCTAAATGAGCCTGGGTCTCACCTAGCATGAAGGCCTCAAGTTGTTGCCCTTAGCAACGCCAACTGCCCTTCTTCCTTAGATGCTACTAGTAGTTAACAGAAGTGGGCCCAAAGAGGTACTGAGCATGTGTAAGCAAGGCCAGAGGCTAGGCATGCTGGGAGTTGTAGTCTCAGGAAGCACATTGGACTTGGAGGAAGGCTAAATGGGGCAGGACATAACAGAACAGAATCGTTTCCTTCCTCTTAAGTCAAGCTGGGTTTCCAAATACTTGAAGAATTAACGGTCCCTCTCTCCCTTCTCATACAGACCGGCATATCTCAAAATCCAATTATACACATTAAAGTTACACGTGAAAGGCTTGAGACCCACACTACACTGGGTGTATTTTCCTTGACCTCCAAGGCAGCACACTAAGTCAAGTACAAAGACTGAGAGAAATTAAGAATAAGAAATTACAGAGATGCTACTAGGACTGGTGGCAGAAACCAACAACACCATTACTTGGGAGACAGAAGCAGAGGGATCAAATGCAAGTTGGAGGCCAGCCTGGTCTGCACAGAGTTCCAGCCTAGCTACATACTGAAACCTTTTAGACAGACAAGAATTCCCAAAATGATGAGTAGGAAAGAAACCCTACATAAGAAAGCTGAACAGGCTAAGTGCCCGCAGCTGTTAGTGAGAAGGTGGGTTTTCTGACTTAACCAGAGTCCAGTGCTTCTAAATACGTAGGTGATGAGGTGCGGAGAGTCCCTGGAAAAGAACTGTCAATATCAAGGGTCTGAGAACTTCATCTCCCATCATTTCCACGCCTCTCGTTTAGCCAATGATCACACCAACATGGGGACAGGCAAGCTTGCCCTCTAAAACAGGAAGGCAAACTTCCCAGTCAGTCACCAGGGGCTGGATAGCAAGGGGAACCCTCAAGGTACCCAAGATCAATGAATCAACTCCCAGCCACCACAGTGTCAGTTCCTTTCCCTAAGCTCACAATTCCCAATGTCGGTGCTCGTCGTCGTCCCCCCCCCCCAGCCATGTCCAAGTACAGGACATCACTTCACTTTCCTCCTAACACTCAGAACCTGACAGGGAAAAGAGCCCGGGGCATCACCTGACACCTGTTACCTCCATCCCCAAACCACCTCACACACACAACAACAGTCCAATTACAGGAGAGCAGGATACTTATGTGGCCAGCTCACAGCGCTCTGCACTGCAAGAGGCACTTCAGAGCCAGCCAGCCACCTGTGGGGAGGTGGGAACTGGAGGGCAAAGCTCAAGCCAGGCCCCCTTCCTATTCAATCATTCAAGGCCTGGTCACCCCAAAGGTCCAAGAGGACTTCGCACAGTTTTCTCCGTGTTTGCATCTTACTTTATCTTCCTTAACCCTTCCAGACCCTCCACAAACTTTGTTCTCAGAGTTGAGGCCAAGGGAGGCACAAACAGCAACAAATAGAAAGCAACAGCGATAATACAGTGGGTAGGAGGAGGACCGCCTCACACAAGGCCAGAGGGACAAATTCCTCTGCCCTCCCCCAAGTGCAGCTTTCTCAGGCTGGTAAAAGCTAGCCCTGCCCAAGAAGGTACAGAAACTACCCTCTCCATCTAGCCTTGAGGAACAGAGTAGCAATGCCTGGCAAAGTTAAGAGGCCTGCTCATGGGGCTACAGAAGGTGTAAGACTGAGCAGCAAAGAGCAAGCTGTCCTTTCTCCGTATGTACCATAAAGAATCCAGGAAGAAAAAAAAAAATTCAGGGGCACCTCCGAGAAGCCTGAAACTTTAGCCCCTGACCACTGGAGCTTGCCGTCCAGCATCTATACCAAAATACCAAGTGCCATAGCAGTCAAGTCCCTGGAGGCATTTAAGCAAATAAAGGCAAAGGTCCCCTGTCCCAGCATTCACAGGCAGTAAACAGAGGCACACGTATATCCCAAGGGGGTGCCCCTCCCCGCATCGAAACTAGGCTAATACCTGGGCCAGGCTTCCTCCACTCTACGGAGTTGACACCCCTTAAACTAAAAAGCCCAGAACAGCAAGAAAGGAGGCAGAGATTTGCTCCAGCCGCTCTCCTTCCTGGGTTCACCCTAGACCAAGAGATTTCACTCCATTTTCTCTACACAGGAGGAAATGGAGGCTTGGAGGGGTGAAAGGATGGAGCAGGCCCTTGAGTTGAACAGCTCTCGAGTGGGGCTCAGGACTTCCTGGTTCCCAGCTAGAGAATCAAAACCACACCTCTCTCCACCCCCCCCACCCCCAGTTTTCAGCCAGCCCTCCAGGAAGGATCCCAATGGTAACACATTGTCCCTGGGTGGCCTAGGGGGCAGCCAGAGCAAACAAGGCAGAGTCCCACTTAGGGAAGTTCTCTTGAGAGTGGACGACAGAGACCACAGGTGACAGCTCCCTTTACCCCACCACCCCTGGGCCACCTCTCAGAAATCTTTCAAGGGCAAGACCCCATACTTTCCCCTTTCTGAGACAAGATTCAAGGGAGACCCAGCAAATGTATCTTGGAGGGGGTGGAATGAGGGAACGAGAGGCACTAGCCAAAACCCTGCTGGGCAACATGACAGGTGTGAGAGAGGCTGTCCCAGCCCAGGGCCCAGAGCTGAGGCAGGAGGTTAACGCTGCACCCTTCCTACCGCACATACACACCCCTTCTCCCCAGCACCTCCTACCGGAGCTGGAGTCACTGGCCTCCAGCAGAAAAAAAAGCACAAATAAAGTCATTTCTCCACCAAAGAGGTACAAGACACCCTATTCTACAGGGCTGGGGCAGCATAACTATTTACCAATTCAGTAGCCAGAAAAGCATTGTAGAGGTCTGGCGGAGGGCTTTCAGGACTGGGCAGGAGCTCATGGGCAGCTAACTCTCTACACTAGGCCCAGAGAAAGCAAGAGACAAAAGCCATTTTTTCTTTTTTTCTTTTTTTTCTTTTTTTTGCAGCCCACATTTGTAGAGAAGAGATCTCTCTCGACGGCCTCCTCTATAATCCCCTGGAGATTATGTCCACCCCGACAGGAGGGGCAGCAAAGCAGGCTAAGACACCACTAGGCCTTGCTGGGGTCACTTTGCCAGGCAGAGGTAGTTTAAAGTTGACCAGCAGGGCCGGAGCTGCCCCAGCCCCACCTCCTTCTTGCCCCAGCCATCCTCTTGACTACACCATTTTCCACCCACCCTCCCTCCCCCTGGTGAAGGACCCAGGGCTCCTTTGAGTTTCCCACTGACTGTTTTGGGTGGTCGGATAGGTAAGAACTACACTAAAGTCCAATCCGGCAGTAAGTCTGACCTGGCAGTGGCACCCCCCGCCCCAAGTTGCTCTGTCCCAAGGAACCCTGGGGGAGGGGGGTGGCGGTGGGGGTGGGGCGGAGGTGGGGGACAGCAGCCTGGGGATTGGTGCTGGCATCAGGGCCTGGGTCCTAGTTTGGTCGAACTCCCTCAACACAAAAATAAACAGGCAGAGAGGCTATCTGGACATGTTCCCAAACTCCTGTAGTTCCCTGAACCCCCAATCTTTAAAGAGGCACACCCCAAGAAACCAGGCCTCAGTTCTGCCTTAGCGACTGGCTCAGGTTCCCTTGACAGACCCTGCCAAGGGAACCCTCCCCAGCTCTGGCACCCCCTTCTCCAACCTAAAGGCCAGCACCGGCCAAGATAGTCCATCTGGCCGTGCCCCCAGTCCAACCCTTTCTGGGCCCAGGCCGGGCGGACTTCACTCACCTCTTCACAAGGCGATCCAGAAATCTTCATCCGAGAACATGGCCAGAGCCCGGGCCGCTCCCCGACCTCCAACCGCCAGAGCGATCACTGCCGCCCCCCACTCGGGGGGGCTTAGGGGGGCCAAGAACGGTAAATCCAGGTCGGAGTGGCCACCCTTCCCCCAAAAAAAAAAAGCGGAAAAAAAAAAAAAAAAGCAAGAAGCCAAGAGGGGTTCTCTGCCTCAGGTTCCAGCAGTTTAGGTTTCCATGGACAGCCCCAGGGCGGCGGATCCCGAGCGGACACAAAGAGAGCACCGGTGGCTTTGATCTTGGGCGAGCTGGCTCCGCATCCGCGTCGCCGGGCGGCCTCTCAGTCCTAGGGCCCGGCCAGCGCCCCGGCCGCCCGCGCCGGGCTCGGGCGGAACGTCGAGGCTCTCCAGATGGAACGTCGAGGCGCCTCCCCAGCAGCCCGGAAGGAATGCCGCGCCGCGCCGCGCCGCGCGCCGGGCCCGGATGGAACGTGAGCCCCTCACAGCCGCGCCGAGCCCCTCTCCCCGCCCGGCCGGCGCCCCGGGGCCGCGCGAGCTACGGCGACGCGGAGCCGGCGGGGCCGAACCTGACACACACACCCAGCGCCGGGCTCCGCGACCCCGAGCGTCCCCCCCTCGGCGCCTTCGAGCCCCCCACCTTCTGCTCCCCCCGGGGAAGGGAGGAGGGTTGGTGGGCGAGGAAGAGGAAGGGGCGGGCGGTGCGAGCCCTCTGCCCGCTCCCCTCCGGCCGCTCCAGGCCCAGCGCTCGCCTCCCTTCCCCTCTGGCCTCGGGAGCTGCCCCGCCCCCGGCCTGGCCGGCTGTGGTCCGCAGCACCCCCTAGACCCCCGGCAGGCTACGATCGCGGGGGGTCTAGAGGTGCATGGTCCAACCCCGGCTCCCGGCGCCGGGGGGTCAGGAAACTGAGCGGAAAGTGGGGAACGAGGCAGCCATTTGCAACCGGAGAGGAAAGTAGTGCAGCGCGGCGCCGCTCCGCCTCCCCCCCTCCGCCTCCTGCTCGGCCGGTAGGGTGGTTCCTGCGAAGAGGCTATTTCCTCGCCTGGGAGCTGGGCAGCGGTCGTAGAGACTTGTGGAGCGTCCGGCGCGCGATCCAGGGAGGGCCTTTTGCCTGGGGAACCCCACTCAAGAAGGGGAGAAAGGAGAAGAGGAGGCCCTATTTTGTGTTGGAGCGGGGCGGCGGAGGGGTACAGTCCTCTTGGAGGAAAGGCTGTGACTCTGCAGTTCTACGCACACGCTCCGGGATCCCTCCGCCGCAGGTTAACCCCGACTGCGCCAGGCTGGCCGCCGGGCAGACACGTGGGAATAAAGCCCCCCTCTTCTTCACCGCGGCCCAGGAACTGCCTCCCTTACCTTGTGGGTAGTGAAGCTAGGAGTCTGGCCACTTCTTAATCCTGTTCCCTAAAGTCACCGACCCTTGGGACTCCTTGCTTTGGCTGGGGACAATCTTTGCCAAGGGGGGGTTGGGGGTGGAAAGAGAGGCTGGAGATTGGCCGCAGCTCTGCATCCTGGGAACTGGAGTCCGCAAATGGAGAAAGTGAGGCAGGGCGCCTGGCACTGGTGGGTTCTTGCCACGTTCGGGGGCCGGAAGAAAGCTGGGTGACTCTCGGGTCTTCTAACTCCAAGACCCTTTGGTGCCGAAGGATTGTCTGTGTCCTCGCGATCCCCAAACACCACGTCCCTACCAAAACATCGATGTAGAGTGTCCCCGCCCCGTATTTAATTTTCCCGAAAAATTTCTGAACCTGTCCTTTTTATTTTGTTGTTGTTGTTGTTGTTTTAAATAACTAAGCTAAATACCCTGCTACTTGGCTGGAATGTTGTTAATCTGGATAAGACCCTGGCAAGCGCCTGTACCCCAAGTGTGGATGAGAAGGAGAATAGAGTTGTCTTTTCTGTATAGTCAGTATACATGGAGCAAGCAGGCTGAGACAAATTAACTGGGTACTCATTACTTTATATCCTCTTACTTTTTCCTCACCAGCATTGTGGAATTATCCCCATCTTACAGGTGAAAAGACTGAGGCTAAACAATAGGAAATCCAAGGAATCGCCCTGACTGAGGAGTTAACCCATGATTCAAACCAAAGGCAGCGTTTTCTACGTAGAATAGAAATAAAAAATAAAGATTTAAGGGCCTATAAGATGGGCTAGAGAGTAAAAGGCACTTCCAAGCCAAGCCAGGCTGTGGTGGCGCACTTTTAATCCCAGCACTTGGGAGGCAGAGGCAGGCAGATCACTGTGAGTTTCATGCCAACCTGGTCTACAAAGCAAATACAGTACAGCCAAGGCCACGCAGAGAAACTTTGTCTCTGTCTCGAACCCACAAAAGACCTGAGTTCAATCCCTATGGCCCACATAGTGGAAGAACTGAACTGATTCCAAGTTGTGCTCTGACCTTCACATGTCAAGGGTCTTCCCACAAACAAACACACACGATAAATAACTAATGTTGATTAAAAAAGAAAAGGAAAGGAAAAGGTAGAAAGAAGCTGGCAAATTAGGTCTGAGGCTACTTTTGTGGGAAAAGTACAGCATGATTCATTCTGATGGAAATGTGCTGTATCCACAGGAACAAAGCAAGCCATTTGATACATGTAGCTACTGAGTACTTTGAAATGTAGGCAGGTGGTGCAACTCAGTAACTTAATAATAACTATGTTAGCCTTGTGTGACCTTCCATACTGGCCAATGTGGATCCCACTGTGGTCACAGGAGGGATCAGTACTAGATGTCCTGCCATCCATACACTGGCATCATGGTTTCTGGTCTGATCACTGAAGTCAACTTCAGGAAAGTTAAAAAAAAAAAAAAAAAAAAAGGAAAGAAAGAAACTTTAAGGGATCCCACAGTTGCCTCGGCTATAGTACAAGTTTAACCAGGAGTTGAAAAGTAGGAGGCACCTCCCTACTGCCTATACCCCAAAAGGAAGAGCAGGCTCCCACTAGGTGATAGTACTGACTGGTTAATCTATGGTGGACTCTCCTAAATTCTGTGTATATTACCTCAATTCCCTGGTGTAGTTGGTTTTGTTTTGAGACAAGGTCTTACTGTGTAATCCGGAAAAACTTGGAAGCTGCCGTGTAGACAAGGCTACCTCTCAACTGGAGAGAAGATCCATGTCACCGGGGCTGGAGAGAGATGGCTCAGTGGCTAAGGGCGCTGCCTGCTCTTCCAGAGGTCCTGAGTTCAATTCCCAGCAACCACATGGTGGCTCACAACCATCTATAATGTTATCTGATGCCCTCTTCTGCAGGTAAAGCACTCATATAAAATAAATAAAATCTTAAAAAAAAAAAATCCATGTCACCTCTCCCGCCTGAGAGCTCGAGTTAAAGGCGCATACCACACCTGCCCTGTCATTTCTCACTTTAAGGCTCTGAAACAGTTTTCTTTGTATGTGTATCTCTGTGCAGCTATGTTAGTTCGTGTGTACTACATAGATGCAGGAGCCTTCAGATGCCAGGAGAGGGCATCAGAGCCGAGAACTGTAGTTACAGGTGGTTCTGAGACGCTGTGAGGTGCTTGGTAAACCCCCTTAGCACTGAGCCCAAGGCTCCTTTTTCAGTACCAGGTCTCAAGCCAAGTTTGGCGCTGTGCTCCTGCAATCTGCTACTAGGGACGTGGAGGACAGTGAGGACTTCAGAGTCACCCTCTGAGCTCAGCAGGCTCAGCAGGTAGTTTGCTACCAAGCCTGAGGAGCTTGAACCCCAGGACCCCCATAGTGGATGTAGAGAACCAATTTCAGAAGTCAGACATGGTGGTACACACCTTTAATCCCAGCACTCGGGAGGCAGAGGCAGGCAGCTCTCTGTGAGTTCGAGGCCAGCCTGGTCTACAGAATGAATTCCAGAACAGCCAGGGCCACACAGAAGAACCCTGTCTCAAAAACAAAACAAAGAGAACTCATTCCTGAAAGTGGTACTCTGACCTCCACACTTGCACCCTGCACACGTTACACACACACACACACACACACACACACACATCCCATCAGAAGAACAATTATTTTTTTTAAAGGGAAACCAATCTTGTCTTTTCACAATCTGTGATTCACAATCTGGAATCTGCAGTCTCAGCTACTGGGGAAGAAAAAGCAGGAGTGGTAGACTCAAGCCTGCCTGGGCAACCTAGTGAGACGCTATTTCAATACATTCAGAGACCAGGTGTCCTATTGTTCAGTGGTTAAGAGCACTCATCGGTCGATCTTCCAGCTGATCTAGGTTTGGTTCCCAGAACCAACATCCACAACTCCATTTCCAAGAGATCTGATGCATCCGTCTGCCCTCAGAGGACCCTGCTCACATGTGATGTTTAGATGTACATGTAGGCAAGACCCTAAAAATCCCATTCACAAACCGGGCGTGGTGGCGCACGCCTTTAATCCCAGCACTCGGGAGGCAGAGGCAGGCGGATCGCTGTGAGTTCGAGGCCAGCCTGGTCTACAAAGTGAGTTCCAGGGCAGGGCTACACAGAGAAACCCTGTGGAAGGGGGAAAGTTTCTCTGTGTAGCCCTGACTGACCTGAAACTTGCTCTGTAGAGCAGGCTAGCTTCAAACTCAGAGATCTGCCTATCTCTGCCTCACAAGTGCTGGAATTAAAGGTGCACACCATTGCCTAGCTAAAAAATAAATCTTGCTGAGCCTTTAATCCCAGCACCTAGGAGGCAGAGGCAGGTGGATCTCTGTGAGTTCAAAGCCATTCTGGTCTACAAAGTGAGTCCAGGACCGAGAAATCCTGTCTCGAAAAACAAAACAAAACAAACAAAAACAAACCAAAGAAAAAAACAAAATTAATTAATTTTTTAAAATGCTGGGCAAGGTGGTGCATGCCTGTAGTCCCAGCACTCAGGAGGCAGAGGCAGGTGGATCTCTGAGTTTAAGGCCTGCCTGGTATACAAAGTGAGTCTGGACAGCCAACAGCCTTAGAGGCAGAAACCCTGTTTCTAAGGAGATGGCTTAGGGGTTAGGGGCATTTGTTGCTCTTTTGGAAGATATTGTTGGTTCCCACATGGTGCTCACAACCACCTATATAACTCTAATCCGTGGGGTCTGAAAGCCTCTTCTGATCCCTGTAGGCACCAAGCACACATGTAGTGCAGACATGCATGCAGGCAAGACACTCACTCAGGAATAGAAAATGAGTAGGTCACTGGGAAATGGTGACACACACTTTTAATCCCTTTAATCTCAGCACTCCGGAGGCAGAGAGACAAGGGTCTCTGAGCTCCAAGCCAGCCTGGTCTACAAAGTGAGTTCCAGGACAGCCAGTGCTACACAAAGAAACCCTGTCTTAAAAAATAAACAAACAGTCAAAAAGAACTGTCTAGAAGGCTGACAAGATGGTTCAATGAATAAGACACTCGCCGCCAGAGCTGAAGATCTGAGTTTGAGCCCCAGGACTCACCTTGTAGGAGAGAATCAACTCTTTCAAGTGGACTTCTAAGGGCCACTTGCATGGTATCGTATGCCCCCCACACACAATATTTTTAAAATACATTTTCAAAACTAGGAGCTATAGCTCAGTGATAGAGCATTGGGTAGTATATAAAATCTTGATATACAGCACCGGATGGCCTCCTGCCTCAGCCTTCAAAATGCTGCCATTACAGAGGGTACTACACCCAGCTTCTGAGGCCAATTCAGCCATATGTCACAAATGGGCAAAGTAGGCTGATGAGGTACTTCAGCTTCCCCCAGTGACAGAGGTCTTTGTCCTCTAGCATGCTATAGTGCCACTTAGGTCTCCCTTACAACTCCCTTTGAGGATAAATTGGTGAGTAGTCAAGAAAAACAGAGGCAGGGGCTGGAGGGACAGCTCAACAGCTAAGAACACACACTGCTTGTGCAGAGGACCCAAGTACAGTTAAGTAGCTGACAACCACCTGTAACTACAGCTCCAAGGAATATGATGCCTCTAGTCTCACCAGATACCTGCACATGTGTGTGTGCACGTGCGCACACACACACACATTTACAGAGTAAGTAAAAGCCAGGCACGGTGGCGTTTGCCTGTAATCCCAGCACTTAGAAGGCAGAGGCAGGCGGATCACTGTGAGTTCGAGGCCAGCCTGGTCTACAAAGTGAGTCCAGGACAGGCAAGGCTACACAGAGAAACCCTGTCTTGAAAAACACTGTCTCTAGAAAAACAACAACAAAGCAAGTAAAAAAAAAAAAGCCTCTTAGTAGCAGAAATGCCCATCCTACTTCAACAGTGAATCAGAAAAGACAAAAGCAAGTCTTTGATGCCTAAAAAACTATTCCAAAAACAATTCCAAAGGTGTACAAGGCACAAAAAGAGAACCAACAGGATAAAGGAAAAAAAATGATTGCTCGAGCCGGACGTGGTGGCGCACGCCTTTAATCCCAGCACTCGGGAGGCAGAGGCAGGCGGATCGCTGTGAGTTCGAGGCCAGCCTGGTCTACAAAGTGAGTCCAGGATGGCCAAGGCTACACAGAGAAACCCTGTCTCGAAAAACCAAAAAAAAAAAAAAAAAAAAATGATTGCTCTATTGAAAGGGACAAGGCTCTTAGTAAGGTGAGCAGTGATGGTGTACTCCTTTAATCCCAGCACTCTGGAGGCAGGCAGATCTCTGTGAATTCTAGGACAGCCAGGACTACACAGAGAAACCCTGTCTAGGAAAACAATGGTCACTGGGGGAGTGGGGGCGGAGGATAAGAGCCTCGAGGGGTGGCAGAACCAGCATACACCAAGCACAATACTCTTCTCAATTTTCTTAGGTTATCACATACTTGTAGTCTCTGCCTCTACTATCCTCGACATCCTTAGAAATGAGGGGCTTGCCGGGTCTGGTGGCGCATGCCTGTAATCCCAGCCTTCGGGAGGCAGAGGCAGGCAGATTGCTGTGAGTTCGAGGCCAGCCTGGTCTACAAAGTGAATCCAGGACAACCAAGGCTACACAGAGAAACCCTGTCTTGAAAAACCAGAAAGAAAGAAGGAAAGAAAGAAAGGAAGGAAGGAAGGAAGAAAGGAGGGGCTTCCTTCTTGCTGAGCTACAGCAAGTCATGGCCCCAGGACAACAGCTGGTCAGCCTACAGCAGCTGGCCACTAGAGGGCGGTATATCCATAGGTAAGGGGAACTTTAGACCCCGCAAACTTACATGGGTGGGGCAGCCCAATAGAACTTGGTGAAGTACAGAAAAACAAAACAAAACAAAGCAGCAAGATAGACGAAAAGGACAAGTAGTTAAGTCCTTTTTTATTTTTTATTTTTTAGTAGTTAAGTCTTAGGATAGTGATTCCTAGGGAGGAGAAAGACAAGATTCCATACTCCACCACTGCTCAGCTCTCCCCTGACACAGAAAAGTCAACAACAAAAGATTTCTCAGTTTATTTGCAAATACACAATCACCCCAGCAGCCAGTTCTACTTCCGAACTGCCAAGCAACCAACACCCTTACCCAACCAACACCCAAAATAGACCCAGGACGGTGGGTCCTGGATAATCAATGCCTGAGACAAGTATCCCAACTATACAGACTGTAAAAGTTCATTTAGAAAAACAAGGAGTTAGAAGCCAGTGTCCATGAGACGTCTTGCTCCTTTGTAAACATTAGCATCCAGGCTACCAGAACCTGGGATGAGTGTGCAAAAATGAGGGTACCACACTGTGTGCCCACAGAGCTAGGGACATAATTGGCAACCATACCAGTTAAGTCCTGAGAGTCTGCCCCACCCCCACCCCACTGCAGGCTGGAAAATGCCTGTGGCAGACACGAGGCAGTTATTCCGTGCCGAGAGCTCACATAAGATGGCACCGGCGGTCTTGCTCATAAGAACTCTCCACACGGGCAATCTCCTGGATGACTTTGATGAAGATGTCTTGAGTTAGCTACAAGGAATAAGCAGCTTCAGAGGTCATAGTCAGTTAGTTCAGCCAACCCTACCTGAGGCAAACGCACAATCGCCCCACCATTGCCACACCACCCGAGTCTTCGGGCTCAGCACCTGATTCTCTCGAGCAGATGACTCCATAAACGTCGCACCCCAGGACTCTGCCAGCTTCTTCCCTTCCCATGCCTGTACCTCTCTGGAAGCAGATGTGAAAGATGTAAAGAAGGAAGGCAGACAGCAAATTCCCAAAAAAACAAAACACACCAAACCTGTAGGATTTAGATTTCCTTTGATGTGTCACACCCCTCCCCCAAGGCTTGAGGAGAAAAACACATGTAAACAAAAGCATGATGTGTAAATGTAAGACTGTAGCTTGAAGTATGGATTGAATTGAAATATGGCTGGATTATCCTTAAGTAATCATCAAGGGGCAGGGCGTGGTGGCGCACGCCTTTAAACCCAGCACTCGGGAGGCAGAGGCAGGCGGATCGCTGCGAGGCCAGCCTGGTCTACAAAGTGAGTCCAGGACAGCCTGGGCTCTGTGTAACAGAGAAACCCTGTCTTGGAAAAAAAAAAAAAAAAAAGAGGGAAAATGCTATATTCTCAGTTGCCGCTATTAGGAAGGCTGAAGCAGTGGACTGGGAGTTAAAGGACACCCTAGGCTACATGGTGAAAACCTGCCTCAAAACAAGAAGTAAAATGGCTTCAGTCAAGCAGCAAAGCCAGGAAGAACTACAGCTTAACTCATCCCCAGTACAACACCTTTCCCTCTGTCCTGAGCAGCAGAGATTCACACACCTGTGTGGAGAGAGATCTGCCTTGTTCCCCACAAGCACCACCGGCAGCCTGTGAGAAAACAGCACTTACTACTTCAGGACCGTAAGATCCCCTTCATCGGTCTCCATGGACCACAACTACTCCCAACTACATCAAGGTTAGCGGGTTCCCCACACCAGCCAGGACCCCTTGAAGAATCCGCCCCTTTGCTTTCGCCCACACCCTCATGCCCACACTACCTCCTAGGGCCACTTACCGAGTTTCACCATGACCTTCATGGAGCTTTTGGTACAGGCTCTTAATGATTTGGAAGCTTCAAACGTAAGAAAAAGAGCTATAATCTTAGTTCTAGGATAATTGTTGAAGTCTTGCCAAAGCCCCCCTCAAAACCTCAATCACATACCTGCGCAGAGAAGTGACAGAATACACCAGCACATAACCGTGAACCCCAATGATGAAGGAATAGGGCAGGATGCTGTACTCATCCTGACAAGAAGCAGAAACAGGAATATTCAGAGCCACACGACATGCCTCAGGTGGCATAAGCTGGTGAGTGTCCCTCCCTGGGACATTAAACAAGTATTTATGAAGGCTCCAATGTGGCTGCTAACTGCTACCAGCTAAAATGATCTTCTCATACGTTGTCACACATGAACCACACAGACCACTAGATTTTATATAAGGGCAACCTGAAATGTTAGGACACCCTGCCCCAACTGGTACCTGTCCTGCTGTGTCCACTAGATGTAGGTGAAACTCATCTTTGCCAAGAGTCACTGTCTTGCTGTAAGCTGGAAAAACAAAAAGGAGAACCTCTTGCTTGTGAGGTGGTTTTTGTTTTGTTTGTTTGTTTGTTTTGTTTGGTGAGGTGCTTTTTAGTGCCATCGATAAGTGCTCCTATACTCCTGAGCCTGGGAGCAACACACACAGACTTGCTACCTTCATCTGGAGCAACGGCTCTCAACCTTCCTAATACTGAGAGCTTTTAATACAGTTTC
The DNA here is from genome assembly GCF_903995435.1 of Acomys russatus. Taxonomy (NCBI): domain Eukaryota; kingdom Metazoa; phylum Chordata; class Mammalia; order Rodentia; family Muridae; genus Acomys; species Acomys russatus. The sequence goes on from NC_067153.1 coordinate 60,845,090, forward strand.
TCATGTTGGGTGACATCCCAAACACAAAACTGTTTTTGTTGCTACTTCGTAACTGTGATCTTGCTATGGTTTTTTGTTTTGTTTTGTTGGTTTTTTCCAGACAGGGTTTCTCTGTGTAGCCTTGCCTGTCCTGGACTCACTTTGTAGACCAGGCCTGCCTCTGCCTCCCAAGTGCTGGGATTAAAGGCATGCACCACCACCGCCCAGCTGATCTTGCTATTGTTATGAATCGTAACTCATATATAAATATTTCTGGAGCTAGAGGGTTGCAAAAGAGGTCACGACCCACAGGTTGAGAACCACTGATCGATACTATCCTGGATTAGAACCTTGTAAATTCTATTCTCTAGATGCAGAACAGGATTCCCAGAATGGATTAGATTAACATATAAAAAAATCAGCAAGCCAGGCATGGTGGCACATGCCTTTAATCCCAGCACTCGGGAGGCAGAGGCAGGCAGATCGCAGTGAGTTCGAGGCCAGCCTGATCTACAAAGTGAGTCCAGGATGGCCAAGGCTACACAGAGAAACCCTGTCACGAAAAACAAAAAACAAAAACAAAAACAAAACAAAACAAAAAACCCCAGCAACTTGGCAACAAAAAAATACCAAATTATAAATGACAGCGAGTACCTAGTCTATCTAGGTTCTATTCCCTTCACACTAAAGAACACTACACTGGCCGGGCGTGGCGCACGCCTTTAATCCCAGCACTCGGAAGACAGAGGCTGATGGATCTCTGTGAGTTCGAGGCCAGCCTGGTCTACAAAGTGAGTTCCAGGACAGCCAGGGCTATTACACAGAGAAACACTGTCTCGAAAAACAAAAACAAAAACAAAACAAGAACACTACACTTTTGAAGAAGGGAGGCACACCTTTAATCCCAGCGCTCAGGATGGGAAGGCAGGCAGGTGGATTCCTGTGAGTTCCAGGCCAGCAGCCTGGCCTATAGATCAGCTCCAGGACAGCCAAGGATAAACAGAGAAACCCTGTCTTGAAAAGCAAAAAAAAAAAAAAAAAAAAAAGCCAAAAGAAAAAAAAGAATAGTACTCACTGTTCTCCACTGTAGGATCGTAGCCTTCCAGGAACTCGCCTTCCACAAATTGATGTGCCAAAGATGTCTTCCCTTTAAGGACCAGAGATTGTTATAATACAACCATCCATCCATATTCACACCTTTTGTCCTTTGGTATCCAAAGGGCACTCCAAATTAGCTTTCCAGTCCGTGGGAGACTCCAAGCAAGATCCCTTGGCCTAACATTACCACCATCCTTACGCGTTGATGTTCTGCAGCGTTTCTGCTGCTGGATGCATTCACTGGCGCTGCAGGAAGCCTTTCCCTGGCCCGCCCCACCCCGCCTCACCCTACGGAAGATCCACGACTCCCCACGATGGAGTGCACCAGCCCAAGGACACTTGCTACTGTGTGCTTCCCCACCGCACCCACCCCCGTAGACCTCCACCACGCCTCCAAACACAGATCCCAACCCCGGCTCCCAGAGTAACGCCGGGACCACTGATGCAACCACGGCGCGGTACACTTTAACCCTTGCGCGCTCCTCTTCCAGCATCCTTCCACCCTTCCATCTCCAAGCAGTAAATCGGACTACTTCCCAGGCCACATTGGCTTCTCGTGTCACATTTCCGCGACAGCGCGCCTCTTCTGGCCACAAAGCAACGATGCTCTCGGGAGGGCGGAGACTCACCTACGGAGCGGTACCCGAGGATGGCCACCTTCCTATATCGCACCAGCGGCATGACAGGGACGCCGCCCGGAGGAGCTTGTAAGAGTGAGGGCCGAGAGAGCCCGAAGATCAGCCAGGAACCAGACGGCGGTGGAACCAGACAAGGACTGCCGCTCACTGAAGCTACGCCCGGTTAATCCCAAGAAAAACCAAAACAAGTCGCGCGCCCCGGGCAGACCACGTGATCACAACACCGGTGCTCTACGTAAGGGACCCGGGCGCGGGGGGGGGGGGGGGGGGGCCAGGGGGCGGGGGCGGGCGGGATACCCTACGGGGCGGCTCCCAGCTCCGCCCCCAAGATGCTCCCTATTGGTCTATTAGAATGAAGGAGGGCGGAGTCCTCCACCGGAGGGAGGGGTGGGCCTCACGTGGAGAGGGAACTTTGGGAGCTGCACATGCGTAGACCTGAAACTCTTCATTCATAAAGAAAGAGAAAGGAAATCGGGGTCCTAGAGGTAACTTGCCCACTTGCAGACTAGCAAAAGAGGCTGTGAATTTGAATCGTAGATGGAAAACACCTGTTGTGAAAATGCAAAACAAAAAAGAAAATACCGGTTGTGGTTGGGCTGAAATGTTTGCTTTTGAAATACGGTCTCACTGTGTAACACTGGCTGGCTTAGAACTCCATATAAACGGTGCTGGCTTAAAACTCGCTTGTCACTACCCGCCTCGGTACTGGATTAAAGGGGTGCACCACTGCAAGTAACTTTGGACTGGAGGTTTCGTTGAAAGATTTTAGGCCTCTGAAGCCGGGTGGTGGTGGCTCATGCGTTTAATCCCATCACTCTGAAGGCAGAGACAGGCTTGTCTCAGAGTTATAGGCCAGCCTTATCTACTGCACTGCCTGCGTTCCAAAACAGCCAGGGCTACACAGAGAAACCCTGTGGGGGTGGGGGATGGGCCTCTGGTTTCTAAGGTCTCTAGGATCCTTGGGCTAGGAAAAAAAAAGAAAACAAAAACAGGTCCAGTTTCCCTCCTCTTTCCCCAGCATTCAGCCCAGACCTTTTGTTGGTGGTTGGTGATTTCTTCTAGGAGTTATGACAGAACTGGAGTTCTTGGAAAAACTGCTTCAGAGCGTGACTGCAGGCTGCTTCCTTATAATCAGGGCACCAAATATGTGTATAATTTAGTCGGCAAATACTTACTGATCTCAGCACGCAAGAGTTGAGGCAAGGGCTGGAGAGATGGCTCAGAGGTTAAGAGTACTGGCTGCTCTTCCAGAGGTCCTGGGTTCAATTCCCAGCAACCACATGGTGGCTCACAACCATCTGTAATGAATCTGGGGTTCTCTTCTGGTGTGCACGTATACATGCAGGCAGAGTATACATAATAAATAAATAAATCCTTAAAAAAAAGAGTTGAGGCAAGAGGATGCTGGGAGTTTGAGAGTCGCCTGGGTTAAACAAAATCAAGCAACACAAGACTAATGTGTAAGACCTTGTCAAAAACAAAAAACAAAACAAAATAAAAAAGCCTGGTGGGCCGGGCGTGGTGGCTGGCGCACGCCTTTAATCCCAGCACTCGAGAGGCAGAGGCAGGCGGATCACTGTGAGTTCGAGGCCAGCCTGGTCGACAAAGTGAGTCCAGGATGGCCAAGGCTACACAGAGAAACCCTGTCTCGAAAAACAAGACAAAACAAACAAACAAACAAAAAGCCTGGTGGCCTAGGCCTATGATCTTAGGATTTAAGAGGCGAAGACAGGAAGGTCAGAAGATCAAACTCATTATGGCCTCAGCTACATAGTGGTTTGAGCCCAAGAGACCTTGTCTTAAAAAAAAGAAAAGGCTGAGTGTGGTGGCTCATGCCTTTATTCCCAGCACTTGGGAGACAGAGGCAGGTGGATCTCTGTGAGTTTGAGGCCAACCTGGTCTACAAAGCAAGTCTAGGACAGCCATGGCTGTTACTCAGCGAGACCTTGTCTCAAAAAACCAAAAAAAGAAAAAAAGGCCACTGAGTCATGTTCTATATGGGCTGGACCAGTCATGCCCAAGGCTTGCTGAGAGAGAACGGCTCTGTTTTCCTAGCCTTTAAATGTGTTCACAGAGGGGCTGGGCACGATGGCACACGCTTTTAATCCCAGAACTCAAGAGGCAGAGACAGGTGGGGATGGCTGTGAGTTTGAGGCAAGCCTGGTCTACAAAGCGAGTCCAAGATAGCCAAGGCTACACAGAGAAACTGTCTTGAAACAAAACAAAACAAAAACAAAATAAATGTGTTCACAGAGGTTGGAGTTGCACGAGGCCTGCCTTGAGTTCAGTCCCCAGAACACACACACGAACCTGAGGCAGACCATTATGTCATGGAGAGCTCTACATTAGCCCATGAGTTCGTCCCTTGATGAGGCAAAACCTGGGCAGAAGGCTGTTCCTGGGGGAGGGTGTCTGTGAGGCTCTGGTCCACTCTGGTCCCTTCCTGTATGCCTGCTTTTGTTTCCTGACTCCTGGAAAGAAGTTCCGACATCACACATTTCTACATCAATGAGACTGGGTCACCGCAGGCACAAACTTAGAGCCAACTGACTGTAGACTAACTATGGACTTTTGAGCCCAAATAAAACACCCCTTCCAGGCTGGAGAGATAGCTCAGAGGTTAAGAGCACTACTTGCTCTTCCAAAGGTCCTGAGTTCAAGTCCCAACAACCACATGGTAACTCACAACCATCTGTAATAAGATCTGGTACCCATACATGCAGAAAAAGTACTGTGTACATAATAAATAAATCTTAAAAAAAAATAAAATAAAAAAACACCCCTTCCTTGTAGTGTATTTTTGTTTGTTTGTTTGGTTGGTTTTGGTTTTTCTCAGTTGTTTGGTAAGACCAATGCAAAATTCTGACTAATGCTATGCTTCATAGAGCAGGGTTCAGCTCCTTGCTGGTATATATATAATGACCATCATCATAAACAGCACTGGGAGTTGTGGCGCACACCTCCAGTCTCAGTGCTCAGGAGGCAAGGGCAGGCAGATCTGTGAGTTCAAGGCCAGCCTGGTCTACAGAGCAAGTTCTAGGACAGCCAGGGCTACACAGAGAACCCTGTCTCAAAACAGTAATAAGAAACATCCGGGTGGTGGTGGGGCACGCCTTTAATCCCAGCAGAGGCAGGCGGATCGCTGTGAGTTCGAGGCCAGCCTGGTCTACAAAGTGAGTCCAGGATGGCCAAGGCTACACAGAGAAACCCTGTCTCGAAAAACCAAAAAAAAGAAAAAAAAAAAAAAAGAAAGAAAGAAAGAAAGAAAGAAACATCAATACTTGGTGGCTTTAGCTCAAAACAATATAGGGTTTGGGGATATTTTTATTATTTTTGTAGTTTATATTTTTTGTTTGTTTGTTTGGATTGGGTGTGGTAGTTGTTTTGTCTTTTGTTTTTTGTTTTATAAGACAGGGTCTCCCTTCATACCTCTGGAACTCTGTAGACAAAACTGGCCTGGAGCTCACAGAGATCCACCTATCTCTGCCTCAAAGTGCTAGGATAAAGGTGTGTGCCACAAAAAGTGGCTTTTCTTTTTTCTTTCTTCTTCTTTTTTTCTTTTTTTTTTTAGGCAAGGTCTTCCTTATTATGTAGTACTGGCTGGCCTAGAACACTCTGTTGTTGCTGTTGTTGGCCTAGAACACTCTGTTGTTGGCCTAGAACACTCACACTGTTGTTGTTGTTGTTGTTGTTGGCCTAGAACACTCTGTTGTTGTTGTTGTTGGCCTAGAACACTCTGTTGTTGGCCTAGAACACTCACTCTGTTGTTGTTGTTGTTGGCCTAGAACACTCTGTTGTTGTTGTTGGCCTAGAACACTCTGTTGTTTGTTGTTAGCCTAGAACACTCACTCTGTTGTTGTTGTTGGCCTAGAACACTCACTCTGTTGTTGTTGTTGTTGTTGGCCTAGAACACACTCTGTTGTTGTTGTTGTTGTTGTTGGCCTAGAACACTCTGTTGTTGGCCTAGAACACTCACTCTGTTGTTGTTGTTGTTGGCCTAGAACACTCTGTTGTTGGCCTAGAACACTCACTCTGTTGTTGTTGTTGGCCTAGAACACTCTGTTGTTGGCCTAGAACACTCTGTTGTTGATGTTGTTGTTGTTGACCTAGAACACTCTGTTGTTATTGTTGTTGTTGTTGTTACACGGTTTCTCTGTGTGTAGCCCTGGCTGTCCTGGAATCACTCTGTAGACCAGGCTGGCCTCAAACTCACAGAGATCTGCCTGCCTGCCTCTGCCTCTCTGCGTGCTGGGATTAAAGGCGAGCGCCACCATGCCAGCTCCCAGCCATTGCTCTTAATCACTCAACCATCTCTCTAGCACCTGTGGCAATTCTTAACTGTACAACAGATTATCTCTGCATTAGATGTGGCAAGCTGGGTTCTGCACTTACTCGGGCAGTTTTCCACATCTGGAGTTGAGTCCTACAAGTCTACCAGCACCATCTACCAAGTCTTGAACACCCTGCTTCAGGCAGACAAGGTGTTGTCAACTATTGGGCAAACCTCCAAATTGGGTATCTACAGTAACCTGAACTTGCTAATATCTAGCTTATCGTAGTTACTTGAGTGTTTAATTGAAGCCAGCAGTGGAGGCAGGTGGATCTCTAAGTTCAGTTCGATGCTAGGCTACACAGAGAAACCCTGTCTCCAAAAAAATGAAACAAAACTTACTTGTGATTTAGGTGGGAAAGCACCTGCCTAACAAACACCAGGTCCTTGGTTCAATCACTATTACAACGTAGCAAAATCTAATACGGATACTATAACAGAAAAACACAGTTCCAAACCTCAACAAAGTAACAAAGCTGAAGCAATCTGGTCTGGCACTTCTACACTTCTTGACTTTTTTCTGATGTTGCCACCTCATGGCCACACAGTCATGTCACCTTCAGATATCACATCTAAGTTTCCATATTTTGTATTGGGGAAGGGGGGTGGTTCAAGACAGGATTTCTCTGTGTAGTCCTTGGTGTCCTAGGATCACTCTATAGACCAAGCTGGCCTCAAACTCACAGAAATCTGCCTGCCTGCCTCTGCCTCCACCTCGACCTCGCTGGGATTAAAGGCCTATGCTACACCACCACCTGCCAGGTGATTTTTATTAATTTACTCATTTATGTTTTTTATTTAATTTTTTTGTAGGGGAGCAGGTAGTAGAGATGGGGTAATGTTGGGGAGTGGCATTCACGGGAAAAGTCAAAGGACACCTTTAAAAGTCGGTTTTCTCCTCTCACCTTAACATGGCTTCTTAGGATTGAACCCAGGTTGCCAGATTTTCAAGGAAAAATGCTTTCTCCACTGAGCCATCTCTCCAGCCCCACCATGTTTTTTTTTTGGGTGTGTGTGTGTGTGGGTGTGTGTGTGTGGGTGCGTGTGTGTGTTTTGTTTCGTTTTTGAGGAGGGGTCTCAATGGGACCTGGGGTTCACTGATTAGGCTGGGCTGCCTGACAATGAAACCTCAGGACTCTGCTGATGTCATTTCTCCTTTGTGGGGATCCTAAGACACCCCGTGCTGCATCTTATACACCACTGGGGATCAAACGCAGGTGCTCATACAGGCACTGCAGCACTGCTTCAGCCTTCTTAGCATCCCTGTTGATTTTACTTTGATTGTATTTTAGCTTGTTTGAGCATTGGTTTTAAACTCTGGATCCTGTTGCCTCCATCTCCCAAGTGCTATGATTACAAGTGTGTACTTGGGTCTCATTTACTTACACACACACACACACACACACACACACACACACACATATACGTATTAGTAGTGGTGGCGGTAGTCCTGGGAGTTGTACATGGGGCCCACACATTCTAGGCAAGGTCTGTCCAAGTGAAGTGCTCTCTGTACTACTGAGGCTGAGCTGCGTCTCTATCCATTTTTTAAATTCATATTTTGAGGGGCTTGTTGTCATGGCCCAGCAATTAGATGCACTTACTCGTCTTGAGGGTGCTCTGGTTCAGTTCCCCAGCATCCACGTGGCAGCTCACAACCATCTGCAACTCCAGTTCCATGGGATCTGATGCCCTTTTCTGGCCCCTGCTCACACCAGACACCCACATGGTTTACCCACATGCAGGTAGGCAAAACATTTATACACATGAAATAAAAATAATAATTTTTACTCGGGAGGAAGAGGCAGTTGGATCCCTGTGAGGATTCTTTGAGGGTCTGGAGAGATGGCTCAGAGGTTAAGAGCACTAACTGCTCTTCTGGAGGTCCTGAGTTCAATTCCCAGCAACCACATGGTGGCTCACAACCATCTATAATGTGATCTAATGCCCTCTTCTGGCACGTATGTGTACACGCAGACAGAGCACTGTATACATAATAATTAATAAATAAATCTTTAAAAAAATTAAAAAAAAAGCCGGGCGTGGTGGCGCACGCCTTTAATCCCAGCACTCGGGAGGCAGAGGCAGGCGGATCGCTGTGAGTTCAAAGCCAGCCTGGTCTACAAAGTGAGTCCAGGATGGCCAAGGCTACACAGAGAAACCCTGTCTCGAAAAACCAAAAAAAAAATAAAATAAAATAAAAAAATAAAAAAATAAAAAAAATAAAGGAGCCGGGTGTGGTGGCACACACCTTTAATCCCAGCACTTCGGAGCCAGAGGCAGGTGGATTGCTGTGACTTCAAGACCAGCCTTGTCTACAAAGCGAGTCCAGGACAGTCAAGGCTAACACAGAGAAACTCTGTCTTTAAAAACAAAACAAACGGGGGCTGGAGAGATGGCTCAGCAGTTAAGAGCACTGGCTGTTCTTCCAGAGGTCCTGAGTTCAATTCCCAGCACCCACATGGTGGCTCACAACCATCTATAATGTGATTTGATACCGTCTTCAGGCATGCAGGTGTAAATGCAGGCAGAGCACTGTATACATAATAATAAATAAATTAATCTTTAAAAAAAAAAACCAAATAAAATAAATAAAAAAGAATCCTTTTAAAGCTCAAGTTTGATCCTATCATTTTCCCCAACCTAAAATATAATTGCACTAATGTATCTACTCAAACAATTTTCAAAATCTCCTGGCAGGAGTATCACATGATTACTAACAGTGCTCAAGTGGAGCCAGGTGCTCAAGTCTCACAAGACAAGAAGACATCTTAACAGCAACCAGAAAGGGGAACATCTTTAGTACAGTATAAAACCTATCAGTATTTGTAGGGCCTGCTACACATTGCAGCAGGGAGAGTCAAGCCTCTGGGATCGCTCTCTTCCTGTGTGTTAATTTACTTTATTTAAACCTTACAGCACCTCTTGTTTTCCTGCATCTTGCCAGCACCTCACCATATCCTCTGGCACCCCCAAACAAAATGATTTCCCAAAGGCCACAACTGATAAATAAGAACCTAAAAGTACAAAACAAAACGAAACAAAACAAAAAAGCAGGGCAGCAGTGGTGGTTAAGTGACACACCCCTTTAATCCCAGCACTCGGGAAGCAGAGGCAGGAGGATCTCAGGCTACACAGAGAACCCTTGTCTCAAAAAACCAAAAAGAAAAGAAAAAGAAAGACCCAAAACAAACAAACAAACAAAGCCCCCTAAAAGCATATGTAGCTCTATAGTTGTTCAGTGTATAATTACCAACCTGTGAAAAACAACCTCTGGCATAATACTCATTCTCCCTAAGATACTTCTGAGAACTTCTAGAACTTTGAAGTCTTTGAAGGAAAAAGAAACCCATATACCACCGGGCAGTGGTGGCGCACACCCTTAGTCCCAGCACTCAGGAGGCAGAGGCAGGCAGATCTCTGTGAGTTCGAGGGCAGCCTGGTCTACAAAGAGAGTCCAGGACAGCCAAGGCTACACAGAGAAACCCTGTCTCAGGAACGAAAAGAAAAGAAACCCATATACCTTCTCATCCCAACAGACAAGAGCCTTCATCCCTAGACAACTTTGTTACTGAAAGCCAAACTTCACTCTTCTTCTCTTGTTGCGGGGGAGGGGTGATTCAAGTTAGGGTTTCTCTGTGTAACAGATCCCTGGCTGTTCTGGACTTGTTTTGTAGACCAGGCTGGCCTCGAACTCACAAAGATCCACCTGCCTCTGCCTCCAGACAGAGTGCCGGGATTAAAGGTGTGTGCCACCATGCCCAGCTCCAAATCCTATTCTTACTCTGTAGACTCAAATACTCCATTCATTTCAGTTTATAAAAAGGGAGAGAAAAGTGTGTGTGTGTGTGTGTGTGTGTGTGTGTGTGTGTGTGTGTGTGTGAGATTCAGACTCATGCTGTGCTTCTAATCAAAGTCCAAGGGAGTTTGGGCCAGCGGTGCCAGGAGAAATACCTAGGAGTCTTGGCTTATTTAGTTAAAAAAAAAAAAAAAAATTAAATCTAATACCCAGTCTCAAGAGTTCAGGTGATATATTTTTTTAAACAACTTTATTTACATATGAGTGCTTTACCTGACAAAAAGAGCATTGGATCACATTATGGATAGTTGTGAGCCACCATGTGGTTGCTGGAAACTGAACTCAGGACCTCTGGAAGAGCAGGCGACACTCTTAGCCACTGAGCCATTGCTGCAGCCCCCAAGTTCAGGTTATCGTAAACCAGGCATGATTGTACACACTTTTAATCCCAGCAGAGGCAGGAGAATATATGTGAGGCCAGGTTCATCTACATAGCAAGTTCAAGAACAGCCAGGGGTACATAGTGAGGCCCTGTCTCAAAAGGAAGAGGAGGAAGGAGGAGGAGGAGGAGAAGAAATTATTCTTTGAGTCTATGAGACTGGGCAGACTAGCCAAGGACTCTAACAACGAAGAGACGAGCCTTGTGTAGTAGATATGAGATTACTCGCAGCTGCTACAGTTGCTGGGGGCTTAAGCAGCTGTTCCCTGAGCAGCTGCAGTGCTCAGGCCAGGCCTGGCTGTTAGGATGGTAACTGTCGTAGCCTGTGGAAACCAGCCCCACCTAAGGCAAGGCTCTCCTCATAGGACCACGCGAAAGCAACAGAGAAAGAGTCCCCAGTTCCAAAGAGCTTTATTGGGGTGCCATGTGTTTTAAAATCAAACAACTATGTACTTAAGTTATGGGACCCAACAGAGTTAGCTTAAGACACAGTTTGGACTTGGGTTTCCAAAGAAGCAAAGCCAAGACTGATCAAAGCACCACTGAAATGCAACTGCAAGACAAAGCTAGAGTGTATAAATGCAGATTCATTTGGCGCTCTCCACAGCCATGCAGGGGGAGGGAGAGACAGAGGCAGAGAGACAGAGACGCATACACACACAGAGACAGAGGGACAGAGACATATACACACACAGAGACAGAGAGACAGAGACACATGCACACACAGAGACAGAGAGAGACAGAGACACATACACACAGAGACAGAGAGAGAAGAGCTCACAGAGAGAGAAAGAAGAGAGAGGGAAGAGAAAAGGAGGAGGAGAGCTATAGTGAGGGGGGGTGAACCCCTGCCCCTAGGCTGGAAAGTTCAGAGTTGAGGGCCAGGTATGCCAGCCACGCCCTACAGCAAGTAGGGATAAAGGAATGCAGGGAGATGCTAGAAGGCCAGGTCTACTTTATTTTTTATTTTCTATTTATTTTATTTTATTTTTGGTTTTTCAAGACAGGATTTCTCTGTGTAGCCTTGGCTGTCCTGGAGTCGCTTTGTAGACCAGGCTGGCCTTGAACTCATAGCAATCCACCTGCCTCTGCCTCCCGAGTGCTGGGATTAAAGGCGTGCGCCACACCCGGCTAGGCCAGGTCTACTTTAGTACAGTCTGAAACCCAACAAAGACTAGGGCTACCAACTTGAATTCTGTTCGCGGCCCATCCTGTTCTCACTTCTATGCACTGTCCGTCTGTCTCCATAGCACACTGTGGGAGAGTGGAAACACATCCCACTCACAGCCAAAGCTGAGGCAAGGAAGCTCAGTCATTCAGATGAGAAAACCTACCTAGAGATAAAGACCATCCGAAAGCCCTGTCCAATGCCAGTTTCTAATTAAATTAATGTCACTTAATTTTATTTTATGTGTATAGGTATTTTGCCTGCGTGTCATGTCTGCGTGCCACTTGCATGCCTGGTGGAAGTGGAAGGCAGAAGATGTGCGAACCCAGCTGAGTCCTCTACAAAAGCAACACTTTCCTTTACACTGAGCCATCTTTCCAACCCCCAATTTCCCATTTATTGTTTGTTTTTTTTTTTTTTCCCAAGACAAGGTATCTCTGTGTAGCCCTGGCTGCCCTGGATTAAGGGCATGTGCCACCATGTCTGGCTCATGGCCTTTTTTTTTTTTTTCAAGACACTTCCCCCACCTGAGAGGAAAGTTTCTCTAATAAATCATAGTCCACAAAATAACTAGGAGGCTGGGCATGGTGGCTAGGAGGCTGGGCATGGTGGCTAGGAGGCTGGTATGGTGGCTAGGAGGCTGGGTATGCTGGCTAGGAGGCTGGGCATGCTGGCTAGGAGGCTGGGCATGGTGGCTAGGAGGCTGGGTATGCTGGCTAGGAGGCTGGGCATGGTGGCTAGGAGGCTGGGCATGCTGGCTAGGAGGCTGGGTATGGTGGCTAGGAGGCTGGGCATGCTGGCTAGGAGGCTGAGCATGCTGGCTAGGAGGCTGGGTATGGTGGCTAGGAGGCTGGGTATGGTGGCTAGGAGGCTGGGCATGGTGGCTAGGAGGCTGGGTATGGTGGCTAGGAGGCTGGGTATGGTGTCTAGGAGGCTGGGTATGGTGGCTAGGAGGCTGGGTATGGTGTCTAGGAGGCTGGGCATGGTGGTTAGGAGGCTGGGCATGGTGGCTAGGAGGCTGAGCATGCTGGCTAGGAGGCTGGGCATGGTGGCTAGGAGGCTGAGCATGCTGGCTAGGAGGCTGGGCATGGTGTCTAGGAGGCTGGGCATGCTGGCTAGGAGGCTGGGCATGGTGGCTAGGAGGCTGAGCATGATGTCTAGGAGGCTGGGCATGGTGGCTAGGAGGCTGGGCATGGTGGTGCGTGCCTTTAATCCCAGCAGTCAGGGAGGCAGAGTATAGGGAACATGTAAAACAAAGAGGAGAAAGTATAGAAAAAGAACATATGTTGGTAGTGATAAGTGAGACAGTGTGCCTGCTATGATAAGAAATGACATAAGCTGTTCATCTGAATATAACGATAAGCATAATGTAAAATGAGTGACATAACCAGATACTGTTACTATTCTGCTTCAGTCCGTCTACCTGTGATGTCACTGCTTACCTAGCATGGGGGCGTGGCCTGCCCAAGGCCATATAAAAGACAGACCCTCCATGTAGTCTCTCTCTTACCTCTACTTTCCTCCCTCTCTCTCTCTCTCTCTCTCTCTCTCTCTCTCTCTCTCTCTCTCTCTCTCCACTCTTTTTTTCTCTCTCTACCCTCTTCTTTCTGTCTCTGTCTCTCTCTGGGGTACTCCCTTTCCCCTTTTCCTTCTCCCCCCCCATGTCCATTTAATAAACTCCGTATAACATAATATCTGCTGCCTAGTACCTTCTATCTATCATTGCATTAATTATTAAATATAAAAGATACCTCATTGGTTAAGAAAGGCCACAATTCCTCCCAACATAGATAGGGTATATAAGCTGAGTACAAGACCACTTCAGGAGCCGGGCATGGTGGCGCACGCCTTTAATCCCAGCACTCACTCATGAAGCAGAGGCAGGTGGATCGCTGTGAGTTCGAGGCCAGCCTGTTCTACAAAGCGAGTCCAGGACAGCCAAGGCTACACAGAGAAACCAAAAGAGAGAGAGACACAGAGAGAAAATGGTGATGATGATGATGATGATTTGGAGGAGGAGAGATGGCTCAGAGGTTAAGAACACTGACAAAACACCAATGTACTTGTGTGTGTGAGACCGTATGCGCACCTGCGTGTGTGGATGCAGTACCTGCAGAGGCTGGAAGAGGGCGCTGGATCCCCCTGGAGCTGGAGTTACAAGCAGCTGTGAGCAGCCTTTATGGTTGCTGGAAAATGAACTTTGGCCCTCTGGAAGAACTCTTAGTGGCTGAGCGGGTCTTTCCGGATCCTTTTGGGTATCTTTTCTTTTGTTGTTTTTGAAACAGAGTCTCAGTCTGCTCTGAGATTCACAATGTAGCCAAAGCTGGCCCAGAGTTCTGACCTCGGGCTTCTGCCCTCTTAAGTGCAGGCTTATAGGTGTGCACCCCTACACCCAGCAAAATAAAAGACTTTCCGTAAAGCCTTTGCCTTAGCATTGGGGGTGGTTTTGTGAAATGTGTATTCAGATGCTGATTTCTGTACCCAGAGATCTGGTTACAGTCAGACGTGGGCATTGTCATTATTATTGAAGCATCTCCGGGGTGAATGGTATGTAAAATTTGTTCTCCAGCATCTCTGATTGGTTAATAAGGAGCTGAACAACCAATAGCTGGGCAGAACAGGAGAGCTGAGGCGGGACTTTCGACCATGGGTTCCAGGTTTTGCTTGGGTCGGGGGACCCGGGGGTGGGGGGTTGCAGGGGTGGAAAGAAGGTATGTAGGAGAGGTAAGAATGAGTAAGGGGGTCGCCTCCCATGAGGACAAAAATTGAGCAAGCAGCCAGGGTGAGACTAGATGCCTCCCGAGTGCTGGGATTAAAGGCCTGCACCACCACGCCCGGCTTGTTTGGTTTTTTTCAGACTATCACATAGGCCAGGATGGCCTCCAAGGAAGACTTTAGATTCCTTCCTGCCTCTATCTCCCATGAGGACAAAGATTGAGCCAGCAGCCGGGGTGAGACTAGAGGCCTCCCGATTGCTGTGATTACAGCACCCCTGTCCCCCCCCCCCCTTTTCCTTTTAAACAGAATCTCGGCTCTTACTATGTTGCCAAGGCTGGCCTTGAACTCAGTGATCTGACTCTGTCTCCCAGTCAACTTCTTTTGTTTGAAATAGGGTCTCATTCTATAGGCCGGGGTGGCCTGGAACTCACTGGGTACTCAGACTGGTCTTGACCAGTACGCAGTCTCCTTTCTCAACCTTCTGAACATTGGTTGCAGCTGTAAGCCACTACTTTTATATATGAGAATAAGATAATGATAGATACAAGGTACCAGATATTATGTTAGATGAGGTTTATTAAATGAGCATGGGGGAGAGGGGAGAAGGAAAAGGGGGAGGGGTGCCCCAGAGAGAGACAGAGACAGAGAGAGGAAGAGGAAGAAGAAGAGAGACTAGTGAGTAAGAGGAGGAGAGGGAGAGAGGGATAAAGGGAGGGAGAGGGGGAGGGGGAGAGAGAGAGTGAGTGTCTGTTCTTTTATGTGGCCCTAGGCAGGGCCACGCCCCCATGGCAGGTAAGCGATGACATCACAGGTAGGCGGACTGAAGTAGAGCCCTAACAAAGACTACATCCATCTCTTTTAGCCTTAATTACTTATTTCAAAACCCTATATATTCAATGCATTGCAGAGCTATGTCCAAAATTGACTGTATTGTTGGGATTCAAATCAGAGCTCTACACAAGCTCAGCAAGTGTTATACTGTTGAAGTATGTCCCCAATCCCTCTTACCCATTTATTGGGTTACTAGCCTGCCATTATGTACTTCCTTAACTGGATGGCTACATCGTTTTAATTAAAAGGCTAGACCACCAGGTGTGAGGGTGCTTTTCATCCCAGCACTCTGGAGGCAGAGTGAGGTTGATTGCTATCAATGTGAGGCCAACCTGGTCTATATATATAGTGACTTCCAGGACAGCCATTGCTACAAAGAGAAACCCTGTCTGTCAAAAACATACGAACAAACAAGCAAACAAAACAAAAACCAAGCAAAGAAAGAAAAGAAATAAGAATGAGTGAGGGATCCAGCTCTCTGGAGGCAGAGGCAGGTGGATCTCTGTGAGTTTGAGGTCACCCTGGCTCACTAAGTGAGTACAGGACAGCCAAAGCCACACAAAGAAACCCTGTCTCACCGGGCATGGTGGCACGTGCCTTTAATCCCAGCACTTGTGAGGCAGAGGCAGGCGGACTGCTATGAGTTCAAGGCCAGCCTGGTCTACAAAGTGAGTTCAGGACAGCCAAGGCTACACAGAGAAACTCTGTCTCAAAAAAACAAAAACAAAAAGAATGAGTGAATGGCCTGGAGAGATGGCTTGGCTTTTAAGAGCACTGTCTGCTCTTCCTGAGGTCCTGAATTTAATTCCCAGCAACGACATGGTAGCTCACAACCATCTAGAATGAGATCTGATGCCCTCTTCTGGGTGCAGGTGTACATGCAGACAGAGCACTCATATACATAAAGTAAATAAATAAAATCTTTTTTTTTTTTTCAAGACAGGGTTTCTCTGTGTAGCCTTGGCTGTCCTGGACTCACTTTGTAGACCAGGCTGGCCTTGAACTCACAGTGATCCACCTGCCTCTGCCTCTTGAGTGCTGGGATTACAGGCTTGCTCCATCGTGGCCAGGCTACTCTTTTTTTTCATATGCACCTATCCCATTCTACCACTCATTGGTATAGCATCGTGGGATAATGACTGACTGCTCTTCTTTGCCTTGCACAGGATGTGGTGGTTCACACCTGGAATCCCACCACTCAGGAGCCTGAGGAGGGAGGACTGCCTGGAGTTTGGAGCCTGAGGAGGGAGGAATGCCTGGAGTTTGGAGCCTGAGGAGGGAGGACTGCCTGGAGTTTGGAGCCTGAGGAGGGAGGACCGCCTGGAGTTTGGAGCCTGAGGAGGGAGGACCGCCTGGAGTTTGAAGCCACTTTAACAACACAGTGAACTCTAGGCCTAGGCTACAAAATAAGATGTTTTCCTGGGCTCCTCACCCAGAACACACATGCCGTGCTAGAACAACCCTAATGTATACTGAGGCTTCAGTAAATACAAGCTACATACTGTTACCCTTCCCAGTAGCTCTATGTTTTTGTTTTTGTTTTTGTTTTTTTTTAATTTTTTTATTTTGAGACAGGTTTCTCTGTGTAACAGCTCTGGCTGTCCTGGAACTCGCTATGTAGACCAGGCTGGCCTCAAACTCACATTGATGCACTTGCCTCTGCCTCTCAAGTGCTGGAATTAAAGTCGTGTGCCGCCACCACCCCGGCTTTTAGCTCTCCTTTTTTTTTTTTTTTTTATATATTTTAAAAATTATTTATGGACTGGAGAGGTGGCTCAGTGGTTAAGAGCACTGCCTGCTCTTCCAAAAGACCCGGGTTCAATTCCCAGCACCCACATGGCAGCTCACAACTGTCTGTAACTCCAAGATCTGACACCCTCACACCAATGTACATAGATTAAAGTTAAATAAAATATTTAAAAAAAAATTTTTAGAAGAAAAAAATTATTTATTTCTTAATTATACAGTGTTTTGCCTGCATGCCAGAAGGAGGCACCAGATCTCATTGTAGATGGCTGTGAGCCACCATGTAGTTGCCGGGAATTGAACTCAGGACCATTGGAAGAGCAGGCAGAGCTCTTAACCTCTGAGCCATCTCTCCAGCTCCATCCCCTAACCAGTGTCTCTTTAGTCAAAGACTTCACATCATCCTCCCAAATGCCAAATTCTCTCTTGAGATGATCTCAGCCTTGCCCACCTATACACCCATCAACAACCCTGCTTAAATGCTCTGCTATCCACAAGAACTTCTCTGCACCAATGTGGCATGTACTACCAGTTGGACTTATCCCCGATAATAATATTGTTTTAGTAGGCATATGCATTTATACATTAATGGTTACTTCTCCAAGACTGTGGTTTGTGTACAGTGTTATGCTGTAAATGCTCAGCAATACTTGCTTGAAAAAAGGATGGATTTAAAGTTGCCTGAACCCTGGACATAGAGGTCTTGTCAGGTAGCACAAAACGCTCTGGAATTCTCAAAAGAAGGCTTGTTTTTTTGTTCTTTTTCTTCTTTTCTTTTGTTTTTTGTTTTTTGAGACAGGGTTTCTCTGTGTAGCCCTGGCTGTCCTGGACTCACTTTGTAGACCAGGCATGCCTGGAACTCACATCCATCAATCCACCTGCCTCTGCCTCCCAAGTGCTGGGATTAAAGGTCTGTACCACCTCGCCTGGCATCACTAAGTAGCCCAGACTGCCCTTGAACACAAGACACTCATCCTGCCACAGCCTTCCTTCCCTGCTGGCAAATGGGCAGAGATACCATGCCCAGCTTGAGAAGCAAAACTCAGGCCCTAATTTTGTATTGCCAATGCTTTTAGTGGAGCATCAAAAGAAGTAGAGAGCATGGGCTAGAGAGATGGCTCAGAGGTTAAGAGCAACGTCTGCTCTTCCAGAGGTCCGGAGTTCAATTCCCAGCAACCACATGATGGCTCACAACCATCTGTAATGAGATCCAGTGCACATGCAGGCAGAATACTGTATAAATAATAAATAAATCTTAAAAAAAAAAAAAAAGTAGAGAGCAGAAAGCAGAAACAGCAGTGAGAAAAGAATGCAGATAGACAATGTTTGTTCAGTTCCCATGTTGGAAAGAGTTGCTGCAGTTGGAAGGTGCTACGTGGCCAAGCTAGTGCGCCCACCTGCTCCAAGAAGACAGTGCATTTACCTGCTTTGCAGGCAAAGTGTATATTGTTTTAGATTGCGGGGAGAGCTACAGAGGCCTCAAGGGGCCAAGAATAAGGGGCAGAGCCTCAAGGGGACAGAATAAGGGGAGGAGCCTCAGGGGACAGAATAAGGGGAGGGCCTCAAGGGGACAGAATAAGGGGAGGGGCCTCAAAGGATGAAGTTGGAGTGGGAAGGGGAACCTCCAAGCCTGGGAAGTAACCTACAGTAAGTGATTTAATGAAAACCAATGAGTTCTTCATATATAATTAGTCCAGCAATATATATATATATATATATATATATATATATATATATATATATATATATATATATATATATATATCTGGGGAATTAATTTGGAGCTCCATGTACACCAGGCTACTACTGAGGTGTATTCCCAGCCAGCCCTTATGGTTTTCTGGTTAAAGGCCTTGGTTTCAGTAGTTTAGATACGTGTAGTGCTTATGAAAGATAATATAAGCACAGGTTGCGCAGTGACACAGGAAGACTACTTAGATTTTCAGATTGCACATCACCTGGGTGATAAGACCAAAGGTACCAGGATCTAAGAGAAGCAGCTAAGAGTGTGGTAAGAGATGGCCAGGCAGTGGTGGCGCACACCTTTAATCCCAGCACTAGGGAGGCAGAGGCAGGCAGATCACTGTAAGTTCGAGGCCAGCCTGGTCTACAGGCGAATCCAGGACAGCCAGGGCTACACAGAGAAACCATGTCTTGGGGGGTGGGGTGTAGGGGCAGGGAGTGTGGTAAGAAAGTAGGAAAGGACATCACTTGAGATGTATCGCTGCCATCATGAGAAAGCATGTGGCACTGTAGACTGAGGACGTTGCCGAATGGAAAACCTTTATCAAGAACAATTTGGGGCTCTATTTGCTATTACCTTCTGGAGTACTAGATTTGAGGGTCACCAGAGTGAGGGACTCAAGAAAGTCTGCGCCATTACCTATACCTCCAGCTCCCCAGAGCCACAGAGCCGAACTAGACACAAAGGCTATAAAAACTGCCAAGGACTGAAAGCGAAACAAACAGCTTCCTTGTCCTCTCTCTCTCTCTTGTTTTTTGTTGTTGTTTTGTTTGGTTTTTTGTTTTGTTTTGTTTTGTTTTTTCAAGACAGGGTCTCTCTGTGTTAGCCTTGGCTGTCCTAGACTTGCTTTGTAGACCAGGCTGGCCTCGAACTCACAGCGATCCGTCTGCCTCTGCCTCCCGAGTGCTGGGACTAAAGGCTTGTGCCATCACGCCTGGCTCCTTGTCTTCTCTTAACACCGTGGCACAGTGCTAAAAGCTTAACAGGCCCCCGTGCAGCAGTTCGGCCTTCTGGGAGAGTTCCCATTAGCAAGTCTGGTGCACCTTGCATTATTTCCCTTTGGTCCAGAGGGGAACCAAAGGGAGCCATTATGTCCCTAGGCCTAGAATTCTGACTGCCACTAGGGGGCAGAATATATATGGCATGGACTTGTTTGGCTCAGATGCTCAGAGCAGAACCGCTCTTTTTTGCAACAATTGTAGCAGGCTTGGGCCGGTTCCTGGAAGTACTAAGCGCCTTGACTGTCCCTCAGAACCTACAAGCCCATTCCTAGCTCAGCTCAGAGACATCAGTCTACCTGCATTTCAGGGGTCTGCAATGTTGGAATCCAAAGAGTCTCCAAAACACCCAGAGAAGCCAGAGACGCACAGGCAGTTACAAGAGAAGGGGGAGGAAGAGCGGTGGGAAAGCAGGAGGAAGGACCCTGGGACTTAAGGAAGAAACTCACACTGTTAAAGTAGAAGTTGACAGAGGGGCATCATTTCCCTCAGATACACCCAAGCTGCCCCCCGCCCCATCCCACTATGCAGCCCAGGTTAGCCTTAAATTCATGGTCCTGTTTTTTTCCCCTCTAGACAGTGTTTCTATGTGTAACAGCTCTGGCTGTCCTGGACTCGCTTTGTAGACTAGGCTGGCCTTGAACTCACAGTGATCCCTCCGCCTCCCTGAGTACTGGGATTAAAGGCATGTACCACCACGCCCAGCTCATGATCCTGTTTTATCCTTTCTCCATCTCCAGACAGTTGGGGTTACAGGCATGTAATCCTGTAATAGGGTCACCATTCCTGGTCACTTTAGGATCTTTGTTTAGGCCACAAATGTGTGTGGAGTATAAGGAACACCCATGGTCCATCAGCTGGCTAGCAAAATCCCAGAAAGGAAAAACAAAACAAAACAAAACAAACAAAAAAACCAAACACCGCTTCGGCCAGCAGGATGATGGCTGGGCTGGTCCACAGCCTACAGGGATAGGCTAGAACAGCTAACAAGAGAAGAGTCCAAATGCGTCGCGCATCAATCTCCATGTGTCCTTGGTGAGCCCCACCCCACCCAAAGTTGGTATGTATCCTCATAAGCGAAGTTCTGGTCACAGGTGGCGGTGGGACCAGTACCTTAAAAAAAAGGGGGGGCAGGGCTTTTCTAGTCTATTGCTGAGGGGTGGGACACCCTGCGAGTTGGAAGTGAGGTGCTGGCGGCTCTGGTTAGTTTCTTCTTTCCTGCTCTTTGGAGGTGAATCATGGGAGTGAAGGTACTCTCCAGGAAGCCTTCCTTTTATTAACCCCCCCCCCCCGGCGCCCCAGCAAGGAGTGTGAGAACGTGAGACATCAGGTTGGCTGGCTGTGTCAGACAATGTTAACGAATGCCAGGCTCCAGTTCCTCATACTGGTGGGCTGGGCAAGCAGATCATCATATTACAAATTATAAATAGAAATAAAATTATCGGGTGGGACTGAGGCCCTGGGGAAGACGAGGGGGGGAAAAAAAGTCCTTCTTAAAGAGTGCCTACCAGCAAACCCAGTTATCAAGGATCAGGAACCACTCATCTCAGCTAAAAGTTGCTCCTAAACCAAAAAGTTCCAGCACAGCACACTTTCCCCTCTTCTCTCTCTCTCTTTTCCGCCCTACTCTCCCAATCAGCATCACCTACTGCCCACATCCCCAGATCTCAGCTAGCATGTCTCTGGCTTCAGGTTTCGATCAGAGCTTGGAGGACTTCTGGGCTTGGATGCTCAGCCCATTAACTCCTCCGCCAAGCGGTAAAGAAGGCGAGAGTACCAATGCATGCCAGTCGGCTGGACTGCACCCCCGGGAAGCAGCGCCCCGAGCGCGTGCAGCAAGCGCAAAGGAGCAAAGGCGCGGTGGGCCCACTGATGACTCTCCAGAACCGCGTAGCAGGAGGCAAGGACATCGTTGACCAGCAACGTCCCGTGCGCAGTGAGCGGCGCGAACACGCCCACGGCTTCCTCGCGCGCCACGCGGGCTACGCGCGCCGGCCTAAGCGCGTCCCCGCCGGGAGCCAGCACAGAGTCCCCAGCTCGTAACCGGCGGGCGAACACCGGTGCAAAGTCACCTGGAGCGGGCGCCGGCCCGCGAGCAGCGAACACCAGATGCCAGGGTGTGAGCAACAGTTTGCGGGGAGGCCGCTCGGTCTCCACAGCCACGAACGAGGCGCGGCGCTGCAGGTCCCGGTCCAGGAAGAGCAGCACCGGGGTCGGCACCACCCGGCCCGCTGCATCGGCGGCCAGTACCCAGTCACCACGATGGAGTTCCCTCAGCCCTTTCCGCTCGCCGCTCCTCAGACGCACCGTGGCATTTCCAGGAAAGCAACCACCAGCTCGGACCGCCAGGGAGTTATCTGCAAGGCACAACCATAAAGAGGATTAAAACAGGTCAGCTAGTGCAAGTTCAGAGTCTCTAAGATGTGAGTCAAGCACGAAGGCCGACCTCACCAGTCCCGGGGACACTTCAACGTTCCAGAGATCTAGCCCCAATGAGTGGAATTAGAAAGGTGGGCTACAACACTAACGCCTGTTTAGTCTCCCTTAGAGCAAGGCTATGGTAGACTCGGTTTCCCCGAGAGAGCCCCCTTTGGGTGGACCAACATCTAGCCTCCACCGTACCAGCTTTGACCGACACGTGGATGTGGTTGCGGGACTCATAGTAGACCCAGTCGAAGCCAGCTTCCACTGCTAGGCGTGCCAGCAAACCATACTTATTGCGGTCACGGTCAGATGTAGTGATATCCAAGGCACGTCCTTCGTAGTGGAGTGAGTCCTGCGCGTGGTGGCCGTCCTCATCCCAGCCTTCAGTCACACGTAGGCGCACTCCGGGCCACATGTTCATCACCGCAATGGCCAGAGCGTTCACCCGCTCTTTGCAACGCTGGTGAGGGAATAAAGGACTCAGATTTCCCATTACTGCTAGGAAAGGTGAGGAGGGGGTTGGGGCGGAGGCGGGGGACCTTAAAGGCACGAACGGAACGCAGCGTTATTTTCTGGACTCACTTCATTTCCTCCTGGCCTTTGGGTATCCCGAGGAAGCGTGAATCTGAACAGGTGTAGTCACCAAGCTGTACGCCCACGCCCTCGCGAGGGCTTGCTTGGAGAGCTTGGGGGGATGCGCATACCTAGCTATTCCCCCCCCCCCATTTTCAGTGCTTGCCCTTCATCCCTATCTGTTGCTGGACCAGGAGCTCAGGCCAATCAGAGAGCGAACCGTAGTGGAGAGGGAGAATGGAAGCTTGGCTAGGGAGGGCCTGGCTCCCCGAATCGACCCTATTTGAGCCTGACCCCAGCTCCCCGGGCCCCAGCTGCCCTCCCTCAGTCTGATTCATCTTTTGTTTGGTTGCCTCCCCTGGCACAGGGCATCGCTTCCTTCCTTCCTTCCTTCCTCCTCCTCCTTTCAGCCTCTAGCATTAACCCATTGGTGGTCTGGGTGCGCCCCTACAGAGGTGCCCAAGAGGAGCCGCGTGGGATCAAGGCTGCTGGAAAAAAAGGGTTGGGTGGCGGGGGCTGCACGAAGTACAATGGCCATTCTCCGGGATGACTTAACTAAGCGAGAATCTCAGGCCGAGGCCGGGAACGCGTCGGGAGAAGCGGACTCAGCAGCTCCAGCTACAAAGAAGCTTTTCAGCCGCCCCGGCTCCGGGAGAGGAAAGGGCAGAACGCCGCGCCCCACGTCCCTGCTCCCGCCGGCCAGGTCCCCTCCCCCAGTGTGGCCAGCCTGCCACTGTGACAGTCCTGGGAGCCCCCCTCCCTCCCGTCTCTGTTTCAGAGTCAGCCCTGAAAGGCGTGGGAGCAACAGCACCTGAGAATGGAGCTGCCCTGGCGTAGAGCTGCCCCCACTTCCCCGCGCAGGGTGGGAGTAGAGTGAAAGGAGCCACAGCCGCCGGCCTGCAGCCCCGGGGGAGGGAGGCCACAGTTATCTTGGTTGCTTCAGTCTGGGAGTTGGAGACCTTGGCACACCAGAGCCGGGGACACCACGGGAGCAGGAGCGCGCAAAGAACTTCTTTTTCTTTGTTTCATTTCTCACCTCGAACTTGGACTCTACATGATTACTAGAGGGACACCGCCCCGCCCCCTCTTTTCTAGCCAGCTTCACCTCTGCAGTGGCGCAGGACAAGTGGTAGCTCTTTCTAACTTTGTGTCATTTTGTCCCCTAAGAAGGCCCTGACCTGCGGGGGCAGTAGTAGCCCAGTACAGAGTCAAGTCAATGGAGTCCTTTTGCAGCCAGGGTGTGGGAGATAAGTAAGACTGGGTGTGTATGTGTTGGGGGGGTAGAGGGGGGCGCTCCCAGGCCTTTTGAGGCCTCCTGAGCCTGTCCCTGTTTTATTCCTCTGCTGCAGGTTTCAGCCAGAGAGAAGGACTACAATGTCCCATGACCAAGGTAGGGGAGGAACGCCCCTTCCCGGTTTGCTGGAAAGAGGAAGGCTGCACCACAGGAAGAAGGAGGAATTTTTTTTTTTTTTGGCTTGGAGTGCTTGATTCTCACCTTTCATCCCAGCAGTCAGGAGGTAGAGGCAGGAGGATTTCTCTGAGTTTTACATACATAGCAAGCTATAGGCCTGTCAGGGCTACATAGAGTCTCAAAAATAAATAAATACAGTAATTCTTTTTTTTTTTTTCTCTGTACAGGTTTCCTAACAAAGTAACCTGGAAAACTATGGCAGTTAGTCAGAGGAAATCCGTAACCCCCCTCTCCTCCACCTCCCTACCGCAGACACACAATTAGGTAGGTGGTGTAATGGAAAGAAAGTACGTAGGACTCAGAACTGGGAGCCCTGAATTCTAGTCTCAGCAATGCTACTGGTTAGTTCTGAGGCCTTGATTAAATTGCTCCTTCCTCCTGGGCCCAGCTCTCAGATTGAAATGAGGGGTGCAGTGGGGGGGGGTATGTCTTCTGAATTTCTTTTTAGTTCTGACACCCCAGAACACTGGGCAGAGGGGTCCCTTCTCTTCCAAGGCATGGTGCACCTTACTCCAGGGAGGCTGGATGTCCATCTGTAGCAGGTGGTCACTAACAGTAGTTGAATTTAATTATTTAAATTAATACCAGCTTAGCAACATTTTGTAATAAAATTTTAATTTTGTTTGTTTATTCAAGACAGGTTTCTCTGTGTAGCCTTGGCCATCCTGGACTCACTTTGTAGATCCAGCTGGCCTCGAACTCACAGTGATCTGCCTGTGCCACCAAGCCCAGTTTGTTTTTTGTTTTGTTTGTGTTTGTTTGTTTGTGACAGGGTTTCTCTGGGTAATCTTGGCTGTTCTAGACTCACCTTGTAGACCAGGCTGGTCTGGAACTCACAGAGATCCACCTGTCTTTGCTTCCTGAGTGCTGGCTCTGAGTGTGCCACCATGCTGGGGCTCAATTTTTAATTCTTTAAATTAATACTCAGCAAAGTCCTTAAGCTAAGCTGGGTTCCGAAGGCTCAGGAACCCTTGATTCTCAGGTACGCTCATCTGTTCGCGTTTTACCCAAAGTCTGTTCTTTAGATCCTAGTACAGGCCTGTCCTGGTTGAGGACACCTTTCTCATGCCAAGGACAATTCCTGACCCTCCGGTCTCAGCTAGACGGGCTGGTAAGCTGACTCTTGCCCACCGTTTCCCCAGCCCTCTTTTTTTTTTTTTTTTTTTTTTTCTCACAGAGCTTTTGGACTTCAGGCCAAGAGCCAGGCTAAGCGTAAAGCCTTCTGTAGGTTCCCTACCCTAGCCAGCTTCTGGCCCCCAGCTCACCCCAGCCCTTCCTGCCTGGCTCGGTGGCTGACCCCCGGTCCACGCCTCAGCCATTTCCCGTCTCGCCTGCCGCCATCCTCCGTTCCCCTCCCTCCCTTCGGCCTCTCCCAGATTCACTCTCACTAGCCAGTTCCTCCTCCCCCTCCCCTCCCAGCCTCTCCCGGTTTGGATACCTCCAAACCGCTTTCCAGCCAGCAGGTTATTTGCTTTCTTGAAGGATGTGGCTAAGGAGGTCTTGCTTTATTTTAGCTTAGTTTAGGTTCTCTGGGGATGAAGGGACAGTTCATCCTCCAAGGCTGTGGTGTTGGTGAGGAGTTCATAGTGTGTGGTAGAGCAGGTGGGGAGGACCTCTCCTTACCTCTGTCATCAGGCGGTCAGCGCCACTGTTCTCCTCATCCTTGAAGATTATGTCGGGGTTGTAGTTGGGTACGAGGTCCCGGAAGCGCTCGGACCCCCTTGCTACCCTCCCCTCCGCTGGCCCGCTTGCGCCAAGGGTCCTCTCGGGCACACTAGGCACAAATTGCTTGTACAGCAGAGGCACAAGCTGCTTTCGCACGTAACGCCGCCGGCCAACGGGTCCCCGGCCCGGCCCGCAGCTCTGGACAGACAGTGCCAGGAGTGCCAAGCAGCACAGAGGCAACAGACTAGCCGGCAGAGCCATGGGCGCAGTGGACTTGGGTCAAAGGGGGAGCGTTCTGATCCTCACTAGCTCTCCTGTCAGTTGGGCATCTCCGCAGGAGCCAGAGAGCACCGCAGAGAAGCCCTCGGAATACCTGGAGCGCTTGTGGCTCTAAACACCTGGCAGCCGCTAACTCTGCCTACATGCTCCGGGGAACCTGGAACCTACTACTAATAGGCTACCATTACAGGGCAGGTGGGTCGAGGGTGAGTGCCAGCCCAGCCAGTCTCTGCTGCCCCGCTCTCGTGCTCCCAGAAACGCCCTAACTCCGCCTTAAGTGGTCCCTGGCCACGCCCCCCGCCCTTCTCCCAGGACTGTCCCGCCCCCTCCCACCCGGGCGGGGGATCTAGCGGTCACCACTGTTCCATTACTCCATTGAAGTGTGTCCCATCCTGGAAACCATGGAGGCACCTGCTTAGGAAATCCTTGAAGCTTTACAGTCCTGGCTGCTTGGATAAGCATCCTTCTACCTCCGAGTCTAAATTAGGAACTAAACTATCTTCCTCTGCTAGTCTTTGCTCTCCCAAAGTCTACTCTGGCAAGCTGTGGCCTCTGCTGTTATCCAGGAAGTCTGAGTTCCAATTTCTGCTCAAGGCCACCCAAGCCCTTTGGGCATATAATCAAAGCCTCCCTTCTCTGTGGTCCTCTAGTCTCCCTGATTTCTCTCTCTTCACATTTGTCCATAACTAAGACTGGATCCCAGAGGATCATGTTCCTTGGTGGTTTTATATCTTCTTAGGAACAGAGTTTGACACAATCCAGTTTTGGACTTACTGTCCATGTGTACGGTGTGTGTGTGTGTGTGCGCGCACGCAAGTGCACGTGCCACACGCACCACAGCACACCTGTGATGGTCAGACTTTAGGGAGTCCCTTCTCTCCTTCTGTGGGTTCTAGGTCTGTGGGTTCTAGGGCTTGAACTCAGGTTAATCAGGTTTGTGTGGCAAGTGCTTTTACCTGTGGATCCCTCTTGTCAGCCCACACAATCTTTGCCAGATACCCAAGGGTCACTTTTCATCCCTCCTCCCCTTCCTCCTCCCCTTTCTCCTCCTCTTCCTCCTCCTCCTCCTTAATATTATATATGCAGTGTTCTGGCCAGAAGAGAGCGTCAGATCACATTACAGATGGTTGTGAGCCACCATGTGGTTGCTGGGAATTAAACTCAAGACCTCAGGAGGAGCAGTCAGTGCCCTTAACCTCTGAGCCATCTCTCCAGCCCCCTCCTCCTCCTCTTCCTCCTTCTTCTAGAATCTGATGTTGCTCAGGCTTGGTCTCAAACTCACTTCATAGCGAATGCTGCCCTTGAGTGTTTTCTCCTCTGGCCTCCAGCTTCTCAGTGCTGGCATTAGTCATGAACTACCATGCCAGTTTTATGTGGTGCTAGATCAAAACCAGCGCCTCCAGGGCTGGAGCAATGGCTCAGCAGTTAGGGGCACTGGCTGCTTTTCCAGAGGACCTAAGTTAGATTCCTAGCACCCACATGGTGGCTCACAACCTTCTTTCTGTAACTCCAGTTCCAAGAAGTTCAATACTGTCTTCCAACATCCTCCGGCACCAGGCATGCAATTGGTGCACAGATAAACACACACAAGCAAACACCAATACATATAAAATAAAACCTTAGGTCCAGATGTGGTGCTTTAGTCCTAGCACTTGGTAGGCTGTCAGACAGATCTTTGTGAGTTCAAGGCCAGCCTGGTCTACAAAGTGAGTTCCAAGACAGCCGGGGTACACAGGGAGACTTGCCTTGAAAAACCTAAATAATAAATAATTTAAAAATAAAAATTTTATGGGACTCATGCTAGGCAAGTACACAACTGATCTTTGTTGTTGTTTTGAGACAGGGTTTCTCTGTGTAGCCTTGGCTATCCTAGACTCACTTTGTAGACCAGGCTGGCCTCGAACTTACAGAAACCTACCTGCCTCTGACTCCTAAGGCTGGGATTAAAGGCATGTGCCACCGCCACCCTGCATATTTATTTTTATTTTATGTACATGAGTGCTCTGTTTTCATGTACATAGAAGAGGGAATCAGATTCCATTACAGATGGTTATACGGTACCATGTGGCAGCTGGGAAGAGCAGCCAGTGCTCTTAAATGGCTGAACCATCTCTCCAGCCCCCACACAACTGAGCTATATATCCCCATTTCCCTTTGAGACACGCACATGTAGCCAAGCTGACCTTAGACTTGCTATGCTTTGTGCTGAGATTACAAGCTTGTATTTCATCCTGCACAATGATTTTGAGCAAGTTGTCATTTGGCAGCTGCTGAAGGGCAACGGAAACCCAAAGCCCTGGTCTGTAAAGGATGGTGACCAGTTCTCTTCACCTTCCATCTCCTCTGTCCTCCCTGTGCATGGGGAGTCTATTTCAGATCCCCCAGGCCTCTTCTCAGAGACACTTAATCCACCGACTAAACCACTATCGTTTAAGTCAGTTCCTCTAGGAAGCATGTGGTGGGGCACATGAGCTAGCACACGCAGGTGGACCCTGTTCAGGGCTATCCTCAGCTACATCGCTGTCATACGGCTTCTGTTGCTGTCATGAATACAATGACCAGAAGCCACTTGGAGAGGAAAGGACTTCAGCTCACATGTTCCAATCACAGTCCATTCATGAAGGGAAGGCGGGACGAAACATAAGGGACTGGAGAGATGGCTCAGGACCCAGGTTCTGTTCCTAGCTCCCACATAGTGGGTCACAACCACCCATATCTCCTGTTCCAGAGGGACTGACACCTTCTTCTGACCTTTGTGTGGACCAGGCATACACATGGTAAACCTACATACACACCCATAAAACACATAAGATAAAAAAATAAAAACAACAAAAGTCCAAAGTAAAAGCCTCAAGCCAGGAACCTGGAGGGAGGACCTGAAACAGAGGCCATGAAGAATGCAGGCCAGCTCAACTTGTTTTCTCATGCAACCCAGGACCACCTGCCCAGGACCACCTGCCTAGGGGCAGCACCGCCCACAGTGGGCTGCACCCTTCCACATCAATTATCAAAGAAAATGCTCTGCAGCTGCACCCACAGGCCACGCTTATGCAGGTGTTTTCATAAGTATGATTCTTTTTCTAGATATGGTGATTTGTTTCAAGTTGACAAAAGCAACCAGGACAATAACAAACCGTGTTTGCTATTGTCCCAGTGGATGATCCTTATGGCAGCTGATGATCAGTCAGAATCCAACACTTCCTTCTGCCGCCACAGGCACCTGACTCCCGTGGTGCACAGACACACTCTTACACATAAAATAAAAACCAATAAAGCCGGGCGTGGTGGCGCACGCCTTTAACCCCAGCACTCGGGAGGCAGAGGCTGGTGGATCCCTGTGAGTTCGAGGCCAGCCTGGTCTACAAAGTGAGTCCAGGACAGCCAAAGCTACACAGAGAAACCCCTGTCTCGGAAAAAAAAAAAAAAAAAAAAAAAAAAAAAAACCAATAAAGTCTGAACAAAAGCCAGGCGTGGTGGCGCACGCCCATAATCCCAGCACTTGGAAGGCAGAGGCAGGCAGATCTCTGTGGGTTCGAGGCCAGCCTGGTCTACAAAGTGAGCCCAGGACAGCCAAAGCTACACAGAGAAACCCTGTCTTGAAACGAGTGTCCAAGCCAACTCAACTTCAAACACAGATGACTGAAGAGATGTCCCAGCGTATGAGTGCTTTCTGCTTACAGAAGACCCAGGCTTGTCTCCCACCTCACAACTAACTCAGCTCTAGGGGAGCCAGCACCATCTTCTGGCCTTATGGACATCTGTACACACATGCACGCATGCACGCACACACGCACACACACAGTGAATCCTTAGGGATGGAAAGATGGCTAAGCAGTTAAGAGCATTTGCTGTTATTGCAGAAGACCTGTTTCTACTTGGTGGGTCACAACTTCCTGTAATTCCAGTTCCAGAGAGTCTGTTGTCCTTTTCTGGACCCTACGAGAGGCACCAGGCACACATGGTATATATAACATACATGCAGGTAGACAGTCATAAATGTAAGCCAGAAAACACATCTTAAATTGTTTTGAGACAAGATCTATGTAGAAGCCCTGACTGTCCTGGAACTGGCTATATTGACTAGGCTAGCCTTGAACTCAGAGATCTACCCACCTCTGCCTCCTGAGGGCTGAGAATAAAGGTGTATACCACCATACCTGGCCAAAGCTTTTTGCTTATTTTTAAAGGCTGGGAATGATGTTGCACAACTTAAGCCCTAGCACTCAGGAGGCAGAAGCAGGTGGATCTCTGTGATTTGGAGGCCAGCCTGGTTTGGTCTACATATTGAGTCCCAGGCCAGTTGTAGCTACATAGGAGACAGTTTTGCCACCGAGCCTGACCAGCTGATTCCAATATGAACCTACATGGTAGAACGGAATCAAGTTGTCCTCTGATCTCTACACTTACACAGGTGTGCCCATGCACACGCACGCTCAAAATAAGCATTGCAAAATTAAAAACAAAGACCCCAAAAAACAAAAACAGAAAAACAAAGACCCTCCCTGAGGCCTGACAGTGTGACCCAGGTCCCCTTGGGGGGGGGGGGAAGCAATGAACTACACTATTAGAATACCTGGCACCTTTCATACAAAGTTCTTCAGGACCTTTATCCTGTACTTCCAAGGCCGCTGTCAGGCTTCAAGTTCTGCACTTGGCAAGTGTTTGTGGAACCCACTCCTTTTTGTATTCCACCCTCACCCAGTTCCAAGGCTAGCACTCAGTGACTCTGTGTGAACTAAGAGAACAAAAAGCAGAGGGGGACAAAAACCCTTATGCTGGGGGCTGGAGAGATGGCTCAGCAGTTAAGAGCACTGACTGCTCTTCCAGAGGTCATGAGTTCAATTCCCAGCAACCACTTTGTGGCTCACAACCATCTATAATGTGATCTGATGTGCATTGTATACATAATAAATAAATCTTAAAAAAAAAACAAAAACAAAAAAACAAAAACCTTATGCCTGCCATCCGTTCACAAGGACATGAACACGGAGATGGGAGTGCAGCTCAGTGGTAGAGCACCCAGCTGCCTGGCAGGCATAGGCCCTGGGCTTGACATCTCCTGCCTCAGGACTGCAAAGGTCACAAAGGCTGGCCCAGCAGACGGTCCCCAAGGAGCCACACAGTGGAAGAGCCAATTCCTCAAAAGCTATCCTATGAAGACACACACCTTGATATTCCTCTGACCTCTGTCACTGAATCTTTGAGTCAGGTGTGCTGGTGCACGCCTTTAATCTCAGCAGAGACAGAGGCAAGTCGGATCTTTCGAGTTCCAAGACAGCCAGGGCTATACAGAAAAGCCCTGGGAAGTCTTGAAAACCTAATAACAGAAATTTAAAATATTCTAGGGCTAGATAGCACTGAACAGGCAGAGGCATATGGATCTTGGTGAGCTCCAGGACAGCCAGGGGCTATACAGTCAGACCCTGTCTCAAAGAACAGAAATTATAAATAAGTATGGAACAAATGGTGGCCTTTGAAGTTATACAGTGTACAATCTGTGGAGGTCTACAGGTTTGTTCCTTCCTTCAACATAGGAGGACATGAAGGAAGCGGCAGTCTTTACAAACTGAACTGAACCCAGGTTTTGAGGCGTCACTTGATGGGGGGTCAGGGGCTGGAGGTGTGGTGGACAGAAGACAGCATCTTACATTTGTGCCCTCGTAACCCAATTCCCAAGGTGTAGAAACAAAGCTCCAAGCAGCAGGGAGTGTCGGGAAGACTAGCCAAGTTTTGGGTGGGTCCTTTTTGTTTGTTTGTTTTTAAATACAGCATTCTGCCTGCATGCAAGCCAGCAGGCCAGAAGAGGGCACCAGATCTCATTATAGATGGTTGTGAAACAACCACGTGGTTGCTGGGAATTGAACTCAGGATGTTTGGAAGAGCAACCAGTGCCCTTAACATCTCTCCAGCCCCTGGGTGGGTTCCTTTTGTTTTTTGTTTTTGTTTGTTTTTTAAAAGTTTTTTGACAGAATTTTTCTGTGTAGCCTTGGCTGTCCTAGACTCACCTTGTAGACCAGGCTGGCCTCGAACTCAGAGAGATCCGCCTGCCTCTGCCTCCTGAGTGCTGGGGTTAAAGGAGGAGACAGCCTACTTTAAGTAAAGCAATGGGAAGAACAGCCTCCTCAGCAGAACCTTCTGACCTGACACCAGATCTCCAGCGCCACAGGGGTAGGGAATTCAGGCAGAGGGGGGAGAAAGGACAGTTTCTCCTAGTTGGTAGACTCAGGGCTAGCTGGGACCAGGGTTTTCAGACAGACAGACAGACAGAGGCTTTTTACAAAAAACAAAGAAACCCTGGATCAACTTTATTGCTGATGAGCGCGGCCTCTTCCTGCCTGCACCCTTGGTCTCTCCAGTGGTCCAAAGCCCTCGACAGGACAGCACAGTGCTTCGGCTCTGCTGGGCCAGCGGCAAGGAAGACAGCTTGTGTCCAGAGCCTACCCCCGGCCCAGTCCCTCCCACCCGCCCCCACCCTATTGCACATCAAATTGTGTAAACATGGCTTCAGGCACGGCCTGGAACAGGATTGAGGCAGACTGATGTGTAAACGTGTTTGGGACCAGGAACTAGAGCCAGCCCCCCCAGCTCCACCCCAGGCTAAGGGAGGCCACAGCTACATCTGAAAGGCAGGAGGTGAGGGGGGTCCCAAACTCTGGCTCAGACTATGCAACAGTGCAGATGGTTCAACTTCCTCCTGCCACCCACCCTCTCAGATTCCAGGCCCTGAGTCCAGCCACCTGAGGGCTGGCCTCCAGGCCTAGGCAGTGTTGCTTTTCGCCTTCTCAGCCTCTGGCTGGAGGTCACTAATGCTGTTTCTTCCTAGAAGCCCGGGGAAAACCAGAGACAGGCAGCGGCAGTCTGTCCAGCCCTGGAAAAGAGAAGGTCAGCAGTCACAAGAGGACATGGCTGCTGGCAGGTGAGGCAGCCAGGGTATACAATGGGTGAATGAGACAGGCAACCTACAGGTAGCACACCCGTGGGGTCACCGCTGGGTCAGAACAAACCAGCCCTGTTCACGACCCTTACCAAAGGCTCGGAGCAGCTCTGCCCTCACAGCTGCAGTGAAGGTCCTCACCAGACACAGGGTGGTGAGGCTGGCAAAGGCTGCATTGTAGAGGAACACGATGTAGAAATTGCCTAGCCAGTTGAAGCGTCCAAAGTCACCCAACAGGTCAAAGCGAGTCAGTCCTGAGTACAAAGTCCATTATGAGAAGGTGGAATGCTCCAAGTCCTCTCCTCAAAGGAAGCCAGCTTTCTGCTGCCTCCTAGTGGCCACACCTGAGAGCCACAGCTGCCAGCATCTGCTGTGCCCATATTAAGCCCATTCCAAGGCCAGCTCAGGACTCCTGAACACAGTAGCAGCTAAATACTAATTTCTCCTCCCTCCAGACACTTGCATCTTTCTATTCAGCCGGCTGCCTCTAGCCTCAGGTATCTCTAGGAACTGCCAGGATCACAAGTGGTTCCTAGGTGAGATTCTACAAGTTGGCCATTAAGTTTTCATTAGTGGGGCTGGAGAAATGGCTCAGTGGTTAAGGGCATCGCCTGCTCTTCCAAAGGTCCTGAGTTCAATTCCCAGCAACCACATGGTGGCTCAGAACCATCTATAATGTGATCTGATACCCTCTTCTACAGATAAAGCACTCATATACAATAAATAGATATTAAACAAAAAAGTTGTCATTAGTGCACAGATCAGGAGCTAAGCCACTGAGAGCACAGAGTGCCAACTGCCATCAGGCCGCTTCTTATGCCAGCTCCACCTCCACAGCTGGGTAACATAGGGCAAGTTCATTACTCTGGGTCTCAACTTGAAAGAGAGAAAACAATGGGGCCATAATAATTAAGGCAACACACACAGTATTTTTTTGTGCCAGGCACTATTAGGACCCCTCCCTCCATCTCTCTCTTCTGCATTCCAGCCTGGCAGCACTTTGTAGCTGAGGATGATGAACAACTTGTGATTCTTTTGCCCCCAGCTCCCCAGGACTGCAAGTGTCAGCCACTGTGCCTAACTCCCTCTGTATCCCCCATCATAATGCTCAAGTCAAAGGCCTGAACCCCATTTAAATACACATTCCTACTGCATCCATCTTTCCTTTTTTCTTTTTTTCTTTTTTGGGCTGTCTCCCAAGTGCTAGGATTAAAGGTGTGTGCCACCACGGCCTGGCTTCTGTCTTTTCACTCAATGAGTATCTCTAGGAATTAAGGGACCAATAAACCCAATTTCCTCCAAATCATTATGGCATAGAAGAGAAAGCACAAGTTGAACATTCCTAATCCAAAGAGTATAAAATTGGGGCCAAGGGAGATGGTGGGGGTGGGGCATATACTTGTTGCCAAGTTGACAACCTGAGTTCAATTCCCCACATGGTATGAGGAAAGAGCCAACTCTTGCAAGTTGTCCACACATAAAATAAATGTAACTTTAAAAATTAAAAGAAAAAAGCCAGGCATGGTGGCACACACCTTTAATCCCAGCACTCGGGAGGCAGAGGCAGGCGGATCGCTGTGAGTTCGAGGCCAGCCTGGTCTACAAAGCGAGTCCATGATGGCCAAGGCTACACAGAGAAACCCTGTCTCGAAAAACCAAAAAAAAAAAAAAAAAAAAAAAAAAAAAAAAAAAAAAAAATAAAAGAAAGAGCCAGGCATGGTGGCACACACCTTTAATCCCAGTATTCAGGAGGCAGAGGCAGGCAGATCACTGTGAGTTCAATGCCAGCCTGGTCTACAAAGTGAGTCTAGGACAGCCAAGGCTACACAGAGAAACCCTGTCTCCAAAAAAGCAAAAACAAAAACAAAAATAAATAAATAAATAAATAAAAAGAAAGATATGGAAGAGATGGTTCAGAGGTTAAGAACATTGCCCACTTGGGCATGGTGACACATGCCTTTAATCTCAGCACTCAGGAGGCAGAGGCAGGTGGATCTCTGTGAGTTTGAGGCCAGCCTGGTCTACAGAGTGAGTCCAGGACAGCCAAGGTTACACAGAGAAACCCTGTCTCAGAAAAAACAAACAAACAAAAACAAATCTCACTGGCTATTCTTTTTATTTTATTTCATTCTATTTTTATTTTTAGACAGGGTTTCACCTGCCTCTGCCTCCCGAGTGCTGGGATTAAAGGCATGTACCACCACGCCTGGCATATTTTTTATTTTTTTAAAGATTTATCTATTTATTATTTATACAGTGTTCTGTCTGCATGTACACCTGCATGCCAGAAGAGGGCATCAGATCACATTATAGATGCTCGTGAGCCACCATGTGGTTGCTGGGAATTGAACTCAGGACCTGTGTAAGAGCAGCCAGTGCTCTTTAACCTCTGAGCCATCTCTCCAGCTCACCGGCTATTCCTTTAGAGGACCCAGGTTTGATTCCCAGTACGCAGATGGTGGCTCACACCTTCTGCAACTCCATTGTCCTCACTCTGGGGCTGGAGAGAAGACTCAGGAGTGAAGAGCACTTGTTGCCCTTGCAGAGGGCACAGAGCAGTGCGCAGTAGCCACTAGTGCTCACAGCCATCCACACCTCCAGCTCCAGGGCATGTGATCTCCTCGTGTGCCTTCCACAGGCACCAGGCATGTAGGATGTGCATATACATACAGGCAAAACACTTATACAAATAAAACAGTAAGTCTTTAAAACATAATCCCAGCACGATGGAGGCTGAGGCAGGATGATTAGTCAGACCCTAGCAGCTTTGTTTTGTTATACGGTCTCCCTGTGTAGATGAGAACTGAAACTTTCTAATAAGCTCAGACTGGCCTTTGAAAATCATTTTTAATTAATTTGAACATTTTTTATTTATTAATTATATAGTATTCTGCCTGCATGTATGCCTGCCTGCCACAAGAAGGCACCAGATCTCATTATAGATGGTCATGAGCCACCATGTGGTTGCTGGGAATTGAACTCATGACCTTTGGAAGGGCAGACAGTGGTTGCTCTTAACCTCTGAGCATCTCTCCAGCCCCTATTTTTTATTTTTTGGCTTTTCCAGACAGAGTTTTTCTGTGTGATAGCCATGGCTGTCCTGGAACTCTCTTTGTAGACCAGGCTGGACGCGAACTCACAGCGATCCGCCTGCCTCTGCTTTCTGAGTTCTGGGATTAAAGGCGTGTGCCACCACTTCCCGGACTGCGCCTCATTTTTAAACAAAGGGAGTCAGTCTCCCCCCTTCCCCTGCCGATCCCCCCCTTTTCACTACTTACCAAGGGTTCTAGAGAAGACAGGAAGTGCTGAGCTTAGGACCAGGAGGCAGACACAGTTCCCAATTATCTGGGTGAGAAAAGAAAGAGGGAAAGGCAGGAAGAGTTGTCAGTGCTACTGGGCATGGTGGCGCATGCCTTTAATCCCAGAAGACACAGGTAGACCTCTGTGAGTTTGAGGGCAGCCTGGGCTGTGTGTGTGTGCGCGCACACACACGTGTGTAAGTCACCAATACCAATTCTCACCCACACCTAGAGGTGCCCTCCTAGCTACCTGTGTCATGGCTGTGTCATGCCACGTAGGCCTGAGGCTTCGGAAGAGCGGAGAGCTGTAGAAGCCCACAACCGAGGACAGCATCAGGTAACTGCCACTGGGTTAGGGAAGAACCGGCCAGCTTCTAGTAAGTAATGGCTGCCTCTGTCAGAAAATGGACTTCTTGGACCCCTTTCAAGACCCTGCTTTTCTGTGTGGTGCACGCACATGTATGTGCAGGGGCCACAGGTCAGGCTGGGTGTCCCCTGTCATTCTCCACATTAGTGTTATCTTCTATTATATTGTATTCATGTGTATGTACATGCTACAGCACACACATGTAATGGGGGAGGGGCAGAGGACAACTTTCAGGGGTCAGTTCTCTCATGCCACTGTGAGTTCCCAGGGAAGGAACTCAGGTTGCCAGTCTTCTTGCGTAGCAGGCACTTTTACCCACTGAACCATCTTTTTGAAACAATACTTTTTAGGGCCGGAGAGATGGCCCAGCGAGTGGTTTAAGAGCATTTGCTGCTCAGAGGACCCAGGTTCAATCCCAGCACCCACATGACAGCTTACAACTCTCTGTAACTCCAGTTCCGGGGTTCCAACACCCTCACACAGACATACATGCAGGCAAAACACCACTGCACATAGACTAAAGATGAATAAACAAGTAAACCAGACATATGTTTAGGTGTGGGTATGTGCATATGAACGTGGATGCCTGCAGGGGCCAGGAGGAGGAGCTTCCAGAAGGATACAAGATCAGTATGACCTGGATGATGGCACCGAAGGATCCCAGTTTGGAGAAGGAGACCTGGCCCAGGGAGGCGTCCTGTGGGGGCAAGGTGGCATTGTTGAGGGACAGTCCCACCATGACTACCAGCACTACCCAGCCTTCCATCTATCTGTCCTTGACTTCTGTCTCTGTCTCTCTCTCTCCAGTCTCCCCCTTGCCCCCTTTTAAGACAGGGTCTTATGCTGTAGTACAAGCTGGTAGAACTCTCTCCCTGTGTAGCCCATTCTGGCCTGAAACTTGTGGCATTCCAGCTGTTTCAGCCTTCTAAGCGCGAGGAGAACAGCATGAGACACATATTCAGCTTCCCCAGCCTTTCTGAACTAAGCCCTCTCCAGAAGTGGTGGAAAGACAGCCAGTGCCCCTGCCCCCCAACTCCCATCACTTACCTGCACGGCCCCCCTTACCTGCATGCCCCCTACCTGCACGCCTCCCCTTACCTGCATGCGCCTCACTCTCTTACCTGCACACCCCCCTCTTACCTCAAGGCCCCCTTACCTGCATGCCTCTCGGCATGGCGGCCTCATCGATGAGCAGCTCCAGGATATGGACAGCAACAATAAGCACGGACAGGCCCTGTGGGGGGCAGCAAGGTTACCAAGTCCCACCATCCCTACCCCAGCCCCCAGCTGTGCTCTGAGCAGTGTTAGGAGCATTCTCTTTAGTTTAGCATTTCCAGTTTGCAAGAGTGGCTCTGCGTCCATGCAGCTTTGGGGACCTCCTGGAGGCTGCTGCTTGCAGATGAACTGCAAAAGCCTGACTAGAGAGAATACCCTGCTGGGCGCACACCTGAAATCCCAGCACTCGGGAGGCAGAGGCAGGTGGATCTTTGTGAGTTCAAGGCCAGCCTGGCCTACAAAGAGTCCAGGTCAGCCAAAGCTACACAGAGAAACCTTGCCTCAAAACATGTGCCACCCCCTTCCCACACAAAAAAAGGGGTCTACCTATGGGGCGAGGTGTAGTTCTGCAGAGCACCTGACTAACGCAAAGCCCACACAGGATGGCCTAGAAAAAGGTACCTTTCCCCTGAGATTCCTCCTGAAGCCCTAATTGAGACACTAGCTTTCCACCTTTATTTTCACTCCACCGTAAGTCTGTGTTCACTCCCAATGACTGTGTGTGATTTGGGGAAGTCAGTTGTGTTTCTCCATCCACAACGTGGAAATTAATGTTCTTAGCACAGACCAGGACACATCTGAGAGGAATCCTCTGCAACTATGGCAACGTACATCCGTACATCTTTCCTCCCTGAGGAAGCTAAAGTACCAGGGACCCACTTCCTCCCCATCCCCACAAGGCTACGAAACCCACCGTCAGCACCAGCAGGCACAGCATGGCCAGAGGGTAGCCGAGGTTCCGCTGCCAGGCCGATGCCTTCCGCCGCTTTTCTGTGCAGGGGTGGGAAGTGGTCAGTAAGTACTTGGGACAGGGGCCTTCTCCCTGGGAAGCTCCCAGTGCACATACCCAGGAGGACCCTCTGTGCCTGCAGAGCCAGGACCTGTCTGTGCAGCAGCTCCATGTCCAAAGGCAACCAGCAGGAGGTGGGGTCTGAGGGGGAGAACACACACACACTTCCTCCAGGCCTCAGCCCTTGCCAGGCCAGCACCCAAGCAAGAACAAGGAAGGACTTAAACTCACTGCAGATCCTTCGAGTCAGAGCTGCCTCCTCAAAGGCTGAACAGTTGAGCTGCTCTTCCAGGTCTTCTAGAAGCTGAGGGCAGGAGAGAGGAGGGGCTGTGAGAGGGAGGGGCCGTGAGAGGCTCCGGACGGCTCCTACGCCTTCCAATTCCTTGCGTTCTGACCAGCCCCAGGGATGGGGAAAGGACAAAGAAGGCAAGCAGGGGTGTGGCCTTGCACTAGTCGTGCACAACACAACTGTAGGTCCATTTCACGGTTTGGCCTCAGGTGCACAAGAGGCAAGGAGCATGACATACCCGAGGCTTGACCAGCAACTTCCCAGTGACGGAGAACATGCGGGCGAGACCTAGTGGAGTGCACACTGTAGGGACAAGGGAGGGTCAGTCACCTCTCAGACCCTTCACTCCCCCCCACCCCACCCAATCCTCCTCCTTCCACCTGACTGCTGGAGCCCAAGATGCTCTTCCCCTCCCAGACTCTGCCACTCACCCAGGAGCAGCAGGACTCCCAGGAAGGAGATGCAGGAGTAGAGGTAGGGGAGGTAATACTCCCAGAAGTCTAAGGACAAGAAAAGGCCTGTCAGGCTGTCTTACAGCTCCTGACTACTAGAAGGTAACAGGGCTCAGGGCCTAGACAAAAACTCAGCACAAACACCTATAGTCACTCTCTCTCTCTCTCTCTCTCTCTCTCTCTCTCTCTCTCTCTCTCAAGGAAGGCTGGCCTAGGGTTAGAGGTAGAGTGATGGGGAAACTAGGGATCCTAGTTTATATAGAAGGCACAGCTGCTGTCTGGTCCTGGCGGCCAGATCCTCTCCCCTATCAAACAAGGCAGATATTCAGATGAAAGTGTCAGCTGGGTGTGGTGGCACATGCCTGTAACCCCAGGAGAACTGGGAGGTTGAGGTGGAAAGATTTCAACCACCGCCTGGGCTTTATAGTGAACAACTGGTTATCTATTACTTATTTATTTTTAAACAGGGT
This sequence comes from Acomys russatus, assembly GCF_903995435.1. NCBI lineage: Eukaryota > Metazoa > Chordata > Mammalia > Rodentia > Muridae > Acomys > Acomys russatus. The sequence goes on from NC_067153.1 coordinate 60,884,866, forward strand.
CTCTCTAGTAGTCCTGGCTGGCCTGGAACTCCCAGAGATCCACCTGCCTCAGCCTCCTAAATGCTGCGAATAAAACTGTGTGCTACCATGCCTGGCTGACTATTTTTTTAAATCATTGTGTGGGCCCAAGGGAATTTTCTATACGGTGGATGTGTCCAAAATCCATCAGTTTGGAACTTTAGCCTACAGAACTGGTGCCAGTCTTTACACTTTAAGAGAACTACAGTTGATCAAATGTACATGGCCAACTAAAGAGCCAGTATTGTTTTTTTTTTTGAGACAGGGTTTCTCTGTGTAGCCTTGACTGTCCTGGAACTCTCTTTGTAAACCACGCTGGCCTCAAACTCACAGTGATCCACCTGCCTCTGCCTCCCAAGTACTGGGATTAACGGCATGCACACCCACTGCCCGGGCTCTTGTTTTGTTTTGAAGACAGCCTGTGGCTCACTATACAAGGAGTTACCCTGACTTAGTCTCCTGAGGTCTTAAGAGAACGTAGGATGGGGCTGGAGACGTGGCTCAGTGATTAAGAGCACTGGCTGCTCTTCTAGAGATCCCACGTTCAGTTCCCAGCACCCACAAGCCAGCTCACAACCACCTCTAACTCCAGGTCCAGAGGATCTGACGCCCTCTTCTGGTCTCTTTTGCCAATGCATAGATGTGGAGCACAGACATGCATACAACGAAACCATCTATACACATAAAAGTAAATCTTTAAAAACAGAGGGAAAAGCCAGAGCTCTGTTTTAGTTTAGATATAAAATGGTCTTTTAAAACTTGAATGTCGGTGGGCCGGGCGTGGTGGCGCGCGCCTTTAATCCCAGCACTCGGGAGGCAGAGGCGGACGGATTGCTGTGAGTTCGAGGCCAGCCTGGTCTACAAAGTGAGTCCAGGACAGGCAGGGTTAACACAGAGAGACCCTGTCTCGAACCCCCCCCCCCAAAAAAGAAAAAAAAACTTGAATGTTGGGAGCCAGGTGGGGGTGGTACACACCTTTAATCCCAGCACTTGGGAGGCAGAGGCAGGTGGATCACCATGAGTTTGAGGCCCGCCTAGTCTTCAAAGCGAGTCCAGGACAGCCAAGGTTAACACAGAGAGACCCTGTCTTGAAACAGCCCCCCCAAAAAACCTTGAATGTCTGCAGCCAGGTGTAGTGGCACATACCTTTAATCCCAGTACCCAGAGAAGCAGAGGCAGGTGAATCTCTGAATTTGAGGCCAGCCTGGTCTACATTGTGAGTCTAGGACAGCCAGGGCCACACAGAGAAACCCTGTTTTGAACAAACAAACAGACTTGATTGTTGAACGCTTGGTTCCCAATGCGATTTGCAAAGGTGGTGCTTTTAGGGAGTGACTGGGCTGTAGTTTTGGCCATCTATGATTTGTAAGCTTTGTAGGACACGAGGTTCCACTTCACCACAGCCCAAGAATCAGGGCTGAAAGACCAGGGCTTGAAACCTATGGAGCCATGAGCCCAAATTGTTCCCCCTTTAACACAGCAACAGAAAGCTCAACTCTTACCATAGAGTGACTCCCTGCTGGCCTTGTTGTTGTCCACAATGGCTGACGCCACCCACACCATGCCCAGCACAAGCAGGGTGAGGAGTACCAGCATTACCACTGTCTCGTAGACCCGGGCGAGGACGCCCTGCAGGAGGAAGAGACAGGCGCAGGAGGAGGGGTCAGCAGGACTGCATCCGGAGCCTGATGCAAGCATCAGCGGGGAGTGGAAGGCGGCAACAAGCCTGGGATTTCCTATGCTCCCTCTCACCTTTGGCTAACGGTTTCCAGGAGCAGCTACAACAGAAAGACCATAACTCTTCTGCTAAATGACCCCATAGTCTCAATTTAAACCACCAATGGGTCCTAGAAATGATTTCTCCCCTCTGCCCCACAGGCTCGGGGCGACAATGACTCCTCCTCATGTTGCTACGGCCCTGTCCTTGTTCCATCCCGTAACTCTGACTGAAGTCTGAAAATTCTCTCCTATGCCAACTCCCTAAAGCAGAGTTCTGCTTCTGGCTTGGGTTGACTAGTATTTCCTCTGCTTACCTTTCTGGAGCCAGCAAAGCCCTCAGACTCTGTGAAGAAATATGCAAAGGGCATGAGGAAGATGAGGGACAGGTTGGAGAAGAGAAAAACGAGGTTCCAAAGACCTAAAGCCAAAAGGAAAGCAGATTTGCTCATTAAGGAGGCCAATCAATGGGGAAGTGGCCCCCAATGGGTGGGTGACATGACTGGCTAGCCCAAGGGTCTAGCCTGGGTCTGCCTGATAGCTGCCCTGCTCCCCACCCCAGTGCAGTGCAGAGCCACATACCATGGATGAGGGAGCCATTGAGCCATTGTATGTAGTAGTTCCGTGGCAATGAGAGCAGCACCTCATTGCTGATGATGGAGAAGGGCAGGAGTAAGACAGCGCCCAGGGCGACGGCCAGGGTGAAGGTGCACAGCTCCAGCCTATGAGGGGAAGGAGTCAGGCCAAGCCAGTCCCCAGCCCCGCTGCCCTGGAAGTCAGTTCTTTGCTAAGCCAGCTGTAGCAACAGGAAGGCACTATGGAGCTGGGCTCTGCCTCCTGCCTTCCTACCCTAGTCCTTGCCTACAGGGCAGCCCTGGCCCATGGGATGCATACCTGATCACCTGCCATGTCACTAGTCTAGGGAATGCCAGGGATGCTAACAAGTGGTGTGGTGTTCCGAGCTTGCCTTTTCTGTAAGGACAGGAGCTCCAGCACTCCACATGGCCCCGCCCTTTAGGAAGGGCGTCATCACGGAGGATAAAGCCAGCTAAAACCCAACCTCACCAGCAAGGCCTGTGCCAGCTGGAAACACATTTGCAAAAGGAGAAGATGCTGCCCTCAGGCCTGTCAGCCCAGAGGGGGCACCTCCACATCACTGTGTGCACTGCTAGGGAATGACACCGCCAACCACGAGGGCTTCCTCAGGGCCAAGCAGTCTATGTGGGGTTTTGTTTGGGGGGGGGGGCAGGTTGAGATGGGGCTCCTCTGATCTTCCAGGGGTTTTTAATCTTCACCAAACCCTGTTCTGTTTCCATCGGCCTGTTTCCCCTCCATTCCCCACCCACACTGACAGTTGGGAGGTGAAGCCAAGCTGAACCCATTTCCTGGTGACTCAGCCCCAGCCAATATCCTCATCATGAAGCTCCTGGCCTAACCAGGGAGACAGGACCAGCAGCTTTTCTGAGCATCCCTGGGATGAAGTAAAACTGGAAGAAGCCAGAAATAGGAGGGAAGTAGAAACTCTCTATTGGATGGATGACAGCTCCTTCTCCCCGCTCAAGGGGGCTTTCCAGATCCCAGCATGTAAAAGTCACTGGGGCGGGTGCTGAGTGTAGAGACACTCACGCGATCTTGTTAACTGTGGCATCTTCATCATCGACTGCAAGAGACAGACAGGGAGGCAGCAGGACATCAGTGCGCAGCTCTGGGAGGCCCCACCCCCACCCCGGAAGACGGTGCTCAAAGAGGCTTCAGGACATTGTACTCTATAAACCTGACAACCTGTTCTCCAACCAAGGTGGTTTAGTAAGCAGTGGTCCTCGGTCCACAGAATATAAGCCTCAAATTCCCCTCCTCTTCTCCCTCCTCCCCATCATGGCTATTATGAGAGGTTCCTCTTTATATAGGCTTAGATACAATAAACAAATTGCAGCCTGTGAGGCTGTTCAGGTCAGTGACTGGGTAGAAAGGAGACACGTGCTACAGGGGAAAGAGGGGACTCCCAAAGAAAAGTCCCCAAGGGAAGAGCATTAATGTAGACAGCATGGCTGGGTATCTGAGCAGGTTGGGTCAAGGCTCTGAAACAAAGAGTGTTTTGTTCCCATCAGAGGCCTATGGGATGCAAAGCCACAGTCTGAGAATACTCAGTCTCTCTACAAAGAGAAAGGTCACCATCACCAAACCTTGGGAAGTGCAGGGTCTCAGTGGGAGAGCACTAGGGGAGGAGATGACACAAAACATATGCCCAGGACATTCATCCTGCAGCTGCTCACTTCAGATTCACAAATGGCCCTCATCTGGTCCTCCCAGTGACAAGGCACCGTTGGACCTCATTATGCTCAGTTTGTAAGAAGAAACTGAGGATGAGGAAAGCTACTTGGATGCTAGGTGGTGGTGGTGCCCGTCTTTTTTTTTTTTTTAAGATTTATTTATTTATTATGCATATAGTGTTCTGTCTGCATGTACAGAGGGCGCTAGATCTTATTACAGATGGTTGTGAGCCACCATGTGGTTGCTGGGAATTGAACTCAGGACCTTTGGAAGAGCAGCTAGTGCTCTTAACCTCTGAGCCATGTCTCCAGCCCGTGGTGCACGTCTTAAATCCCAGCACTCGGGAGGCAGAGGCAGGTGGATCACTGTGAGTTCACAGCCAGCCAAGTCTACAGAGTGAGTTCCAGAACAACCAGGGATACACAAAGAAACCCTGTCTCAGAAAAAGAAAGAAAAGGAAAAAAGAAAAGAAATAGGGAGTGGGGGGAAGCTACATAGACAGTGATGACACTATGAAGCCCAGTATTTGGGAGGTAAAAGACAGGCATTCAAGGTCACCCTTAGCTACACAGAGAGTTTGAGGCCAGCCAGGACTATATGAGATGCTGGCTATAAAACTAAGGAGGGCTGGAGAGATGGCTCAGAGGTTAAGTGCATTGTCTGCTTTCCCAGAGGTCCTGAGTTCAATTCCCAGCACCCACATGGTGGCTCACAACCATCTGTAATGAGATCTGATGCCCTCTTCTGGTGTGCAGGTATATACACAGATAGAGCACTCATATAATAAATAAATCTTTAAAAAAAAAATACGCAAAGAAAGTAATTAAGTAACAAAAGAGAAAAGAGGGAGACATAAGTGCTGTGTGAGGTGCCTGAGGCTTGCAGATTTTCCATATACAAACTTGCTATCACCACTTCAGCTCTGCCTGTGGAAGAGCAGGGGCTGAAAGGGCCAGGGTTTTAAAACGGCCCAGCAGAGCTGTCTTTCCTTTCCCAACAGGCACCATCACCCACTCCTCTGAGGCTGGCTCCATGGCAACTGGAACTCTGGCTGAAGGCAGGGAAGTCAAAGTACCTGTGGTGAACTCAGCAGGCTTCTTGAAGCGGGTCAGGAAGATATGGCAGAGGATGTAGAGGGTTGCAAACAGAAGTATTGAGATCTGCAGCAAAAATCAACCCGGAATGAGACCCTCTAGAGACGCCAGCACAGCCGCACCCTCAAGGCCCTCAGTATAAAGCCCCACGAATCCCAGGATTCTCGATTCCCCACTGGTGCTTTCCTTCTAGTTAAGCTATCGGGGGCCCGAAGAAGGATCCAGTGCCAATCAGGCCAGAATGAGAGAGGCTGACTTCGAGAACATTCTGAAAAAGTAACAGACTTGAGGAAAAAATTGTCTAGATTGTCTTGGCGTGTCCTCTTACTCAACTCCAGTTGCTGTCATGACAACGTCCGCTCCAGGAGCTACTGTGTAAGAATCACCTTTATGCACCAGATCAGAGCTTCTACTCTGTTTATTCATTCACGGCCTGAAGCATCAGGTCTGCTCTGTGGCAAACTAGAGCCCATTGAGCCTAAGAGAAGTCTTTAGTCAGGCCCAGCATTTCCAGAGCTGGTTATCTGTCACTTTAAAAGCAGTCGATCCCGAGACCCTACCACAAGTAACTTCCAGGACCTACTCACGGCCCTGAGCGGTTAGGCCCCCAGCTGATAGGACAGACTAATCAGTACGTGTGTTACATCTGTCCACAACCCAAAGTCGGAGAATACATGTATGTCACTGCATGGAAGGAAGGCAAAGACAAGATCAGTCTCATGTGTCTTCTAGTCTCCAAGAGGAGCTGACCCTACAGGAAATCTGTACAGCGACAAGGAGAGACCAAGAAACTTCTGTGTCTAGAATAAAGTTGCAGCTTTTGACTGACTTAGGGACTCTCCACAGAAGGAGCAGCTAAGACTGTGGCTGCACTTTTACAGCACAGTGTTCTGCCCCACTCGGCCCTGAAGTTGTGTAACAGCCAAGAAGGCAGAAGAGATCAAAGGGTCAGGCTTGGAGTTCCACCCACTTCCAGCAGAGGCTAGGCTGTACTCTCTCTCTCCTCCTCTCTCTCTCTCTCTCTCTCTCTCTGGTTTTTCTCCATGTAGCCCTGGCTGTCTTGGAACTCACTCTGTAGACCAGGCTGGCCTCAAACTCAGAGAGCCACCTGCTTCTGTCTCCCAAGTGCTGAGATTAAAGGCCTGGGCCACCACCCTGTACCTAGGTTGTTTTCTAGCTTCTAGAAGGGAGCCACGTGGGGGAGGCACTGGAAACCTTCAGCTGCCCTTGGCTGGAGCTCATGTCCTAAGCTAATGGCTTAGCAGGCAGAGACATTTTACAGGCAGATCTGAGGGCTCACCCCTCCTGGTTGTTGGTATCTCAAGGCCTGAATGTGGCTCCAGGATATGCAACAATGTCCCAGTGTGTCCCTCTCCCAAGGAACATGTAAGGGATGCTACTTGATTCTCACACCTGGGGCTGTACACTTGTACTTTCCAGCCAGACATAGGTACATCCTATTTCCCTCTGTCCTTTCTTCAATCTAAGCACGCATACGGGTAGCTTAAAGCTCAGCCTCAATTCAGTAAGATCTATTTCCACTCCTCCAAGCCCGTCCCTTCATTTAGTATGTGGGAGAAACAGCAGACAGAGAGATGATCATTCAAAACAGGCCCCAAAACAGACTTCCCTAAGTTCCACTGGGGTGCTCCTATGGAGCAGTGCCCGGCTGTCTGAAAGGTTCCGCGGCAAATCTAGGTTGCCCTGAGGGTATAAGGAACACAGACTCTATGTGCTCAGGACCACTGCGGGCCGCCCCACCCCCACCAAGGAGAACTCCCTGAACGGTTGGAAAGCTGGAAGCCCAGACCTCCAGAGCGTCAAACAAATGATCAGGAAGCGGAGTGGAGTGTGTGTCATTGCGTTGGCTTGTGTTTTGGCATGCTGCATGCCAGAAGCCCAGGATTCAGTCACAGCACGAATGACAACAAACAACTACAACTGAAGGGGAAACTTGGGTGTTTCTCCAACGCCACATCTTACAACCCGTTTCGGACACGATTACTTTCTGCCTTCGAGGGAGGACCCGCCGCATCCCCCCGACCCCCCACCCCCAACTCTTCCCTCGCGCCACCCCTGCACTTCCCTAGTTTAACTGCTCAATGTGACTCGGGTCTCCCTTCGTTCCAACATCAGCTACGACTGCCCTCCATCTACTTTCAAGGGGAACACGCACATCCAGCTCGTCCATCCTTTTCGGGACGATCAGATAGATAGATTCTCCACACTAGAGGACCCACCGCCAGGAACGCCCACCGGGGTGGAGTAGAAGGGGGCGGGGGGAGGGGCGAGCAGCCCAGGAACGGAAACCAGGCGGCTTTGTTTACGGAGGCTCAGGGACCCAGCCGACCCGACTCAGGAGTTCGCCACGGTAGACCCGGCCCTCGCGGAGGTCCGAGGTGCTCAGGGCCCAGGCGGCAGGACTTTCCCGTCTCCACCGCTGCCCGCGCCCCTCCCACCTCGGCCCGGCCCCTTCCCGCCCAGGTCCGGCACTCACGATGCACTCGCGGACCCTGTCGTGGAACAGCTGCTCTCGCACGGATAGCACTTCGTAGTCAGCTGCTTCCATACTCTGCTCAGCATGACTGGGGCGGGGCGAGGGTGTCTCCGGGTCCGGGGAGGACGAGCGGGGATGAGGCCGCCGCCGCCCGCCGAGCACCCGGACCCAGCCTGGGAGCCGCCGCTCGCTGCGGGTGACGGAAACTCAAGGTAATCTGGGGCTCAGATTCCGCCGTCGGACGCCCCGCCCTTAAAGGGGCAGGCCCCAGCCCGCCTGTCTTAAAGGGCTCGGGTCCTCCGCTGTCCCCTCCCCTTTAAGGTGTGGTTCCAAGTCGCGTTTCAGCGCTAGTACCGGCCACCTGGTTACGCGGAAGCGCCAGGCTTGGAGCTGTGGTTTTAAGAAGCCCAGTGACGACACAAGGCTTGGGCGGGCTTCTTCCAATGAGAGGATCTTATTGGCTCCTCGACGGCTGCCCCTCATCGTGAGGGGTGCGCTGATAGGATATCCTGGGAAGGGAGGCGGGATATTTTTGGCCTGTCGAAGATGTTCTAAAATTAAGAGTCGATCTGATCCGCTGTAGAGATGTGATTGCTTAAGGGTATTAGCTCTCACTCAGTGTGTGTGTGTGTGTGTGTGTGTGTGTGTGTGTGTGTGTGTGTGTGTGTGTGTGTGTGTGTGTGTGTCTGTCTGTCTGTCTGTCTGTCTGTCTGTCTCTGTGTGTGTGTGTCTCTGTGTGTGTCTCTGTGTGTGTGTGTGTGTGTGTGTGTGTCTGTGTGTATGTGTGTGTGTGTGTTAAAGGCCTAGAGTTTTGGACAACAAATAGTTAAAAAAAAAAAGGAGACTACAAAAATATGTCACGACACTGTTGTTTTGTTGAGACAGGTCTCGCTATGCAAAGCAGGCTAAGCTTGAATTCTCAGCGATCTTCCTCCAGTTGATTGCTATACGATAGGCGATAGGCATGTGCTACCAGGCCCGAGCTCTCCGAGCTGTCCACGGGGAATATTGGTGAGTGGACTGAGTCAAACATTAACTAGCTACCTGCTATGTGCCATTCTCTTTATAACCTTTATCTAATTTTTACTTACTAGTAAGAATTTTAGACTAGAAAATATAGGTTGACACGGGCACTGTGGCACGAGTCCTTAATTTCAGCACTAGGAAGGAAGGCAGGCGAAAGACGGTGGCTCTTCAGTGCAGGGCCAGTCTGGTTTACAGACGGAGTTCCAGAGCAACCAGAGTAACATGGTGAGAATCTGTCTTAAAAAACAAATCAGAAAAAAAAAAAAAAAAAAAAAAAAAAAAAAAAAAATCAGGGGGCTGGAGAGATGGCTCAGTGGTTAAGAGCACTGGCTGCTCTTCCAAAGGTCCTGAGTTAAATTCCCAGCAACCACGCAGTGGCTCACAAACATCTGGTGCCCTCCTCTTCTGCTGTGCAAGGGTACATGCAAGCAGAGCACTGTATATGCAATAAATAAATAAATCTTAAACAAACAAACAAAATACATGCCTGTGTATACAAATATGCACACATAATTGGCCCTCCACTCAAACAACAACAAAAACAAAACAAAAAACCCCAAAAGCTTTGGGAGAGGTAGCTGTAGAGATGTAAAGTGCTTCCCTGCAGGCAAGAGGAGTGAAATTCCACGCCTGGCACCACAATTAGTGGAGCATGCTGGAGAACCCAGCCCAGCCCTGGGGCTGGGGAGGTGGAGACCACAGGAGGATCTCAGATTCTGACTAGCTAGCCTAACCTATCCATGTAGCTCCAGGTCCTAGTGAGAGGCCCAGTCTGGGGAAAAAAAAAAAAAAAGTGAGGCTACAAAGAAAGACCATGTCTCAAAAAAACACACTAGGAATGTAACTCAGTGGGAAAAAACTTAGCATGTGCAAGGCCTTGGAATTGATTCCCAGAACCATGAAAGAAAAACTCAGAACAAGATCCTGCCTGTACTGAATATGTGTAGATTTTTATGTTCTTGTCATTATTCCCTAAACAACGTACTATTTACTTACAAATAAATATAACTATTTATTTACTTTGTATTTAGCAACTATTTATTTATAACTATTAACTATTAAAAATATTAATGATTTATAACTATTTACTTACAAGTAAATATAATTATAGGTGCTCAAGGAGTGACTTAAAGTAGTCTAGGGGATATGCATAGGTTATATGCAAAGTCTACTTTTTTTTTTTTTTGAGACAAGGTTCCTCTCTATATATAGCCCTGGCTTTCTTGGAATTCGATATTTAGACAAGGCTGGCCTTCCATTCATAGAGACTCTTCTGCCTCTGCCTCCCTGAGTGCTGGGATTAAAGACATGTGCCACCATGCCCCACTCTACACCATTTTAAAGTGAGTTTTATTTATAATATGTTTAACATGTTCTCTCTGTGTGTGCGCACGCACACAATGGGAATAAGCTTGTGCTAAGTTGCATGTAAGACGGTCACAAGACAACTCTTGGGAGATGGTTTTCTCTTCCCACAGTGTAGGTCCCAGCAACTGAACTCAGGTCATCAGTCTTGGCCATCAAGTGCCTTTACAGGTGATGTTTTTGTTTTCGTTTTGGGTTTTTCAGGGTTTTTGAGAAAAGGTTCTTCTCTGTGTAGTCTTGACTGTCCTCTACTCAGTTTGTAGACCAGGCTGGCCTCAGAGTCACAGAATCTGCCTACCTCTGCCTCCCTAAGTGCTGGGATTAAAGACATGTGCCACCACACCCATCTGAGTCCTCAGATGCTTATTTCAGATATGAAAAGCATTGTGCTTTCATGAGAGCATGGACATGCAAATGAAGTTGAGGTAAATGGTGTTTGTTGGTGCCTATAATCCCAGCACATGGAAGGTTGAGACAGGAGGATGTGAGTTGGCCAGCAGGAGTTAGACTACCCAATGAGACCTTGTTTCAAATAAAATAAAATAAAACAAAAATAATGAAAAGACTTAGAGCCAACCCAGAACATTTCATTCATATTACCCTGATTGGCATGCATGAGATTAAGGACCATAATATGCCAGGAGCTAGGCATGGTGAGCATGCAGAAGTAGAGGGCCTCGCCCCAGCCCTCATAGGACTTAGAACCTAGGTAAGAGTAATCAGTGAGAACGAGGCAGGGCCGTACCTCAGCAGGTAGAGTGCTGCCAAGCATGCACAAAGCCCAGGGTTTGGTCCCCAGCAATGCATAAGTGGGCATGGTGATGTGTACCTGTAATCCCAGCGCCGGAGTACAGAGCTCAAGGTCACCCTTGCCTACATAGCAAGTTCAAAGCCAGCTGGGGATACACGAAACCCCGTCTTTAAAGAGTAAAAAAGGAGCCGGGCATGGTGGCACACGCCTTTAGTCCCAGCACTCCAGAGGCAGAGGCAGGTGGATCTCTGTGAGTTTGAGGCCAGCCTGGTCTACAAAATGAGTCCAGGACAATCAAGGCTATACAGAGAAACCCTGTCTCAAAACACAACAACAAAACCAAACAACAACAATGACAACAACAAAAAATAGAGCCAGGCATGGCAGGGAACACCTTTAATCCTAGCACTCAGGAGGCAGAGGCAGGGGGAATCAATGTGAGTTCAAGGCCAGCCTAGTCTACAAAGTGAGTCCAGCTGAGGCTACACAGAGAAACCCTTGATCGAAAAAACAAAATAAATAAATAAGTAAATAAAAATAAAAATAATCTGTAGCCAGAAAAATGGCTCCATGGTTAAAAGTATTTATGCCTCTTGAAGAGGAACCAAGTCAGATTCCCAGCACCCACAGCAGGTCCTTACAGCCACCTGTAACTCCAGTTCCAGGGAGATCTAACGCTCCTGGCCTCTTGAGGCACCTGCACTCATACCTGTTTACCCACAGACAAACCCACACGTTGTAGTGGTTTGAATGAAAACAAGCATAGGCTCCTTATATTTGGATACATGATGCTCAAGTGATGAAATGGAAGGATTAGGGGTGTGGCCTTATAGGAGAAGGCGTGTCAAGGGGAGTGGGCTCTGAGATTTCACACACCCATGCCAATCCCTGTCTCTCTGCTTCCTGCCTGTGGATCAGCTGTGAGCGCCCAGCTGCTGCTTCAGAGCCCCGCCCGCCTGCCTGCCGCCATGCTTCTCACCATGGTGGTCACGAACTCACCCTCTGAACTCTAAGTCTCCAATAAACTCTTTTTCTATAAGTTGCTTTGGGCATAGTGCCTTGTCACTGCCACTTAAAAGTAACTAGGAGTAAATTGGTACCAAGAAGTGAGTTATTACTGTGACAGGCCTGACAATGCTGTTTTTGTAGGAACTTGCAAGACTTTGGGACTTTGGACTAGGAAATTGGTTGAACACTGTAATCGGGGTTTAATAGGCAGCAGTACTAAGAACAATGTGGAGGATGGAGGCCCAGCTCAAAAGGTTTCAGAGAGGAACAATGTAACAACTGAGCTAGAGACCATTCTTATGATACTATGGTAAAGAATGCATGTGCTTACTTCTTTATTTTGTCCTGAAAATCTGCCTGAGGCCATATTGAAAAGTTTTGAACTAATGTTCTTGGCAGAGGTGATTTCAAGACAGCCTAATACTGACTTTGTCACCTGGCTGTTACTGATCACCTCTTGTGCAGGTCGACAGTGAAAAAGAGCAAGTGGGGCAAAAAGAAACACAAAACGTCACTGAGCGAGGTGGCCCACGCCTGTAATCCCAGCACTCGGGAGGCAGAGGCAGGAGGATCTCTGTGAGTTCGAGGCCAGCCTGGTCTATAAAGTGAGTCCAGGGCAGCCAAGACTATACAGAAAAACCTGTGGGGGGGGGGGGGGCTGCAGTGGGGGGGGGGCGGACAAAACAAAACAAAACAAAAAGTACAGTTTGAGGAGAAAAAGAGTACCAGGAAACTGAATGTTAAACCAAAGCTTATGCTGAGTGGCAAAAGAAGACCCCTGACACAAAATAGAATAGAGGAGTGGTACCCTCAGGTTAAGACGCCCCCGCCCAGCCAATTCTGCAACTTGGTTTTTGTTTTTGGTTTTTTTTTTTTTTGGTTTTTTTTTTTTTTTGGTCTTTTTGAGACAGGGTTTTTTTTTTTTTTGTTGTTTTGTTTTTTTGGTTTTTCGAGACAGGGTTTCTCTGTGTAGCCTTGACTGTCCTGGAGTCACTTTGTAGACCAGGCTGGCCTCGAACTCGCAGTGATCCACCTGCCTCTGCCTCCCGAGTGCTGGGATTAAAGGCGTGCGCCACCACGCCCAGCCCCAATTCTGCCACTTGTGAAAAAGAAAGCTTAAACAGGGCTGGAGAGATGGCTCAGCGGTTAAGAGTACTGAGTACTAACTGTTCTTCCATAGGTCATGAGTTCAAGTCCCAGAAACTTCATGGTGGCTCGTAACTATCTATAATGTGATCTGATACCCTCCTCTGGCCTGTAGATGTACATGCAGGCAGAGCTCTGTATACATGATAATAAATAATAAATCTTTTAAAAAAACAAAAGAAAGAAAGCTTAAACAACAAAGGGAAGCAATCCATCAAAAATTATGCAACTGGAGCCAGGCATGGTGGCTCATGCCTTTAATCCCAGCACTCGGGAGAAGCAAGTCCAGGGCAGCCAAGGCTAACACAGAGAGATCCTTCTTGAAAAACAAAAATAAATAAATAAATAAAAATTATGCAACTATAATTCAAGGAAGGGGTCAGGTTCTATCCCAAATAGGCTGCATAACATGGCAACATCAGCCAATGGTTCTTTGCTTGTTTTTTGTTTTCTTTCTCCCCCCCCCCCCAAAGACAGGGTTTCTCTGTGTAGCCTTGGCTGTTGGACTCACTTTGTAGACCAGGCTGACCTCGAACTCACAGAGATCCACCTACCTCGACCTCCCTAGTGATGGGATTAAAGGGTTGCGCCACCACGCCTGGCTTTTGGATATTTTTAATTTATTTATTTGTTTTTATTTTATGTACATTGGTATTCTGCCTGCATGTATGTCTGTGAGAGTATCAGATTCGAACTGGAATTACATGTAGTTCTGAACTGTCGTGTGGGTGTTGGGAGTTGACCCTGGTCCTTTGAAAGTACCACCAGTGCTCTTAACTGCTGAGCCATCTCTCGAGATCCTTTTTTTTTTTGGTAAGTTTTTCAAGACAGAGTTTCTCTTGTGTAGCTCTGACTGTCCTGAAACTTGCTCTGTAGACCAGGCTGACCTCAAACTCAGAGGCCCACCTGCCTCTGCACTGCCTGGCTTACATTATCACTGCCCAGCTTGTGCCGCCACCACCCCAATGGTTCTTTCTTGGAGTCTTGACATATACAAGAATAAATAAAGGGGTTACAGGTTGAGCTTCCTGTGTTTAGAGACCTGAAGATGCCTGAGCCTGCCAAGTCCCCAGCCTACCCCAAAGAAGGGCTCCAAGAGGGCCCCATGTGACTGAGGCGCGGAAGGAGGACGCAAAAAGCGCGAGCACAGTCCCAGGGAGAAGGAACTGGTGTATACGGTGCTGAAGCAGGTGCACCCCGACATGGGCATCTCATCCAAGGCCATGGGCATCACTAACTCGTTCCTCAATGACATCTTCGAGCATAGAGCGCGCTAGGCATTGCACCTGGCACATTACAACAAGCACTCAAACATCTTGTCTATGGAGATCCAGAAGGCCCTACGCCTGCTGCCGCCCGGAGAGCTGACCAAGCTCGCCCTGTCCAAGGGCACCAAGGCCGTCACCAGGTACAGCAGCGCCAAGTGATGGTGCCAAGAGAAGGATATCTTCTCTACCACTCACAAGTGCTGATACTGTTTCCTCTGACAAAGGAGACCATGCTAATGGGGTTACTAGCAGCTTAGCGGACATATCTCAAAGCTCGAAAGAACAACTGATAAGCATCTGGCTAAAAAATGTTCACTGTTGAGCCGGGCGTGGTGACGCACACCTTTAATCCCAGCAGTCGGGAGGCAGAGGCAGGCGGATCGCTGTGAGTGCGAGGCCAGGACAACCAAGGCTACACAGAGAAACCGTGTCTCAAAAAACAAAACAAACCAGAAATGTTCACTGTAAATATTTGTGATAAGAAAGACACCCATAAGTAGAAAATTAAAATACTAGCAAAGGAAAAAAGAAAGAAGGAAGAAAGAAAGAGGTTGTAGCCTTTTCCTTCACTGTAAAGGAAAACCACTGAGGCCAGGGCTGTGGCAGGGAGTCCCTGCATGGAGGGCAGAACAAGCCTTTTCATGAAGCTGTGAAGGCGAAGCTTGGGTTGCCCTGGAGACCCCAAGGTGTTCAGTTGTCAGAGCTGTGGGATACTTGCCAAGGAGAGCTGCAGACAGGGAGTGGAGGCAACCCAAGGGACACATGTGTTGTAGTCAGCACAGCTGGAGGGCGGAGCCCTGTGAGCCCTTTGGAGTTTGCCCTGCTGGATTTCTGCCTCATTTTAGTCCAGTATTTCCTCTCTCTTATCCCATTATTCTTTTTTAGAGTGGTAATGTATATTCTGTTCCATTATATATTAGAAGTATGCATTTTACATTTTTATTTTATTTGCAGAGGGTTTTAATTAAGAGATTGCTGTGAGTCTCAAAGGAGACTTTTGACTGTTTTGGGGTTGTGGGGTTTTTTTGTTTTGTTTTGGTTTGTTTTGGGGTTTTTTGAGATAGGGTTTCTCTGTGTAGCCCTGGCTTTTCTGGACTCACTTTGTAGGCCAAAGTAGCCTCGAACTCACATCAATCTGCCTGCCTCTGCCTCCAGGGTGCTAAGATTAAAGGTGTGGGCCACTACCACGCAGCTGCCAGAATGTTTCTTTTTGGGTTTTTTTTTGTTGTTGTTGTTTTTGTTTTGTTTTGTTTTTTGGTTTTTGGTTTTTTGAGACTCACATCAATCTGCCTGCCTCTGTCTCCTGAGTGCTGGGATTAAAGGGCATGTGCCACCACGCCCGGTTCAGAATGTTTCTTTTCTTTTCTTTCTTTCTTTTTTTTGGGGGGGGGGGTTGGTTTTTTTTTTTTTCCCCTGAGACAGGGTTTCTCTGTATAGCCTTGACTGTCCTAGACTCACTTTGCAGACCAGGCTGGCCTCGAACTCACAGCGATCTGCCTGCCTCTGCCTCTCGAGTGCTGGGATTAAAGGCATGAGCCACCACGCCCAGCTCAGAATGTTTCTTAAAGAGAAATCTGAGCCAGGCATGGTGGTGCTCACCTTTGACCTAAGCACTCAGGAGATAAACGGAGACGGGTACCTGTGTTTGAGGGCAGCCTGGTCTACAGAGTGAGTTCCATGACAGTCAGGGTTACACAGAGAAAGCCTGTCTCTCAAAGCCCCCCAAAATACAACCACCCCAAGACACCTCCCAAAAAACCCAAAACCCCCAAACCCCAGAGATCTGACACAACAGGAGAATGCAGACCCATGGCTCTACAGATGGGGTGGCACAAGGCATTGGTCCGCACTCCACATCACATACCTTTACACTTTTACCAGATTTTCTATTATTTTGTCAGCTCAGATTTGCATCTATCCTCATTCTGGCCTCTGTCAGTCCCTAGTGGACCTGGCAAAGCCCTTTCCAACCTCAGGACTCTGGATTGGTTGTGTCCTTTATCCCGGCTCCCTTCTGACTGCCTCCAGTAGCCCAGGGTGACCGTGAACTTCTGCTCGTCTCCTCCTCCCTTTCAGCTCACAGTAGTGCTCCTCACTCCCTTATCTAAAGGAGCCTTTTTTTTTTTTTTTTTGAGACAGGGTTTCTCTGTGTAAAAGCCTTGGCTGTCCTGGATTCGCTTTGTAGACCAGGCTGGTTTGAACTCACAGCGATTCGCCTGCCTCTGCCTCCAGAGTGCTGGGATTAAAGGCGTGTGCTACCATGCCCAGCAGAAGCCTATTTTTTAATTTTGAAATTGTGTGTGTTTGTGTGTGTGTGTGTCCAGGTACATTTGTGGCACTGTGAGGTATGGAGGTCAGAGGGAAACTTCCAGGAATACATTCTCTCTTCTTCCATCATGTGGGTCTTGGGGCTCACACTCAAGCCATCAGATTTGGTCTCAAGTGCTTTTACTTGTTAATCCATTTCACCAGCCTAATGAAGTTAATTTTTTCATGTTACCAGAGTTACCATAATTGTATTTTATTTATTTACATTCATTTGTGGCCTCCCATATAGACGTCTCTTGAGAAAGAATCCTGTTTGTCTTGAACAGTGATTTCTTAGCTTTTTATCTGGTGCCCAATACATGAGGACGAACATCTGAGTTTGAGGCCATCCTGGTCTACAGAGTTCCAGGACAGTCAGGGCTACATAAAAACCCTTTTTTTGGTGGGTATGGTGGCACATGCCTTTAATCCCAGCACTCGAGAGGCAGAGGCATGCGGATCTCTGAGTGT
Organism: Acomys russatus; assembly: GCF_903995435.1. Taxonomy (NCBI): domain Eukaryota; kingdom Metazoa; phylum Chordata; class Mammalia; order Rodentia; family Muridae; genus Acomys; species Acomys russatus. The sequence continues at coordinate 60,901,804 of NC_067153.1, forward strand.
GAGGCCAGCCTGGTCAAAGTGAGTCCAGGACAGCCAGGGCTACCCAGAGAAGAAACCTTGTCTTGAAGAAACAAAGAAACGCACAAAAACCTAAACACAAAACAAAAACCCTTTCTCAGGGGGAAAAAAAAAGTTCCACTAAGTAATGGACAAACTTCCCTATGCTGGTCTCAAACTCTTTTTCCAGAGCTGAGGACCAAACCCAGGGCTTTTAGCTTGCTACAAGCACTTTACCACTGAGCTAAATCCCTAACCCCTGGTCTCAAACTCTTTATCCTGTCTCAGCAGATTGAATGCTTAGAAGCATAAGCATGCACCACAACCTTTTCCTTTCTTTCTTCCTTCCTTCCCCTCTTCCTTCTTTAAGACAGCATTTCTCTGTCTGTAGTTTTGCCTGCCTTAGACTCTGTTTGTAGACCAGGCTGACCTTGAACTCACAGAGATCCACCTGCCTCTGCCTCTCGAGTGATGGAATTAAAGACATGTGCCACCATCATGCAGTGAATTTATCTTCCTTAAACTCTTTTTTTTTTTTTTTTTTTTTTATTTTTCGAGACAGGGTTTCTCTGTGTAGCCTTGCCTGTCCTGGACTCACTCTGTAGACCAGGCTGGCCTCGAACTCACAGCGATCTGCCTGCCTCTGCCTCCCAAGTGCTGGGATTAAAGGTCTTACTTAAACTCTTGGAACATATGAACTGCAGCATCCAGCAAGCTGTCAGTTGGGAGTGGCTTATGTGGGTGGCAGAGTAAGCTAGTGTTAGCAACATAATGACATTAGTAGCAGCTACAAGATACCCAGTGATCATTACTTTGTATCAGTATTGAGTTTAGGTTATTGTAGCAACATTCTCTTTCTTAGTTTTCGTGGACCTTAAGGCCATACTTTTTCAATTGTCCTGAAGTAGGGGTGGAGGTTGAGACTCACCTCAAGAAACTTCTTGGGTGTGGGGTTTGCCTGTGGCTGTCTGAATCAGAGTGACCTAACACAAGGCACAGCTTCCTCCAGTAATTGTCAGAACAAAAAATTGGCAAGCCTTTGAATGCTAGGGAAGCCCTATAGGTCACTTCCTGTTTCTTGCATTTTTTTTTTAAGCCTTACCTCCAAGGTGATGGCAAGGTCAGACAGAGTTCACATGGCTCTGCTTGGCTCTCCTGGACAGAGAATTCCTTGTCGGTGCTGCCATCTGCAGGCCATTAAGGGATTTGCTAGGTGTCTTATGGCATTGGGAGGGGTAAGCTCCGTCTCAGGCTAAAATGTTCTTCCTGCCTCCTTTTTACTCTGTCTACCATGGATCACAGCATGGATCCCTCCCGTTGGGCTGAAAGATCCATAGTCCCTCTGATCTTCTAACAGGCAGTATTTAAGGCAGGACACAAAGCTGTGGTATCATTGTCTTTCTTTTTTTCTTTTTTTCTTTCTTTCTTTCTTTCTTTCTTTTTTTTTTTTTTTTTTTGGTTTTCGAGACAGGGTTTTTTCTGTGTAAAAGCCCTGGCTGTCCTGGACTCACTTTGTAGACCAGGTTGGTCTTTAACTCCCAGAGATCCACCTGCCTCTGTCTTCCAGGTGCTGGGATATTAAAGGCGTGCGCCACCACGCTGGACTTCATTTCCTTTCTTTCTTGCCAATTAAATCTGTCATCTGCAAGATGAGAAACTAACTGGAGCCCTGTTTTACTAGTGACCTCAAGGAAGTGAAGAACACTCGGCTCCGGACACACTTTAGCACTGTGGGGTTTTTGCCATTGTTTGTTTTTGTTTTGCTTCGTTTTGGCAAATGTTAAGGCTAATGAGATACCAAGTTTGACCACCTAAGTTTGATCCCCAGAATCCACGTGATGGAAGGAGGGAACCATCTCCTGCTTCTACAATTACAGGGCCTAATGGGGTCAGTCTCTACCTGTTAATTCCTATGAGCAAGGCATAATGGAACTCTGCAGTGCAAAAGAATAAATGGTCCCAAAGGTAACAGGAGCATCACAACGGAACAAGAGTTCTATCTCTGTGATCCCTAGGGCCAGGCCTTTGGGACTCACCTTTTCCAGAAGTGGCTAAAGAGGACAGGGCCTATAAGGAGAAGGTGTGGGGCTGGAGAGATGGCTCAGAGGTTAAGGACACTGACTACTCCTCCAGAGGTCCTAAGTTCAATTCCCAGCAAACCACCTGCCATGTGATCTAGTGCCCTCCTCTGGCCTGCAGGTGTACATGCGGGCAGAGCACTGTATACATGATAATAAATAAATAATAAATCTTTAGCCGGGCGTGGTGGCGCACGCCTTTAATCCCAGCACTTGGGAGGCAGAGGCAGGCGGATCTCTGTGAGTTCGAGGCTAGCCTGGTCTACAAAGTGAGTTCAGGACAGCCAAGATAACACAGAGAAAGCTTGTTTCAAAAAAAAACCAAAAACCAAAAACAGAAAGGAGAAGGTGTGAGCTTTATAACATTTATAGTGTCTGAGAGATGGCCATGGACTGTTATACTTGCCTGTCAATGCTAGCGTTTGCGAAGCTGAGGCAGGAGGACGGCCATAAGCGGAGGCAGGTCAGCCTAGGATACATAAAAGCTGGGTTGGTAGCACACACCTTTAATCCCAGACTATAATAAGTAATATGCTAAAGTGCAGAGGTGGCGTGGGTGGTTCACACAGGAGGCAGAGGTAGGCGGATCTCTGTGAATTCGAGGCCAGACTGATTTACAGAGCTGGACACCCAGAGCTACACAGACAAACCCTGTCTCAAAACACAAACAAGACCCCTCCCCCTACCCACAAACAAAACTGGCCTAAGAGGGAAATAATCATGATTTAATAATCTTGGAACCTTGTGTGGGCCACAGGCTTTCCCAGGCACTGCACCTTGAACAATTAGTGCCCTGCCTTCAGCTCCTGAGTGCCGAGATCTTCAGCCATCCATGCCAGGTTGAATGCAATGCTAGGGACCAACTCAGGCCTTCCACGTAAGCTGGGCAAACATTCTATCAAACTGAGCTACAAAGACAGCCCCTTGGATTCTCGAATGTGTTGTTTTGAGACAGGGTCTATGTAGTCTTGGCTCTCCTGGAACTCACAATGTAGAAGGCTGCCTTGAACTCAGAGATTCAACCTGCCTCTTGCATGCTGGGAATAAAGGCGTGTGCCACCACATCTGGTATAATCTCCCTGGTAAAAAGATGGTTTGTGCCGGGCGTGGTGGCGCACGCCTTTAATCCCAGCACTCGGGAGGCAGAGGCAGGCGGATCGCTGTGAGTTCGAGGCCAGCCTGGTCTACAAAGCGAGTCCATGATGGCCAAGGCTACACAGAGAAACCCTGTCTCAGAAAAAAAAAAAAAATGGTTTGTGTGTGTGTGTGTGTGTGTGTTTACAAAAATGTAATCATATGTGTGGACTCCAGAGGTCAACCTCAGTGTTTTTCAGTTGTCCATCTTGTTTTAGATTTTTAATTTTTTTTTTTTTTTTAAATTTTTCGAGGCTCCTTCTGCCTTCTGAGCCCCAGAATTATAAGCATGTGCCACCATCCCTAGTTGGTGTGGGGTTGTCTTGGTTTCTTTTCTTGGGATTTGGTCCTCCGTAGCTCAGGCTGGCCTCATGCTCCTGATCCTCCACCTTTCGTTTCTGTCCAGAGGTATATGACTTTAATTCTACACTTGAGAGACACAAGTAGCCCTGGGCTACATACTGAGTGGGTAAGACCAGCATGAGTAACTAAGACAATCTCAAAACAAGAAAAAACAAAACAGGAAGGTATGGCAGTGGTATACTGTGGCCTTCTGTTCATCTCAAGTACCAAATGTCCTCATACCTATTGGTGTAACTTGAGACCTTCTAACCACTTCCTGTAACACAATCCCAACTAGTACACATAGACTATGTATTCTTTTTTAGTATTTATTACATATACAGTGTTCTGCCTCCATATACACCTGTACATCAGAAGAGGGTACTAGATCTCATTATAGATGGTTGTGAGCCACCATGTGGTTGCTGGGAATTGAACTCAGGACCCCTGGAAGAACGGTCAGTGAGTGAGTGCTCTTAACCCCGAGCCATCTCTCCAGGCCCAGACTCTGTATTCTTCCTTCAGCTCTTTACTAGGAGGAAATGGCCACTGTTGTAACCCTGGCTGGCCTGGAACTCCTGTTTTCACACCCCAAAGTGTAGATATTAGAGGTGTGCGCTCCAGCCAGCCTCGAGCAAATGCTCTAGAACTGTAGGGTCTTTCTCAATCTAGTGCTGCCCGAGCACACAGGCTGTCCTGGATCACACCTGTTCCTTCCCAGGGCATGAAATCAGAGGATCAAGTCTAGGCTAGTTGGGGATACTGGAGACTTAGCACAAATAACACAAGTGTACAGAAACTTTTTTCCGTAAAGCTTTTACTTTGAGACATGGAAAAAAACCTTACAGGCACACATGGAGAAATCGTGATCATAGGATGAAGATAACACAATAGCATCAATGCCTGTCAGCTTAACGTTGAAGCTGAAGTCTGCCATGATACAGGGGCTTTAAAAATAGATTTAATATTCCTCTCCTTCCTCCTCCCCCTCTCCTTCAACAGAATCCACACCAACCTCCTCATAATCCTTCTCCAGGGCAGCCATGTCCTCACGGGCCTCAGAGAACTCTCCCTCCTCCATGCCCTCACCCACATACCAGTGCACAAAGGCACGTTTGGCATACATCAGATCAAACTTGTGATCCAGGCGAGCCCAGGCCTCAGCAATGGCTGTGGTGTTGCTCAGCATGCACACGGCCCTCTGGACCTTGGCCAGGTCTCCACCAGGCACCACAGTGGGCGGCTGGTAATTAATGCCAACCTTGAAGCCAGTGGGGCACCAGTCCACAAACTGGATACTACGCTTTGTCTTGATGGTGGCAATGGCAGCGTTGACATCTTTGGGGACCACATCCCCTCGGTACAGCAGGCAGCAAGCCATGTATTTACCATGGCGAGGGTCACATTTCACCATCTGGTTGGCTGGCTCAAAACAGGCATTGGTGATCTCTGCTACAGAAAGCTGCTCATGGTAGGCTTTCTCAGCAGAGATGACAGGGGCGTATGTGGCCAGAGGGAAGTGGATGCGAGGGTAGGGCACCAGGTTGGTCTGGAATTCTGTCAGGTCAACATTCAGGGCCCCATCAAATCTGAGGGAAGCAGTGATGGATGACACAATCTGGCTAATAAGGCGGTTAAGGTTAGTGTAGGTCGGGCGCTCAATATCGAGGTTTCTACGACAGATGTCATAGATGGCCTCATTGTCTACCATGAAGGCACAATCTGAGTGCTCCAGGGTGGTGTGGGTGGTGAGGATGGAATTGTAGGGCTCAACCACAGCAGTGGAAAACTGGGGGGGGCGGTGGGTAAATGGAGAACTCCAGCTTGGACTTCTTTCCATAATCAACAGAGAGCCGCTCCATGAGCAGGGAGGTGAAGCCAGAGCCAGTTCCCCCGCCAAAGCTGTGGAAAACCAAGAAGCCCTGAAGACCCGTGCACTGGTCAGCCTGTAGGGAAAAAGAGAGAAAGAAATGTAATGTTTTGCTGGCAGGGCACACACTCCTAGCTAGGCACCAGAACCCCTCTCACTGCATTTTAAATATATCCACATAAGGCCCTTACCAGCTTGCGAATTCTGTCCAAGACAAGGTCAATGATCTCCTTGCCAATGGTGTAGTGGCCACGGGCATAGTTATTGGCGGCATCTTCCTTGCCTGTGATGAGCTGCTCAGGGTGGAAGAGCTGGCGGTAGGTACCAGTGCGAACCTCATCTGCCAAAGGAGAAGAAATCAGCCGTCCACCACCAACCAGCCACACGGCTCACTCCCCCTCCTGCGTCTGAAGGGATCCCGAGTATGTGAGCAGGAAGGAATCCCTCGGGGAAGGGAAGTTCCAGGTCAGCTTACCAATAACTGTGGGTTCCAGGTCTACGAACACCGCCCGGGGCACGTGCTTGCCAGCGCCTGTCTCGCTGAAGAAGGTGTTGAAGGAGTCGTCTCCCCCTCCGATGGTCTTGTCACTCGGCATCTGGCCATCAGGCTGGATGCCATGTTCCAGGCAGTAGAGCTCCCAGCAGGCATTGCCGATCTGGACGCCAGCCTGGCCAACGTGGATGGAGATGCACTCACGCTGTGGAAAGAGAGGGGGGAAAAAAACCTATTAGCAATGTTGCATGGAGCTGGGGTTCTCATTGGCAAGCCAGGACAAATAGTTAATTTGGGCATTTTCCACACCTAGTTGTCCTTGTCAGAGCTTCCGCTTTTTGAAAACCAAGATACAAAGGTCTTTCATCTACCCTAAGTTCTATTTTGCTTTGGAATTCTGGACGATTCTAGACACAGGAAGCACGTGGCTGGAGCACTAAGGGGGACATGCCTAGATGCAGGCGATCTCTACCAAATGTGGTAAAGGAGCAATTTTGAGAGCGTGCACCCTGATCAGCTTGGGAGGCTGTAGGGTTTCACGTCCTCTATTTGTATGTAGCAGAGCTCAGCTCTACATCTGTCCTGGCGCAGCAAGGGATTATCAACCGCCCGGATCCGATTACTGTCCCCTCAAAATCCTTCCATGTCACCATCTGGTCCCATACAAATTCCTAACTGGAGACAGTTGGACTCCATCATGTCGGGAAGTTAAGATTTGTGGAAAGTAGTTGAGGAAATCTTCCCCATAATTCCTTTCAGTAAAATAAAAGAAAGGCCGTGGCTGAGGTTGCAGCTCGGTAGTAGAGAGCTGGCTTAGGATCCGAGAGATCCTAGGTTTGATCCTCAGCCCCCCCAAAATACAGGTCCAACTGGAGACACACCCTAAATGTATTTAACCCGCAGTGGCTGAGCGCGCACGCGCACTGCAGAGGCCGTTCCCGCCGCCCTCAGGCGGGAATGTAACGGTCGCGCATGCGTCTTTGTCTCTGGAGCCTTCCCGCCCCCGCCTTTTCGCGCTAAAGAGGAAGTGAGGGCGGGGAAAGGCAGCGCGCGCCCGAAATTCAGAAAGCAAGGGAAGGATGGGGGAAGGGCCCACGCGGCAAAGACTGCGTTCTGGAAGCGCCATGCTGTAAGTCCTATGCAAGAATATGGATGATTGGAGAGCGAACCCAGGGGACCCCTTCTGCCCACAGATCCCTGAAGTCCCCAAGCAGCCCGGGCCCCACGCTTCCTCGCCCGCTCACCGGGATCTCAGCCCCCAGCGTGCCCCCCATGCATCACCATCCCGCAGTCCCTCCATACACCGACCCACTCACCATATTAGCTATGGGATAGAAGGCAAGGGTGACAGAAGCAGACACCGGGTCCCGGTTACCGTTCCCGACAGCTAAGAGTCGAGGTAAGTAACGCAATGAGGCGGAGGCGGCGGCGCAGGAGCCTCTTAAGTAGCAGCTGGGGCGGGGCGGCCGCGGCCGGGTGGTCACGGTCCCTCCCCTAGCCAGCCGCGTCCATTGGGCGCCCGGCCTGACCGCCGCAGAGGCGGGCTCGGCTCGGTGCCCCCTCCCTGCGCGGGCCCGCAGGGCGGAGCCCCTGCCCGGGCGCGCGCCGGTGCTGCAGACTGGGGCGCGCCGCTGCAATGCGGGGCGGGAACGGGCTCTGCCGCAGACGGACGGATGTGGCTGGGAGCCAGGGGAGTCTCGTTCCATGTGGGCGAACCCTGGGACTTGGGAGGTCCGCAGTTTTAAACGTGAAGCGTCTTAGAATGCAGAAACTTGTGGCCCGGATAGCTCAGCTGATAATATTCACGTGGCCACACTTGATGAGTGAGTTTTGCCTTTCTCCTTGCTTCCTTTAAAGGCTGTGCGTTGCGTACTTACCTGCTAATGTGAAAACCTTTATAAAGGCAAGCGTCCCAAGGGTACCACGTGTTGGAAGCCTGGAATGTTGAGCTTGTGAAAATGAGGGCAGTCTAGGCCCCATCTCTAGCCTTAAGTTACCAGCTTGATGGAAGAACCCTAAGTAGGGGTCCTTTCACACGATCTAAAAAACATTAAAAACACGATTTTAAATGAGAACAGGAAGGAAAATGTCTCACTGAAGAATATTTGAGAGCAAGGATTTCTTGCGCTATGTTTTCAAAAAAGGGTTTCTTGGCGCTGGGCTGCGTGCTATGATGACCAGATGATTATAATAAATAAATTACCCCCGCACTTATCCCAGGACCATAAACTGATATTCGTTAGGTAATTAGGGCTAAGGATAAGGGCTTTAAAGTTGCCCTTACTGAAACATTGCAATTACTAAACTATTCAAAATGTCCTCCTGGCAGTGGCAGCAGGAAACAGATCCTTTGCAGCTGTGCAGCCTACGGACTCCCCCTTTCAGAGCCTCCAGCGCCTCTTAGTCAGGTGCCCTGGGATTCTTGACGTAGTCCAGTTGAACAGAATTCCAAGAGTAAAAGGAATGCCTTAGCCAGTTAATTAGGAGAAAGAGCAGACATTTGAGCGTGAGGCGCCTGGTGTTAGAGGACAGCCAGGAAGCTTCCGCGGCACAGCGTAGGTATTTGGGGGCTTTGGAAGATACATTGTTTCAAAGAGGTAATCTGAACTGAGAACATAGCTCAGTTAGGACCTGAGTGTGATTCCCCAGGACCGAAAGGGGGGGGAGGGGGACCCCCAGTCATGGCGGCTTGTGCTTGTATTGCTAGTTCTGCAGTCAGGCAGACCCCCGAGGCTTAGTGCCTAGCCAGAATAGCCTTTCTGGGCTAGTTCCAGGTCAGTGAAACCAGGTCAGTATCAAAAACAAAGAAACAAGAGAAAACAAAAAGACATCCACACATCAATTGGTAAATGTGATAAATTTAAAACAACCCCCCCTAAAAGTTGATCTCTGGCCTTCACAATGCATGCTCATACACACACGTGTACACATGTGTGAATACACTAACATAAATAAAAGATGTGATTTGTAAGAAAGGTGGAAGGAGAGGAAAACATGATCTCATTTCCTTGTCAAAAGAAGATTGTTTGGCCAGCACTTGGGAGGCAGAAAACAGGTGGATCTCTGAGTTCAGGGCCAGCTAGGGCTACACAGAAAATCCCTGTCTTGAAAAACAAAAACAAGGGCCTGGAGAGATGGCTCAGTGGTTGAGAGCACTGATGGCTCTTCCGGAAGTCCTGAGTTCAATTCCCAGCAACCACATGGTGGTTCACAACCATCTATAATGAGATCTGACGCCCTCTTCTGGCCTGCAGGTGTACATGCAGATAGAGCAGTGTATACATAATAAATCTCTCTCTCTCTCTCTCTCTCTCTCTCTCTCTCTCTCTCTCTCTTTTTAAAGAAAAACAAAACAAAAAAGAATACTTGGTTTGGTTTTGAGACACACTGTCTCATGTAATCCAGGCTACCTCAAGTTCATGTAGAGGTCAGCTTTTAATTCCTCCTGATCCTCCGGTCTCTATTTCCCAAATGCTAGGATCACAGATACCCCCCCCCCCCTTGTTTAGCTTATAGAATTTTTGATGACATGGTAACTATAAGAACCCAGATCAGCAGGCGTGGTGGGACACGCCTCTAACCCCAGCACTCGGGAGGCAGAGGCAGGCCGATTGATGTGAGTTTGAGGTCAGCCTGGTCTACAAAGAGAGTCCAGGACAGCCAGGACTACACAGAGAAACCATCGGGGGGTGGCGGGGGGGGAATAAGAAGAAGAACCCAAATCAAATAGATTTTTAAAAACACACCTACACAATCATACATTAAAACTGCCCGGTCTGGAGAGTTACCTCAGTGGCTAAAAGCACTGTTGCTCTTGCAGAGGACCCAGGTTCCGTTCCCAGCGTTCACACAGTAGCTCATAACTATCTAATATACCTCTAATTCCAGGAGATCTGTTGCCCTCTGACCTCCAAGAGCATCAGGCATGCATGTGGCACACAAACACACACACAGGCTAAACTTACAGATAAGTAATCACCTGGCAACAGCAGTTTTGCCCCGTCCCCTCCCCTGCAAAAGCCTTCTCTTTGTCAGGAAGGAGGAGCATGTCAGTTCATGCCACCAAAGTCACTTAGGCACAGCACCATGATGCCCCGGTGAACCAGAAGAGATGGCCTGGCGAGCAGCACTTCCTCATCTGCCTGGTCTGAGTCATCCCTGATGGAAGGAAGGAGAGGTCTCATCCTTGGAGGCCTGTCTCACCCAGCTATAGTGGTACACACTTTCTCCCCCTTGAGACAGGGTCTCACTATGGCTGTCCTGGAACTCACTCTACAGCCTCTGCCTCCCAAGTGCTGGGATCAAAGGCGTGCGCTACCGTCACCCTGCTTGGTATAAATGTTTAATCTCCATTTCTTAGAAGGCTGAGGCAGGAAGATAAGTTTGGACCAGTCTAGGCAGTGTAGTGAGTTTCTGTTTCTCAAAATAGATGGTGTGTGTGTGTGTGTGTGTGTGTGTGTGTGTGTGTGTGTGTGCGTGTGTGTGTGTGTGTGCGCGCGCGCGCGCATTCAAGTGCTCGCAGTGGGTCCTTTACAGGCGCTATCACTAACAGGGAGGGAACACATCAGAAACCCTCTGTGTGGCCTTGGCTGTCCTGAACTCACTATGTAGACCAGGCTGGCCTCAAACTCACAGCAATCCACCTGCCCCTGCCTCCTGAGTGCTGGGATTAAAGGTGTGCACCACCACACCCAGCTGAGATGACTTTATTTATTTATTTATTTATTTATTTATTTTATGAGTACTTTATTTGCTGAAGAAGGCATCAAATAACATTATAGATGGTTGTGAGCCACATGTGGTTGCTGGGAATTGAACTCAGGACCTCTGGAAGAGCACGCGGTGCTCTCAACCAGAGCCATCTCTCTAGCCCCATGGCTTCTTTTTTAAGCCCCAGTGGTCAAAACCAGACCCAGTTCAGGAGGCTGGGAAGGCAAGTGCTGGGAAAGGAAGACCTGGCCCTGGTTTATCCCCTGGGAATGAGCACTGACTACCTTTCTCTCACCTGGAATGCAGGCGAAGAAAGAGGGTTTTGAGGAAGCTTACTATGGTTTAGATTGCGAGCGTCCCCCGGACGGCCACTGAGTGAAGGCATGACTCCCAGCTGCTAGTACTACTGGGCAGAAATAGAACTTTTAGGAGGTAGGACCTAGTGGACGGAACTAGGCCAGTGGGGCCACATCTCTGAAGTAGATAGCAGGAAGTAGGCCCTTGTCTTTCTGTCTTTCACTTCCTGGCCGCCATGAGCTCCTTCTGCTGAGCACTGCAGACACAGGTCAGCTGGAGCAGCTGTATCACCGGAAGTGTCGCCTGGTATAGGGGAAGTCCGGCAAAGGCCGTATCCCTGGAGTTCCCCCCCCCCACACACACCACTCTAAATAAACGTTTAGAAAATATAAAATTCGAGCCGGGCGTGGTGGCGCACGCCTTTAATCCCAGCACTCAGGAGGCAGAGGCAGGTGGATCGCTGTGAGTTCGAAGCCAGCCTGGTCTACAAAGTGAGTCCAGGACAGCCAAGGGTACACAGAGAAACCCTGTCTCAAAAAACCAAAAAAAAAAAAAAGAAAATATAAAATTCAAGCCGGGCGTGGTGGCGCACGCCTTTAATCCCAGCACTCAGGAGGCAGAGGCAGGTGGATCACTGTGAGTTCAAGGTCAGCCTGGTCTACAAAGTGAGTCCAGGACAGCAAGGCTACACAGAGAGACCCTGTCTCGAAAAAACAAACAAACAAACAAAAAAACCAGAAAATATAAAATTCACACTGGCTTGGGCGCTGCTCCGTAGGCCAAGTCTCTGCTGCACAAGTGTTTGGACCTAAGTATGATGTGCAGTGACCACATAGGCACTGGGCCTGGGCGTGTGCGTCAGAAACTCCCAGGGTGGAAAATAGAAACTCAGGGAGAAGTCTCCTGGCGCTCTCTGGGTAGCCATACTAACTGAATCTATGAGGGCTAGGCCCAGTGAGAGGCCTTGCCTAAAAATATAAGGCGGTAGGGCTGGAGAGATGGCTCAGTGGTTAAGAGTTCCCTACACCTATATAGGTGACTCACAACTGCATGTTAACCAGCTCCAGGGCATCTGATGCCTCTGGCCCCCAAGTGTAGCTATATTCATGTGGATACACCCACACAGAGGCACACTCAAATGCAGAATTAGAAAAATAAAATAATAAATTAAAAAGGTACAGGACAAACAGTGCGGTGGCGCACACTTTTAATCCCAGCACTCCAGGAGGCAGAGATAGGTGGATCTCTGTGAGTTCAAAGCCAGCCTGGTCTACAAAGTGAGTCCAGGACAGCCAGGGCTACACAAAGAGACCCTGTCTCAGAAAGATTCACAGAAAGGTAGACGACAGTTCTAGTAGCCTACATCTTTAATCCAAGCACTTGGGAGGCAGAGGCAAGTAGATCTCTGAGCTCCAGGACAGCATGGTCTACAGAGCGAGTTCCAGGACAGCCAGGGCTATGGAGAGAGACCCTGGCTTGAAAAGAAAAGAAAAAATAAGGGAGAGAGTGAGGAAGCTGTCCTCTGTAGACCTCTGGCCTCTACATGCGTGTATACATATACACATGTGCATACAACCGTAGAAACACCACGCGCATATGTGCATGCACGCGTGCACGTACACACACACACACACACACTCTCTCTCTCTCTCTCTAATTGCTCTTTACTCTTCCTTAATGACAACCCTAATCTTGTGAGGAGTAAGATTCCAGTTTCCACTCCAGCTGTGTTAGACGTGTCATGTGACTAAGTACTGTTGCGTGCTTAGTGGACACTGTTTGGTGGTATTTATCAGAGAGTTTGGAGGGCCTGGTGTGGCCAGCACTTAGGAGAGAGGCAGAAGCCGATGGATCCCTGTGAGTTCCAGGCCAGGGAGCGCTACATAATGAGACTGTGTCTCAAAAACAAACAACACAAAAAGGAAAAAAAAAAAAAAGGTCTCTCTCTTTTTTTTTTTTTTTTTTGAGATAGGGTCTCTCTGTGTAGCCTTGGCCATCCTGGACTCACTTTGTAGACCAGGCTGGCCTCGAACTCACAGTGATCTGCCTGCCTCTGCCTCCCAAGTGCTGGGATTAAAGGCGTGTGCCACCACGCCCGGCTTAGGTCCTAATATCTTATCTTTTTACCATCGTGTTAAATCCTCATCCTACACTCCTATATATGGTAATGGAGGGTAGGGAGTGGTTCTTAGAGCTAGGGTCCTCTGTATTTGAGTCTCTGCCACCATTTCCCTCCAATCCAGTCCTAAGTTGTCCCATTTTCTGTTTTACTGGGATCTCCCGGGACTGCTTCACTCTCCTCGCTATCCTCACATTCCTGGATTCCGCTGGACAGTGTGGCACCAACAATACTCCAGCTGTTGCCATTTGTCAAGCGCCTCCTGCACAGTTGCATTTTCTTTCTGTATCAACTGCACAAACACCTTCACCCCCAAGGTGTAGTTTCGTTTACAGTCATGCTTCTGGTGCTGTTTAATATGAGACGTTCAGCTTTCTGCGGAATTACTTCATCCACGGCCACCATTGGTTCATTTCCCGATGGACTCACATCAGGTTTCTCAGTTACTGAGATGTTCAGAGGGTAAGAACGGCCTTGCCCTGGAGGGGGACTTAATAAGAATGCGTGAGTGGGGCTGGAGAGATGGCTCAGAGGTTAAGAGCACCGTCTGTTCTTCTTCCGAAGGTCCCGAGTTCAATTCCCAGCAACCACATGGTGGCTTGCAACCGCCTGTAATGAGATCTGGTGTCTTCTTGTGGTGGGCAGGCACACATGTGGGCAGAATACTGTATAAATAAATAAATCTTTCAAAAAAAAAAAAAAAAGAATGCGTGAGTGATTATAGAGCAAGGAAGGAGGAAAAGCAGAAGTAGGCCAATAACCAGGCTCTGTACACCCAGGACTCAGGATGCTCGTCTCAATACCTGGGCTTCTGCCAGGGACCCTTGCGAATCTGGTTGCCCATCACCTGATCGATGTCGGAGCGTCCTCCGAGCCGATAAGGTTGCATGTCACACAGACTCTAGCGTAGTGGGTGTGGCACAGCCTGGTCTGCAGAGTGAGTCCAGGACAGTCAAGGCTACACAGAGAAACCCTGTCTTGAAAAATCAAACAAAGAAAAGAAAAAGAAGAAAGATTATATGGCAAATCCAAGGCAAGAAAGTTTGATTGCTACATTGCTCTCTTGCAGGCAGGTTAAGCTGGCTGACGACAGAGGGTGTGTTACTAAATCTGGTGTTGAGGTGGATCAAAAGTTCTAGCCTTTTAGAATATAAGAGATATTTTTATAATACTGCATTGCTAAAGGCTACCTACCTCTGGATTTCTCAGTATAGAAGAAAATAAAACAGTTTGTTTAGGAATTTGGCATGTGCGCGCGCGTGTACATGTGTATATGTGTGTGCTAATTAGAATTCCTCAATTTATAGTCCACTGGCTCACACCTGGATTCAAGGCCAGGTTGGTTACATAGTAAGTTCTAGGCCAGCCAGGACTACATAATGAGCTTTTTGGTTTTGTTTTTTGTTTTAAAAGTAGCCCTGGCCTGGAGAGTTGGCTCAATGGTTAAGAGCACTGTCTGCTCTTCCAAAGGTCCCGGGTTCAATTCCCAGCACCCACATGGCAGCTCACAATTGTCTGTAACTCCAAGATCTGACACCCTCACACCAATGTACATAAACTAAAATTAAATAAAAATATTTTTTAAAAAAAGTAGCCCTGGCTGTCTTGGAACTCACTATGTAGACTAGGTTGCTCTTGAACCCATAGAGATTCACCTGTCTCTGCCTCCCAAATGCTGGGATTAGAGATTAAAGGTAGCTCATCCAGCTGGGCGTGGTGGCACACAGTGTAGCATTGCCCTCATCTGATCTGATGTGGGGTCGGGGGTGGGGGGTGGATGGGGGTGGGGGTGTCTGTCTTCAAAGGCTACACTGTCGGGAACCCTAGGACAAGGACACAGCTCTGAGCCTTCTGCTTTGTGAGTTACTCACTGTCTTGGAGCAGAAGCATCGCTTACAAGTCTGCTGCGCCTGACTGCCAGCCTGCAGCTGAAGAGAATGCGCGCCAGATCCAGGTCAAGCCCTTAAGAAGCCTGGCAGCTTTGTTTTCACTCTTTTAAAAGAAAGCCACTCTACCGAGAAGCCCCAGCTAGATTAACAGTGGATAGAAAACCAGGCAGAGGGAAAGGTCCTGTGGGAAAGAACTGCTGAGTCTTATCCAACAGGAAACAAAAGCCTTGAGACCTGTCACCCTGGACCTCCCAGGTGAATGCAGCTAAGAGACCAAGAGAAATAATAGAGTTTTTCTTTTTATAAATAATTATTTTAAGTCAGAAAGTTTGAGGGTGATTGGTTCCATACACAGACTAGGTAATTGAAAAGGGTTTATATACACGTGCAGAGAAGATAAACACAGGGGCACCATAGATTCTCCAAAAATTAGACCCACTAATCTGGATGACAATTCTTTTTTTTTTTTTTTTTTTTGGTTTTTTGAGACAGCGTTTCTCTGTGTAGCCTTGACTGTCCTGGGCTCACTTTGTAGAACTCACAGCGATCCGCCTACCTCTGCCTCCCGGGTGCTGGGATTAAAGCATGTGCCTTCACCACCGCCCAGCCTGACCAGAACTCTTAATTCTGTATACATCTTCCTGCCCCAGGTCGTCTCTGCTTAAAGCTAAGCTTGTATCGATACCCTGGAGATGAATTCGGAGCTGCTGGGCTCCCTTTGTGCGTTCCTTCTCCCTGAGAGTGATAAAACCTTCCTTCCAGTTGATCCCAGCACTCACTTGGGAGGCAGAGGCAGGCAGACCTCTGTGAGTTTGAGGCCAGCCTGGTCTACAAAGTGAGTTCTAGGACAGGCAGGGCTACACAGAGAAACCTTGTCTCAAACCAAGCAAAAAGCCCACCTTTCCCTGTTTTACAGCCTCTAACTCACAGTGATCTGTCTGCCTCTGCCTCCCATAGGCTGGGATTAAAGGTGTGTGCCACCATGTCTGATCAAAAGTACTTAATTTAAAAAAAAAAAAAAGATTTATTTATTTATTTTATATACAATGTTGTGTCTGTATGTACACCTGCAGGCCAGAAAAGGGCACCAGATCACATTATACATGGTTGGTTGTGAGCCACCATATGGTTGCTGCGAATTGAACTCAGGACCTCTGGAAGAGCAGTCAGTGCTCTTAACCTCTGAGCCATCTCTCCAGCCCAAAAGTATTTAATTTTGTTTAAAAATATGTGTGCTGGGAACCAAACTTGGGTCCTTGCTGTTGGTCACCTCTCTGGCTACTTCTGTGATGATTTCTGTAAGAGTACATACACCCTGAGTCAGTAGTCAGGTGGTACATATCTATCTCAGGAGGTACGGGCCTGCTGTGAGTTGAAGCCAGTCTGAAAAATGCACTCTGAATTAATGTAATTGTTTTATGTCATTTTATGTAGTGGACTGTTAGTCTCTGTGTATAATTGTCCTGGGAAATTTGAAATTTTGATGACTAGCAACAGTCCCATTAGGGATTTGTATAAGAATCTGTGGGCTGGAGAGATGGCTCAGAGGTTAAGGGCACTGACTGCTCTTCCAGAGGTCCTGAGTTCAATTCCCAGCAACTACATGGTGGTTCACAACCATCTATAATGTGATCTGGTGCCCTCTTCTGGGGGTCTGTAGGTGTACATGCAGGCAGAGCATTGTATGCATAATAATAAATAAATAAATCTTAAAGAAGAAAAAAAAGAATTTGCCCCATTTCTAGGTTGTATGAACTACAACATTATATATATAAATGGCACGTCTAAGTTGGCTAGCCTACACTCTGAGCCACCCCACACCTCTTACTGTTGTAGCTAAGGACCAAATGTCAGCACATAGTCACGTAAATGAAATAGATCTTTTAAAAAGTTGTTTTGGAGCCGGGCGTGGTGGCACACGCCTTTAATCCCAACACGAGGGAGGCAGAGGGAGGCAGAGGCAGGCGGATCGCTGTGAGTTCGAGGCCAGCCTGGTCTACAAAGTGAGTCCAGGATGGCCAAGGCTACATAGAGAGACCCTGTCTCGGGGAAAAAAAAAGTTGTTTTGTAGGCCAGGCATGGTGGTGCACACACACCTTTAATCCCAGCACTCAGGAGGTAGAGGCAGGTGGACCGGTGTGAGTTTGAGGCCAACCTGGTCTACAAAGTGAGCCCAGGACAGCCAGGGCTACACAGAGAAACCCTGTCTCAGAAACAAACAAACAAACAAAAAAGTTGTTTTGTAAGCAGGCGTGGTGGCCCATGCCTTTAGTCCCAGTGGGAGGCAGAGTAGGCAGAGTAGTGTATTTCTATGAGTTCAAGGCCAGCCTTTTACCTACAAATCGAGTTCCAGGACAGCCAGAGCTGTTACTCAGAGAAACCCTGCCTTGGGGAAAAAACAAAACAAAACAAAACAAACCTCTTTTGTTTTCTATTAGAGACCATTAACTGACATTCCAGAAAACAAGCCACACCCGGACATTTGCCTAGAATGTTTGAGGCCCTGATTCAGTTTGCAGCACATCCACAAAAAAGCCCAAACAAAGCCAGGCGTGGTGGCACACGCCTTTAATCCCAGCACTCGGGAGGCAGAGGCAGGTGGAGTGTTGTGAGTTCGAGGCCAGCCTGGTGTACAGAGTCCAGGACAGCCAAAGCTACACAGAGAGACCCTGTCTCCAAAAATCAAGTCAAACCAAAACTTCAGTGAAACTGTTATCCTACTGGAACATGGCATTCGAGATAACCTGACTATTCCTTCATTCCCGGGCAATGGTTGCTTAGAGTAAATTATCTTTTATTCCCTTTGAGGTTGGAGCTCTGGTGTGTGTGTGTCTGTGTGTGTGTGTCTGTGTACACAACACTGATGTAAACCTAAAATGTTATTCTCTGTGTCTAAAGCAATTATGCTTTTCTTTCTTTTTCTTTGTTTGTTTGTTTTCGTTTTTTCCAGATACCCTAGCTGTCCTAGAACTCACTATGTAGACCAGGCTGACTTCAAACCTAGAGACCCGCCTGCCTCTGCCTCCTGAGAGCTGGGATTAAAGGCGTGCACCACCACGCCCGGCTAACTAGACTTTTAACATATAAAGTTGGACAGTGGAATTCTTTTAATGTTCCTACTCCCTGTAATTAGTACCTTTTATATGCTTCAGCCATTACAGCCTGGCCCCTTCTCATGTACTGGTTTTCATGAGGCCAAGAAACTTAGAGAGCCAGATTATCAGACACCCCAGTTCCCTGAAGACTAAGGAATGCTCAAACACAAGAGAGGAATTTTAAGTTGTTTAAAAGCTACTTTTGTTACAAGCTATTGAGTCTGCATTAGGGCCACAAAGCTGAAGGCACAAAGACAAGTCCTTGTTGGTTTTTTTGTTGTTGTTGTTTGTTTTGAGACAGAGTTTCTCTGTGTAGCCTTGGCTGTCCTGGACTCTGTTTGTAGACCAGCCTGCCTCTGCCTCCTGAGAGCTGGGATTAAAGGCATGCGCCACCACGCCCAGCAGTCCCTGTCTTGAACCTGCTGTCACTTTGTATTCTAGAAGAGTAATCTATTAGCCACGCCCCCTCTTTCTTACACAGGTGGGGGCAATGATTTACAAGATCAAAGCTGCGCTGTGGAGCAGAAATCATCTAGTGGAAACTAGTGGTGCGGTTACCAGTGTATCAGCCACCTCCTAGACTGGCGCTAAGGTGACAACAGGGACCACACCTTCACCGAGACTGCTTATAGCACTAAGTCTTCCTCTGCTCAAAACTAAAGTTTGGCTCTATCTTCCCAGTGCATCAATTAAGTCTGTCTTCTCTGCTTTCCACCATCATTTGTCTCTTTGGTTGGCATATTGGGACGAGTGCGGAAGCCTAGCTTGGTGCTGCTGCTGAAGCTGGGACTCCCCCTAAAACTGCAAACAAAGAGGCAGTCAGGAAGACAGGGTGGGTTTGATTTCATGTTGACAGAGTCTCAACACTGGCTGTCCTGGAACTTGCCATCCTCTGCTTCTGCCTCCAGGGTGCTGGGATTAAAGAGGTGTGCCACCATGTCATAAAACAGTGTAGGTTCCAAGAAAGCGATACATTCCACCTTTCTCTTTTGCAGGCCAGAAGAGGTCATTAGATCTCATTATAGATGGTTGTGAGCCACCATGTGGTTGTTAGGAATTGAACTCAGGACCTTTGGAAGAGTAGTCAGTGCCCTTAACCTCTGAGCCATCTCTCCAGCCCTACTCACTAAAATTTAACCTGCCAATTGCCAATTACCAATTGCAGGAGGTAGGAGGATTGCCTTATGTTCAAGGCTAGCCTGGGCTACATAGTGAGTTCCAGGTCAACCTAACCTGTAGAATGAGACCAGTCTCAAAGTCAGTTTTTAAAAGGGGCTGGAGAGATGCCTCAGAAGTTTAGAATTTACTGCTCTAAGCGGTGTGTCGGCTCCCAGCACACACGTGACGCCTCACACCCACCCGTCTCCCCAGCACCAATGTTCTAGTACATTCTTCCCACCTCTTCAGCCTCCTGCATGCCTGTGGTATACAAACGTCCACTCAATCACACACTCACAGAGGAAGACAAATAGTTTGGGTTTTGTTTTTATTTTTGTAACAAGCTGGAGTGATGACTCCAGGGTTAAAAGCAGTTCTTTTTTTTTTTTTTTTTTTTTTTTTTAAAGATTTATTTATTTATTATTATGTATACAGTGTTCTGCCTGCATGTGCACCTGTGGGCATCAGATCACATTCAGATGGTTGTGAACCACCATGTGGTTGCTAGGAATTGAACTCAGGACCTTTGGAAGAGCAGGCGGCACTCTTAACCACTGAGCCATCTCTCCAGCCCTCTTTTTTTTTTTTTTAACTTTTTTTTTTTTGAAAAATAAAATCATTCATATTACATCTCATTTGCTATCCCAACCCCGTGCATCCTCCCATTCTTCCCTCCCTCCCACTTTCATCCCATTCCCCTTCCCTATGACTGTGACTGATGAGGACCTCCTCCCCCTGAATATGATGCTAGGGTATCAAGTCTCTTCTTGGTAATCTGCTATCCTTCCTCCGAGTGCCATCGGGCCTCCCATCAAGGGGACATGGCCAAATAAGGGGCACAGAGTTTGTGTGGAAGTCAGTCCCCATAAGAGCAGTTCTTGCTCTTACAGAGGACCTGGGTTCAGTTCCCAGCACCCAAATTGTGGCTCACAAACACCTGTAGCTCCAGTTCCAGGGAATCCAACATCTTTTCTGATCTCCTGGTACCAGGGACACACAGGTACACACATATTCATAAAGGTGAGATAGTCATACATGGCCTGGCATAGTGGCAAACGCCTTCAACCCCAGCACTGGGAAGGTAGAGGCAGATGCGTCTCTGTGAGTTCAAGGCCAGCCTGTTCTGTCTGTCTATCGAGTTTCAGGACAGGTAGGGCTGCAGAGTAAGACACTCTCTTAACTGCCCCTTGCCCTAATCATATGCGTAAAATCAACATTTTTTAATTTTTATTTATTTTTAATTTAATTTTTTTTTCAACTTTTTTTTTTTTATTTGGAAAAAATATTTCAAAACAAAATAAAGAATAGTTCCCTAAGCCGGGCGGTGGTGGTGCATTCGTTTAATCCCAGCACTTGGGAGGCAGAGGCAGGCAGAGCGCTGTGAGTTCAAGGCCAGCCTGGCCTATAAAGTGAGTCTAGGACAGCTAAGACTGCACAGAAACCCTTTCTCCAAAAACAAAAACAAAAACAAAACAAAACAAAAAAAAGTCTAGTTTCCTGTTGATGGGCTTTGAAGCAGTGACTGTCTAATGAGGGATCTGACCTAATCAATGGATTAATCTACTCTCGGATTCATGATCTGACGTTGCCATAGGGAAACAGTACGAGCCAGGAGCTGAGGCCTCGCTGAAGGAGGTAGGTTAGCAGGGACATGTCCTTGATGGGTGAACTTTATCCTCTGGTCCCTTCTCTGCCTCCTGTTCTCTATGAGGAGAGCCTTTTTGCTCTACTGTGGGTATCAGGAACAGGGGAAGGCATTGAGTGGTGACGGAGCCCACACAGAATCCCAGGAACCAGACTCTGGAAACCAGAGTCAAAGGTGCAGATCTAACTTTATTCAGTGTAAGCCTTTAAAGATTGAAGGCTCGAATCCCATGTTAGCCTCAAGCACCAATAACAATAATCAGGCTGGTGTAGCTATAGGGAAGTGGGGGGGGGGAGTGGTGGGGGAGGAGGCACGGTCACCTCTGAGACTTCTGTAAAGAAGGGGAAGCAGTCACTGTCCTAGCCTCAGCTCCATTTTAAGACGTCACTAGTGTGCCAGGAGTCCCTAATAGATCAACACTGTGTGTGGTGGATCAGGACTATTCAAGGAGCCCCAGGAGCCGCTGACACTTCACTCGCCATTCTCTGTGGGCCTCCAGAAGGCCCTCCTCCTCCTCCTCCTCCACCTCCTCCTCCACCTCCTCCTCCACCTCCTCCTCCACCTCCTCACACTCTACCACACGCTCTTGGCCACCACCGTGTTGTGCCTACCAAGCATGGGGCAGGGGCAACAGAACCAAGGGACTGTGCACGGAAAGCATGGTTCTAAATAAGTCCTTCCTGAGCCGGGCGTGGTGGCGCACGCCTTTAATCCCAGCACTCGGGAGGCAGAGGCAGGCGGATCGCTGTGAGTTCGAGGCCAGCCTGGTCTACAAAGTGAGTCCAGGATGACCAAGGCTACACAGAGAAACCCTGTCTCGAAAAACCAAAAAAAAAAAAAAAAAAAAAAAAAAAAAAAAAAAATAAGTCCTTCCTTTAAGGGCTTAGTTTTTATCAGGTATTTTACCACAGAATGAAAAGTGACAAGGGCATAGTTCTTTGAGTACCTACCACTAGCTGCTGGATCGTGTAAGAATTGTATTTCGGGGCTGGAGAGATGGCTCAGCGGTTAAGAGCACTGTTTGTTCTTCCAAAGGTCCTGAGTTCAAGTCCCAGCAACCACATGGTGGCTCACAACCATCTATAATGTGATCTGGTGCCCTCTTCTGGCATGCAGGGGTACATGCAGTCAAAAACACTGTATACATAATAAATAAATAAATATTAAGAAGTGTATTTCATTTTGTAAAGGAAATGCCATATTGCTTGCTTGTGTGGTTGGTTGGTTGAATGGTTTTGTTGTTGTTGAGACATTTTCATGTATCCCAAGCTGCCCTCAGAGTCTCTTTCTATAGCCCAGCATGACCTCTCAACTCTATGTCTAAAATGCTAGGATTGCAGGCACCCATCACTTCCACAGGCTTAGTCATTGCTGGGCACCAAACCCAGGGCTTGCTGCCTGTTGGGTAAGCACTCCGGCAGCTCAGCTTCTTCTGCAGCTCAGTCTTGGCCTCCGTTTTGTGCTGAGTATGGAACCTACAGCTTTCTGTATGCAGGGTATATACTAATACCCAGCTATCCTGCCAGTCAGCCTATGGCTCATTGGTTTGTTGGTTTTGGGTTCTTTTGAGACACAATCTCATTTAAACCAGATTGCTAAGTGGTTGAAGACCTTGTTTTTCTGTCCTGCTGCCATTTTCCAAGTGTTAAGATTACAGGCATGTGCTACCTACCACACTCCACTCTGACCTACTTCTTACCTACATTACTTCAGTTACTATTAAATTTTCATTATTGAGGGGCTGGAGAGGTGACTCAGAGGTTAAGAGCACTGGCTGTTCTTCCAAAGGTTTTGAGTTCAATTCCCAGCAACTACATGGTGGCTCATAACCATCTACAATGAGATCTGGTGCCCACTTCTGGCCTGCAGGCTCACATGCAGACAAAATACTGTATAAATAATAATAAATCTTGGGCTGGAGAGAGGGCTCAGCAGTTAAGAACACTGTTTGATCTTCCAGAGGTCCTTTGTTCAATTTCCGGCAACCACATGGTGGCTCACAACCATCTATACCCTCTAATGCCCTCTTCTGGCATGCAGGTAGAACACTTAAATACCTTAAAATAAATAAATCTTTAAAATTTTTTTTCATTATTGATGCTGTTTTATTTTTGTTTATTTGAGGTGATCTCATCATTTTACCCTGGCTGACCTGTAATTGCTGTGTAGATCACACTGGTCTTAAACTCACAGAGCCACTTGCCTCTGATTCACAAGTGCTGGGATTAAAAGGTATGTGCCACCATACCCAGCTTAAAAACAAACAAACAAGGACTGGGGCATTGTGGCGCATGTCTATAATCTCAGCGCTCAAAAGGCAGAGGCAGGTGGATAGCTTTGAGTTCAGAACCAGCGTGGCCTATAGAGCAAGCTCCAGGACAGCCTGGACCTTGTCTCAAAAAGGAAACAACAAAGCAGGAGACAAAAATAAAATAAAATAAAAAAATAAAGCAGAGCTGGAATTTATTAAAGGAGAATTTAAGTGCAGGGTGCTCCGAGAGAAAGTAAGGCACACCCAAGCGTGTGGGCGTGGGCTTCTCAGAGGACTGTGACTAAATCCGCCCTTTGACAATGTCATACTCAGATATACTGTGTTCTAATTACTTTAATCCTCTTCCCTGCTCCTCTCTACAAATCCCTTTCCTGCATTCACCTGGTAAACCTGGCTCCATTGCACTTCATTTGTTGTTTGGTTTTGTTTTATTGAGACAAGGTTTCTCTACATAGCCTTGGCTATCCTGGAATTCACTCTGTAGACCAGGCTGGCCTCGAACTCACTAAGATCCACCTGCCTCTGTCTCCCGAGTACAGAGACTAAAGGTGTGTGCCACCATGCCCAGCCTCATGGCACTTTATTTCAATTATTTTGTGTGCATGTGTGTATGGGGAGGGTCTGGAGGTCCGAGGACAGTTTGCAGGAGTCAGTTCTGTCCTTGCACCCTGTGGACCCTGAGGATGGGAATCAGGTTGGCAGACTTGACGCCTGCTGAGCCATCTCTCTGTCCCTCACATGCATGTCTTTCTCTTTTGCTTAACCAAGGCCATTTGTATAACTGTAGATTCAGAACTAGCCTTCGGGCTAGGCATGGTAGCACAAGCCTTTAATCCCAGTTACTCAAGGGGCAGAGATTTTTGTGGACTGAGGCCAGCCTTGTCTACATAGTGATATTCAACATAGCCAGGGCTACATAGTGAGACCCTGTCAAAAAAAAAAACAAAACAAGTAGGGTGTGGTGGCGCACGCCTTTGATCCCAGCACTCAGGAGGCAGAGGCAGGAGGATCGCTGTGAGTTCCAGGCCAGCCTGGTCTACAAAGGGAATCCAGGACAGCCAAAGCTACACCAAAGAAACCCTGTCTTGAAAAACCAAAAAAGAAAGAAAGAAAGAAAGAAAGAAAGAAAGAAAACAAAAAAAAGAAAGAAAGAAAAACAAAACCCTCCTAAAACTCAGCTACCTACTGGAGCTTCGTGACTCACAGATGGATGTACAACTGCATCTGCTTCTGATGCCCACATTTCCCAAAAGTCTGAATGTGAGTAACTGCATTTACCATTCTATGCCCCCTTAGTGGGTAGCATCAAATAAAAGGACATTTAAAAGACAGCTGATACAAAAAAATATAATTTTTTCCCACCGCATAGTATCTCAGAGCAGAAAGCAATGTTACAATGCTAAGGATAACAGGCTCTTCTGCCTGGCTGGACTGAAGGCAGGACTCATTTTGGAGAAATATTTAGCCTAAAACTGTTTCTAGGACTGTGTGATGGCTCAGCACGTGAAGATGTCTGCCAGCAAACCTGACAAGCTTAGTTCAAACCCTGGGACCACACAGTGGAAAGGGAGAGCTCTACCTTCCACACTGGTGCTTCCACACAGTGCCTCCCAGCCCCGAGCATGCTGCTGCTGCTGTGCTAGAAATCGCATGCTGCCTTTGAATGTATTGGCCCATATTACAAAAGGCACATCCTTAGAGAAGCATTCAGATTTAATTAACATATCAGACTGAATGTTCATTAGTTTTAAACTTGATATTCAGCTAAAGATGGGTTTGGGGAAAAAAAGACTAAAGATCTAGGTCAAATGTAAGAGGCAGTTGATGGAGACCAGGCATCTTGTGGGAAATTTGGACATTGGAAGCAGAAGCACGTGGCGCTAGGCACACCCCAAGGAGTCCAGGGAGCACGAGCAGCAGCTTATTAAAACCCCAGGACACAGTTACAAAAGTCACCATTTTCTCTGTTAATAGCGTAGCATAACATCAGCAGTTAACCAAAAGACTGACTGTAAATTAGCAACTTTCAACTCAGAAAGCAACTGCATGGTAGAGCTTTTGGGAGTCTGAGACACACAAGCTTAGCGTTCAAGGATAGCCTGTGCTACCTAAAGTGGCC
Organism: Acomys russatus; assembly: GCF_903995435.1. Lineage (NCBI taxonomy): Eukaryota > Metazoa > Chordata > Mammalia > Rodentia > Muridae > Acomys > Acomys russatus. The sequence continues at coordinate 60,927,022 of NC_067153.1, forward strand.
TGTTAGGAAACAAAACAAAACAACAACAAAAACTCCAACCTGCCAGTTAAGTAACTTTAATGAAATAAAAATGTAAATAGTAAAAACAATATATTTGTTGTTGTTGTTTGGGGTTTTCGAGACAGGGTCTCTCTGGAGACTGTCCTGGACTTGTTTTGTAGACCAAGTTGGCCTTGAACTCACAGCTTTCCACCTGCCTCTGCCTCCTGGGATTAAAGGTGTATGCCACCACCACCCGGCTATTTTTTTTTTTTTTTTTTTTTTTTTTGTACTCTTTATGATAGCATTTCTCTCTCTCTCTCTTTCTCTCTCTTTTTTTTTTTTTTTTTTTTTTTCCAACAGGATTTCTCTCTGTAGCCCTGGAACTTGCTTTGTAGGCCAGGCTGGGCTTGACCTCACTGAGATGTGCCTATAGGATGCAGTTTTCACCCATGTCCCCTTCACTGTCCTGTGTTCCCCTTAGCTATTTCCCTTCCTTTCCTTCTAGTGCTAATCCCTACACACATATTTTATATTAGATGGTTCAGTACACCAAGATAACTTAAAATTAACTCTAGAATATGCAGCAAAGTTCATTGTTTGTATTTAGAATGGGGGTCTCCCCTATAGCCCTGGATGACCTGGAACCTACTCTGTAGGGTGGGCTGACTTAAACTCAAGAGATCCACCTGCCTCCTGAGTGTTGGGATTTGCCACTGTGCCTCGATTATTTTTTAAATTATTTTTATTTACCTATGCATTTTATTTTCCACCCATTTTTTATCCTTTTGAAAAGATCTCATGTAGACCAAGCTTGCCTGCAGCTTGTTACACAGTAGGTAACCACTGAGTCCTCCGGCCCCTGCGCCTGCACCATGGAGTCTTTTTTATGTGGGTCATTGTCCTTTTTTCTGAGAATTTGACTTGGTGGTTATCTGTCAACTTCATACACTGTGGAGTCACGGGACGAGAAGGTGCCTCCTCAGATAGGTCTGTAAGCAAGTCTTTGTGGGCATTTTCCTGGTTAATGACTGGTGTGGGAGGGAGGCTGGGTCCGCTGTGGGCAGTGCCACTCCAGAGCAGGTGGTCCTCTGCTGCAGTGCAAGCCAGTGAGCGGCACTCCTTTGTTGCCTGTTTTCAGTTCCAGCCTCAACTTCCCCTGATGACCGACTGTAAAATAATTCCCCCGCCTCCACCCCTGCCAAGTTGCTTTTGTTCATGGTGTTTAACCTCAGCAAAAGAATAAAAACTAGGACACACCCAAGTATAGGACACAAGACAACGTTTAAGACAGGGAATCTTTTATTTAAAACCCATCAGTGAAATGGACGGCTTGGGTCTGTGACAAATCATTCATATTTAAAGCAGATGTCAGTAACTGTATGAAGCAAACGTTGCCACATACAAATTAGCTGATCTGACCACAACTTTCTCGGCTGGAGCAGAATAAAGTTCCCTGTGAGAGCAGCACCTTCGTGACACTTAACTTAATATTCCTCTCCTTCCTCCTCCCCCTCTCCTTCAACAGAATCCACACCAACCTCCTCATAATCCTTCTCCAGGGCAGCCATGTCCTCGCGGGCCTCAGAGAACTCTCCCTCCTCCATGCCCTCACCCACATACCAGTGCACAAAGGCACGTTTGGCATACATCAGATCAAACTTGTGATCCAGGCGAGCCCAGGCCTCAGCAATGGCTGTGGTGTTGCTCAGCATGCACACGGCCCTCTGGACCTTGGCCAGGTCTCCACCAGGCACCACAGTGGGCGGCTGGTAATTAATGCCAACCTTGAAGCCAGTGGGGCACCAGTCCACAAACTGGATGGTACGCTTGGTCTTGATGGTGGCAATGGCAGCGTTGACATCTTTGGGGACCACATCCCCTCGGTACAGCAGGCAGCAAGCCATGTATTTACCATGGCGAGGGTCACATTTCACCATCTGGTTGGCTGGCTCAAAACAGGCATTGGTGATCTCTGCTACAGAAAGCTGCTCATGGTAGGCTTTCTCAGCAGAGATGACAGGGGCGTATGTGGCCAGAGGGAAGTGGATGCGAGGGTAGGGCACCAGGTTGGTCTGGAATTCTGTCAGGTCAACATTCAGGGCCCCATCAAATCTGAGGGAAGCAGTGATGGATGACACAATTTGACCTATCAACCTGTTTAGATTAGTGTAGGTTGGGCGCTCAATATCGAGATTTCTACGACAGATGTCATAGATGGCCTCATTGTCTACCATGAAGGCACAATCTGAGTGCTCCAGGGTGGTGTGGGTGGTCAGGATGGAATTGTATGGTTCAACCACAGCGGTGGAAACCTGGGGGGCGGGGTAAATGGAGAACTCCAGCTTGGACTTCTTTCCATAATCAACAGAGAGCCGCTCCATGAGCAGGGAGGTGAAGCCAGAGCCAGTTCCCCCGCCAAAGCTGTGGAAAACCAAGAAGCCCTGAAGACCCGTGCACTGGTCAGCCTGTAGGGAAAAAGAGAGAAGGAAATGTAATGTTTTGCTGGCAGGGCACACACTCCTAGCTAGGCACCAGAACCCCTCTCACTGCATTTTAAATGTATCCACATAAGGCCCTTACCAGCTTGCGAATTCTGTCCAAGACAAGGTCAATGATCTCCTTGCCAATGGTGTAGTGGCCACGGGCATAGTTATTGGCGGCATCTTCCTTGCCTGTGATGAGCTGCTCAGGGTGGAAGAGCTGGCGGTAGGTACCAGTGCGAACCTCATCTGCCAAAGGAGAAGAAATCAGCCGTCCACCACCAACCAGCCACACGGCTCACTCCCCCTCCTGCGTCTGAAGGGATCCCGAGCATGTGAGCAGGAAGGAATCCCTCGAGGAAGGGAAGTTCCAGGTCAGCTTACCAATAACTGTGGGTTCCAGGTCTACGAACACCGCCCGGGGCACGTGCTTGCCAGCGCCTGTCTCGCTGAAGAAGGTGTTGAAGGAGTCGTCTCCCCCTCCGATGGTCTTGTCACTCGGCATCTGGCCATCAGGCTGGATGCCATGTTCCAGGCAGTAGAGCTCCCAGCAGGCATTGCCGATCTGGACGCCAGCCTGGCCAACGTGGATGGAGATGCACTCACGCTGTGGAAAGGAGAAAATAAAATAAAATGAAGCTGTATTTCTATTTTAGATTCTAATAGATTTCCAAAGTGTTTCCATTCATGCAAATATTGTTGAAATTTATTTGGAGTCATATCCCAATATGACAGAAACAATAAGGAGAACCTGCTATAAATACTGCAGATGGGTGTGGTCTAAATACAGTCACCTTAATTCTGTTCGAGACATGGTGGAAACCCATGGTTCCCACAGCCATAAAAGTTTTAATATTTGAAAAATAATTTGTTCGAGGCCAGCCTGGTCTACAAAGCAAGTCCAGGACAACCAGGGCTACACAGAGAAACCCTGTCTCGAAAAACAAAAAATAAAATAAAAATTTTTTTAAATTCGGAATTACTTTCTCTTCCTGATAGGTAAAGATGAAGGTTTCACCTTATTGAACCTGGCATTTCATCTTGGACATCTGTACTGCAGCTGAGGCTGGGAGCCACACCCTTCTGCAGTGTATCTGCGGAACCCATTAATACTCTGAGGTTAGCAGCCAGGCTACGAGCTAGACAGTCTGACTTCTGCTTTGCGTTGTTTGCTGCGCCTGGTGCTAGCCTGTTCCCTTTGTTACATTATTTAACAGAGAGAGCTCTATTTCCAGCAGCTGTCTATGTGATCGCTTTGTGCTGCTTTCAGCGTCCCTCCTAACCCTGTCTGGGGCCTTTGCCTGAATTAATGAATTAGTGAAGATGTATTAGAACAAAAAACAGTTGGGTGCAAATTTTTTTTTTTTTTTAAGCAGCAATTTCATTATTTTCTGAAGGTTTTTCAGAATAGTTTCCACTGTATGGAACTGAAATATGATCTTTAAAGCAGGCTAAATTAGAAACAAAGATCACTCAAGAAGCGCAAAAAAAAAAAAAAAAAAAATCGAGTAAAAAGATAACATTTAAAACTAGCAAATGAAAAAAAAAATAAAACTAGCAAATGGTATTTTATTCGCTGACACTCTACATACCACATAACATTATTATTATTATTATTTCAGTCTATAAGTATACTCTTCTATCTCTTTAGGGTTACAACTTTCATTGTCTGCGGGGTGGGGGCGGGGGGAAGGGCGTTTCCCTGGGTTCTGACAATCTCTGGGTTTCTGACTCTGGGCTTCACAAAGTGGGCTGTCACTCACCAGCCATCCAGCCCCATCTGCCCCCCCCGCCCCCCAGCGAGATGTCCCAGGTGTTTAGTAAATCGTGCTTTTGATACTTAAGCAAACAAAACACCTCCTAACACTGCAGTTCCACAACGATGGTAGTTTTTTTGTATGTTTGGTTGGTTGGTTGAGTTTTTTTTTTTTTTTTTTTTTAAACAAAATAAAAATTAAAAATCGCTCCAGAGAGACGTTTGGTGAGGGCGAACCCCTCCCGAAACGCCACGGAAGCAAGAGACAAACAACCCCGCCCCTGCGCCTCCCTGACACCGGCTGCCATGGATCCGACGCAAACTAACCATTTTCCCAGCGAAGTGGGGCGGTGTTTCTGGAAAGCGGACTCGGCCGCCGCCCTGCCCTCCCGCCGGAGCGAGCCCTGCGCCCGGACCCCCGCCCCGCGGCCCCGGGCTGTGCGAGCAAACGCTGGCCGGCGCCGCCTTTGTTCTTCCCGGGTCTGGGCGTCTCCCTGTCCCCGCACTGCGGCTGCGGCACTCGCCGACTCCGCGCGAAGCTACACTTAACAAAAGCATCGAGACCACCCTTCCCCGCCGAGGTGACAAAAGGCTTAGGCTTCTCCTCCTAAGGTTGGGGCGCCCGACACCCACCCGCTACCGAGAGCCCGGGAAGGGTTGCTCACCATTGTTGCTGCTTCGCGGCTGCCGGGAGGATGGCGGAGGCGAGGAGGAGGAGGAGGTGTTGCTTCTTACAGCGCGACTCTTAAGCGGTCGATGTAAGAGAACCTGCGGCACAGGGGCGGATGCGGCTCCTTATATACACTTCTGTCACCATGGGGATGGGCCAGGGCCTTTTCCTGTTGGTCCAGACCCCTCTGTCTGCCCAGAGAAGCCGCGACAGGAGAGTGGTGATTGGTGCAAGCGACATGGTATGAGGTAATCTCTCCCCCACCCCTTCCCCCTAGCATCCGTAGACTTCGCATCCTTCAGACAAAGGCTGTGTGCAAAGGCTACTTACTAGCCGAGCATCCATTATGGGGTGGAGTTGGGGAGGGGACGAAAGGGAAGAAAGAAAACTAGGGTTGGTTGATTATACATGGCTTAAACCTTAAACTATAGTTAAAATAATCTAAGGTTTTCCCCCAACACTTAGTCACGGAATTTATGTTGAGATTCTTAATGGAAAATTCCAGCTTTTTATTCATAATGCACTAAATCTGACTACATTCTGTCAGGATTCAACTTCTCTAGTTACATTTAAAGTAGCCGGGAAGATGAGAATGGTGGTCAAAACGGCTTGGGTAAATGCTGTTTTACAACTATTGTTATATTTATCATCGTCATCGTCGTCGTCGTCATCATCATCATTACTACTACTACTATTACTATTAAAACAAGATTCAGAAGCCCAGTAAGATTCGACCACGCCTATAATCCGAACAGCATCTGGGAGTCAAAGGCAAGAAATTCTGTAGTTCAAGGTCATCGTAACTGGCCTTAGTGGCCCACGCCTGTATACCCCATTGGGAAACTCAGGCTGGAGGACTGCCGCGAGTTTGAGGCCAGCCTGTCTGAAAAACCAAGAAAAGAAATAACACACAAAACAGTTCTCAATCCTTTGCTAGAAACCTTTTCTGAGCGGTGGTTTTCCCCATCACCCCTCCACGCCCACACCTCACCCCCTCCCCTTCAGTGGTATTTTATCCCTAGAAATGAGCCATTCTTTCTAATACAGAATTCAGAAACTATAAGGAGAAAGAATTGAGTTTAAAAACTATCTCTTTCTTTGTGTTGGTTTATATTTCTGCAATGCTTTTTTTTTTTAAGGGGGAGGGGTGATATCAAGGAAAAACCGAAATACCAATTTTAAAAGAGGAGAGTATTATAATATAAAAGGAAACCATTTTGCAATGTTGTTTTCATCCCCAGGCAAATGTGCAATGTCAGCCCTTCTGCCGTTCATTTTATGCAGTTCCCTGAATTCCTTAAATAGCCCCTTCTGCAGCTGGGCTTCTAACTGTGGGAACTGTAGCTCCTCACACCGCTGTACTCAGCCAGAGACTGTGGGTATTGCTCAATTGCCCCGCGGGACAAAAATGCCTTGCTTTCACCCCTAGGAAATGGATTACAGTGCCAGTCTTTCACTGTGTAGAAAACCTCCATTATCAGCAAGAAAGATCTGTAGAGAGTGAGGCTCTGAGCTGCAGACCACTCAACAGTTGCTGGATGAAATTTTAGAGGTAAAGAGATATTTTTTTGGGCAGCAAACTGAAAATGTGGATTTTGACCGGCCACTTCCCTTTCAGTAGGAGAGTCTTGGTCTTGGGCAGCACTGTGTCCAGTGCTCTGTGCTGTCCATTCATTCCTGCTGGGCTGGGGCGGGGCTGCAGTGGGAGGAGGGCGTGGGGAAAATAGCAGCTGGGGGTTGTGCTGCAGGAACAATGGTGGCCCTGAGTTCTTTCAGCCTGCATCCCGCTCGGCTTTTCTTGTTTAAATTTATTAGATAGGTCTTTTCTAGGGAAAAATAAATAAATCAAAACAAACAAGTCATTTGTTTATGTGCATATTTCAAAGGAAACCCCCCTCCATTACCTCCATCATCTTAGGAAAGAAAAGGATTTACTTTATTTTAATTTTTATTTTTTTAAACATCTTTTAATTTTTTACATATACATTTATATTATTACACACATATACAATGAACTACCTATAGATAAAAGGATTTTTCAGTAAAGAAACAGAGGAATGAAAATGACTTGACTGGTAACATGTAAGTACATTTAACAAGATAAGGGATGTAATGACGATAGCTCTCTCTCAAAGAAGCCCGCACGCACGCTTTCATCTATTTTCTGAATGCTTCTTTCTGAACTCTTGTGCTTAAGATCTGTTTTTAAATCCTTTAATACACCCCAACTCTGCTTCATTAAAACAACTAAATGGTGCAGAGAGCATAAGGATTGATAAATAGTGCTTGAAAATATTGTCACAACTAAAAACTAGTGTGTGTGTGTGTGTGTGTGTGTGTGTGTGTGTGTGTAAGCCAGAGGACAACTAAAGGGGCAGAGTCTCTTCTTTCACCTTTGGAGCCCCAAGGACAAAGCTCACTGGTGGCAGATGTCTCTTCTTTCTGGTGGGGAAAAAAAGTCATACCGTAAAGGGCATGATGAAAGATAATAGAAATCTTTTTCTTTTTTTGAAGTACAGCAATGCGTTTCTATTCCTTGACAACACGAAAAATCGAGAAATGTCTTCTTTCCCCAATCATCTGTTCTTTATGCATCTTACAGGAAGCTGAGAAGATGATTCTTTGTCATTCGTCCTCAGAACCATTCTGCTCCTTATGCAAATGAGAGGCTTTTTTCCTCTTCCCCTTGAGCATAAGTAACATAAGATACAGGTTAGAAAGGACCAGTGTTTGTGTGTGTGTGTGTGTGTGTGTGTGTGTGTGTGTGTCTGTGTGTGTGTGTGTGTTTGTGTGTGTGTTTGTGTATGTGTGTGTATGTGTGCGTGTGTGTTTGTGTGTATGTGTGTGTTTGTGTGTGTGTGTGTCTGTGTGTGTATGTGTGTTCTTTTTGTTCCTTATCTGATTTAATAGCATTCAAACTACAGAAAGCTATATATATTTGTTTCCATATTGCTAGTTCATATTTTACTGTTAATTTCCTTACTTATATCAACAAGCCGGTACATGTTAGAACACTCTGCTGACAGGTCCATTCTGCACACATAGGTATTAGCGTGAAAACTGTATTTCTTAATTAATACTGGTGTGGTTTAGTTATCTATTTGCAGGGCTCAGACTTCAGCATATATTTCATTATCTCATCTCTTTCAAGCCTTGCGCATGCCAGGCAAGGGCTTTTTACCTTAGCACATCTCTTCTCTTAGCTCCAGATCGTTTTTGCTTTCTCAAAAAATGCTGCTCTGAAAGGTTCAGTTGCTCACTTTTTTTTTTTTTTTTTTTTTTTTTTTTTTTTGGAGACATGGTGTCTCTGTGTAGCCTTGGCTGTCCTGGACCCATTTTGTAGACTAGGCTGGCCTCGAACTCACAGAGATCCACCTGCCTCTGCCTCCCGAGTGAGTGCTGGGATTGTAGGCATGTCAGTTGCTCACTTAATGGGCCAGTATATACCTGGTTTCTGAGATCAGAAACAGCTGTGACTGACTACTCTCCTGTTTCACACTCCATGGAGTCGTCCTACCTCATAAATCTTTTTTATTTTTATTTATTTTTGGTTTTTCAACAGTGTTTCTCTGTGTAGCTCTAGGTATCCTGGAACATTCTTTGTAGACCAGGTTGGCCACGGACTCACAGTGAACCACCTGCCTCTGCCTCCCAAGTGCTGAGATTAAAGGCGTGCACCACCACACTCTGCTTACTTCATAAATCTTTTTTGTTTGTTATTTTGAGAAACAGCTCCTGCAGCCTGGGCTACCTTCAAACCTGATTCAGTATGTGGCTAAGGCTGGTCTTGAACTCCTGATCCCAAGTGCTGAGACTATACACATATGCCATCACAACTAGCTCTCAAAGCTTATTTTTTTGTTTTTAATTTGGATGGGATTAAAGACGGTGTTTGAAAGCAGAGTGTGGTGGCACAGGCCTTTAATCCCAGCACTCGGAGGCAGAGGCAGGCGGATCACTGTGAGTTCGAGGCTAGCATGGTCTGCAAAGTGAATCTAGGACAGCCAAGGCAACACAGAGAAACCCTGTCTCGAAAAACTTAAAAAAAATAAAAAATAAGGGGCTGGAGAGATGGCTCAGCGGTTAAGAGCACTGACTGTTCTTCCAGAGGTCATGAGTTCAATTCCCAACAACCACATGGTGGCTCACAACCATCTATAGTGTAATCTGATGCCCTTTTCAGCACTGTATGCATAATAATAAATAAATATTTAAAAAGAAAGAAAGAAAGATGGTGTTTGGTAATTTCACACATGAGTGCACAGCACCTTCCAGGTCCTCCCAGACTTCCCCTTCCCTCTCAGCGGCTCATGTGCATTCTTCCTGGTCTCCCTTATATATCCAGTCAGCCGACCCTCCACACAATGCCGTCCTGCTTTCAGTGTAGCACGTAACACTGTAGATCCCGTTCTGCTCTTTGTTTCGTTCTACAGCTTAGAACAGACCAAGAACCGCGTAAGCCAGTGAGCCCAGATCCTTCATCACCTATCAGAATTCCCTGCCAGAAGAAGCACATCTTCCATTTAAAAATATCTGACAGTTCGGGGCTGGGGAAATGGCTCAGCACATAAGAGCATAAAAGCATCAGCCATTCTTCCAGAGTTTCTATTCCCAGCACCCACACGATGGCTCACACCATCTGTGACTCCAGTTCCAGGGGAGTTCATCCTCTTTTCTGGCTTCCTTGGGCACTAGACACTTGTGTGGTGCATAAATATACATGCAGGCAAAATACAGATACACATTTTTCTTTCTTTCTTTTTTTTTTTTTTTCTTTTCTTTTTTGTATTTTGACGCAGGGTTTTCTCTGTGTAGCCTTGACTGTCCTAGACTCGCTTTGTATACCAGGCTGGCCTCAACCTCACAGCCTCTGCCTTTGCCTCCCTAGTGCTGGGATTAAAAGCATGCACCACCACACGCAGCTCTGAAAGTGTACATTTACTTTATTTTAATTAGCTTTTTTTTGGGGGGGGGTCTTTGGAGACAAGGTTTCTCTGTGTAGTTTTGGCTGTCCTAGACTCACTTTGTAGACCAGGCTGGCTTCGAACTCACAACGATCCTCCTGCCTCTGCCTCCCAAGTGCTGGGATTAAAGGTGTGCGCCACCATGCCTGCCTGCTTTAATTAGCTTTTTAAAGAAGGGTATCACTATGTAGGTCAGATTGGCCTTGAACTCCCCAGATCCATCCATCTCTGCCTTGTGAACACTAGGATTAAAGGTAGGTATATGGAGGCCTGGAGAGATGGCTCAGAAGTTAAGAAGTCTGGCTGCTCTTCCAAAGGTCCTGAGTTCAATTCCCAGTTCCTATGTGGTGGCTCACAACTATCTATGATGAGATCTGGTGCCCTCTTCTGGCCTGCGGGTGTACATGCAGGTAGAACACTATATACATAATAAATAACTAAATATTTTTGTTGTTGTTGCTTCTCTTGTCCTAACTGTCCTGGAACTCTCTTTGTATTGTAGGCTGGCCTAGAACTCACAGAAGTCTGCCTGCTTCTGCCTCCCAGTGCTGGGATCAAAGGCATGCTCCACCATGGCCGACTGCCTGAATTTTTTTTTTTTTTAACTTGTTTATTTTATGTGCATTGTTGTTTTGTTTGCATGTATGTCTGTGTGAGGGTGTCAGATCTTGGAGTTACAGACAGTTGTGAGCTGCCATGAGGGCGCTTAGAATTGAACCTGGGTCTTCTGGAAGAGTAGCCAGTGCTCTTAACTGCTGAGCCACCTTCCCAGCCCCATGCTTTTCATTTTTTGTTTATTTTTATTATTATTATTATTTTTGTTTTGTTTTGTTTTGGTTTGGTTTGGTTTTTGGTTTTTCGAGACAAAGTTTCTCTGTGATAGCTTTGGCTGTCCTGGATTCCCTTTGTAGACCAGGCTGGCCTGGAACTCACAGCGATCCTCCTGCCTCTGCCTCCTGAGTGCTGGGATCAAAGGCATGCGCCACCACACCCTACTTGTTTTTGTTTTTTTTCGACAGGGTCTCACTATGTAGCCCTGGCTATGTTGAATATCACTATGTAGACAAGGCTGGCCTCAGTCCACAAAAATCTCTGCCCCTTGAGTAACTGGGATTAAAGGCTTGTGCTACCATGCCTAGCCCGAAGGCTAGTTCTGAATCTACAGTTATACAAATGGCCTTGGTTAAGCAAGGCTGCACTTTTCATTTTTAAAATATGTGTGTATGTGCCTGTGTGCATGCTTGTCTATGTATGTGCACATGTGTGTGTGTGCCTGTGTGCATGCCTGTGTGCATGCATGCGCGCGTGTCAGCACCACAGCATACCCGTGGAGGTGAGAGGATAGGCTGTGTGTGTGTGTGCATGCGTGTGCGTGTGTGTGTGTGTGCATGCGCGCGTGTCAGCACCACAGCACACCCGTGGAGGTGAGAGGATAGGCTGTGTGTGTGTGTGCATGCGTGTGTGTGCATGCGTGTGTGTGTGTGTGTGTGTGTGCATGCGTGCGTGTCAGCACCACAGCACAGCCGTGGAGGTGAGAGGATAGGCTGTGTGTGTGCATGCGTGTGCGTGTACGCGCGCTTGTCAGCACCACAGCACACCCGTGGAGGTGAGAGGATAGGCTGTGTGTGTGCGTGTGTGTGTGTGTGCATGCGTGTGCGTGTACGCGCGCATGTCAGCACCACAGCACAGCCGTGGAGGTGAGAGGATAGGCTGGGTTATTGCTCCTTACCTTCCACCGTTAGGACAGGATCTCTGTCTCCCAGGGTTACATGGCTCCTATGCTAGATCCCAGGCCCTCACACTTGCGTGGCAAGCGATTTACCCCCTGAGCCATCTCCCCAAGCCAATTTACTTATTTTTTTTAGATTAGAGTCTCCAGTGTTCCAGCCTGGCCTCAGACTTGCTATATGGCCAAGAATGACTACAAACTTCTGATCCTCCTGCCCCCATGTTTCCAGGGCCGAGACAATGGGCATTTAACACCAAGCCTGTTTTTATGAGGTGCGAGGCTTTGAACCCAGGACTTCGTGAATGCCAGACAAGCAATCTACCAACAGAGCTACATCCCTCGCTGTACTCGGAAATGAAATTTGATGCGAAGGACCTTAAAAGGTAAACAATTGTTCTGGAAGTTGGTATGGAAAATGGTAGGTGCAGGGGAGGCCCCAGGATTGAAGTCCCAGAAAAAAAAAAAAAAAAAAAACCCGAGGCTTGGCATTGTAAGAGGCCAAAAGAGGCGTTGGGGAAGGGGCACCTCAGTTGCTGTGGAGACCCCAGGATACTGGAGATGCTGGGAACACAGGGCCTTTATCAAGGAGGGTGGCAGCTGTGGGATGCGTTGTAAGACAAGCTGTCTGTGCTGTGGATGGCACAGTGGGAGGAGAGAGGCTGCGCAAACCCCAGGAGTTCATAAAGGAGTCGCACAGAGCGGACATGAGCTTTTTGTTTAGACAGGGCTTCTCTGTGTCATTGTCCTGGATTCACTTTGTAGACCGGGCTGGCCTCGAACTCACAGGCCCAGCTGACACCGAGCTTTTTATATGATTGGGTTTGGATTTTACACTGATCTGATTTGTAACTTTCTCTTGTGTTTCCCTATTTAAATAAGAAAGTATTTATTTTTGAGACAGAGTCTCACTATGTAGCACTGGCTCTTTTGGAATTCACTGTAGACCATAGCTGGCCTTGAACTCACAAAGATCTGCCTACCTCTTCCTCCCAAGAGCTGGGATTTAAAGGTATACTCCAGGAGGCCCAATCTTTTGTTGTTGAGACAAACTTCTTTCTAACTTTACCTTGAAAGACAATATATATATGTGTGTGTGTGTGTGTGTGTATTTTTTTTTTTTTTTTTAAGATCTTGGGTCTTTCTTTTTTCCTCCCTTCCACCCTCCCTCCCTCCTTCCTTCCTGTCTTTGAGATCTTGGACTTTTAAAGCATTGAGAAGTTCAAGTTTGAAATGACGTGTTTGTGTGTCAGTACTGAATGGGGTTGGTGTGGAATTTCATAGTTTTCTTCAGCTGTCAACTTATTACAGGCCTAGAGTCCCCTGGAAAGAGGAAACCTTAGCGGAAAAACTGCTTTTATCAGATCGCCCAGTGCCTGTATCTGTGAAACATTTCCTTCTTCTTTCTTTCTTTCTTTTTTAAGTTTTTCAAGACAGGGTTTCTCTGTGTAGCCTTGGCTGTCCTGGACTCACTTTGTAAACCAGGTTAGCCTTGAACTCAGAGATCCTCCTGCCTCTACCTCTGAGTGCTGGGATCAAAGGTGTGTGCCACCACACCCGGCTCTTATTCTTTTATTTATTTTCTGTATGAGTGCTTTGTCTGCATGTACGCCTGCATGCCAGAAAAGGGCATCCCAGTGTAGATGGTTGTGAGCCACCATGTAGTTGCTGGGAATTGAACTCAGGACCTTTGGAAGAGCAGCCAGTGCTCTTAACCTCTGAGCCAGAGCCATCTCTCTAGGCCAGAGGCATTTTCTTAATTGCTAATAGAGGTAGCTGACCCAGTTCCCTGTGGGTGGTACCACTCCTAGGCAGGAGAGACTAAGATGTATAAGAAAGGCATGGTGAGCCGGGTGTGCGTGGTGGCGCACGCCTTTAATCCCAGCACTCGGGAGGCAGAGGCAGGTGGATCACTGTGAGTTCAAGGCCAGCCTGGTCTACAAAGTGAGTCCAGGACAGCCAAGGCTACACAGAGAAACTCTGTCTCGAAAAACCAAAAAAAAAAAAAAAAAAAAAAAAAAAAAAAAAAAAAAAAAGGCATGGTGGTGCTCACCTTAAATCCCAGCACTAGGATGCTGGGTGGTGGTGCATGCCTTTGATCCCAGCACTCTGGAGGCAGAGGCAGGCGGATTGCTGTGAGTTTGAAGTCAGCCTGGGCTACACAGAGAAACCCTATCTCGAAAAACCAAAAAGAAAAAAAACAAAACAAAACAAAACAAAAATCCCAGAACTCAGGAGGCAAGAGGATCTCTGTGAGTTCGAGGCCAGCCTGCTCTACAAAGAGAGTTCCTACCTCGAAAAAACAAATGAAAGAAAAAGAAAAGTAAACTGAGTCAGGCAGAAGGAACAACCTAGCAAGCAGCTAGCTGGCTTCCCCGGATAGCCTGTAACTTGCCAGCTAAATACATGCTTTCCTTGGTCATGCTGTTTACATTAGCAGAGAGCAAACTAAGACCAGCAAATATGTATAAAAACTGGATGTATGGCGCTTGAGAAGGATTGTCATGAGTTTGAGACCAGCCTGGGTCCAGAGTAAGACTGTCTCAAAAACTAGAAAACAGTGCCTGAGTTAAAAATACTCCCACAAAACAAATTAGGAGTGAAAAAAAGAGGAAAAGAATATTACAAAACCTATTTACCAGTTAGTTGGGTGTTTGAGGCACATGGCTGTTACTCCCAGGACTTGAGAGGCAGGGGCGGGAGGATCAATTCAGGGCCCCTGTTTTTCTACCCAGCATCCTCTGTGAAATGAACCTATTTGTCCATGTCACCCTGCCTTCATGTAAATAGGGAGATTCCAGCAGCCAGCTTTTCTAACGTCGGTAACAGAACAACCCAAAATCGATTTTCTTTGTGTTTGTTTGTTTTGTTTTTCGAGACAGGGTCTCTCTGTGTAGCCTTGGCTGTCCTTGACTCGCTTTGTAGACCAGGCTGGCCTCGAACTCACAGCCACCTGCCTGCCTCTGCCTCCCAAGGGCTGGGATTGAAGGCGTGCGCCACCACACCTGGCAACACAAACAGATTTCTAAGAGATAATAATAAAATAACAGGGGGCTGCAGAGATGGCTCAGAGGTTAAGAGCACTGGCTGCTCTTCCAGAGGTCCTGAGTTCAATTCCCAGCAACCACATGATGGCTCATAACCATCTATAATGTGATGCCCTCTTCTGGCCTGCAGGTGTACATGCAGGCAGAGCACTGTGCACATAATAAATAAATCTTTAAAAAAAAAAAAATAAATAAAATAGCAAATTATAATAAGATAAAACAAAAACTTGCACACCAGAATTGGACAAAACAAACAGACAGACGAAGGGTGGGGGGAGCCCAAGAGAGGGCACAGGAATCAGAGACTCACTCATTCTCATACTCAGAAATCAAAACACCACACTGGAAGCCATGAAATATATCAGAGGACCTGGCGCAGGCTGGCGCAGGCCCTGTGCTTGCTGCTGCAGTTCCTGTGAGACTGAGGCATTGGTCATGTTGCGTTCGAGAGCCTTTTCCCCCTGTGTCCTTCATCCCCTATGGCTCTTTCTGCTTCCTCTTCCCTTGGGTTGCCTGGGCCCTGGGGGAGGGATGCAATAGAGACATCCTGTTCAGGGCCGAGTGTTCCTCTGTCTTTCACTCTCTGCACAATGTCTGGCTGTATTTGTCCCATCTGCTGCTGGAAGACGTTTCTCTGACGGTGGCTGAGCAAGGTACTGATCTATGAGGGTAGCACAATGTCGTTAGGAGTCATTTAGTACTGTTTTTGTTTTGTGTTATGTTTTTAAAAGATTGGTAGTATTTGACTTACCCTAGGTCCTTGGGCTACCTAGTATTGGGCTCTTGGTCACCCAGGAAGTGCTAGTATGGGTGAGATCCTGTAGAGCAGACCGTATGTCCAGTCTGATGTACATTGGTTACTTCCACAAGCTTTGCGCCACCATCACCCTAGCAGGACTTGTAGGCAGGATGGCATTGCAGATCACAGGGTTTGTGGCTGGGTTGGTACGTATGTTTCTCTTTTGTTAGGGTGCAGAGTGCCTTCCTGTCCCAGGAGTCCACATTCTAGGGGTGAAGGCTCTATGTGGACAGCAGCTCTACTTCCCCTTGTTCAGTGCATTGTGTAGGTGTTGTCTTCAGCAAGGAGGCCTAGCCATCAGTTTGTGGAGAGCAACCTGTAGTCTTGGCAACATCCTGGGTTGTTTGAGGAGTCCCATGGGACTGTTTGGACCACTGACTCAATTGGCTGTACCCAAATCCTGGTGCTGGAATATTTATTTTGTGACAAAACACATCCAGTATTTTAGTGATTTCATTTAGAGCATATATATATATATATATATATATATATATATATTTTTTTTTTTTTTTTTTTTTTTAAGGACACTTCTACAGTATTAGGTTTCCATGGCCCTTAATTTTCTGACACCTTCGTCAATGTCTTTCTTCAGTGTCCTTAGGTTCTTATTATACAACTCTTTGACTTGGTTAGAGTCACCCCCAAATAGTTTATATTGTTTGAGGCTATTGTGAAGGGTGCTCAGTCCATTTGTTGATCTATACAGGAGGGCTACTGCTTTTGTGAGTTAATTTTGTATCCAGCTGCTTTGCTCAAAGTGTTTATCAGTTGTCAGAGTTTCCTGGTGGAGTTTTTTTTTTTGCTTTGTTTTGTTTTGTTTTTGGAGACAGGGTTTCTCTGGGTAGCCTTGGCCATCCTGGACTCACTTTGTAGACCAGGCTGGCCTCGAAATCACAGCGATCCGCCTGCCTCTGCCTCCCGAGTGCTGGGATTAAAGGCGTGCACCACCATGCCCGGCGTTCCTGGCAGAATTTTAAGTCCATGTTGGTTGTGGGCCTGCTCTGTCTTGTCCCTTGGCGTCTGTTGTCCTTTCTGCTTCTTAGGAGAGCGTGGTGGCTGTGTGCTGCTTGGCAGGAAATTCTTCTGAGATCTCGATAGGTGTGGCCACTGGGGGTTCCAGGTAAAATGTGTTTCTGGCATTGGGAACTGACCAGTTAGGAATGGGGATGGGCTGGGGGTGCTAAGGAGGGCCACAGGAGGGAGGAAAGCAGGGTGTTCCGCCAGGATTAGTTTAGTGCCCTGGAAATGGAGGCAGAGAGTGAGGAGACACCAGAGCAGAAGGGCTGCCACAGAGCGGCGGTGAGACTGAGGGAACAGAGAGGGAGAAAGGGAGGATCTGTACTTGGCCTGCCTGCTTCCCTGGTAGGCGTGGCCCGTGGGTTCCCAGGGAGTGCCTGCTGGAGTTGTCTGTGGTGGGGCAGTCACCAGAGAAGAGTGCTCAGACATGGCCTTAAACCAATAGAAAGTCTTTATTAGCCAGTGGGCAACTATGCTGGGTGTTAGGGACCCCAGTGTAGCATCAGGCCTTTCTCAGGATGAATGAGCTTTTAAGCACAAAAACTGTGTTCTGAGCTGACATACTCCAGTTAGCAAGAACAGTCAGCCAGAAGCGGAACTGCAGAAGCCAAAAGGCAAGGTTAACACATTGAGAGACTTTCCAGAACCATGGACTTTGGCAGGTCGGTGCTGTCTCCGTGCTGAGTTTTACAGCCCGAATGATACTTCCACCATGGCGTCAGTTGAGCTAAGGTCTGGGAGCCTGTAACACTGGGAGCGTGGGATACATCAATTAGTATGGGGGAATTAGAAAGGGGAGAATCTATGTGAGCCACCGGAGATTGGGGGGGAGGGCCTCAGCAGGTTATGCTGCAGAACTAAGGATAAGATTGGGGATTGGACAATGCCCTGGGTTCCATCCCCAGGACAAAATGAATTGTCACCTCTGTATTATGGTGATAAACCCTATTGATTCCGTGATATGAGCTAATGCAAGACAAGTTAAAGTTGGAGCTGGTGAGGTGGCTCAGTGGTTAAGAGCACAGACTGCCCTTTCAGAGGACCCAGGTTCAATTCCCAGCACCCACATGGCAGCTCACAACTGTCTATAGCTCCAGTTCCAGGTGATCTGACACTCTCACACCAATGCACATAAAATAAAATTAAATAAATTATTTTTTAAAAAAGACAAGTTAAAGTATACAAATGCAGGCTTATTATGAGTGGATTATATGGGGCGAGGTGAGGAAGCCCCTGCCTCTGGGCTGGAAAGTTCAGAGTAGAGGTCGGGGTACGCCAGCCACACCCTGCGGCAGGTAGAGACTGAGGGATGCTGGGAGAATCTGGAGGTCAGGACTGCCTTGGTTGAAAAAGCACGTCAGCTGCTCTTCCGGTTCCAAAGCCCACACTTACTCGGGCACCCAGCACTGGAACAGAGTCTTGAAGCCAACTGGGCAGAGGCACACACCTTTAACCCCCAGCACTCCAGAGACAGAGGCAGGCAGAACAGAGGCAGGTGGATATCTGAGTTCCAGGCCAACCTGGTCTACAGAGTTCTAGGACAGCCTGGGCTACAGAGAGAGAGAGAGAAAAACGAAACAAAAAACATAAGACTCTTCTGAAGTCACTCACTGATATGCAGTCACTTACCAAATCACACTGTCTTTAAGCTCTTCGCTACTATTTTTTATGAAGTAAACGGCTCTTCCTCCTCCCCCTCCTATTCCTCTCCCTCCTCTTCTCTATCCTCCTTCTTATTCTTCTCTCATGGACCCCACACTAGCCTCACACTTGCCATATTGCCAAGGATGACCTCAGATAGCTTCTGATCCTTATGCCTGCCAAGGATGACCTCAGATAGCTTCTGATCCTTATGCCTGCACTCCGGAGCGCTGCCATGATTACAGGCTTGTGCCACCACACCCGGTTTTATGTGGTGCTGGGGAATCAAATCCAGGGCCTCCCCCAAGGTTAGGCAAGGCCTCTACCAGCTGAGCCACATCCCCAGCCAGCTGGAATCCCAGTTTTTTATAAAACACAATTTATAATTTAGTTGCATTTCATCGACTTAAATTATGCGGCCCGGCAGAATGTATGTTGAATCACCTTTGTGCTGCTTCCTTTGTTCTTCGAAGCAGATGGAAATTAGGTGGCAGGCTGGGAAGGTTGCCATGGTGCTCTGGCTGCAGGGATTTAACAGTAATCAAAAGAAGCTCCTCAGGCCCCTCCCCCACACCCAGTACCGGTTTCTCACATTTCTTGTCTTTTGTTAGCTGAACTGCCTGGTCAGCGATTCCCAAAGACCCTCCCGTCCCTACTTTCCCAGTGCTGAAAGCACAGGCGTCCTCCACTGCGCCTGGCTTTATGGTCTGGGCGCTGGGGATTGAACCCAAGTCCTCATAGCCTGAGTGGTGAGCACATTACTTCGGAGCCCTAGCCCTTCCATACACCATTATAGTAAATATGATATTATATTTATTTAAATTAGTAATATTTGTGGAAGGAGCCAAGGACAAATGTAGGCTCTTTTTTAACAATTAAACTTTATTATACAACCCTACTAGCTTACACAAGAGGGGGGAAAAGGTTAAAGGGAAAAAAGAGTGAACCTTCCGGTATCCGTTCCACGGGACGGGTCCCTAGGTGTCTTTGGCCTGCGTGTTGGTCAAGCCTGTTCGCTGATCCACGTGCGCTCAAGCCCGGTCTGAACCTGTTGCTGCTCTCTCCTCTCCACCTGTCTGTGTCTCCTTCTCCCATAGAGGGTCGATTAGAAAAACAATAGTCCAGGTAGAGTCCCTGAATTCCAGGCCCAGGATGGCTCCACTCAGTCTATCACAGGGTATCCATGCTGTGTCCAAGGGTGAAGCCCACCAAGACTGCTTTCACCTGTGACAAAGCTTGCAGTCTTTCCCACAGACGAACTTGTAAAGCTCGACCAATTTCGCTAGTCAAAGGACCTAATGGAAGACAAGATGTGACACAGCACTTGGGGCCCCATCTTTGACTTCTTTAAACATTGTATTAGTTTTCTAATACAGTTACTTTTCGTGTTGCTGTGAGAAAAAAAAAAAAAAATAACCCACCACCTCCAAAAGTAGTGCATGGAAGTTTAGTTGCAGAGGGTGAGTCCGTAATGGTTGGGAGCCCTGGCAGCAAGCAGCAGGCATGTGGCAGAAGCAGAAGTTGAGATGTCACACCTTCAACTTCAAACAGGAAGCAGAGAAAACTGGGAGTGGGACAGAGTTCAAGCCGAGACATCGCCCAGAGAGAGGTCATAACCTCCCCGACAGCTTCCCTGACTGGGTGGGCACCAGTGTTCAAGTGCCTGAGCCGGTCCGAGACATGTATCTTTCCTACCACCACAAATATGTAAATCCAAACAGTAGCAGAGCTCCCGAAAGGCGTTGGAGTGCCCCTGAGAGCCAGCCGGTCCTCAGTGCGCTGAAGCGCTTGTGCCACTTAGAGATTTCCGTTCGTTTCTTGGAAGCTAATTCAGGAGCTGTCCTTCAGGCAGCAGGTCTGTCTTAGGGTTAGAGGTGTACCCTCTTGGAAACTGTGATTGCTAAGGGTCTGTTCTCTCTAAGATCTGATACTTTCTAGATTAACTGACGGAAAAGTGCTCCCTTTATGGTAATGATCCCAAAAGATACAAATGGCAATAATGCCTGGCCTGAGGGGGTTGGTTTTGTTTTGTTTTGTTTTTTGAGACAGGGTTTCTCTGTGTAGCTTTGGATGTCCTCGACTCACATTATAGACCAGACTGGCCTTGAACTCACACACAGGGATCCACCTGCCTCTGCCTCCCAAGTTCTGGGATTAAAGGCATGTGCCACCACCTCCTGGCGGAGCTGGTTGTTTTACATTCATTTATTTATTAGTTGTGTGTGCGTATGTGCATGTATGTGTGTGTGTGTGTGTGTGTGTCTGTTTGTCTGTGTGTGTATACATGTGTCATGGAGCACTGCAGAAGTCAGAGGACAACTTTAAGGAGACAATTTTCTCTTTACGATGGGTCACTGGGCTCAAACTAAGTTTTAGGGGCTAGATGGAGAGTTCCTTTACCTGCTAAGCCATATCCCAGGTCCTGTTTGTTTGTTTTTCTTTCTTTCTTTTTCTTTTTCTTTCTTTCTTTCTTTATTTTGGTTTTTCGAAAGAAGGTTTTTCTGTGTGTAGTCCTGGCTGCCCTTGAACTCACAGAGATCGCCTGTCTCTGCCTCCTGAGTGCTGAGATGAAAGGCGTGCAGCACCACGCCTGGCTCCCGTTTGTTTCTTTGAGACAGGATTTCATGTACTTCAGGATGGTCTTGAACTACTTTTCCTCGGCCTCTACATGCCAAATGCTAGGATTATAGACATGAGCCATTGCACCAGGCTTTCAGGGACATTAAAAAAATATATTTCAGCCGAGCGTGGTGGCACACGCCTTTAATCTCAGTACTCGGGAGGCAGAGGCAGGCGGATTGCTGTGAGTTCGAAGCCAGCCTGGTCTACAGAGTGAGTCCAGGATAGCCAAGGCTACACAGAGATACCCTGTCTCGAAAATTCAAAAAAAAATTTTTTTCTTCATCTTCTTTTAGATTTAAAATTTGATTAATAATTGAACCAGGGTCCTCTAGAAGAGTAGCCAGTGACCTTAGCCACTGAGCCATCTCCCCAGGCTCTAAACTCGAATTTAAAAACAAACGTGTTTATCTAGTTAATGTGTGAGGTTCATGTGTGTGCCGCGGCATCCGTGTAGAGATCCGAGAACAGCGTGTGGGAGCTGACTCTCATTTTCCATGTGGCTCCCCGGGATCATCTAGCTTGGTGGCGAGCACCTTCACCTGCGAGCCATTCCAGCAGCTTCCCACTCCCGTGAGTGTGCAGAAGCAAACATATTAGAAAAGGCTGCAGATTTCCCCTCTTCTGCTTCTGTGAACAGCAAACTGTTCCGGAGTGTACACTGTAAGCAAGAGATGCTCGCTTCACCCGAGCTAAGATCCACCCCCGCCCTTAGAAGATTGTCTCTGTAGTTCGTATATTTCAATAAAGAAACCCGCTGTTGAGTCTTTTTTGAAATCTTCTGTATTTTTAGATCTGTAAGAGTGGTGGCACTCTCGCCTCTCGTGTCGCTAAGCAACAAACCACACAGTTGCTAGGAGACGGACTAGCAAGGTTGGGGGTAGTTCTCATGTCTCCTGACTTCAGAGCTTCAGGCAAAAGAGCAAACAGTTGAAAAGAGTAGCGAGAGACAGGAGCCTGGTAGCCAGGGAGTGAAATAAGGCAGCTGGTAGGGATTTGCGGGGAAGGGTGTGTGTGGGTTCCGCCAGGAGAAGCTCTTACGCCATTTCCTTGCATGACTCATGGAAAAACCTTAAACTGCTGTACTGAGTTTCACCCTCTGCCTTATCTGAAAAACAAAAAGTAAATTCTGAAGAGAAATCTTCCAATTGTCCTTCCTAAGTGTATTCAGGAGAGCGGAAAGCAACAGTAACGCTCACGGAAGACCAGCAACTACAAAAATGTTTACGAGTATTTAAAATTCCCAAGTCCGAAAAAATAAAATAAAATAAAATTCCCAAGCCCGGTTGTGGACGCAGCCAGGCTTGACTTCCTGGATCCGCAGCAGTGCGTAAACCAGGCGAGGGGGCGCACTGCAGAGAGGGAGCCGCAGGGACGCATTGAGTTTGAGGGCTGCTTGGCAAACACGTGACCCGTTTGCCAGGAAGCCTGGGGACCCACGGTCCATCCCTGAACCACCACAGAGGACTGAGAGGGCCTACTCCCCCAACAGTCTTCTAAGGTCGACATGCGCTGTGACATGTGTGCACATGAAAAGAATAAAAATAAGTAAAACGGCCAAGTCAGATATACGACCCCGTTACCTTCTGCTTCTCCTTCACAATAGTAAAATATGGTAGGATGGAGAAGAAGTTGAATATCTGTTCTTGGCCAAATTTAGAAGCAGTATGGTCAGCCAGACTACTGTGCAGCTGTGTTACCATGCAAAATAAATAAATACATGCATACATAAATACATAAATAAATAAAATTTTATAGTTAAAAATCTGCTGGGCGTGGTGAAGCACACCTTTAATCCCAGCACTGGGGCCGGGGCAGGGCAAGGGGGCAGGCATGCAGAGGCAGGTGGATTGCTGTGAGTTCGAGGCCAGCCTGGTCTACAAAGTGAGTCCAGGATAGCCAAGGCTGTACAGAGAAACCCTGTCTCGAAAAAAAAAAAAAGTTAAACATCTACTTTGGGGGCTGGAGAGTGCTCAGTGGTCACAAGCACTTACTTGCTGCTTTTCCAGAGAACCTGAGTTCACAACACCAGGGCATCTTATGTGTTCTACCAACCTCCACAGGCACCCCAAAATACGTGGGATACACACACACACACACACACACACACACACACACACACACACACACACAATTCAAATAAGTGTTAGTCGGGCGCGGTGGGGCACGCATGGTACCAAGAAGGCAGAAGCTAGCCTGGTCTACAGAGTGAGTTCCAGGGTAGCCAGGGCTACACAGAGTAACCGTGTCTCAGAAAACCAGAAAGAGAAGGGGGACAGCGCTAATTAAACATCAGCTAAGCGTATGTTCTGCTCTTGCAGACAACCAGAGTTCTAACGCCAGAACCCAAGCCAAGTAGCTCTCACTTCTGCTGCAGGGAATCAGATGTCTCGGAGCTCCAGGGCGCCTGCACTAACATGCAGATCCTGCACACACACATACACACACCACATAATTAAAAAGAATAACAAATGTGTTTTTCATTTCTTAAAGATTTACATTTTGTTTTGTTTTGTTTTGTGTTTCAAGATGGGGTTTCTCTGTGTAGCCTTGGCTGTCCTGGAACTCACTATGTAGACCAGGCTGGCCTCGAACTCAGTGATCTGCCTGCCACTGCCTCCCGAGTTCTGGGATTAAAGGCATGTGCCACCACCGCCACCTGGCTATACCTTTATGCCTCCATTTTGTCATCTTGAAACAGGGGTGCTTAGAGATACCATCACATTCTGAGAACTAGGGTGAAGCATAATCCCAAACACTCAGTAGGGCAGCAAGTGAGGACTGTGTCCAAGGATAGCCTGGGCTATATAGTGAGTGCATCTTTAGAAAACATCTGGATAAACTGGGCATGGTGGCACACACCTTTAATCCCAGTAGTTAGGAGTCAGAGGCAGGCAGATCGCTGTGAGTTTGAGGCCAGCCTGGTCTACAAAGAAAGTTCATGATAGTCAAGGCTACACAGAGAAACCTTGTCTTTGAAAATAAATAAATAAAAGGACTGGAATCCCATGCCCACTTCCCCCTCAGGCTGGGACCCTGTGTGGCACAAACCTGTGCAGGCCTTGTGTGTGCTGCCAACGCCTCAGTGAGTTCACACATGCACCAGTCCCGCTGGGTCTGGAAGACACTGTTTCCTTGGAGTCTTCTATCCTTGGCATCATCCATCTTTCTGCCTCTTCTTCCTAGCCTGAGGGGAGGAGTTTGATGAAGAACAATTTAGAACTGAGGCGGGGGGGCCTGGAGGCTGGAGAGATGGCTCAGTGGTTAAGAGATGCCACCGGCTCTTCCAGAGGTCCTAAGTTCAATTCCCAGCAACCACATGGTAGCTGATAACCATCTATAATGGGATTTGGTGCCCTCTTCTGGAGTGCAGTTGCACGTGCAGGCAGAACACTGTACACATAAATACATCATTTTGTTTGGTTGTTTTTGTTTTTGTTTGTTTGTTTTTTGAGACAGGGTTTCTCTGTGTAGCCCTGGCTGTCCTGGACTCACTTTGTAGGCCAGGCTGGCCTCGAACTCACAGCGATCTGCCTTCCTAGTGGTGGCACTAAAGATGTGTACCACCACTGCTTAAAGGTTTTGGATTTTTGCTTGTTTGTTTGTTTTTAATGTTTATGAGCATTTGTCTGCATGGTCTGTGCGCCTTGTGTGTGTGTGGTACCTGAAGAAGACAGAAAAAAGCATCAGGTCCCCTGGACAGGAACTAGAGGAGATTGTGAGCTGCCATGTGTGTGGCAGGAATAAAATCTGGGTCCACTGCAAGATCTGTGTCTCCAGCAACCCCCTTTAGACACCACTTTTTAAATTTACATGTATTTCCGGGTGTGGTGGTGCACGCCTTTAATCCCAGCACTCGGGAGGCAGAGGCAGGAGGATCGATGTGAGTTCGAGGCTAGCCTGGTCTACAAAGTGAGTCCAGGACAGCCAAGGCTACACAGGGAAACCCCGTCTCGAAAAACCAAAAATAAATAAATAAATACATTGTATTTATTTATTGGGGGTGGTCATGCACCGTGGCACATGCGTGGAGGACACATTTAAGGAGTTGGTTTTCTCCCAGGGATTGAATTCAAGTTTGTCAGGCCTGGTGATGAGGGACTTTTCCTTCTGAGCCAACTCACTGACTCACAATTTTCCTTCCTAAATTCACTTTAAAAGCTGGTGCCTGGCACAGCCTGTGATCCCAGCCCTCAGGAAATAGAGGTAGAATGGTCAGAAATCCAAGACTCATCCTCAGCCACATACTGAGTTCAAGGCCAGCCTGAGCTTCTGAAGACCATACCTGAAAGACATAAGGATGGGCTGGAGAGATGCCCAGGTGGCAAAGTGTTGGCACTAAAGCCTGAGGGTTCGGACACACCATATATATGCAGAAGAGCTGGGTATGGCAGATCCAGTCTCTTGCACTTGAGAGTCAGAGACCCCAAGAGCTCATCGGTCAGCTTGCCTAGGCAAATTCACCACATCCAGGCTCAGTGAGAGATCCTGTCTTTAGAAAACAAAAAACAAAAAAACCCCACTATCTTGGGAGGCAGATGCAGGCGGATCTCTGTGAGTTCGAGGCCAGCCTGGTCTACAAAGTGAGTCCAAGACAGCAAAGGATACACAGAGAAACCCTTCTGGGGGCGGGGGGGGGGGGGGAGAAAGAAAAGGGAAAAACCATCAGCATCAAGAATGGCAAAAATTCTAAATATAGTAAATAAAGAAATAAACTCATATCAAGATTTATATCTAGGGCTAAGGATGTAGGTCACTTGGCAGAGTGTTTGCCTGCTAAGCATGAGATATTGCACAAAAACCAAGTGTTAGGAGGCCCAGAATGGTGACCCATGCACGTCCTTAATCCTAGCACCCCAGAGCCAGAGGCAGGCAGATCTCTATGAGTTCAAGGCCAGTCTGACCTACAAGGTAAGTTTCAAGACAAACTAAACAGGGCTAAGTAAAGACTCTCTTCTCTGTCTCTCTGTCTCCCGCCCCCCCCCCCCCCATCTCTGTCTCTGTCGCTCTCTCTCAAATTTTATTTACATTTTCAAGACAGGGTTTCATTATTTAGCTCTAGTTGTTCTGGAACTCCCTAGGCTGGCCTGGAACACACAGAGATCTGCCAGCCTCCCAAGTGCTAGGATTAAAGGTATGGGCAACTACACCTGGCTTATAGACTCTGTCTCAAAACAAAAACAAAAACAAAAAACAACCCTCCACCACCACCACAAAAAAAAAAAAAAAGAAAAGAAAAGAAAAAAAGAAAAAGAAAAAGAAAAAGAAAACAAAAAGCCACCCAGGCGTCACGCCTGTCCATTATGATACAGTCTTCAAACACTGGGTAGGACAGGAGGATGGATAGTGAGGGTCATCCTTGACTTCATAGTAAACTTGAGCCCTATCTGTGGTATAGGGTACCATGTCTCAGACACACAAATTGTGTGTTTGTGTGTGTGTGTGTGTGTGTGTGTGTGTGTGTGTGAGAGAGAGAGAGAGAGAGAGAGAGAGAGAGAGAGAGAGAGAGAGAGAGAGAGAGAGAGAGAGAGAGAGGAGAGAGAGAGGGATAACAGCCAGGGTGGCACGTGCCTATAATCCATGTTCCTCAGGCTGAGGCAGGAAGATAGGCAGTTTGTGACAAACCTTCGACAATGAGACTTCATCTCAAATAATCTGCTTTTAGGAACTGGTTCTCCCAGAACCCAAGTGGGTTCTGGGCATGGAACTCAGATCATTAGACTTCCTGACGGATGCCTTTAAGCCATGAGCCATCTTTCCTGCCCTTGTTTTGTTTTGCTTTTGTTTTTAGTCAGGATCTTGTGGAATGTAGTTCAGGTTGGGGCAGCTTTGGGTGCCTGATCTCCCAGTTCCCACAGTCCCCTCCCCGAACACCCCCAGCTGATGACATTACCAGCATGTGTCACCGTGCCCTGCTAGGAATTTCTTTCAATTTATAGGCACCAAAGTCAAAGCCTGAGGCTCTCTTTGTTAATACTCCATGCTGGCCCTTCCAACTTTTAAAGCCCTGGGGACACATGCTGCCTGTGTGAACTTGGTGATGAATCAGCTGAAGTGACTCACTTTTGCAGAATTCAGCAGATGCCTTTGGCTGGACCATTGACAGCTTGAGAAAACACCGTGCTTGGCCTAATTCTGTGGATCGCTGGGAAGTGGGGTTTCGTCTGTCTCAGACCCTAACTGGAGGCGTGGTGTTTCAGAGCTTCTCCTGGCAGCAACACCAGGTCTATTTGGACTGCAATTCAGGTTAACTGTTTTCTTGTTTGGTTAAGTAGGAACTCAGAGTTAGCACTTCTTTCAGCACTGGCTTGGTGCTAGCATTCCCGCAATCTAGTCCTTTTACCTTTTGGGAACATTGTTAGAGTTCCTGAAGCCACAGCCAGGCAAGTCACTGGCCTTGCCCCAGTGAAGAGTATGCCTTCTCTTTGGCTCAGAGGACAAGCCCGTCTTTTCTCAACTGAACACACTCTCTCTGCACAGGACGATCACTTAGGGCAAGGCAACTTTAAGGCCACTAGCACAATTTAAGGGAGGCTGGCAGCCTCAGCACCTTGAAGGGGCTGTCACTCATATCACATTCTAAATGCTGTGGGTTGGGGACAGTGGAAAAAAGAAAGAAAGAAAGAAAGAATTATTTGGTGGGCATTTAAGAGTCATTTCCCTAAAAAAAAAAAAAAAAAAAAAAAAAAAAAGAGTCATTTCCCTAAAGCAGCGGGTGTGTTTCTTTTCCAACCATGAGTGAAGTGCTCGCAGAAAACAGGTGCAGACCAGAAGACTCGCGTACAGCTTACTGGAAGCACAAAGAGGCGCTTAAGGTTGAGAGCTAGGCTGGGTGGCTGCCAGGAGACATCCCAGGGGAGCCGCGCTGCCAAGCAACTGACACACAGAGAGCTGACCTAGCCCTTTTCTTAACACTGACTGCCGGCTCCAAAGTTCTATCAGAGAACCGCACTGAAAGGCTCGGTGTGCGATTCCAGAGCAGCCTGAATTCCGAGGAGCCATTAGAAGGGGAAGAGGGAGCTGCCATACCCATCAGTCCTCTGTGGAACGACTGTGTGGCTCGGGTGGGACACTTCTGGAGACAGCTGCACATGCCAGACATTCCGTGTCACCAACCTCTCTGTGCCTTTGAAATGACGAATTTGAATCCAAACATGCCCAAATGCTTCCTAGACACATTTCTTGGGAGTGATGGCGGAAGAGACAAAGAGCACAGCATTTTAGCCAGTAAATTTAGGCTAAACTATGCTTTTGTATATACAGCCAGGAGTCAGAGGCTGGGGTGGGTGGGCAGGCAGGACAGGGAGGAAAGTCTGAGATGGTTTCCTAACCTCCACTGGTCATCTTACTAATGAGAAATCTTAGACCAGAAAAGCAGAATCCAGAAAGGCTGAACCTGGTGGGGACAGAGGCAGGTTGGGAGCCATCAGCTGGCAGCTCACTCTCTAGAGCGTTTTAAGAGGTTTGGGCAAAGGAAACCGCAGAGCAGGTGGTGCCCTGTGTGACTCAGTGAGATGTCTCACCCAACCTAAAACAGCAAACCGATTCTGTTTTCCAATCAGTTCTTAGTTTTTCATCTTTCCTTTGCAAATATAATATTTAAGTGTATTAAGAGCGTGGGTGCAGGGCATCCTACAGACATTCTTTTTGTTTGTTTGTTTTTTGTTTTTTCGAGACAGGGTCTCTCTGTGTAACCTTGGCTGTCCTGGACTCACTTTGTAGACCAGGCTGGCCTTCAACTCACAGGCGATCTGCCTGCCTCTGCCTCCCGAGTGCTGGGATTAAAGGCGTGCACCACCAGGAAGCAGTTAACTTTCTACAGTCTTTTAGGACAGGATGCATTTTGCACAGGCACCATGGCCTTCTGGGTAATGACAGCTGCCAGCAGTCACATATTCCTGCTTCGCAGCATTAATTCGTCGTTTCCATAGCAACTCGAGTCCCAAGGATTTTACTAGAATGCAATCAAGGGACCACATGAGAAGCAAAGCTTCAGCCTTCAAAACAAGCTGGTTGATGCCTGTTAAAGTAATAAGGAGAAGGCTATGGAAATTGGTATAGTATACAATGTAATGACAGGGTGTGTCTGGAGCTTGCCCTCGAGTCTTTAATTAGCTTCTCCTCACCTTTATTATTGTCTCATATGCGACCAGACACACTGTCACCTTAGTTACCAAGTAGTAGGTATAGGAATTTATGTTTGTCCTTTGAGAATATGCGTTAAAAAGCAGAAAAAAACCATACAAATGAGAACTTCTTATCAAAAGATATGTTTCTTTGTTTGTTTGTTTGGTGTCTTAGGGTTTCTAGTGCTGAAATACCAGGACCAAAAGGCAGGTTGGGGAGAAAAGGCTTTGGCTGGCTCACACTTCCACATCGCTGTTCATCACTGAAGGACGTCAGGACGGGAACCTAAGCAGGACAGGAACCTGGAGGCCATGGAGGGTGCTGCTTTACTGGCTTGCTCCCCCATGGCTTGCTCTGCCTGCTTTCTTATAGAACCCAGGACCACCAGCCCAGGGATGGCACCGCCCACAGTGGGCTGGGCCCTCCCCCATTGACCACTAATTGAGAAAATGCCTTACAGCTGGATCTCATGACGGCTTTTCCTCAACTGAGGCTCCTTCCTCTCTGATGACTCTAGCAGCCAGTGGGTTATTCAAGAGTGCTACATGTCTGGAAAGCACTACACGCCATCCACGGGAAGCAGGCACTTTACAGTTTTCCATGTTTCTGTTATTTTTGTTTTTGAGACAGAGTCTTACCGTATAACCCAGGCTGGACCGAAATTCGTATTTCTGTGTTAATTTTGGATATTAGGACATAGACAAGAGGATATGAGCCATTCGCTTGATGGCATAAGATACTTGTGTGAAATAGCCCCGACAGGAGTGTAGGTAAGCTCCAGGACATATCATTTAAAAGAAGTATAATTATGACCCCTACACTTAATAAATGTGTAATCTAGCTGAGGAAAATAGGACTAACCCACATTTTAAGAAGCCCAATAAGGCCGGGCATGGTGGCACACGCCTTTAATCCCAGAACTCGGGAGGAAGAGGCAGGTGGATTGCTGTGAGTTCGAGGCCGGCCTGGTCTACCAAGACAGCCAAGGCCACATAGAGAAGCCCTGTCTTGAAAAAAAAAAACAACAGAAAAAGAGACATTCAGTAAGTTACGTATATAATCACATACAACTGAGTGCTAAATTAGGTGCTGTTACCTGTGAGTGCTTCAGGACTCTGGAGGACATGGAGGCATGAACTAGGCAAGCCAGATCTTATGGAAGAACGACCTTGGAGCTGAGGTGTGAGTGGTCTCTGAGATGTGCCTGAGGGAATCACTAGGAATGAACAGGACCTTGTCCTAGAGGGCGAAGCAGCCATCCTGCCCACAGCTGGGTGCAACTGATGGCACTGGCCAGACCAGCTTTGAAGGCCTTTAAAGTAAGGCAGAGTTTAAGCTTACAGCATTAACAAGAAAACAGTCATTAAAGGCCCTAGATCAATCAAGCCCTATAACAAAAGGATGTTTAAAGAGGACGTGTTTGGTTGCTAGTTTGGGTGGCTCAGATCTGTAACCCTAGAACTTGGGAGGCTGACCCAAGAGGATTGCTGCAAATTCAAGGCCAGCCTGAACCACAGAGTGAGGTAAAAGGAAAGGCCCCCCAAGAGGTGACACATGAGCTGGGCTCTGACACAATTGGCTTTCTCAGTGAAAGCCGTCATCTTGGCAAAGACATTGAGGCAGGTGTAAGAGAGAACCCTGCATGCCAGGCTGAGCTCAGAAAGAGCAATCTGCTGGTGAGGGAAACAGGAAGAGGAGAAAAGCTACCTAAATACAGGTAGTTGAATTTAGAGAGAAGAGTCAGCCAGAAAGTGCTTGCTAATGTCAGAGAAATGTTGAAGAATAAATGAAAAAGAAAAGTATAGCTGGGTGGTGGTGGCGCACGCCTTTGATCCCAACACTTGGGAGGCAGAGGCAGGTGGATCGCTGTGAGTTCGAGGCCAGCCTGGTCTATAAAGTGAGTCCAGGACAGCCAGGGCTACACAGGGAAACACTGTCTTAAAAAAAAACAAAACCAGCCGGGCGTGGTGGCGCACGCCTATAATCCCAGCACTCGGGAGGCAGAGACAGGTGGATCGCTGTGAGTTCGAGGCCAGCCTGGTCTACAAAGTTAGTCCAGGATGGCCAAGGCTACACAGATAGACCCTGTATCGAAAAACAAAACAACAACAACAACAACAAACAAAACAAAAAATGTTGGCAGCAAAGCAGGGCATTTACTGACGTCCCAGCTACTTGGTAGAGAGAGAGAGGGGAAGGGTCATGGGAGCCTAACTGTTCAAGAGCATCGTAAACAACACAGTATGATTTTCATCTAAAGAAGAAAGAGACAGGAAGAAGAAAAGTAGTCCTGCTGTCAGCGGTCTCCTTCAGTCTCTGCCTGTGGTTGTTTCTTCCTCTCACAGCCCCTAACCCATGGTCCCCCACCAGAATGTTCTAAAATGGAGTTTGGTAGGACTGGTGAGATGGTTCCGCAGATAAAGGCTCTTGTCACCACACCTGATAGCCTGAGTTCATTCTCTGGAACCCACATGGTGGAGGAGAGAACAGACTTCCTCAGGTTGTTCTGTGACCCGCTTGTGCTGTGCCGTACCACATAAACACATATGATTTCTAGGGCCTGGAGAGATGGCTCTCGCAGAAGACCTGGGTTTGGTTCTCAGCACCCAAATAATAGCTCTCAACTGTCTAACTCCAGTTCCAGGGACCCAATGCTGCCTCCTCCTACTCTTCCTCTTCCTCCTCCTCTTCCTCTCCCTCCTCCTCCTTCTTTTTGGCTTTTTGAGACAGGGTTTCTCTGTATAACAGCCCTGGCTCTCCTAGACTTGATTTGTAGACCAAGCTGGCCTCAAACTCACAGTGATCTGTTTTTTTGTTGTTGGTGGTGGTTTTAGTTTTTGGTGGGTTTTTTTTTTTGTTTTTTGCTTTTTGTTTGTTTGTTTGTTTATTGAGACAGGGTCTCTCTGTGTAGCCCTGGCTGTCCTGGACTCACTTTGTAGACCAGGCTGGCCTCGAACTCACAGCGATCCGCCTGCCTCTGCCTCCCGAGTGCTGGGATTAAAGGCGTGCGCCACCCCTGCCCAGCAGCACGGCTATGATTTTTTGTTTACTCACTCGAACCTCAACCAAGGAAAACCCACCACACATCTCCCCTCCATTATAGCCCCCCACAGTCGGGCGGTTCCTCGGTACAGCTGCATCTCCTCCCTTGGCTCTTCAGATTCTTTGCTCCAAACGATGAGTCGATGTCCTCCCCGGAGTCTGTACATGGGGGGCGGGGCTCAGTGAGAATGCACTTTAAGATTTGCGAGTAGGTGAATAGGCCCAGCCTGGTCTACGTAGGAAGTTCCAAGGTAGCCAGGGCTACCTGGGCAGCCTGGGCAGCCTGGGCACGCTGGCTAGCACAGTAGGAAGAGTGCTTAGCTAGCTTGTCAGATCCCCAGGTTAGGCCCTCAGTGTTGAATAAAACTGGGCATGGTGCACACACTCCCAGTACTTGGGAGGCAAAAGGCAGGAGGATCAGAAGTTCAAGACCACCCTCAGCTACAGATTCAGAGTAACCCTGAGATAAGGGAGGCCCTGGTAAAACAAAGAAAGGAAGAAAGGAGAGAGGGAGGGAGGGTAGAGGAGGGAAAGGGAGTGAAGGGAGGAAAATGTAGCCACTTACCCCGTTTCACAGGCTTGCAGGAAAAACAAAGGTCACAGTGTTACTATGAACAATACAGAGTATCACTGAGCCATACTCCCAAAGGCTACCCAGGAGGCCAGCTTCTCAGAGTTGAGGACGAGAAAACCCAGGCTGTGGGGAGCCAGAGAGGGAGGCAGGGAACAGACTGGAAACTGCTGTGGATGCGTTTCTGTCTTCTGTTGACTGGCATAAGGGGCTCCCAACCCAAGGGCACAATGACAAGGTCAGCCCCATCTCCTCTCTGTGGTCTTGGCAACAGCCCGTCACGCCAGAAAGAGCAATCTGTCAAATCTAATTAGAGTGAAGAGAGTGAACACCGGACCCCCAGCTCGGACCGACAGCCCTGGTCAATGAGGTGGAGGAGCTGGGGGGCGGCGGCGGGTGTTTCCAGGGCTTGGGTGCTCCAGATCAGCTCCTTTCACAAGCAGGAGTGTAGAGTGTCTCTGTGGATTCTCATTTACTTCACCAGAAATCCTCAGATCGCTTTGCTCTTTTAAATTCATGCACCTCCAGCAAAGGCAGAGGAACGCTTGGGTCTGTTCCAAAGGTGAGGTTGAAACAGACATCATGTGTCACTTGGATGTGGTGCTGTGTGCATGCTGTTTGTTGCTCATGGTGCTGTGTGCATGCTGTTGCTCTTGGTGCTGCATGCATGCTGTTCATGGCGCTGCATGCATGCGGTTGCTCTTGGTGCTGCATGCATGCCGTTGTTCATGGCGCTGTGTGCATGCTGCTGCTCATGGCACTGTGTGCATGTTGCTGCTCATGGTGCTGTGTGCATGCTGCTGTGTGCATGCTGCTGCTCATGGCACTGTGTGCATGCTGCTGCTCATGGTGCTGCGTGCATGCTGCTGCTCATGGTGCTGTGTGCATGCTGTTGCTCATGGTGCATGGCGCTGTGTGCATGCTGCTGCTCATGGCACTGTGTGCATGCTGCTGCTCATGGCACTGTGTGCATGCTGCTGCTCATAGCGCTGTGTGCATGCTGTTGATGTTATGAGTGGGTTCTCATTTTTTTTTCTTGAAATTTTATTTGAATCTTAAAATATTTTAGTTTTAAGATACGGCATTGAAGCTGGGTGTAATGGCGCATGACTTTAATCCCAGCACTTGGGAGGCAGAGGCAGGAGGATCTCTGTGAGTTCGAGGCCAGCCTGGTCTACAAAGTGAGTCTAGGACAGCCAAGGTTACACAGAGAAACCCTGTCTTGAATATATATATCATTGATTTTGGTTCTTTTGAAGGGTTCTTATTTCTTTTTATTGATTTATACCAATGATATTAGTGTTCCTCTATCTTTGAAATCCTTTTTTTGTTTTTGTTTTGGTTTTTTTGTTTGTTTGTTTGTTTTGGTTTTTTTTTGTTTTGTTTTGTTTTGTTTTTTGAGACAGGGTCTCTCTGTGTTAGCCTTGGCTGTCCTGGACTTGCTTTGTAGACCAGGCTGGCCTCGAACTCACAGAGATCCACCTGCCTCTGCCTCTCGAGTGTTGGGATTAAAGGCGTGCGCCACCATGTCCAGTGCATTTAGATATCTTAAAGGTAAAAGAAAAATGTATGTAAAGTAGAGGGGATAGGACAGGGAGAGGGTAAGCAGCCAGGCTGGAATTCACATGTCCCACTTCCTGGAGTTTGATATTACTGTCTGCTTGTTTTCCCATTTGACCGGCACAGCATTCTGTGCAGACTGTCTCTACTCTCTCCACTCAGTAGTTGCAATACAAAGAAACCCAGTCAGGCCGCCTTCCAGTCCAGGTTGGTCTGGTTCCGAGAGCTAAGGATGTCAGAACCTTTCCAGTAGCGATAAGAAATATTAAATATTAAAAGCCAGGGAATTGATGATAAGATGCTGACCTGACATCTGTGTTCTGGCCCATCAGTCTCTATGGATACAGCATTCAGCATGGTGTGTTTGGGCCAGTTCCTTTACTGTGTGTGGGTAATCTTTTCTTTTTTCTTTTTTTATCTATTAGATTTATTTATTTTGATCTTTTCTTTTCTGATTGAGTCTCTGGTCCTCCACTCTCATCCTTTGTTTCTTTTCTTTTATATACCCATTATGTTAATAAACGTCATCTTCTTACCTCTAGCTGGGTCCCCTGCCCAGAGAGCCAGCACTTTCTACATTTCTCCTTCCTTGGTCACGGACTTACGTGCATTAAGTGTGTCATTGTTTTGTATGACTTTTAAGAACAGAAATGATGCCAGGCGTGGTGGCGCATGCCTTTAATCCCAGCACTCGGGAGGCAGAGGCAGGCGGATCGCTGTGAGTTCGAGGCCAGCCTGGTCTACAAAGTGAGTCCAGGATGGCCAAGGCTACACAGAGAAACCCTGTCTCGAAAAAACCAAAAAAAAAAAAAAAAAAAAAAGAACAGAAATGATGCCATGTTGTGCTTGTGTTTTCTGTTTGACTTGCTTTTCTCCTCTCTGTACCTTATGGAGCTCCTTTCACAGAGATGTTTACATGTCATTGCTTTAGCTGTTGCATAGCTCAAGTCAGGGGCCGCTTACTTTCCACTTGTTTTTACCTCAACCTCCTGCCTGTGCCCTTGACATGACTTCATGGTACAAGTGAGCATCTAACTGGGTTTGTATTCACAGGGCAGGTTGGGACAGGCATGTGCTTTATGCCTGGCTGGAGTGTTACTAACAACATATAAGAACAGAAAGTAGCTGGGGCCCATATCAGCCCTGTAGCTCAGAGAGAGGCCCAGGGCAGGTGCTCTGTCCTCGGCACCTTTGTTACCCCCTCGCCTCCCCGGAGCTAACCCATCACTCTGCAGTAACTTATTCCTTACACGTGAGGTATTAGTAATAGACTCACAAAAGCGCTGTTGTGAAAGTGACGTGAGGTAGCACAGGAAAAGATCGTGAACTTAGTGTACAGAGCCATGCTTGCACTCTTCAGGATAGTGTTTCAGATGCAAGACTTCCCGGTGCGGCTCACAGGGGCTGGTCAGTGAATGGAGCCATGGGCCTGATTAGGAACCAGGAAGCTCTTGGAGATCAGACACAGTCATGTATGCTTGGAGTCCAAGCCCTTGGGAGACCGAAGAAGCCAGTCTACCCCACACTGGAGACCCTGTCTAAAACAAAACAAAACAAAACAAAACAAAACCCACACACATGCAAGAACAAAAAAAAAAGGAAAAAACAAACAACAACAGCAACAATGAAATTAAACTCCAGGCACTGGTGAATGACAGCTGGCATGGTTGCTGGTTCTGTGTGGCTTGTGTGGTGTTTGTCACTTATAAAATAAGGGTCATAGCAACGTGTGGCTTTCTCCAGGTGCCGCCTCAACGAGTCCCCACAGCGTCACCCTGGGAAGTGCACTGAGCTGCTAAGTGAGAAAATATGGGAGTGAGAAGTACTTAGTACGTTTTGGGTGTTAACGATGAATGTGGAGTTACACTGCGGACAGCGTGACCTACACTCAGCATTGGAGCACATCCACTGTGCCTTTTTTTTTTTTTTTTTTTTTTTTTTGGTTTTTTGAGACAGGGTTTCTCTGTGTAGCCTCGGCCATCATGGACTCGCTTTGTAGACCAGGCTGGCCTCGAACTCACAGCGATCCACCTGCCTCTGCCTCCCGAGTGCTGGGATTAAAAGCGTGCGCCACCAGGCCCGGCCACTGTGCCTTTTTAAAAAATTTTTTGAAAAAGATTTATTTAGCCAGGCGT
Source organism: Acomys russatus (assembly GCF_903995435.1). NCBI lineage: Eukaryota > Metazoa > Chordata > Mammalia > Rodentia > Muridae > Acomys > Acomys russatus. Next base: position 60,963,158 of record NC_067153.1, read on the forward strand.
GGTGGCGCATGCCTTTAATCCCAGCACTCGGGAGGCAGAGGCAGGTGGATTGTTGTGAGTTCGAGGCCAACCTGGTCTACAAAGCCAGTCCAGGGCAGCCAAGGTTACACAGAGAAACCCTGTCTCGAAAAACCAAAAAAAAAAAAAAAGATTTATTATGTATACAGTATGCATCAGATCACATTATACATTGTTGTGAGCCACCATGTGGTTTCTGGGAATTGAACTCAGGACGACCTCCGGAAGAACAGTCAGTGCTCTTAACCACTGAGCCATCTTTCCAGCCCCACATCCACTGTCCTTTTAATGCTTTTGTTAGTTGCTTTAATTTCTTTCAAGATGGTTGCAAGTAGTGGAGGCTGTCTTTGAACTCTTTTTTTTTTTTTTTTTTTTTTTGGTTTTTCGAGACAGGGTTTCTCTGTGTAGCCTTAGCCATCCTGGACTCACTTTGTAGACCAGGCTGGCCTCGAACTCACAGCGATCCGCCTGCCTCTGCCTCCTGAGTGCTGGGATTAAAGGCGTGTGCCTCTTACTTCTGCCTCCTGAGTGCTGGGAGGACAAGTGTGAGCCATCATACCTGGCTAATGCATCACACCTGGCTAGGACAGCACACCTGCCTAGGGCATCACACCTGGCTAGGACAGCACACCTGCCTAGGGCATCACACCTGCCTAGGAGAGCACACCTGCCTAGGATAGCACACCTGGCTAGGGCAGCACACCTGCCTAGGGGATCACACCTGCCTAGGGCATCACACCTGGTTAGGGCAGCACACCTTCCTAGGAGAGCACACCTGCCTAGGACAGCACACCTGCCTAGGGCATCACACCTGGCTAGGGCAGCACACCTGGCTATTGCCCTAACTCTTGGCTAATGCATGAATTCCTTGGATACCTACTGTGTGCTCTTGGTTTTTAAATTGAAGTTCTTTTTTTTTTTTTTTTTTTTTGGTTTTTCGAGACAGGGTTTCTCTGTGTAGCCTTGGCTGTCCTGGACTCGTTTTGTAGACCAGGCTGGCTTCAAACTCATAACGATCCACCTGCCTCTGTCTCTCCAGTGCTGGGATTAAAGGCCTGCGCCACCACACCCGGTCTTAAAGTTCTTTAAAATATGAGTCAACATATTTTGGGAACTTGGGACCCTGCAGTTGAAAGCTTTGCTAACCCCACTGTAGGTTAACTGCCATCAACCTACCCAAGGTAGAATTATGAGTATTCAGCCGGGCGTGGTGGCGCACGCCTTTAATCCCAGCCCTCTGGAGGCAGAGGCAGGTGGATCACTGTGAGTTTGAGGCCAGCCTGGTCTACAAAGCAAGTCTAGGACAGCCAGGGCTACACAGAGAACCCCTGTCTTGAAACACACACACACACACACACACACACACACACACACACACACACACAAAGAAAAAAGAAAAGAGAAAAGAAAAAAGAAAAAAAGAAAAAAGAAAGAAAGAATTATGATTGTTCACACCCAATGTCAGGTTCATCAAATTTTTCTTTTAATTACAAAACTAAAAATATAAGCCTGGTGCTCACCTCGGCAACACATATACTATAAAACTAGACTGATACAGAGAAGATTAGCATAGGCCCTGTGCAAGGATGACACGCAAATTCATAAAGTGTTCCATATTTAAAAAAAAAAAAAAAAGCCTGAGACATCTGCTTGTTTGTTCTAGCTGCGCCTGACGTGAAAGGGAGCCTTTCTTTGCAGGGTCTCCCTGAGGGCTATCCAGGCTGATCAAGGGTTGCCTGAGAGGTGGGGCAGCTGTGGACAGCTGCTCAGGGCTCTTAGGCTCTCAGAGAACACAATACAGCTGGATACTGAGCAGGCATGTGAAGTCCTAAGAACGATATTAAGGAGCCGAAACACTCACGAAACAGCCTGATTTGGGGTGTTGGGGGGTGGTGTGTGGATTTCCAGGGACTAAACCTGTGCTGATTGCCTAGTCCTCTCAGCTCAGAGGGCTTTCTCTAACCCACAGAACGTGTTTTTAAGAGAGTGTGTGAACTCATTCCAGCCAGCCCCAAACCAAAATTACAATTCGGAAAAAAACACGAAAAACAAAAAAAAACCAGACCACCTCAGCCATCAAGAGATGAAGCCACAATTGGACTTGGTCTAAGAATCATTCCGGCAGCAGAAGGGCGGAGACCTGAGGCCTAAGCCACACCCCTTTGCCTCAATTCCAGGTTTAGTTCAGAAACAATTCGGAATGCTTTTCTTTTAAAGGGACATTTGTTTTGTTTTGTTTTTCGAGACAGGGTTTCTCTGTGTAGCCCTGGCCTGGAACACACTGACTGACTGTCTGTCTGTCTGTCTGTCTGTCTGTCTCTGCCTCTGCCCCTCCCCTCTCTTTCTCTCTCTCTCTCCCTTTTTGTCTCTTCTTTCAGGTTGGCCTCAAACTCAGAGATCCAGAGTCCTGAGTCCTGCCTCTGCCTCCCAAGTGCAGGGATTAAAGGTAAGTGCCACCACCACATGGTTTAAAGGGACAATGTTAAATTATTTTTTTTTAATTCTTTTTTTGTTTTGTTTTGTTTTCAAGCCAGGTTTTTCTGTGTTAGCCTTGGCTGTCCTGTCCAGGCTGGCCTTGAACTCACAGCAATCTGCCTGCCTCTGCATCCCGAGTGCTGGGATTAAAGGTGTGCTCCACCATGCCCGGCATATTTTTTTTTTCTTTAAGATTTATTTATTTATTATGTGTACAAATTTCATTATAGATGGTTGTGAGCCAACATGTGGTTGCTGGGAATTGAACTCATGCCCTTTGGAAGAGCAGTCAGTGTTCTTAACCTCTGAGCCATCTCTCCAGCCCTCTTATTTTTATTTTCTTATTATTCATTTGTCTTCTGTTTTTGTGTTATTTGTTTATTTGAGGCATTTAGAAATTGAACTCTGCTGCCTGCATTGCACTGCAAGCATTCTACCATTTTCTGTTTTGTTGACAGGGTTTTTTTTTTTTTTTTTTTTTTTTTTTTTTTTTCGAGACAGGGTTTCTCTGTGTAGCCTTGACTGTCCTGGGCTCACTTTGTAGACCAGGCTGGCCTTGAACCTCCAGCGATCCGCCTGCCTCTGCCTCCCGAGTGCTGGGATTAAAGGCATGCGCCACCACGCCCGCCTCTGTTGACAGGGTTTTACCTTGTTGCCAGGATGTCCTTGAAACGCGAGATCGAGAGTGTACAGCCTCACCACGCTCAGTTCAGGGGACTTTTATAAGAAAAGCATCTGGTAATGGGAAAAGGGGGTGTTGCTAAGGGAGCTAGCTCCCTTTTAGACAGAAGATATTTCTCTTCCTCCTCCTCCTCTTCCCGGTCCGGTCCTCCTTTCCTCTCTTCCTCCCTTCCCCCCGTCCGTCCCCGAGTTTCTTTGTGTACCCGTGGCTGTCCTCGAATTCACAGACAGTCCCCTGCTTCTGCCTCCGCATACTGAAGAGATTTCTTAGGAGGCAAGTGTCATTGAGACAGTTGTTTTAACCTCTAATAAAATTGTCCTCCATCTTCCCAACCGATTCCTAAATTATTTTGTCACGGAGACTAAGAACCGCCAGAGGGGGCGCCAGTTTCCCCAGGCTCAGCAGGGATGCTCAGCCCAGGACCCAAGCGAAGGTGGAAGCACAGACCGAGCCCCGCCCACTTGTCCTCCCGTCTGCAAGCCCTCTGTGGCCGCAGGAGCGTAAGCTTTAGGAAAGGACTCAAGCGGAAGCTCGAGGGCAGTTTCATTTGAACTAAAAGAAAAGAAGCCAGGCGCAGTCACGCATGCCTGTAATCCCAGCATTTGGGAGGCAGAAGCAGACCACTGTGAGTTCAAGGCCTGCCTGGTCTACAAAGCATCAGCCAAAGCTACACACAGAGAGAGACCCTGTCTCAAAAAACCAAGCAGCTCTCTCCTCTCTTCTTCTTCTCACTCTTCCTCTTTGTCTCTGTTTCTCTCTCTCTGGGGGTACCCCTCCCCCCTTTCCTTCTCTCCCCGTGATCACTTAATAAACCTCATATAATATATAAAAAAAAAGAAAAACAAACAAACAAAAGCAAGGCAGGTCAGTTATGAGCTTCACATGGTGGGGAGGAAGGCTTTTAAAAAAAGACTTTGGAAGCTCAGAATAGTGGGGGTGGGGGTGGGGGGCCCAAAGTGTTAAGGAAAGCATGCTTAGAAAAGAGAAGAGCCCGGCATGGTGGCGCACGCCTTTAACCCCAGCACTCGGGAGGCAGAGGCAGGTGGATCGCTGTGAGTTCAAGGCCTGCCTGGTCTACAAAGCAAGTCTAGGACGGCCAAAGCTACACAGAGAAACCCTGTCTTGAAAAAAAACAAAAACAAAAACAAAGCAAAACAAAAAGAAAAGAGAAGAAAGAATAGGAAACATTATATTTTTCCAAATAATTCAGAATAATAATTACATGGCTGTGCTCCCACAGCCCTGCAAGCTACTGCATTAGGGATGGATTCTGGGAAGGAAAAAGTACAGTATCTCATTAAAGAACTATTAAATTATGGTGTGTGTCTCTCTATCATGGCTTAAGGTGGCCTAGGGCTGGCCCTTCGGTTTAAATGACCGAACTCAGCCCAGCCAGAATGTTAGGCCTTCACCGAGACCAGATATCTAACCAGTGTTTCACTCTAACACAAACAATAAATAAAAAATTTAAAAACCTAAAGATCTGCCGGGCGTGGTGGCGCACACCTTTAATCCCAGCACTCAGGAGGCAGAGGCAGGCAGATCGCTGTGAGTTCGAGGCCAGCCTGGTCTACAGAGTGAGTCCAGGATGGCCAAGGCTACACAGAGAAACCCTGTCTCGAAAAACAAACAAACAAACAAACAAACAAAAAAAGAAAAACAAACAAACAAACAAACAAACAAACAAAAAAACCCTAAAGATCCCTTATTGTGAAAGAGAAAATAGTTGGGTGTTACAGGCACGCCACCCATTCTGCACCTGGCAAAGGTCTTTCTTGAATAACCATTTTTTGTTTTTTTGTTTTTTTTCCCCCTTGAGGTTAGCTTAGGCTCCTGCACTCCTGATCAATTTTGCAAGTGCAACAACATGAGAGTGTGATGGCTGAGAGCTCTAGGATCTCTTTCTTCTCCAACTTCTACCCCACGGCTGCAGCTTAGAATCAAGCCTGAATCACCTCTTTCTAAAGGCGATCTTCGTCTATTTCATTTCATTTTTTGAGGCAAAAGGACACATTTATGAAATTTTGCCTGGAAACTTAGATCAACATTTTTTTAAAAGGTGGGAGTGTTGCTGACTTAGACATAGTCCAAGCCTTGGGTTTTGCACTGCTAAAGGAGAGAGGCACAACGCAGAGCAGGTTAGAATTCTAAATATAGTCGGATCTTGCTTTTCACAGAGTTCAGGGCTCTGAATGATTAAAGGCTCAGATCATACGGGTGAGGAATTTATTTTGCCATCTCCTCCCCAAGAGGGGAAAGCAGCTGGTGGAGGGGGAACAGGTGGGGGTGTGGGGGGAGAGACCCTTCTCAATGACAAAGAAGAGCTGGCTCCCCTTCCCCCCCTCGGGGAAGGGCTCCGCTTTGCGAGAGCTGACTCTCAAGGGACTGCCTCTGGGTGTTGCGGCAATAGTCCAGGGTCATGCAGGGAGATGTGTGCCTACATTGTATTAATGTTTTCTGCTACTGTGTTCACTTATCTCTCCCTGAAGGACACTTCCAGTACAGTAACAGGGAGGTACTCCCTCCTTCCTCTCTGCAGATAAATGGCCAACATCTTCCTGGACCTGCCCCATTCTCTACAAGTTACTAAATAGCCCCCTTTGTCCTCCAAACAAAGACCTCCTGGTGCCCATCTGGTTGGATCCCTGTGTGAGGGCTACGAGCCCATCCGCTCACCTAGTGGACCTACTAACCTATCTTTTTGTTCGCTCGCTGTTAAGTTCCTAATTCCAGTTTTTCTGGCACTGCTGTTGTGGTCACAGACCTATCATTGATGCTTACAGATGGCCTGTGGTGGGAAAAGAAACCTTCACATCGAACAGGGACCCAGTAAACACCTTCGTTCCTTTTGTTTTCTCCTTTTTAATGGACCTGTGTTTTTTTCTTTTACTGAATTTGTTCTTTGACCATTTCATACAGTTGGGTGTGGTGGCTCGTGCCTTTAATCCCGGCACTCTGGAGGCAGATGGGTAAACCGCTGAATTAAATACCACCATGCTCTATGTACTGAGTTCCAGGCCAGCCAGAGGTAGGTGATGAGACCCTGTCTCCAACAAACAAAACCAGCTTCTTACAGGTACACAATGCATTCTGATTACGGGTTTTGGGTTTGTTTTTGTTTTGTTTTTTCTTTATTTTCTATTTTGGTTTTTTGAGACAGGGTCTCTCTGTGTAGCCTTGGCTGTCCTGGACTCGCTTTGTAGACCTGGCTTTTCCCACACTCATGTCTATTGGTTCTGCTTTGTGGCCCCCTGGGTTAGCCCGGGCTGCCTTTGCGACCACAAACCGTTTGCTCCTTTTCATTGGAACACGGTGACCTGCTTGGGTACCCAGCTGAAGACAATGCCTGCCCCTCCCCAAGAGTGCAGCTCGGAAGTGTGGCCTCAGGGGCCTTCCCGGATGGCTGATAATTGCTGACAGCCCTGGTCAACTGCATAATTTCAAGAGCAAGTGTTCTATCAAAGTGTCCATCTCTGGGTTTTCATTCTCTTACTAGAAGTAAAACGAAGTCACAGAAGATTCTTAAAACCAGCAATCGCTGTGAGTGGAAGGCACAAAGGAAGACCTAATCATGGGATAATGTGAAAGACAGGGGGGTTGTGCACCAGCAGGCACCTGCTCCCTAATGAGAGGCAACACAGAAAAAGTTGCGTTTGGCGTCATCCTGGAGGGTTCCCGGCAACCAGGCAGGCTCAAGGGCGCATAGCAACCCGTCATCTTTCTGCGGGCTTCAGCCATAGGGGGAAAAGGTGGTACCACAATCCTCTCTACCAGTGGATGATGATGACGTGTTCTAAGGAGAGGAGCGCAGAGGCTCCTGTCAAATGAGTGAAGAGAAAACGGAAGTGGGGAGAGGAGGCGGGACTTCAGAAACCTCACCGCAACCTTCCTAGAATAAAATATGACAGGCAGAAATGATTAGCGCATCCACATTCAAAACGCAATCTCCTGCTCATGTTTTCAAGTTTGTCTTATAACCTCTTAATATTTGGCAAGTCCCATTAACACAGGATAAAATGAAATTAAAGCCGACCCCATCCGGTTCTGTCTTCCACTCTCCGCTAGAGTCGTCTAAAATAGCAACGTTATCAGAAAAATCAAATCCATTCTTTTTAAAGCCCTCAGGGAGTCTGCCTTCCCAAACGATAGCAGGCACCTAACTCTCTCTTGGGGGCAGTAGGGCGACTCCGGCTATGTTCCTATCTCCTAACGTCCTTGCTTTGGGCAAAATAAGCTCTCTGGAATGTGCGGGGTCCACGCCCTGCAGGCAGCTGCGGAGCGCCGAGCTCTTCGTCGCCGTGGACCAGCAGGCGGCGCTACCCCGGCTTCCTCCGAGGCCATTTCCGTCGCCGCGGGTGAGCTCGCCGCCAGCCACGCCTTGCAAGTCACCCGGGCTCTTGCTTAAGCTTCTGAAGCACCGTGCCCCTTTTAAGTAACATTAAAAAAAACCAAAACATTTCTTTTACCATTTAATACATTTCTACAGCGTGTATTGGTGGTATCTATCCACCGGTGCCTCCCTCACGTTTTATTTATTTATCTGTGGATTTTGCAGCCGTGGGCCCTGTGCATGATAACCAAGGATAGCCAAGGATTCTACCTCTGAGCTGTATCACCAGCTCCACTGCCCTGTCTTGGCAGTTACTACTGTTTTGAGATTTGGGGCAGGCTAAATGGCTCAGTGAGGAAAAGAGCTTGCAGCCCAGGCCCTGCTAATTGAGATTAATTCCCGGAACACACTTGGAAAGGAATGACACCGCAGTTACCAGTGGTACTTTGCCCATCACACCTGATGCCACTCAGATACTTAGGCCTGGAATGCTGGCTCAGCAGTAAAGAGTGCTTACTGATCTTGCAAAGGACCAGGTTCTGTTTCCAGAACTTTATATTCACGCAGCTCACAGCTGCCTGTAACTCCAGTTCTAAGACATCAGGTGACGACTTCTGGCTTCTGCTGAGTCCCTGCCTGCCTGTAGGTGCTGCACTTAACCTCACACGGCTACCACAGCTGCACACACGCACCGATAAATAAATAGATCCCTTTTGTTTTGTTTTGCTTTTTGTTTTTCGAGACAGGGTTTTGTTTCGTGGGTTTTTTGTTTGTGTTTTTTGGTTTGTTGTTGTTCTTGTTGTTTTTGAGACAGGGTTTCTCTGTCTAGTCCTGGCTATCCTGGACTGGCTTTGTAGACCAGGCTGGCCTCGAACTCACAGCAATCTGCCTCCCTCTGCCTCCCGAGTGCTGGGATTAAAGGCGTGTGCCACCACGCCCTGCTTTTTTGTTTTGTTTTTCACTGTGTAGCCTTAGCTGTCCTGGACTGGCTTTGTAGACCAAGCTGGTTTCAAACTCACAGCGGTCCTCCTGCCTCTGTCTCCCTAGTGCAGGTGTTAAAGACACGCTCCACCACACACAGAGGTGTTTTTGTTTTTGTTTTAAATAAAGTGAAAAACCTAATGAACAAAGCTCAAGTATTTCTAGAAACAAAACCAACTTGCATTTGAGTTGTAATTAATCAACTTTATTATTTATTTATGTATTTATTTATTTATTTATTTTTGGTTTTTCAAGACAGTGTCTCTCTGTATAGCCTTGGCTGTCCTGGACTCCCTTTGTAGACCAGGCTGGCCTCGAACTCACAGCAATCCACCTGTCTCTGCCTCCCGGGTGCTGGGATTAAAGATGTGAGCTACCACGCCCAGCTAATCAACTTTTTTTAAAGACTTCAACTTTAGTTCCACTAATTCTAATAAAAAGGGGCCTCTGGCTGGGGCATAGTGGGGCATGCCTTTAATCTCAGCACCCAGGAGGCAGAGGCAGGTAGATCGATGTGAGTTCGAGGCCAGCCTGGTCTACAAAACGACTCCAGGACAGCCAAGGCTACACAGAGAAACCCTGCCTCGAAAAAAAAGGGGAGGGGGCGGGTTCTGACACAACAAAGGAAGCATTATATGCTGAAATTAGAATATCTTTTTAAAAAATCTCCTTCCTTCGGGAAGCGGAGACAAGTGGATCTCTAGGAATTCTAGGCCGGTCTGTACAACAGAGAGATTTTCAGGACAGTCAAGGATACACAGAGAAATCTTATCTCGAAAAACCAAATGAAACCAAAACAAAAAACCCTCCTTCCTGTTTTGTTTTGGCTTTTTTCAGTCAGCCTTCTGCAAGCCTAGCGTGCACAAGAACTCGAGAAAATTCAGCTGCGGCGCCATCTGCTGGACACTCTGAGATGCTGTAAGAACCTGCAGGTTGAACAAATAAAGTGTTGTGATTGGCAGTGTACAGCTCGCTTTTTAGCCAGCAAATAGCGCCAAGGTAGTATTTGCATGCTGTCTGTTCATCCAAAAACAAACAAATAAAAAAACTAAGATAGGCAGTGGTGGCACACGCCTTTAATCCCAGCACTCGGGAGGCAACGGCAGGAGGATGATCTCTGTGAGTTCAAGGCCAGCCTGGTCTACAGAGTGAGTCCAGGACAGCCAGGGTTACACAGAGAAACCCTGTCTCGAAAAAAACAAAACAGGGCCTGTAGAGATGGCTCAAAGGTTAAGAGCACTGTCTGTTCTTCCAGAGGTCCTGAGCTTAATTCTCAGCAACCACATGGTGGCTCACAACCATCTGCAATGTGATGCCCTCTTCTAGCATGTAGGTGTATATGCAAATAGAGTGCTCATATACATAAAATAAGTTTTTTAATTAATAGTATTCTTTACCTTTCATTCATTTATTTAATGTATGAGTGCTGTATCTGCATGTACACCTGCAGGCCAGAAGAGGGCACCAAATCTCATTCTAGATGGTTGTGAGCCACCATGTGGTTGTGGGAATTGAACTCAGGATCTCTGGAAGAGCAGTCAGTGCTCTTAACCACAGAGCCATCTCTCCAGCCCTCTTTCTTTCTTTTTAAGATATTTATTTGGGCTGTATACATAATAATAAATAAATAAATCTTAGGCGCAGTGGCACACGCCTGTAATCCCAGCACCCGGGGAAGCAATGGCAGGGGTATCTCTGTGAGTTCAAGGCCAGCTTGGTCTACAGACCAGTCCAGGACAGCCAAGGCTGCACAGAGAAACACTGTCTCAAAACAAAAACGAAAATGAAAAAAGAAAAGGAAAGAAAAGAAAAAAGAAAGAGAAAGAAAAGAGAAGAAAAAACAAAAACTCCTACCAAAGGGGCCCTTTGCCGATCTGAATGGACGTGAATCCATGCTGGGTACTACCTAACAACCAATATCTTGTTTCCAGCACTACACATGGGGGAGTGTCAGGGACAGGTGCTCTTGTTCTCCTGAAATGGATTGATTTTGATGACCAAAAAAAATGTAAAGGTGAAAAGGTGACAGAAATAAAAATCCTTCTGGGGGCTGGAAGGCAGTCAGATGTAGCCTGGGCAAGGTTTGATGTAGATTGCTAAATCCTGCCACCGGTTCCCGAACTCGAGTGGAGTCAGATCTGATTCACGTGAAGATTTTTCTATTTAGGAGAGGCAGGCTCTTTCCACACAGGGGTCTAAACCCATTTGCAAACACATTCATACACACGCTGTCAAGTAAACCTTGTTTATTTGAAACACTGCACTCAACGTGGCTGCAATTCTGTTACAAGCCACACTCAGAGCCCCTTGGGGGAGCAGGTGAGAAGCAGAAATGTAGACCTGATGAAGACTGACCCACCCACCTGGGAAAGTCCGCCCCAAGCGGCAGCTTTAGTAATGGAAACACATTTATCAAACATAGCTCTGACCTCGAGGAGCTTCACGGTCACTTTGAACAAAACTAGTTTTTGTATTCTGGAATGGGTTTTTAGTGGTTTTCCTGAAAGAGATGAAATTGCATGATCACCCATATGGCCTGCTGGTGCCTAGGGAATCCTGGGGGTCCACGTCAGGTGCCTTTCAGCTTCCTTTCTTCAATAGCTAAGCCCTTGGGGGTGAGACTGTCTGAGCCTGCTGCTAGAATCGGTAGCCCTCTGCAGGGGTGCTCGGGGAAGAGAGGACAGCAACCAAGAAAACAGAGAGAGAAATAAATAAAAGTCTCCAGACAGCAAGGCCTGAATGGACTGACTGTGTCAGAAAAATCAAGCAGAGTTTTGTTGGGTCTTTTTGCTTGTTTGTTTAAGACAGGTTTTCTCTGTGTAGCCTTGGCTGTCCTGGACTCACCTTGTAGATCAGGCTGGCCTCAAACTCACAGAGATCAGCCTGCCTCTGCCTCCCTGAGTGCTGGGATTGTAGGCGTGCACCATGTCACCCGGCGGAATGGTGGCATCTCTGAGGAAGAAGGCTTCTCTGCTTCATTGTAGAGCAGAACTGACCCCATCTCAGTCCCTGTTAAAGAGTCAAAAGCATCGTGTTCTGGGGGAAACGCAGGATTGATCAGAATTAGCCAAATGCCTCCCATTGGAAATAAGCCATGAGATTTTAGAGATGACAGCTGATCTTCTGCAGTTATTCCCCAGAATGGAGCTAGCAATAGCAAAGCCGGTCCTGGTGGGACAAGCTTCTTGCCCCAGCTACCAGGGGGGCTGAGGCAGTGTTGTGGGGTGTCCATCAGAGAAGACTGCTCTGACATGGGTTTAAGCCAGTAGAAAGTCTTTACTGGCTGACCAGGACTACACTGGATGTTCAGGACCCTAGCATAGGACCAAGCCTTTCTCTGGGTGAACTTTTAAACACACACACACACACACACACAAACATGTTCTGGGTTTTGACATACTTCAGTAAACAAGAACAGTCAGCCAGAAGAGGAACTATAGAAACCAAAAAGCAAGGTTAGTACACTTAGAGACTTTCCCAGTACAATGGGCTCTGATGGATCAGACCTTTGTTTTTATTTTGTCAGGTAGTGCTGTCTATGTGCTAAGCTTTATAGCCTGAATGGTATGCAGTCAATTGTGCTGAGGTCTGGAGTCCTGTTACAGCAGGAAATCTCAGGTTCAAGGTCCGCCTGTCTACAGAGATCAGAGCTAGTATAAAGTATACGCAAATTCCTAATGAAAGGGGGCAGGGCCCAGAATACTGCTCAGGTCAGAGAAGGCAAACTTCCAAGGACTATGTACCAGGTGGGCTGGTATGCGGCTCAGTGCTTGCCCAGCATGAAGAAAGGCCTGGGTTTGGGCTCCAGCACCACACAAGCCAGGTATGATGGCATAGAGTTGTAATTTTGGTTCCAGAAGGCAAAAGAGTCCAAGATCATCCTTGGCTGTATAGTAACGTCAAAGCCAGCCTGACCCACAGAGTAAAACCCTGTCTCAAAGCCAGCCTGACCCACAGAGTAAAACCCTGTCTTTCAAATAGAAAAGTAAGAAAAATGAACAAAAGCCCAAACTTTTTTCTGAGGGTTTGAAAAAAACACATTCTTTTTTTTTTTTTTTTTTTTGGTTTTTCGAGACAGGGTTTCTCTGTGTAGCCTTGACTTTGACTGTCCTGGACTCGCTTTGTAGACCAGGCTGGCCTCAAACTCACAGCAATCCACCTGCCTCTGCCTCCCGAGTGCTGGAACTAAAGGTGTGCGCCACCACGCCCGGCTCAAAAAACACATTCTTTATATCACAGTAAATTGGTTTTTTTTCCCCACAGTAAATTGTTGACGAATGTAAATAATTAATATTCAGTCACATAGTTAGTAAATCCTTATTTATTTGTTAATCAATAATTTGCCCAACTAACCACACATAACAGCCAGACGTGGTGGCATACGCCTTTAATCCTAGCACTTGGAGGCAGAGGCAGGTGGAAAGCAGGCCTGAAGGAGTTCCTAGGGGAAACTACCAAGGCCAAATGAAAGAATACACACAGGTCTTCTATCTCAGTAATAACAAATACGCTCATGGCGAGTTCTGGAAATTTTCAACTAGAAAGTAAAATCAGGTAACTGTCCACCCAGGGTTATTTTTATTTGAATGCACAACCAGGCATTGAACTCAGGGTTTTATCCCAAAAGATTCCAGTAGGGGGCAGCAAATATACACACGGATCTCAATGCTGACAATTTTATTTATTTATTAGTTTTTATTTTTCAAGACAGACAGTTTCTCTGTGTAGCCTTGGCTACCCTGGACTCACTTTGTAGACTAGACTGGCCTCAAACTCACAGAAATCCACCTGCCTTTGCCTCCCAAGTGCTGGGATTTAAAGGCATGTGCCACCACCGCCTGGCAAGTGTGAGATTTAAATAAAAAACTAAAAATCATGGCAGGAGGAGGGGCAACCTGATAGAACAGAACCGGAAGATCACAGTCAGGAGGAAGCCTTTAGCTGTTCTTGAGTGTAAAACAACCTACCCGGAGCTATCGTGGTGGTACACGCCTTTAATCCCAGCACCTGGGGAGGCAGTGGCTGGTGAATCTCTGTGAGCTCGAGGTTAGCCTGGTCTGTACAGTGAGTTTCAGGACAGCCAAGGCTACACAGAGAAACCCTGTCTTTAAACAAACCAAACCAAACCCAGCCTTATTTCTATTTTTATTTGCTTGCTTTAAAAAAAAAGATGTATTTTAATTTTATGTGTATATGCATTTTGCTTGCATATATAGCTGTGCAGTGCCAATAAAGGCCACAAGAGGGCATCAGCATCCATGGAATTGGAGTTAACAGACGCTGTGAGCCAGCAAGTGGGTGCTCTCAGCTGCTGCTCCAGAGCGACGTCTGCTGCCACACTCCCCACTCTGAAGTGTAAGCAAACATTTTAAACTATTTTATTTGGGTTTCTCGTGCCTCTGCTGTCGCTTTTCTCCACCCTAATCCCTTCCAACAGCTCAGTATCAGGTAGGAGAGAAAGGAGGTCCATGCGGAGGAGAAGGGGCACAGCTCCCTGTAGCTATGTCCTGCAGGAGGGGCGCAGCTCCCTGTAGCTATGTCCTGCTGGTTAGGGTTGTCGGGTTCAGTCTGCATCTCAGGATAAACTCCAACTTCTCATCAAAGGGCAGCAGCAGCCAGGAGCAGCAGCGTTCTTCTTTGTTGGAGCCCCCGCCCCGCCCCGCCCCCCGCGTGCCCCAAAACTCTCTGGGCTTGGCACTTATCCCCTCTCCAAAGCCCTCAGAATTAAACTATCTGCAGCTGGCAAAGAGCCCCTCTCAGAACCTGCATGAGGCCAATAGTTTGCTGCTGTGGACAATCTGAATCAGCCTGTATCCCACACCTGGGACTGAAACAAAACCATGTTTATAGAACATAACTGGGTTTTTAAAGACACCAAAACTTTCTTTACACTGATGATCATGGATTCTAAACCTCTGGAAGTGTGAGCCCCCAAATTAAACACTCTTTTTTCTTTCTTTTTTTCTCTTTTCTTTCTTTTTGTTTGTTTGTTTTTCGAGACAGGGTTTCTCTGTGTAGCTTCTGTAGTCAAACCTGCCTCTGCCTCCCAAGTGCTGGGATTAAAGGCGTGTGCCACCATGTCCAGCTAACACTTTCTTTAATAAATTGCCTTTATCTTGGTGTCTTATGACAGCAACAGAAAAGTAACTAAGACATATACGTTTAAAATTTTTTATTATTATTATGTACACAGTGTTCTGCCTGCATGTGAGCCTGCCCGCCAGAAGAGGGCACTAGATCTCAGTGTAAATGGTTGTGAGCCACCATGTGGTTGCTGGGAATTGAACTCAGACCTCTGGAATGGCATCCAGTGCTCTTAACCTCTGAGCCATCTCTTCAGCCCCCACATTTTTTTTTTAAGTACAGCTTTTCATCAAGAAAGTAATTTTTATTTCTTTTATTTGTTTGTTTGGTTTTTCGAGACCGGGTTTCTCCGTGTAGCCTTGGCTGTCCTGGACTCACTTTGTAGACCAAGCTGGCCTCGGATTCACAGTGTTCCACCTGCCTCTGCCTCCCAAGTGCTGGGATTAAAGGTGTGCACCATCACGCCCAGCCTTATTTCTATTTTTATTTGCTTGCTTTTTAAAAGAGATATGTATTTTTATTTTATGTGTATATGCATATGTAGCTGTGCAGTGCCAATAAAGACCACAAGAGAGCATCAGAATCCATGGAACTGGAGTTAACAGAAGCTGTGAGCCAGCAAGTGGGTGCGGGAAACCAACCCTAGGTCCTCGGGAAGAGCAGCAAACCTTTCAACCACTGAGCTATCTCTCCAGCCCTGTTTGTTTGGCTTTTGAGACAGAGTCTCACTATTGTAACCCTCACTGGCCTCAAACTCACAGAGACCCACTGTGTCTGCCTCCCACGTGCTAGGATGAAAGGTGTGCACCATCATGTCTGGCTTCTTGTTGCTTTTCTTTTCTTTTTCTTTCTTTTTTTTTTCTTGTTGCTTTTCTTTTCTTTTCTTTTTTTTTAAAGATTTATTTATGTATTATGTATACAGTGCTCTGTCTGCATGTACGTCTGCAGGCAGAGGAGGACATCTGATCACATTACAGATGGTTATGAGCCACCATGTGGTTGCTGGGAATTGAACTCAGGACCTCTGGAAAAGCAGACAGTGCTCTTAACTGCTGAGCCATCTCTCCAGCCCCTTCTTGTTGCTTTTCACTCCCCATTTCATGGTTTGGTCAAACAACTCCAACACTTTCCAGCTAAATGGTCAGTCATAGTGGTGTACGCCTTTAATCTCAGTATTTAGAAGCCAGAGACAGGAGGATCCAAGCCAGCCTGGTCTACATAGCAAGCTCCAGGATAGCTAGGGCTACTTAAAGAGACCCCATCTCCAACCAAAAGCAAAAGGTTATGGCTCAGAGTCACCCACATATTTTCTAGTCTCTCACTGCCTTTTGCCTGGCCAGTGTCCTCCTGTACCTCTGTAGAGACCAGAGTGTCCGGATATGGATCTGGGTGTGGCACCGTGCCTGGCTACATAGTGAGACTCTGTCTCACAATTAAATTTAATTTAATTAAAAAAAAGAAGCCAGGCACCCTGACTAATGCCTATAATTCTATCACTTTGGAAGCTGAGGCAGGAGGATTGCCATGAATTTGAGGTAATAACTAGTATATTCTAGGTCTGTCTGGACTACAGAGACTTTATCTCAAAACATACACACAGACAGACACAGGTACACAGACAGAGCAGCTGGGTATGTGACACGCTCCTGTAATTCTAGAACTTGGGAGGCAGAGGCAGGAGGATCAGGAGGTTACAGTCATCTTGCGCTACAGAGGAACTTCAAGGCCAGCATGGGCTCCAGGAAACACTGTCTGGAAATAAAACAAACAAACAAACAAACAAATCAGTGTGTATGATGCTGGCGAATTCCTTTCATCCCAGCACTCGGGAGGCAGAGGCAGATGAATCTCTGTGAATTCAAGGCCAGCCTGGTCTACGGAGTGAGTTCCAGGACAGCCAGGGCTACACAGAGAAACCCTGTCTCAAAACAAACAAACAAACAAACAAAAAAAAAAAAAAAAAGAGAGAGAGAGAGAGAGAGAGAGAGAGAGAGAGAGGGGTAGTGGGGTGGGGACCCTGTCTTCAAATACCCCTTCCCCCCAAATCAGTGTGTGTGTGTTTGTCTGTCTGTCTATCTGTCTGTCTGTCTGAGTGTCAAATGTTTGGGTATATGTGTGAGTGTGCATGTGTGTTCTATTCTGAAGAAACAGGTTTGGATTCCAAACTGTGACCAGTACGGGAGAAGCTGGTGCCTTTCCTGTTTTGCCCCTAGTAACTCGGTATTGAGTTGCAGCGAGCAACTTGACAGCTGTGAGGAGACCTGAGCATCTCTCTGAAGGTGCCTTCAGGTCTCTCAGAGCAAAGCTGGGAGAGAAGTGAAGCAGGCCCTCGGAACCTTGCCCCTTCTCAGTCCCAGCTGGGAGAGAAGTGAAGCGGGCCCTCGGAACCTTGCCCCTTCTCAGTCCTAGCTGTGCCTCGAAGGATGCCTGTACTGACAGGTTTTCTCTGCTTTTCTGTCCAGCTTGAAAGTGCTTTATGCCTAGAACAAGCCACACCCACAGGAGCGGCCCAGCCCTCTCCTGCAGATGCCCAGGAAACAAGCCACACCCACAGGAGCGGCCCAGCCCTCTCCTGCAGATGCCCAGGAAACAAGCCACACCCACAGGAGGGGCCCAGCTCTCTCCTGCAGATACCAGCAGCCCCTGTGCCCTTTTTTCAGAGCTCTCCATAAAAGGCTCAGCAACTGAACTCTTAAGTTCAGATATTTGTGCTTGGCAACAAGCAAGGGAATTTTTTTTTAGAGGTGACCTTTCTCATAACACTCAGCTTATTGTATAATAGGGCTTTGAGCGTTTGTGGCTATTTATTGAAAAGTATGACCTAGCTGGAAGTTTTAAGATCCCAGAGATAAGCTATTTTGAAACCAGTGGTGGGAAGATCACTTGAGGCAAGAGTTCAAGGACAGCCTGTGCAGCTAAGTCATCTATCTCAGAAACAAAGGTAAGACATCCCTGAGCTGGGGCTGGAGAGATGGCTCAGTGATTAAGATCACTGGCTGCTCTTCCAGAGGTCCTGAGTTCAATTCCCAGCAACCACATGGTGACTCACAACCATCTATAATAAGATCTGGTGCCCTCTTCTGACCTGCAGGCTCACATGCAGGAAGAATACTGTATAAATAATAAATAAATAAATCTTTTAAAAAATCCCTGAGTTTGGTGATACAATAATCCTACCAACTTGGGCTGCAGAGGCAAGAAGGTCACAAGTTTAAGACCTGTCTGGGATACTGGTGAGCTTACATCCATTAAGAACAACTTGGTGAAAACCAGTTTCAAAATAAAAAGTAAAAAAGAAAAAAAAAAAAAAGGTTTGCAAGCATGTGCCTTTAGTCCCAGCACTTGGAAGGCAGAGGCAAACTGATCTCTGAAAGTTCAGGATCACCCTGTTCTAAAAGGAGACCTTTAGACTATGTCTTTAAAAAGGAAGAAGCTAAGTGTGCTGGCGCACGCCTTTAATCCCCAGCACTCGGGAGGCAGAGGCAGGTGGATTGCTGTGAGTTCAAGGCCAGTCTAGTCTACAAAGTGAGTCCAGGACAGCCAAAGCTACAAGTCTTAAATTTCCTGCCTATACCTCCCAAGGTCTGGGTTTATAGTTAAGAACCACTACGCCCATCTTTCTTTTCAACTGAGAACAGTTAAACTTTTGGGGGCCTTCCAGCCGCTCCCCCTGGAATTTCTGGTTCCGAGAGTCATCTACCCTGGCTCAAAGGCTGGTTGTGAACTTGTCAAGTGGTAAAATGAGGCACTGTTAATGTTCCTCGATTTTCCCTCAAAAAAATTCCCCCCATCTGTGCATGATCACACATACCTGCAATCCTAGTACTGTAAGTTCAGGTAGGAAGTCATGAGTTCAAGGTCATCCTCAGCTACATAGAGAGTTTGACCCCAGTGTACTACATGACATCCTGGCAGGGTGAAAGAGGAGATTTTCTATTAGACACAAGTATCCACAGCTCAGGGTGCCAGGGGATAGGTCCTCTTCTGTTGTGAAGGCTGAGTGTTTACGAAGTTGAGAGCCTTGAGCGGTGTGTGCATTTCCTGCACAAAAAGCTGAATTCCCACCAGCTCCAAATGGCCTCACCACAGTATTTTCATCTCAAATTCCACATATTTTCTTTGGCTATGATTTTTTTTTTTCCTTCTCCATTCTTTATTTTTCCTTCTTTTCCATTTCTAACCACCAAATTGAGGCTTAGTTTCTGACTTGGGAAAGCTACCAGCTTCAGTTCTTAAGAAGGAAGATTTAAAAATGTGAAAAGTGAAAAAAAAAAAATAAGTGAAGGCCGGGGCTGAAGAGATGGCTGCTCCTGCAGAGGACCCAGCACCCACACCATGCAGTTCACCGAAGCCCAAAACCCCAGGTTCAGGGCACCTGACGCCCTCTGACTGCAGAGGGCACTTACATGCACGTGGGTCACAGAAACTACTACACAAACATACTCATAATAAATTGGTAAATTATGAAAGTTTAAGATGGATGTGGTGTCTGAGGCTTGTAAGGCTAGCATTTAGGAGGTTGAGGTAGAAGGGCCAGCCTGGTCTACAAAGTGAATCTAGAACAGCCAAGGCAACACAGAGAGACCCTGTCTCGGAAAAAACAAAACAAAACACAACAACAATAAAAATGAAATTACAACACACCAAAGTGAACGGGAAGCAAGAACGATGTATCACGGAAGAAACAGAATTCATGGTAAGCACTTGGAAGATACACACGGGCCAGAAGGTAGAAGTCACAGGATTTGGAAAACATATACTTGGTCTCTGTCTGTTTCCTCGAATATAACTCAGAATCTCTGGGTTCTCCAAACCCTGTGTCCTTGTTTGCTAAAGACTGACTAATAGCTGGTTAGAACCAGGCACGGCTGGTGGGCATGTGGGAGATTCGAAGAGGCAGGAACATTTGCCCTTACTTCTTGTGCTGCCTAGGTATGTCAACTTGGCACACCAACTAAAGTTATCTGAAAGGAGAGAACCTCAGTTGAGGAACGCCTCCACGAGATGCAGCTGTAAGGCCTTTTCTCAATTAGTGATCAATGGGGGAGGGCCCAGCCCACTGTGGGCTAATTGGGTTTTTGGTTTTTTGTTTTTTTGAGACAGGGTTTCTCTGTGTAGCCTTGGCTGTCCTGGACTCTCTATGTAAACCAGGCTGGCCTGGAACTCACAGAGATCAGCCTGCCTCTGCCTCCCGGGTGCTGGGATTACAGCCCAGCTGACAGAACATTTTTTTTTTTCTTTTCTAAGATAAATTTAAGATTTATCTATTTATTTTATGTATAAATACATAACCTGCAGGCCAGAAGAGAGCATCATATCACATTACAGATGGCTATAAGCCACCCTGTGGTTCCTGGGAATTGAACTAAGGACCTCTGGAAGAGCAGTTAGTGCTCTTAACCTCTGAGCCATCTCTCCAGCCCTTATGTATTTATTTATTTATTTATTTAGTTAGTTAGTTAGTTTTTTGAGACAAGGTTTCTTGTGTAGCCCTGGCTGTCATGTAAACTTGCTCTGTAGACCAGGCTACCCTTGCATTCAGAGATCCGCCTGCTTCTGCCTCTGAGTGCTGAGACTAAAGGTGTGTGCCAGCAGCTGCAGCAAGTGTCCTTAAGCATTGAGACATCTCTCGTGCCCCAAGGACAATATAATTTAGCTTTCCCAGAAAATCTTGGCAGTTTTCAGGATGTAGTATAGAATGGCTGAACTGTGTCTTACAGAGGATGAAAATGAGCTGGGTGCAGTCTGTAATCCCAGCACTCCGGAGGCAGAGGCAGGTGGATAGCTGTGAGTTCCGGGCCAGCCTGGTCTACAAAGCGTGTCCAGGACAGCCAGGGCTACACAGAGAAACCCTATCTCAAAAAAACAAAACAAGAAAAAAATTAAAAAAAAAAAAAACAAAAAACAAGGGCTGGAGAGGTGGCTCAGAGGTTAAGAGCACTGGCTGCTCTTCCAAAGGTCCTGAGTTCAATTCCCAGCAACCACATGGTAGCTCACACCCATCTATAATGAGACCTGGTGTCCTCTTCTGGTGTGCAGGTGTACATGCAGGCAAGAACACTATACATAATCAATGAATAAATCTTTAAAAAGCAAACAAACAAACCAAAAAAAATTCAAAATGTGGGTTGTTCAGTTACTTATGCTGAAGCCAGGTAGGGTTTCTCCACTCCCAGTCCAGTGACCCAGGCTGCTCCAAAGCAAGTATCTTTCTCCCCTCTGGGAAACTGGTAGCCTTCCCAGGGCTCCCTGCAATTGCAATAGCTCAGAGATTTTGCGTGTTTGTCACCGAAGGAGGAGTCAGCAGGGTCCTGCTGCCTTCTGCCATCTTACCTACTTTACCTCCCCACAGTGCCTCCCCACGCCATGCCTTCAAAGACCACGGGGCCTGCCTAAGAAAGAGACTGCCTCCCCAGGCACCCTGACTTCCTCCTCTTTTGATCCCCTAACAATGTGTTTGGAGTCGGGCCATGTGGGCCAAGAGGCCACCAAGACCCCAGCACAAAGGAGAAAACTAGCACCAAGAAAACAGGGCTCCATAGACTGTGGGGTGGCCTAGAGTCCAGGTTAATGTTTTCTCACTGTACACGTCGTTCATTTTTCAGAAGAAGGCAATAGACAGCCGAGCAACCTGAATTTTAAGTTTGTTTCTTTGTTTTGAACACAGAGGAATTTTTTCCCTCCGCAGTATGTGAGCCAGGCTCTGTCCCCTGGGCTCCATACAAATGCGCAGAGCTGTGAAGGCAACAGTGTAAGTTGATTTTTGAGGCTACAAGCTGTTCCACATCAACTATTTACAAGGTCAGCAGGGACCACGGCTTACCAAAACAGAGAAGTATGTAATTTAAATGAGGAAATCTCCATCTACTAGGAACAGGAGACCTTTCAGGGTTTCTAAATAGCTTATCTACCAGACTGTTTGAAATAAAGTATGCCGAAGGGGAAGGAAAAAGCACAGGGACTGCCACATGACAAAGAGCTTTCAAAAAGAAGGCCTTTGAGTGTGTCTCTCCTTCCTTCACCAGAGCTCCTGTGGGGGTGGGCCGTTCTCTATTTGGATGATTGAAGAAAAAGATGGAGTTATGGTGGTAAGTATGAAAGTGGTTCTAAAAGGAAAAAACGGCTCTATACTAATATGTTTTATTGTTTTGTTTTTGTTTTTTTGGTTTTTCGAGATAGGGTTTCTCTGTGTAGCCTTGGCTGTCCTGGACTCACTTTGTAGACCAGGCTGGCCTCGAACTCACAGCAATCCACCTGCCTCTGCCTCCCAAGTGCTGGGACTAAAGGCGTGGGCCACCACCGCCCGGTTCTAATATGTTTTATTGTTGTTTTTATATGTTTATGCAATTATTTTGTGTGTGTGTGTGTGTGTGTGTGTATGTGTGTGTGTGTATCTGTGTATGTGCACAAGTGTGCCTCAGCACACTGTGTGGAAGGCAGATCAAACTAGGAGCTGGCTCTCCCTTCCTATCATGTAATTCCTAGGGATCATACTCAGAGCTTTGGGTTTTGCGGCAAGCGCCTTGAGACACAGAGCCATCTTCCTGGCTCTGTTTGAGTTTTCTTTTGTTGTTTTGGTTTGGTTCTTGTTTTTGGTTTTGTTTGTTGGTTTGTTTTTCAAGACAGGGTTTCTCTGTGTAGCTCTGGCTGTCCTCAAGTCACTTTGTAGACCAGGCTGGCCTCAATGATGCGCCTGCCTCTGCCTCCCAAGTGCTGGGATTAAAGGTGTGCGCCACCATGCTGGAGCTTGGTTTTGGTTTTTTAAAACAGGGTTTCTCTGTGTAGCCTTGGCTGTCCTGGACTCACTTTGTAGACCAGCCTGGCCTCGAACTCACAGATCTGTCTGCCTCTGCCTCCTTGAGTGCTGGGATTGCACCCAGCTTTAAGATTTTTGTTTAGTTTTGTTTTTCTGTTTTAGAGAGAGGGACTCACATAGCCCATGTGGACCATGAATTCTCAGTGTTGGCTCTGAGTTCCTGATCCTCCAGCCTGTGCCTTCTAAATTCTAGGACAGCGTGTGTGCCATACCTTGTACACTGGTGGTTTTAGACAGAAGACAGTGGCTCAGAAAGGAAGGCAGCAGCCACACTTGGCATTGGCTTACTCTGTGAACCCCAACAGCCAGGCCTCAAGCAGAAGGACTGCCGTTAGTTGGGGGTCAGGCAGGCTGACCTGATCTCAGCCGGGTGTATGGTACACGCGGTGGTGTATACCTGTAATTCTAGCACTCAGGAAGCAGAGGCAGGAGGATAACTGCAAACTCAATGCCAACCTTGTCCACACGGCCAGGCCAGTGCTGGGACTACGTAGTGAGGCCCTGTCTCAAAAGGCAAAGAGCAAAAACATATAGTTTTTTTTAGAAGATCCTGACACCACACTCACCACACACCCATCCCAAATAAAAGCTAACAATGGTGGTATAAACCTATAGTCATAGACCAAGAAGAGACTTGATACCCTATGAGCATATACAGGGGGAGGAGGTCCCCCTCAGTCACAGTCATAGGGGAGGGGAGTAAGGGGAAAATGGGAGGGAGGGAGGATACAAGGGATGGGATAACAACTGAGATGTAATATGAATAAATTAGTAAAATATATATATTTTAAAAACCTATAATCATAGATCAGCATAGCAGTTGAGAGCTGGAGGCAGGAGGACTGAGAGTTCGATGTCAACCTTGGCCATTTTTGGCAATCTAAAAGATAACCTAGGTTACATAAGACCTGTCAAAAAAAGATAGAAATGGTGGAGGAAAAAAGGAAGAAAAGAAAGAGAAGCAGGGGAGAATAGGGTTAGGAGCACTGGATGCTATTCCAGAGGACCTAGGTTCAGTTCCCAGCACCCACATGGCAGATTTCAACTGTCTGTAACTCCAGTTCCAGGGGATCTGACACCATCACACAGACAAACATACAAGCAAAATACCAATGCACATAAAATAAAAATAAATAAAACAGCCCTTAGGTGGTGGCACATGCCTTTAGTTCAAGCACTTCTGGAGGCAGAGGCAGGTAAATCTTTATAAATTCAAGGTCAGACTGGTCTACAGAGCAGTTCCAGGACAGCAAGGACTATAGGGAGAAAGCTCATTTTGAAAAACCAAAATAAATGAATAAAATAATTAAAAGAAAAGAAGTTAGGCTGGGCATGGTGGCACAAGCCTTTGATCCCAGCACTCAGGAAGCAGAGGCAGGTGGATCGCTGTGAGTTCAGGGCCAGCCTGGTCTACAAAGTGAGTCCAGGATGGCCAAGGCTACACAGAGAAACCCTGTCTCGAAAAACCAAAAAAAAAAAAAAAAAGAAAAGAAAAGAAAAGGGAGTTCAGGACAGCTAAGATAACACAGAGAAACCCTGTCTCAAAAAAACAAAAACAAACCGAGTGAGAGTAACACGGGCTTAGAGTATGGGAGACCTGGGTTCAATGCCCACACCAAAACCAAAACAAACTAGTTCGTGAATGGACTGACTAGGGGGGAGAGGCAGAGGCCTGAAGCTGCCTCGAGGTGGGGGAGCAGTCTGGGCCTGGCCTTCAGTGAGCGGGAGATTCAGCCGGATACCAGGGAATGAATGAACCAGGTTTTGAAACTAAAGAGACCGTTCGGTGTGAATAACAAGAGAACTAAAAGAAGGAGCCTGACTTTGGTCTAGGGTAAGCAGGAAGGTGTTTAATTTACTTTTTCCCTCAGAAGGTTCTAGAATCTAACCTATGAAGTGAACTGACAACATAGAGATTAACGGGGAGGGTGGAGGGAGAGTCGTACAACTACAGTCACACGAAGAAGCACGGAGGCCGTGCACAAAGTGAGAGTCAGAGGGAAATAAGATGGCTGAGCCTTACAAAAAACTGAAAAAAGGCTCAGGGGCGTAGGCCTCTTGGGAGAGGGTTAAGGCAGAGCGGTATAGGCTACAGGCTGTGGGAAAGAGTTGCACAGCCAGCCAGGCTGTCTGCCTAGGAAAAGGGGGCCTCCTGGAAACCCCACCCGTGGTCCGCTCTGTGGAGGCCAAGTGTCAGACATCTACTTTCTGTAAAGAAGGCTCCTGGGAGCTGGGTGGTGGTGCACGCCTTTAATCTCAACCCTGGGGAGGCAGAGGCAGGAGGATCGCTGTGAGTTTGTGTCCAGCCTGGTCTATGAAGCGAGTTCAGGACAGTCAAGGCTACACAGAGAAACCCTGTCTCAAAAAACAAAAACAAAAACAAGCAAACAAACAAAAACAAAAAAAGCTTCTTGGACCGCAGACATGTCTGTGCCTACAAGGCTGGGTCCTCATGTTCACAGAAATAGCCTTCTGTAAGCAAGCCTCCACTTTTGGAGCCATTCCAATGCCTGCAGAGGGTGAGGGGACATTCCTGAGGTTCAGGGGCCCTCAGAAAACCAGCGCTTTCTCAGCTGGTGTCTACAAGTTATAAAAGGAACTAAAACCCTCAGGGACATTCCACTGTGGGCTGCCTGGGTGCTTTCTACATACAGGAATGAGTGCAATTATTAAATAAATACTGCTATAAATAGGGACATTTCCAGACCCCAGGGTATGTCTCAATAAAAAACAAAAATAAAACAAAAACCCTAACGATTTTTTTTTTCCGAGACAGGGTTTTCTCTGTGTAGCCTTGGCCATCCTGGACTCACTTTGTAGACCAGGCTGGCCTCGAACTCACAGCAATCCACCTGCCTCTGCCTCCCAAGTGCTGGGATTAAAGGCGTGCGCCACCAAGACTGGCTCACCCTAACAGATTTTTTAAAAATTCATTTATTCAGATTACAACTCAATTGTTACCCCATTACTTGTATTCTCCCGTTCCTCCCTCTCTCCCCTAACTGATTTTTAAAAATATTTTTATTTTATTGTTTCTGTGTGAATGTATGCTATATGGCGTGTGTTATAAATGTGGGATTAAAAGGTGCCCAAGGGGGAAAAAAAAAGGTGCCCAAGGGGGAAAAAAAAAGGTGCCCAAGGGGGAAAAAAAAAGGTGCCCAAGGAGACCAAAAGCTGGTGTTAGATGCCACAGAACTAGAATTACAAGGTAGTTGTGAGGCTCCCGGCATGGACACCAGGAACTGAATTTGGCTTATCTGGAAGAACATTGAATATTCTCCTTCCCCCCAGGGTCTCTCTGTGTAGCCCTGGCTGTCCTGGACTCACTTTGTAGACCAGGCTTGGCCCTGAACTCACAGCAATCCACCTGCCTCCACCTCCCAAGTGCCACCACAGCTCATTAACTCATTCTTTTCTTTTCTTTGAAGGGAAAACACTGTTTTTCTTTTCCTTTTTTTTTTTTAGATTTATTTATGTATATTAGCACTGTATTGCATGTGTGCCTGCATGACAGAAGAGAGCACCAGAGAGAAGAGGGCATCAGATCACATTATAGATGGTTGTGAGCCACCATGTGGTTGCTGGGAGTTGAACTCAGGACCTTTGGATGAGCAGTCAGTGCTCTAACCCTCTGAGCCATCTCTCCAGCTCCCTCACTGAATATTCTTTTTTTAAAAATATTTATTAATTATTTTGTATACAGTGCTCTGCCTGCATGTACACCTGCACAGCAGATCTCACTATAGATGGTTGTGAGCCACCATCTGGTTGCTGGGGATTGAACTCAGGACCTTTGGAAGAACAGCCAAGTGCTCTTAACTGCTGAGCCATCTCTCCAGCTCCCTCACTGAGTATTCTTTTTTTTTTTTGTTTGTTTTTTTTTGTTTTTTTGTTTTTCAAGACAGGGTTTCTCTGTGTAGCCTTGGCCATCCTGGACTCACTTTGTAGACCAGGCTGGCTTTCACTGAGTATTCTTAACCATTGAGTCGAGCTCCCAAACTCCAGTTTTGATACAACATATTTCCAGCATGACAATAAATCATAACAGGGTCTCGAGTCACCTAGGAGACAGACTTGGGCCTACGGGCTGACATCTTGATTGCCCTGAGTTGGGAAGACCTACCCACTGTGGGCAGCTCCATTCCCTAGCTGGACCCTGAACTGTATAGGTGGACAAAGGGAACAGTAACTCATTTATTGCTTCTTTTCTTTCTTTCTTTTTTTTCCCCCTGAGACAGGGTTTCTCTGTATAACAGCTCTGGCTGTCCTGGAATTCCCTCTGTAGCCCAGGCTGGCCTCAAACTCACAGCCATCTGCCTGCCTCTGCTTCCTGAGTGCTGGGATGGCTTAGTTCAGTCTTACACATCACAAATAATACTGAACACCTTGTCACACTGTTCCCCCCCCCCCCCGCCATACCCCCTCTTGCTCCCACAGACAGGGTTTCTCTGTGTAGCCTTGGCTTTGTAGACCAGGCTGGCTCCAACTCACAGCGATCTGCCTGCCTCTGCCTCCAAGTGCTGGGATTAAAGGCGTGTGCCAGTTGTTGTTTTGTGTGTGTGGTTTATGTGAGTGTGTGTGTGAGAGAGAAAGATGCTTGCGTATGTGCCTAGGTCAGAGGACAACATGTGCTGTCTTTCTCTATGACTCTCCACCCCGTTTTTTGAAACATGCTCCTTCACTGAACTTGGAGGCCTCTGATAGCACACGACCAGCTGGCCTGTGAGCTCCAGGCTCTTCCTGTCTCTCACTCCTTAGCCTGAGGATTACAGGCAAGCACCACTCCGCCTCCTCACATTTTCCCAGCAAGCCATCCTCTCAGCCCACCTGGATGGCACTTCTGAGGAATCTGCTTGGCAGAGTTGCTGAGACAACTGACACAATCTGGCTAATAAGTGCTCTGCCTGCATGTACACCTGCAGGCCAAAAATGGCATCAGATCACATTATAGATGGTCGTGAGCCACCATATGGTTGCTGGGAATTGAACTCAGGACCTCTGGAGTCAGTGCCCTTAACCTCTGAGCCATCTCTCCAGGCTATCTGGATTCGGAAGTCTTACTTCTCACACTGTGAGACATCTGTTCATCTAATTTGGTTTCCTGAGCCGTTGCCTCGTCTTCTGTAAAATGGGTATAGCAGTCACCCGGCTCTTGGACCAGACAGACTGTGGTAATGTAGTGTGAACTGTCCACTCTGCGTCCCACAGATTGGGAGAAAGGACTAGAGACTAGCTTGAGCACCACAGCTGTGAAAAGGCCGCTGGGGTTGCGCTGGCAGAAATCCTCCGTATTGGGGATGGGAGGAGGGAGGGAGGATGAACGAAGGGCTAGCCCGAAGGTGGGAGTAAAGTGCTTAGGACCCACGGGTTAGGAAACGAGACTGTGTTCAGGAGCCGCACTGGGGACGGTGCTGTAACTCTGCTTTGGCGTCAGACCCACCCCTCCCACTGTGCCGTCAAGAGAACAGGGCGTTTCCATCCTGGCCCCCTGAAGCTGTCTCAGTCACCACGCTGCGGGCGGCCGCAGGTCTCTGGGTCACCTCGCAGCCTCTCTCTTCCGGGCCCCAAGGCCTGGGTGGGGCGACCGAGCCACAAGCGGTGGCGACCAGCTGCAAGTCCCCAGGGAGAGCGATCCTGGCCGCCCCGTCTACCTGGGGCTTTCTTCCGGCCTGAGCTGCACAAAGATCTCGCTTGTCCTTCAGCTTCCAATCAGTCGCCTTCCCCACCTCCTTCCCCGCCCCACCTGGCCCTGGCGTGGACCCTAGATGTCTCCTCCTCTTCCCACTCGCAGCTCCTTCTGCAGAGTTTGGTTTGAACTTTCGAACCCGCCAATCACCGCCCTCGGTTGTGCGGCCCGGGGCGTGGTCCGAGGTCCATCCTCCTGACGCGTGGCCTGGGTCAGGGTATATAAGACTCCTCCTGGCGGCAGACCTCACACTGCCTCTCCCCCGGACTCCTTGGTAGTCTGTTAGTGGGAGCTCCTCGTCACCCTCTCTTCACTTCCTCAGTTTTCGCGGACCACTTCAAGGACCAAATATGGTGAGTGTGGCTGGCGAGCAGCGACGAGGTCGTCTGAAGGGACTGCAGCAACCGCGGGCTGCCCGGGGGGTCGGTGCCTGCCATAGCTCCCGACGGCCGCATCCAGTTAGCCTGGCTTCTGGTGGCCAGAGTTGGAGAACCTAGTCCACTGGGCTTTGGCCTGGAAGACCGGTCCCGAGTACCACCCTCTTGATGGGACTGGGAGAGCATCCCGTCTAGGCCGCCGGCCGCTCCTGGAAAGGCAGGGAACTTTCACGTTGACCACAAGACTTTAAAGAAACTGAAAGGTCTCCTTTTCTCCCAAGTGATGTCGCTGTCCCAGCTGGGGTACCCCCAGAGGACCTCGTGCTCTCAGTACGGGGCTGAGCAAACACTTCCGGGCTCTCTATCCACGCCCTGTGGCTCGCCGCTGAGTCACCTGTGACCAGTCTTGGGACCTTCCTGCTGCAGCTGTGCACCTGGGAAGGCGAGCGCCTCCGTAGGAGGGGATACTAATTAACCGTCAGATCCAGCGTAATTTCTAGTGTTAATTCAGAGGCATATTAAGTCGAGTTAAACACATTAAAAAGTTTTTTTTTTTTTTTTTTTTTGAGTAAACTGGTACCAACAAATATATATTTGGGTTTTCTAGACAGGGTTTCTCCTTGTAGTCCTGGCTGTCCTGTAGACTAGATTTGCCTCTGCAAGTACCATTGCCCGGCTTGTATTTTGGTTGCCTCACGGAGCTCATGTCAGCCTTGAAATCACTATGTGGCCAAGGACCACTTAAGCTCAACATCCTCTGTCTCCACCACCCGAATCCTGGGGTTACTCTCCAAGCACAAGGGTATATCCGTTCATTAAAAAACAAAAACAGGAACTCTAGGGTGGTGGCTGGCAGCCTTTAATCTCTGGGCTCTCTGGCAGAGAGAGATGCAAGGGGAAATCTTCTGAGTTCAGGTCAGCCAGAGCTGCATAGTGAGACCCTGTCTCAAAAACAAACAGAAAACTACCAGGCACTGAGCCGATGTGGATGGAGGGTGCTGGGTAGTTCTGTAGTCTTGGGAGGCTGAGACCGCGTCATCATGAGTTTGGGGCTTTTCAGGCTCGCTAGTGAGTCCCAGGCTAGTGTGGGCTTACAGAGTGACTAATCTTACAAAGAGGAACTCCATTACAGCCTTTGGATTTAACTCCTTCCCACCACTTTCCCGTGAAACAGCCAAGGTCTCCTCCCCCACATCAGCAGGTTCAGCTGTTCTTTGGAAGCTTGTGTGTGGATGAGTGGGGGGTGTTCATGCAGCCCAGGATGAATTTGAACTCTGACCTCCTACCTCCCACCCTCGCACTGGGATTACTGGCTGGCAACCACGTGTGCTAGTCATGACCTCTCCCAACTGTGCTAAATCCCCAGCGGCAATAGCTGTTGGTTCTTCAGTTCCCTTAGTCGAGCAGGTGTGCTTGGGATGCTGATATGCTTGGGTGGGGGTGGGAGAAGGCAGCTTTCCTTGGGGTTCCGTGGTAGTAAGCCCCTTTACTAGGTGAGCCAACTGCCCTCCCACACTCACCGGGTGAAACTGTTTCAAAACTGTATTCTGAAAGGAGAGAGTCAGTGAGTAACAGTGCAGTAGTTACAAAACTATGTAACAACTGGTTTGAGCGCTTTTGACCAAGCAAAGCCACAAAGCTACAATTCAGTAGAGCCGGAACTCACCTGTTAGGCAAGCCCTGGTTAAGTGAATGGCTTTTTGCAAGACAAGCCTCTTAGCCAGTCGAGGCTGGAATAGACTGACTCATCTGTGCCTCCAACCGAGCCCAAGTGCTCTTGACTTTGCCTTCTTAGCTTCCAGGAGGCAGGTTTGTCTTTTGAAGATGTTATCCTGCGGATGTATGTGGTCCACAGCATGTTGGTGGAGCTGAGACAACTTGGGAACGTTGGTTCCTTCTTTCTTTATACTTCTTTTGTTTGTTTTGTTTTTGGGGGGCAGGGTCTCTCTGTGTAGCCTTGGCTGCCCTGGACTCCCTTTGTAGTCCAGGCTGGCCTCAAACTCACAGCGATCCGCCTGCCTCTGCCTCCTGAGTGCTGGGATTGAAGGCATGCACCACCATGCCCTGCTCCTTTCTGTATA
Source organism: Acomys russatus (assembly GCF_903995435.1). NCBI lineage: Eukaryota > Metazoa > Chordata > Mammalia > Rodentia > Muridae > Acomys > Acomys russatus. The sequence goes on from NC_067153.1 coordinate 60,993,688, forward strand.
CTAAGTAGGTCCCTGAGATTGAACTCAGATCATCCCACTTGGCTGAAATTGACCTTAACTCTTCATGCCATCTGGACAGCCCAAAGAAGCAGTTTGGGTGTGGTAGTGCAAGCCTTTAATCCCAGCAGGGCATTAAAGGCTCTCTGTGAGATCAAGATGGAAGCCAGCCCAGCCTGGTCTACAGATTGAGTCTAAGACAGCCAGGCTACACAGAGAAACCCTGCCTTGAACCCCACCCTGCCAAAAGGCAGTTTAGACTGAAACTGGGGTGCTAAAAGGCCTCAGTTGAACTGCCTTGTTAGAATGAATGGCCCTCAGACACTGCTCCCTCAGGCCTGTCTGTGGTTCTGTCTAGCTTCAGGGCACTGTGGAGGTTCCAAAGTCCAGGGGAAGGTCACTGGAACAAGAGCCACACCTCCCCCGCAGTGCTGGCTAGGAGACACTGACCTCACTGGTGTGTGTGGTCAGAACCTTTGATTGTTTTATGGGAAACACGAGTGGAAAGGACGTGACAAGTCAAAGGTGGTCAGTGATGCCTTGTTTTATTACCCTGGCCTGTGAAACTCCTCCTCGGAAAACCTGGGTGTTGAATTGATAACCCATGAAAGTGTTTGCTGCCTGAGGAAAACAGTAGGAACAGTGGGAGACTCTCTGTCAAGGTTTCTGCCAGACTCACTTACTGGAGCTCATGGTAACACTTGTCCCCTCTTAGTCTTGGGAATGCAGGACTAGCCAGGAGTGAGTTCAGCAAGGAAAGGCCTACAAGTGTCTCCCCTCAGTGAACGCTTGCAATCCCTTTCCCTGAAGTGCCAGAGATGCATAGACCATCTACTCGGGAGCAACCAACTTCTCCTGTCTCCCCACTCTCCGGCCCTGTTTCTATTGCGGTAAAGTTTTATGAGCCTTCTGGCCTTTAAAGCATCTCTTCCTCTTACCAGATGGGTTGACAGCAAAGGAAAAATGTCCTCACAGATTAGCGTCTTCACTGGGCTGGAAGGCTGCCTCTGGCCACACTTGACACACAGCTAAATGCTTATCTAGCGTTTCTTCCCTGAGTCATGGGGCCAGTTTAGGCTGGTTTTAAAGGGGAGAGGAAGTTTTGTCTCCTAAAGAACCAGGATAAAAGAGGAACCACAGTCAGAGTGACTCAGCCCTGGGAAGGAAAGGTTCTGCTCGGGTTCAAGGGCTCAGTGGCCAGTTTAAAGGAGCTGGGGAATTCTGGCACAATCTTGAGCACGGCTCCTGAGCTGCTGTGGGTCCCGGCAGTGGAAGGGCCTGGCCTGGCCTAGGGCATCGGTATTTGTGCCCTCCAGAGAGTACTATTTCCCTGAGTTAGCACTTCAAGAAAGATTTTTGGCTGTGAAATACAGGAGTGGCCTCTGAAAAGTGATTTAAAGGTTTTTTTCCTTAGCTGTTCCTCGTGTGTAAAGCTGCCCCAGCCCCTTATGAGTCACGTTCTGTCTGACACTTTCTTCCTCCCGGTCCACAGCGTGAGTGCATCTCCATCCACGTTGGCCAGGCTGGCGTCCAGATCGGCAATGCCTGCTGGGAGCTCTACTGCCTGGAACATGGCATCCAGCCTGATGGCCAGATGCCGAGTGACAAGACCATCGGAGGGGGAGACGACTCCTTCAACACCTTCTTCAGCGAGACAGGCGCTGGCAAGCACGTGCCCCGGGCGGTGTTCGTAGACCTGGAACCCACAGTTATTGGTAAGCTGACCTGGAACTTCCCTTCCCCGAGGGATTCCTTCCTGCTCACATGCTCGGGATCCCTTCAGACGCAGGAGGGGGAGTGAGCCGTGTAGCTGGTTGGTGGTGAACGGCTGATTTCTTCTCCTTTGGCAGATGAGGTTCGCACTGGTACCTACCGCCAGCTCTTCCACCCTGAGCAGCTCATCACAGGCAAGGAAGATGCCGCCAATAACTATGCCCGTGGCCACTACACCATTGGCAAGGAGATCATTGACCTTGTCTTGGACAGAATTCGCAAGCTGGTAAGTGCAGGGGGGCTGTATGGGAGAAGGTCTCTGTACACTGTCTTTTTTTTTTTTTTTTTTTTTGGTTTTTCGAGACAGGGTTTCTCTGTGTAACCTTGGCCATCCTGGACTCACTTTGTAGACCAGGCTGGCTGCGAACTCACAGCGATCCGCCTGCCTCTGCCCCCCAAGTGCTGGGATTAAAGGCGTGCGCCACCACGCCCGGCTCTGTACACTGTGTCTTACCAGGATTTGAGGTGTGCTCATCCAGTGAGAACCACAAGCTCTACCCTCCCCTAACACTGGAGACTGTTGAGCCTCTGTTTCAAGCTCCCCTTTTTTTGGTTCTCTTGGTCACTCTGAGTGGGTGACTGACACCCACATGCGACTAATAGATAAAACTTCTTTGGAAATCTGGAATGGTGTCTCCTGTTAGTAAAGCTCATTCATAGAGCTAGTCATCTGGCATTTATAGGGCCCTGGATTCAGTCTTCAATCAGAAGAAAGAAAGAAAGAAAGAAAGAAAGAAAAAGAAAGAAAAGGTTTCAGAGCCCAAGAAGCCAGTATGATACCTACATCAGAAGTAGGCCGTAAACTGGGCAGTGTGCCGGCCTTCAATCCCAGCACTCAGGAGGCAGAGGCCTTCAGATCTCTTGTGTTCAAGGCCAGCCTGGTTACAGAGCGGGTTCCAGGACAGCCGAGGCTGCACAGAAAAACCCTGTCTCAAGACATGTTCACTACCCGCGCCCCCCCCCCCCCCCCCCGCCAAAAAAAAACCCCTGACTAGTCCTGCAGCACGTCTTGAGGTAGAATCACAAGATTTCATATTGGGCAAGCAAATATGTCATTGGAACTTCCAGATTATAAATCCTAGAAAAGCCCACGTATGGTGGCACACACCTTTAATCCTAGCACTTGGAAGGCAGAAGAAGACAGATTACTGAGTTTGAAGCCAGCCTGGTCTACAAAGTGAGTCCAGGACAGCCAAGGTTACACAGAGAAACTCCGTCTCAAATAAATAAGTAAATAAACAAACTATAGAAAAGCAGTTTCGTGGTGCCCAGGGCCTAGAACTGGCTCTGGGTGACCTGTCCTTAGCAGCTCTAGTCTGGTCAGGAAAGCTGGTAAGTGCTGTTTGAATGGACAGCCTGGCGGTCAGGTGAGCACTCTGTGAGGCTTGTAAGTGATTAACCAAAAAAAAAAAAAAAAAAATGAAGCATGCAAGCAGGCTGAGGGGCGGAGCAGGCAGGCAGGCAGGCTGAGGGACAGTGGCTCCTTGGGAAAGTCAGTCACTTTATGATTAGGCCAGCCCCAACTTTGCCTCACTTCCCATCGAATCAAGTTAATCTGTTCCAGTGCAAACGAAGCTCAGTTACAACACTGATATCAGGGACCTGCCTTCAGGGGTATAAACACCAAGCAAAAGCCATTCACAGTTCTGGGATGATCGCTACCCAGAGAAGTGCATTTGATCTTGGTGTCCCTGTGTGTAGAGGCAGCATACTGGATGGTGACTGGCAGGTCTGCCTGGTATTATTGTTTGCATGTAATCAGAATCAGAATATGGACTCATAAGATGGTAGAACTAAAGGATCAGTAAAAAGGTCACAGTTAGGGGTGGGGAGGTAGCCCCCCTAGCAGAATATTTGCCCAGCTTGTACAAGCAGATCCCATCCCCAGTATCAGAAAAGTGCCTTCGGGTTTGTAATAGTTTGCAGTAGAATAGGCCAGTTGAATGGAGCAGGGAACCCTGGTGACCTGAGGTCTAGTGGAAGGCCAATAAATAAGGGAGTCACCTTGCCAAGAATGGAACAGGCACCTGAAGACTTGGGTGCTTACTGTGCCAGAATTATTCCAAGTGTTCAACCTGAGCTAGGACACCACTCATTTTAATAAGTGAGATAGAGAGGTTAGTTTGTCCTGTCACGCGTGAGGAGGCAGGGCTCATCAGCGCCCACGTAACCCCCTTTGCCGCCTCACAATAACCTGGGCAGTGAAACTTGGCCATCCAGTGTTCCAGCTTGGATGTTTCACACTGATCTGGCAGCTTATTCAAGGTCTGAACTCTGGTAACTCCAGCTGATAAGGGGGGGGGGGGGGGGGGGGGAGCGTGCCCTTGAATAGCGAAGTCACCAGCAGCCAAAGCCTATTCTGTGTGTCTGTTCCAACCTCCTAATGTCCTACTGCAGACACAAGAAGCTCATTTGGAGTCAGCTTTAGGAAGCATCCCCAGCCCCAGAAGTTCCTTTGAGTCACCCGAGCATTTTCAAGCCTTTCCTGACTGCTCTAACTGGATGTTCTTGAAGACTCGGGAGTTTGCCAATATTTAGTCACAGGCTCATAAACGCCCACTGGGACTTTCGCAAGGTGTCTTCAACATTAAAATGAACTTTTCTGTTGCAGGCTGACCAGTGCACGGGTCTTCAGGGCTTCTTGGTTTTCCACAGCTTTGGCGGGGGAACTGGCTCTGGCTTCACCTCCCTGCTCATGGAGCGGCTCTCTGTTGATTATGGAAAGAAGTCCAAGCTGGAGTTCTCCATTTACCCCGCCCCCCAGGTTTCCACTGCTGTGGTTGAGCCCTACAATTCCATCCTCACCACCCACACCACCCTGGAGCACTCAGATTGTGCCTTCATGGTAGACAATGAGGCCATCTATGACATCTGTCGTAGAAACCTCGACATTGAGCGCCCGACCTACACTAACCTTAACCGCCTTATTAGCCAGATTGTGTCATCCATCACTGCTTCCCTCAGATTTGATGGGGCCCTGAATGTTGACCTGACAGAATTCCAGACCAACCTGGTGCCCTACCCTCGTATCCACTTCCCTCTGGCCACATACGCCCCTGTCATCTCTGCTGAGAAAGCCTACCATGAGCAGCTTACAGTAGCAGAGATCACCAATGCCTGCTTTGAGCCAGCCAACCAGATGGTGAAATGTGACCCTCGCCATGGTAAATACATGGCTTGCTGCCTGCTGTACCGAGGGGATGTGGTCCCCAAAGATGTCAACGCTGCCATTGCCACCATCAAGACCAAGCGTAGCATCCAGTTTGTGGACTGGTGCCCCACTGGCTTCAAGGTTGGCATTAATTACCAGCCGCCCACTGTGGTGCCTGGTGGAGACCTGGCCAAGGTCCAGAGGGCCGTGTGCATGCTGAGCAACACCACAGCCATTGCTGAGGCCTGGGCCCGCCTGGACCACAAGTTTGATCTGATGTATGCCAAACGTGCCTTTGTGCACTGGTATGTGGGTGAGGGCATGGAGGAGGGAGAGTTCTCTGAGGCCCGAGAGGACATGGCTGCCCTGGAGAAGGATTATGAGGAGGTTGGGGCAGATAGTGCTGAAGGAGATGATGAGGGGGAGGAATATTAGCCCGGGTGCTGCTATTTTATGCTTCCGTTGTCTTTGTCCTACTATCAATAAAGCTGGTCCCATCTTAGGTGGCTCCTTCCCTTCTCTGGCATAGCATCTGGCTAGTATGAGAGAGATACAGCTCTTTGAGATCCATTGTTTAGTTTGATAGCCAAAGGGAGAGGCACAAGGTCCCTGAAGAGGGCATGGGTGCTTGGCTGGCTGGTGCGCTTAGCCTGCTTATAATTACAGCGCTGGGGCCAGGTGTGGTGGCACACGCCTTTAATCCCAGTGGCCAGATGGCTGTGAGTTCGAGGCCAGTCTGGTCTACAAAGCCAAGTCCAAGACAGTCAAGGCTACACAGAAACCCTGTCTCAAAACAAAAAACAAAACCAGACTGGTGCCTTTTTAAGTTTGAAGCTACAGTAATTGTCAAAATGCTTGTACAGAGGGAAGGAGTATTGGAGCCGCCTGAGTGATGCACCTCACAAGCCACTGCTGCACGGCAGGTAAACAGGGTTCCTGACATGGCCACCTTTGCCTAGTGACCTACTCTAGTGGGAGCTGGTTACTAGCTTTCCCAAGATAGCTTTGTAAGCCTGGCCAGAGCTTACACTAAATCCCTCTCTGAGGAGAACTGAAGAACTTCTTATGCCAGGTGAGGCTCCTGTTTGCAGCCCTGCCCTACAAAGTTGAATGCCAAAACCAACCTGGGCCGACTCCTGAGTTCAAAGCCATTTAAGAGAGATCTTAGAGACACACACCCATACCACCACCAAAAGAAAGCTGTGTAGCATGTTGGCCTGTAACTCCAGGGGATTTGACCCCCCCCCCTCTTCTGGCCTCTGAAAGCATCTGCACACACATAGAATCTTAAAAACCCCAATATCTTGTGTAAGGCATGTCTGTAGGCCCTGTTTGGCAGGCATTTTCTGCTTTAGTCATTTCTGCAGCACTGCGGTTTTGAGTGCTTGGGACAAGGTAGGCCCCCTGCTCTGAGCCTCAGCTATAAGTTGAACTTGACCAGTCAGCTGCTTGTTGGACTAGTTCTTCCTGAAGCTCTGAGGACAGGTACGTGGGCTAACTAGGATGACAATCAAGCCTATTGACTACAGTGTGTGACTGGAGAAGATGGGACAGCTAGGTATGGGGGACCACATAAATGTTTCAGGCTAGCAAAAAAACCCCAGGTATTTAAAAGAAAAAAAAAAAAAAAGCCAGGTATATCTGAAGAGGTTCATTTTCCAAGCCCACATTTCGCATTAAAACCACCCCAAGAAAGCAAATGGACATATGTGGTCCCTTCAAGCCTTTTCAGAAGGGCCCCAGACACCCCTCGCCCCTACTCCCCAGCAGCCCTGCCTCGCCCGGAGGAGCAGCCTTTGCCAATTCCCTCAGCTCTTATATAGGAGCCAGGAAGAAAGGTGAGGGAGGAAGAGTGTTGCTGAGGAAAATCATCTCAGAGTGGAGCCTGGGGAGCTGAAGAGCAAAGTGCCACTGGTTGGGGAGGAATCTGCCCTTGAAGGATGATTTTCCTTTCTGTGTGGGTGGAAAAGTGCCCAGAAGTTGCCTCCAGCGAAAACAAATATACCGGAGGTCTGGGTCACTGCTTTGTGGCTGACAGTCATCTGAGCTGCTCTTGAGCACAACTGGAAAGTCTTTGGGGGTCTGGGAGGATAAATGGACATAGCCTAAGAGGTATGTGGGTTTCCAGCCTCATTGTCCTGACTGGGGCTCTCACTGACCTGTGCCTTCCCCCTCACAGTGCTCTGGAGGGGCAAGTGGGCCCAGGCAAAGCTCCTCCAGTGTGAGAAGAAACAAAGAGCAAGGGTGGGGGCAGCCTGCCTGTGCTCTCAAGTGTTCAGGCGGCTGGTAGGAAATGTCCGTGCACCGACAGAAATCTGTCAGGCCATAGGAGGCTGTGTAAGTTTAAAAAATCCAGCCTGGAGCCGGGCGTGGTGGCGCACGCCTTTAATCCCAGCACTCGAGGCAGAGGCAAGCGGAGCGCTGTGAGTTCGAGGCCAGCCTGGTCTACAAAGTGAGTCTAGGATAGCCAAGGCTACACAGAGCAACCCTGTCTCGAAAAACCAAAAAACAAACAAACAAACAAAAATCCAGCCTGGGGCTGGAGAAGTGGTGGCTCGGCAGTTAAGAGCACTTGCTACTACTGGGCATGGTGATGTATGCCTTTAAGCCCAGCAGAGGCAGGTGGGTTGATGTGAGACCAGCCTGGTCTACAAAGCAAGTCCAGGGCAGCCAAGGCTACACAAAGAGACCCTGTCTTGCAGGGGGATGGGGGGGGGGGGAAGGGGGTAGGGAGGAGCACTTGCTACTTCTGCAGAGGACCAGGGTTTGGTTCCCAGACAGCACCTGCATGGCAACTCACAGTCATCTGGAACTTCAGTTCCAGGGGTCTCTCCTGGTCTCCATGGGCAAAACACACACACACATAAGCAAATGTGGCACATGCCTTTAATCCCAGCATACAGGAGGCTCAGGGAAAGTGTAAAGTGAGTCTAGGACAGCTATGACTACACAGAGAAACCCTGTCTCCAAAAACTAAAACAAAACAAAAACATTACTCCTGAAGAGAACCTAGTCTTCAGACCTCTGACTTCTGGAATGTTCTATGGCACCCTGAAGGATTGTGGGAGGAAAGGCTACATTCATAGTTTATCTCAGTGTTCTTTACCTGATAGACAAAGCTTGGAGAGATTAACTAGCCTGAAGCAGCAGAGCAATTAACACAACTGAAATGTGGCCCCAAAACTCCTGACTGAACAGAGATGTCACCTTTGTACCTGGCTGCCTTTCCTGGCCAGGGGGGCGGTGTCACAACCTAGAGTGCTGGATGGAACTATAGCCTAAAGAGACCTTGGGTCATTGGCTGTCACCAGACATCCCAGAAGCCCCAGGTAGCACTATACAGTGGTCTAGCACCCAGGCTGAAGTTGTTTCCCTAGGGAGCAGGCCTCTGGGTCTTTGAGTAAATTCTCCAATGGTGGGGAGATACTGCGAGGGTTGCTGATACTGCCTGGACTCCTGTTCACCAGATAGCAGCTGATCCCTGTTTTTTTGTTTTTGTTTTTCGAGTCAGGGTTTCTCTGTGTAGCATTGGCTGTCCTGGACTGGCTTTGTAGACAGGCTGGCCTCGAATTCACAGCAATTCGACTGCCTCTGCTTCCTAAGTGCTGGGATTAAAGGCGTGCTCCACCACCACCCAGCTTGCAGCTGATATCTGACTATACAGCTCACATCTGAAATATTGCCCCCTGGACCACTGAGTGCCTATCAGCCAAGGTCACAAGGTGGGGCATCCAGATTCGACCTTGGCAGATGGCGTTTGGGCAGCAGAACTGAGAGAAGAGCCCTGTGTGCTTGTGGGCAGGGTGTGGAAACTCACCTCCAGCCTCACGGAGAAGGTTGGTCCCTTTTCCTGACATCTGAGCCCATCAGCACCCCATTCATCCTGGGAACCTTGTGTTCAGAGTTAGTCAACTTCTGTGCGGTTTTGGGAAAATGGGTCATTCCTCCTCCAGTGCTCCAGAAGTCAGCATCAGGAGAGAAATATTAAGAGTCAAACATTTGGCAGAACTGAACATATCTGCTTCGGGACAGGCAAGAAGTCTTGTAGAACAGGAAGCATCTCTTAAAAATTATTTTGTATGAAAAAAATTATTTTATGTGCCTAGTGGCACATGCCTTTAATCCCAGCACTCAGGAGGCAGAGGCAGGGGGATTTCTATGAGTTCGAGGCCAACCTGGTCTACAAAGAGAGTACAGGACAGCCAGGACTACAAGAGAAACCCTGTCTCAAAAAAAATTATATATTTATATATATATATTATATATATATATATATGAAAGGAGGCCAGAAAGGGCACAGGATCTCCTGGGCTGGAGTCACAAGTGGTTGTGAGCCACCCTGTTTGGGTGCTGGGAATGGAACTCAGGCTCTCTAGAAGACCTTGGACCAGTTGTAACCACTGAGCAATCTCTCTGGCCTTTGGACACATCTCTTTAGAATAGTGCTAGGGCTGGAGAGATGGCACAGAGGTTAAGAGCACTGTCTGCTCTTTCAGAGGTCCTGAGTTCAATTCCCAGCAACCATATGGTGGTTCATAACCATCTGTAATGTGATTTATTGCCTTCTTCTGGTATGCAGGAGCACATGCCAACAGAATACTGTATACATAATAAATAAATTAATTAAAACAAAAAAGATAGAAAGTGCTTTGAGCTGGGCATGGTGGCAAACACCTTTAATCCCAGCACTTGGGAGGCAGAGGCAGGCAGATTTCTGCAGTTGAGGCCAGCCTGGTCTAGAGTGAGTCCAGGACAACCAGGGCTACCCAGAGAAACCCTGTCTTGAAAAAAACAAAAAGCAACAACAACAAAAACTGTGTGGTGGAATCACTACAGAAGTGTTGTGTATGAAGGCTCGAACATCCATATGTGCATGTGTGTAGTTTGGTTTTATGCTTAAATAGAGTTTCACACTAGCCTAGGCTGGCCTTGAATTCACAGCAATCCTCCTGCCTCAGCCTGGATTCTAAGCCTGAGCCAGCTGGCTTGGCTCTAGCTCCTCGTTAAGGGGTTAACAAACACAGCTGGGTTCTATTACAGCTGTAGGCTTTAATTGTGCCAGAGCCTGGGCCTCCCCACTACCACACAACTACGGATAAATCTTTGTTTAAACTAATCAAGGTAATTTTAGTCCCCTTGCCAGGGATTGGTTAAGGAACCAGGCAAGTGATGTCATTATGGAGATGAGAGATGAGGTAATGTCTGCTGGTGTGGGGGATGGGCCAAGGAAAGGCTTCTGGCTCTGGAGAACGAGTCTGGGAGAGGGTTCCTTTTCTCAAAACCTTTGCACAGCATGTGAGTGTAGGACACTTGTGCAAACTGCTTGCTGCTGCTACTGCGACTATCCTGAGACCATACGAGGGACAAACAGGAGAACAGAAGCTAACATCTTAAACCTGAGGCAGCAGAAAATATAGAAAGGAAACTGGTTCTTGATGATATTTTGAGGCCCTGACTTTTTGTTTTGTTTCATTTTTCTCGTTTGTCGAGACAGGGTCTCTCTGCATAGCTTTGACTGTCCTAGACTCGCTTTGTAGACCAGGCTGGCCTCGAACTCACAGTGATCCACCTGCCTCTGCTTCCTGAGTGCTGGGATTAAAGGCGTGCGCCACCACCGCCTGGCGAGGCCCTGACTTACCAGGTCCTGTAACTCTGCCTCTGATTTCTTGCTGCGGGAGATTCGTATGTTAGAGACTTCCCTTCTCTATGCAGCCCAAAGGCATTCTTTCTTACAGAACCATTCATAGACATTTTTACCGACGTGTTTTTTGTTATGTTTATTTTATTTTATTTTTTTAAGTTTTTTGAGACAGGGTTTCTCTGTGTAGCCCTGGCTGTCCTGGACTTGCTTTATAGACCAGGCTGGCCTCGAACTCATATCAATCCGCTTGCCTCTGCCTCCCGAGTGCTGGGATCAAAGGCGTGCACCACCACGCCCGGCCTGTTATGTTTTTTTTTACTTTTTTTTTTGTTGTTGTTTTCTTATGGGATGGTATAAAGGTTACAGGTCAACTTGTGGGAGTTGCTTCTCCTTCCACAAAATGGGTCCCAGAGGTTGAACTCAGGCCAAGTTATTTGGCTAGCATGTTTGCATGTTTGAGTATGTGTGTGTGTGTGTGTGCACTTGGAGACAGGGTCTCACTGGGCCTAGCCCAGGCTGACCCGGAGCTCATGTAGCTGAGGCTGGCCTTGGACTCCTGAGTTTCCTGCTTCTGCCTCCCAAGCGCTGGGTTTCCAGGCGTGAACCACCACACTGCCTCATAGAAAGTTTTAGTAACGTAAAAATAGTAAGGTTGCTGGGCGTAGTGGCACACGCCTTTGATCCCAGCACTCAGGAGGCAGAGGCAAGCGGATTGATATGAGTTCGAGGCCAGCCTGGTCTACAAAGTGAGTCCAGGACAGCCAAGGCTAACACAGAGAAACCCTTTCTCCAAAAACCAAAAATAAATAAGTAAATAAAAAGTAAGGCGCTAGCAGGAGATGGTGGCTCATTCTTCTAGTCCCAGCACTGACAAGGCTGAAACAGGAAGACTACGTTTGAGGCCAGCCTGATGGGCAGCTGTGTCTCCAAACACAGGGGGAAATTTCTTTCTTTCTTTTCCAGACAGGATCTCTCTGTGTAGTCTTGACTGTCCCCGACTCTCTGTGTAGACCAGGCTGGCCTCAAACTCACAGAGATCTGCCTGCCTCTTTCTTCCTGAGTGCTGGGATTACAGGTGTGTGCTACCATGCCTGGTGAGGGAAATTTCTTTCTTTGGTTTTTTTTTTTTTTTTTTGTTTTTTTTTTTTTTTGAGACAGGGTCTCTCTGTGTAGCCTTGGCTGTCCTGGACTCACTTTGTAGACCAGGCTGGCCTCAAACTCACAGCGATCCGCCTGCCTCTGCCTCCCAAGTGCTGGAATTAAAGGCGTGTGCCACCACCGCCCAGCTTTTTTTTTTTTTTTTTTTTTTTGAGACAGGGTTTCTCTGTGTAGCCTTGGCTGTTATAGTCTCACTTTGTAGACCAGGCTGGCTTTGAACTCACAGCAATCCACCTGCCTCTGCCTCCTTGGAAATTTCTTTTTGAAGAGACAGAATGTGGTATGTTCTGGGCTGAAGTAATGGGCTTGCTCAGCCTTTCTTGTGTCTGGTGCTAGGTTCCCCTAACTCCAGGAGCCGAGGTCCCTTGTAGAAAGGTCCAGCCCTTTTCACATCTAGCATCGCCCCGGCAGGGTGCTGATCCCACTTTCCGCCTCTTTCCCTCGCTCTCTTGGTTGCCTTCCACCAGTGGCTCCTGGTCAGACAGACTGACCTGTTCCTTCCAGTCTTCCTGAGACGCTGGCCCAACTGAAACTGTACATCAAAACAGTACAGAGAACAGCAACAGATCTCTGAAACTGCGCCAACCTTCTTCCTCCCCGCTTGCCCCCGTGTCCTGATAGAGCTCAACTCTACCTACACAGGTGCACAGAAAACCAAGAAGGCAAGCTCCAAAGCAACGGACTCCTCCTGTCAAAGTAAGCCTGACCCCGGGTGGTGCCAAATCTTCCTGAGCTTCCCGTTTAATTTCAGATCTCAGACTCCATTGAGCTCTCCTTTAGATGGGAGGTGCTACAGGGGAACTCTGGGGAAGACAGGCCAGGCTCTGAGAGGCCAAACATAAGGACTCTCAGCTGGATATACCTCCGTGTGGGGACTGGGGGCTCTTGGGAGGGACAAGATGGGGTCTTCTTTGCTGGCACATGTGTTTCCTTATTCTCTTACAGTCTTTTGTTTTTGTTTTTTTTAAAGATTTTATTATTTATTATTTATACAGTATTCTGCCTGCATGTGTGCCCACAAGTCAGAAGAGGACACCAAATCTCGCTACACCATGTGGCTGCTGGGAACTGAACTCAAGACCTCTGGAAAAACAGCAAGTGCTCTCAACCTCTGAGCCATCTCTCCAGCCCTGTTTTTTGTTTTTGAAGACATGGTCTCTGGGTGTAGGCCTGCCTGTCCAGGATTCACTTTGTAGACCAGGCTGGCCTCGAACTCACAGCAATCCGCCTGCCTCTGCCTCCCGAGTGCTGGGACTAAAGGCATGCGCCACCACCGCCCGGCTGTGCTCTCAGTCTTTACCTCCCTTCCCATGCCTCCACTTTGCCAGTCCCGTGTCCATTTTTCTCTTTCCCATTCACCTCCCCCTTTTCCCATTTTCTTCCCCTCCAGCCAAGTGACAGCACCTAAGTGCAGGACAGAGAGTACACAGCCAGTGAGAGAACATTCTAGCACACAGCACACTGATGTCAGTTGTCCACTGCTGAGACCAGCCTGAGAAGATCAACTTTGGCTCATGGCTGCAGGGGTTTTGGGCAATGCCCGTGGCCAGGTAGATCTCATTGTGGAAGGGTGTGCTATGGAACAGGAAGAGATGCTAGCTATGTATCTCGCTGTAGCTGGAAGCAAACGAGAGAGGGAGAGAAAGAGAGAAAGGGAGAGAGAGAGAGAGAGAGAGAGAGAGAGAGAGAGAGAGAGAGAGAGAGAGAGAAGCCCAAGGACTAGATCTCCCTCTCAAGATAAAACTTCAGGGGCTTACTTCCTGTAGACCCTCCACTCCCTCTTCCCTCTCTTTAGGATTTTTAAGTGTGTGTGTGTGTGTGTGTGTGTGTGTGTGCGTGTGTGTGTGTGTGGTATGTGAGAGCAGGTCACAAACAGCTGTGAGCTGCTCACCTTGGGTGCTGTGTATAGATAGCGCTCACATTCTCTGCCAGAGCAGTAGGTGCTCTTAACCCCCGAGTCACCTCTGCAGCCCCTAGGCCTACCCCTTAAAGTTTCTACTGTCTCCAGCTGGAGACTAAGAGTTCAACGCATGAGACTCTGGGGGGAACATTCTGGGTGAAAGCTGTAACAGACACAGAGCCGGGCGTGTTGATGCCCTTTAATCCCAGCACTCAGGGAGGCAGAGGCAGGTGGATTGCTGTGAGTTCGAGGCCAGCCTGATCTACAAAGCGAGTCCAGGACAGCCAAGGCTACACAGAGAAACCCTGTCTCGGGGGGGGGGGGGACCACCGACAACAACAAAAACCCCTCCAGATCCCTGGAGTTCTAGGCAGAAGAGGAAGGAGCCCTGTGGAGGGACCGAGGGAGGGAGGGAGGGAGGGGCGGAGACTGCTAGGCAGGCCTAATACAAACCATGCTTCATACTTCTCTAGCCTACCCTCTGAATTGTTAGAGTTAGTGGTGTGGGGGAGGGGCCCCTTCTCGGACTCCTTAACTGTGATCTACTTTAAAAGCAGGGGTGAGGGCAACAGCAGAATATGCGCTTAGTATGCACAAGGCCCCTGGTTCAGTCCCCAGCACTAAGGACATACACAGACAGAGAGAAAAGGGGAGGGGTGGGTAATGGTTGGAGAGGGGAAATAAGTCAGAGGCCAGGTGTGGTGAGGCACGCCTATGATCCTAGAACTGCAGAGGTGAAGGGCAAAGGATCATGAGTTCATGAGTTCAAGGCCAGCCTCGGCTACTTAGTAAGCTTGAGGCCAACCTGGGCTACATGAGATGGTATCCAAAAAGAAGGTCTTAGCCAAGCGGTGGTGGTGCACGCCTTTAATCCCAGCACTCAGGAGGCAGAGGTAAGCAGATCACTATGAGTTCGAGGCCAGCCTGGTCTACAAAGTGAGTCCAGGGCAGCCAGAAATCCTGTCTCAAAAAACTAAAGAAAGCCGGGCGTGGTGGCGCACGCCTTTAATCCCAGCACTCGGGAGGCAGAGGCAGGCGGATCGCTGTGAGTTCGAGGCCAGCCTGGTCTACAAAGTGAGTCCAGGATGGCCAAGGCTACACAGAGAAACCCTGTCTCGAAAAACCAAAAAAAAAAAAAAAAAAAAAAAAAAAAAAAAAAAAAAAAAACTAAGAGAAGAAGAAGAAGAAGAAGAAGAAGAAGAAGAAGAAGAAGAAGAAGAAGAAGAAGAAGAAGAAGAAGAAGAAGAAGAAGAAGAAGGTGGTCTTGGGGGTTGGGGAGATGGCTCAGTGGTTAAGAGCACCGTCTGCTCTTCCAGAGGTCCTGAGTTCAATTCCTAGAAACCACATGGTGGCTCATAAACCACCTATCGTGAGATCTGGTGCCCTCTTCTGGTGTGCAAGTGTACATGCCGGCAGAGCACTGTTTATGTAATAAATCTTTTTAAAAAAAGGAAAACAAACAAACAACAACAACAACAACAAAAGAAGAAAGTCTTGGGCTGGAAGCATAGCTTGGTGTTTGGCTTAGGTCCTATCTTCAGCACACACACACACACACACACACACACACAGAGGCACACAGACACACACACAGGCACACACAGAGGCACACAGACACACACACACATACACAGAGACACACAGGCACACATACACACACAAAGGCACACAGACACACACACACACACACACAGAGGCACACAGACACACACACACACACACAGAGGCACACAGACATACACACAGAGGCACACAGACACACACACATATACACACAGAGGCACACACACATACAGAGACACACAGGCACACATACACACACACAGGCACACACACACACACACACACACACGTACAACTATGATTTACTAGGCCTTAAAGCCTCCAAATCTTTCCTGTAACTCTAACCTCACCTTTCTTGTTTTAGACCCCATCTATTTTTTCCAGTTTCTCAACATGTCAGGCATATCCTAATCTTGACCTTCCCTCTGCCCATTGACAAATATTTCTTGTTGGGGGGTGGTTAAGTTTTTGAGGCCACATCTTGCTGTTTGTCTGGAACTCACTCTGCAGCCTAGGCTGGCCTGGCACTCACGCTGTGTAGCCTAGGCTGGCCTGGCACTCACGCTGTAGCCTAGGCTGGCCTGGCACTCACGCTGTAGCCTAGGCTGGCCTGGCACTCAGGGTCCTCCTGTGTCACTCTCCTGAGAGCTGAAAATATAATCATACCCACTATGTCTGGCTCAATTTGGGATCAATAAATCCTGAATTGGGAGGAAATAGGAAGAACAGGAACATAGAACATTATTGGAACAATTCAGCGAGTTTGAGTGTGGACTGCACAGTATATATGTATGTATATATGTGTGTGTCTGTATATATGTATGTTATGTAAATTCATATTGACACTAAACATCTTAAATAGAGGATGAGCATGGTAGTGTGTGCATGTAATTTCAGCACTTGGTAGGCTTGTTTCAGGTGTGCAGCCATGTTGAACTATATAGCAAAATCCTCTCTCTCTTTCTCTCTCACTCTCTCTCTCTGTCTTTTTGGTTGTTTTTTGTTTTTCTTTCTATTTATTTATTTATTTATTTTGGTTTTTTGAGACAGGGTCTCTCTGTGTAGCCTTGGCTGTCCTGGACTTGCTTTGTAGACCTGGCTGACCTCGAACTCACAGCGATCCGCCTGCCTCTGCCTCCCAAGTGCTGGGATTAAAGGTGGGCAACACTACGCCCGGCTCTTTTCTTTCTTTCTTTCTTTCTTTCTTTCTTTCTTTCTTTCTTTCTTTCTTTCTTTCTAAGAGAAGGTCTCACTGTGTAGCCTTGACTGTCCCACAATCCGGAATTTGCTATTAGGTCAGACCTGCCCTGAACTCACTTTCCAAATTCTGGGATTAAAGTTGTGCTTCACCCCATCTGCCCTATGTTGGCTTCTGGGGCAATAAGAAGCTGCCGAAGTCCAAGGGGGCGGGATCCAGGCTCTAAACCCTGAAATAAGCACTGCTAAGACTCCTCTTTAGACGTCCTGGTGTAATTCTCGTCATCTGTGAAAAGGAGCAGGATGAATAACTTCGAAGCATCCTAAATCCCAGAGTCCCAAAGGCTTTTGGGTCAGACTGTAGACATGCCATTCTGCCTTTTCACCAGTAGGTGGCAGCAACAGCCTTGTTTTTCAGAACAACCAAAAACATTGGTCCCAGACGACAGGAAGGAGGTGAAGTGGGGAATTTCAGGTACTTTAGAGGCATTTTGTCGACCTAGGTCCTAAGCGAGACAACCCAAACAGAGCTGACATCTGCTCTCAGGATGAGCGGGTCTCAGGGAGGAGAGTCAGATCGAAACCATGCTGTGTGGCTTTGAGCAAATTGCTTCATCTGTTTATCTTCATTTTCTCTTTTTCTTTTTCTTCTCTTTCTTTCTTTCTTTCTTTTTTTTTTTTTTGATATTTTTATTCACTTTTACTTTATGTGTTAGTGTATTTTGCCTGCATGTATATCTGTGGACGTTGGATCCTCTGGAACCAGAGTTATGGTGCTGGGAATAGAAGCCACTTCCTCCAGAAGAGTAGCCAGTGCTCTTAACCGTTGAGCCATCTTCTAGCATGCCTACACACACACACACACACACACAATTTTGTAAACTGGGAACAGTAACAGCAGCTATCTGGGTAGGCTATTGTGATAATAGGATGTGATTGAGTGTGTCAAATAACAAATGTTAGTGCTAATAAAGCAGGCTGAAGCCGGGTACGGTGGTGCACGCCTTTAATCCCAGCACTCAGGAGGCAGAAGCAGGTGGATCTCTGAATTCCAGGCCAGCCTGGTCTACAAAATGAGTCCAGGACAGCCAGGGCTGTTACACAGAGAAACCCTGCCTCAAAAAACAACAAACAAACAAACAAAAGCAGGCTGAGAAAAGGGAAGAGGTGGGAAAGATGAACCAAAATAGTCTCTGACTGGAGGGTGGAGCTCTGGGGCAGAGATACTAGGGGAAGAATTCCACTCTTGGAGCAACTCTGTAGGTGGGTCCCCTGTGCCTGACTGGTGGACTCTCTTGAAAAGCAGGATCCTGAACCAGGTGTGGTGTTATAGTCCAGCATTCCAGGAGACTGAGGCAGGGGGATCACTGTCAATTCAAAGCCAGCCTGGTCTACAAAGTGAGTCCAGGAGAGCCAAGGCTGCACAGAGAGACCCTGTCTCGAAAAGTCAAAAAATAAAAATAAAATAGAATAAGAAAAGATGAAACAAACAAAAAGACCCCCGCTTGAGGTCTCCTTAGTACCAGGTGCCCAAGACTGGAACCCCATCAGGACCTTGTAAGTCCTTCCTGTGCCCACTAACGCAGACAAGGCTCCTTCTGCAACTCTGGAGAAATGAGACCATGGGAGTCAAGGGACTTTGTGACCCATATATAAATGGGACCGGGCACTTAGGGACCGTGGAGAGGGAGCATAGGGGAGGTAACCGCATTTCTAAGTTGACTTCGACATTCCTGAGCTCAAACGGTCCTCTCTCTTCAGTCGCAGTTGCGACCTTAGATATGAGCCAAGGGGCCTGAAGGGCAAAGGAATACAAAGGACACTGTCCTATCTTGGGGACATGGGATGGAGGTGTGTCTGAACCCTGGACCAGAAAAGGCCTCTAGCTAATACTTGGTTACAAGGAACTAGACATCTGCCGTTGCTCTCCTGTTTCTGCTCCTCTGTTCTATGGCTGAGGTGAGTGACCCTGTTGAGTGCCTGCTGTGAGCCTCCTTGGATACCACTACCAGCTCTGTTCTCCAGAGGAGAAAATGGAAGCTCTGAGCAGACAGTTTGGGTTATGCAGCTGGTTCGGTTCCTATCCAGGCTGGTGGCCCCGACCTCTTCCCCCAGGACCATTCCCTTTTCCCTCACCTTAGCCTCAGCTACCCATAGACTCAGAAATGCCATCCTTACAGACTGGGCTCCATGCTGGGCATGGTGGCACACACCTTTAATCCCAGCACTCAGGAGGCAAAGGCAGGCAGATCGCTGTGAGTTGAAGGCCAACCTGGTCTACAAAGTGAGTCCAGGACAGCCAAGGCTACACAGAGAAACCCTGTCTTGAAAAACAAACAAACAAACAAACAAAACCCAACAACAACAAAAAACAAACAAACAAACAAATACAGACTGAGCTCCCAAATCACAGACCCGTGTATTACAGTGCCTGGAGACATGTTCTCCATCCCTCTGCAGCCCCCCTACCCGTTGGCCTTGCTTTCGCCCTCTTTAGACCTTTCCACTCATCTGCTTCCAGCCTCTTCCCTACACACCACCTCTCATAACCCAGCTTTGGGTCCATAGCACATAACTGACTGGGACCCTTGTAGGTGACCCACACGTCAGTACTCACCTTTTTTGCAAGCCCTTGCACATATATTCAGCTGTTTCTCTATAAACCTGCAGGAGAGGCCAGGCACTAAGTGCTTTACATGCTATATAGCTCATCGGCTCCTCCCACTGATGTGATGTAGGCACTATTATTAGCATCTATTTAAGGATAGATAAAACAGGGCGGACTCTTCAGGAAAGCCCAAAGCATACTGCTCATCAGGCTGAACAGCCCAGTCCTGAGTCCCAGCACACTAAGATGAGCCCACTTTCCCCTCCAGCTATCAGCTAAGTGGTACTTGGCTCCTTCTACCTGGGGTCCAGCATTGCTCTTGGCCCCCAGGGAGGACAATCCAAATAAAAACTCAGATCTCCTGGCCCCAGAGGCTGACAATATTAGAATAACAGTGACAACAAAACCGCCAATAAACACCAGCTTACATTTTGTTTGTTTGTTTGTTTGTTTTTCGAGACAGGGTTTCTCTGTGTAGCCTTGGCTGTCCTGGACTCGCTTTGTAGACCAGGCTGGCCTCGAACTCACAGCGATCCGCCTGCCTCTGCCTCCCAAGTGCTGGGATTAAAGGCGTGCGCCACCACACCCAGCCAGTTTACCTTTTTGAGCCTTCACAATGTTTGTGTTAAGGTTGTACATATATTCCTTCATTTAGTCTAGTGGTTATCAGCCTGGGGTTGTGACACCCCACAGGGGTCACATACCAGAGTTACATTATAACAGTAGCAAAATTAGAGTTATGAAGTAACAACAAAATCATTTTATGGCTGTGTGGGGGTCACCATAACATGAGGGACTGTGTTAAAGGGTCACAGCATTAGGAAGGCTGGGGACCCCTGATTTAGTACCCCAAGGTTTTGAGGCAACGGTTTTACTGACAGGAAAGGAAAGTCAACAACAAAGCTGGATTTCTCGGGCTGGGGAACTTTCGGGAAGGACTGCAGCTAGAACAATCTTACCTGTGACTTTTTTCATCCCACCCCCCTCTCCCCCAACAGCTTCCAGGCCTGGCTCCTTACCACTAGGAACGAAACCTTCTCTGCCTTTGCCTCTCTGTGTCGCCCACACAGGCAGGCTGGCCTCCCTCACTCCCCCTATTACCGAGCTGCCTTCTGGCCCCCTCTTCTCTAAGGCCTCTGAGTAGTGAGCTGGGGCTTAAGCTAGAGCGGCAGAGGTCAACAGAAAC
Source organism: Acomys russatus (assembly GCF_903995435.1). Taxonomy (NCBI): domain Eukaryota; kingdom Metazoa; phylum Chordata; class Mammalia; order Rodentia; family Muridae; genus Acomys; species Acomys russatus. The sequence continues at coordinate 61,013,862 of NC_067153.1, forward strand.
TTTACCTGCTTGACACCCTGGGCCCGGGACCTCCTTAGCTCCCAGGGCAAGGTTTGTGCTGGCCCTCCGCTGGCCTGCTCTCCGGGCCTCATCTTTGGCTTTTGGAGTCTGGGTTGGATGGAACTGCAGACCAATGACAGCAGGTGTGCAGCAGAGAGTGGCACAGCGTCACAGCAGCAGCAACCTCACCTCTGACCTACCAACCCTGTTACCCCAGCCCAGATGGGATTGTAACCCTCTTTACTCCAGGAACTGGGGTGGGGCAGCCCCCACAAGGTTTATTCACCTTGTTTCCTCTTTCCTAACCTCCGTTTTCACATTGCCCTAGCAACTAGATCCACCAAGGAGCGGGACCTGGCAGCTGAGCTGGGAGAGACTAATAGCCCGGAAGGAAGGAGGGGCCTGGAGAGCAGAGAGAGGAAGGCTAAGGGTATGAGCCAGCTAGCCAGCTGGGGCTGGGCGTTGGCTCTGGCCCATCGCAGAGGACGAACGGGGAGGGGGGGGTGAGCTCTCTGCTCTGCAGTATGAAGGAGCTGGCCAGCAGGGAGCCGCCCTTCTCATCCCAGTCAGACATCCAACCTGGAACCCCAAACCTGCTTCTCCCACGTTCGGCTTGATCCCTTTGAGGTAGACCATCCATCCTGCTTGAGAGTCCTAGAGTCCCCAGTGGCAGCAGCCATATGGCTCCCAGCAAAGTGGAAAAGCCTCAGGATCCTCCAGCGCATCCAAACCATCTCATTCCACTTGTATTCTGCAAGTGGTGTGACACACAAAGGCCAGACACCAGCCTTCCTGCTAACTGGGGGTGCGGGTGTTGTGAAGGGTGTATTTGTGTAATGTCTGTGCATACAGGCACGTGGGGCCGACTATGCACTGCATGTTTGTAGGATCTACAAGATGGCTCAGTGAGTAAAAGGCATCCGTGGTCCTGTCTCAGGACCACTCTCTTTCAGGCCGTACAGGGTGGGTCTCTTTTTCCATCTCATCTCCCTTTATCTGCTCCCATTTCTGGGTACCTGCACCTCCTCCGTACTGGAGACTGGTGCCTAGTAGTCTGTCTTTCGACCCTGGCGGCTGCTACCCCTCAAGCCCCCCCCGCCCCATTTCAGGAATTCCTCTGCTTCCCGTAAGGCCCGTGGCTGCACGGCAGTTGGTGTGGAGGGGGCGAGAATCCAGTAACTGCTGACAGCTATGTATCACAGGCCTAACATGGCAGAGACCCCCACAGTCCAGACACACCCAGCCCCCAGTGAGGTGCCCACCCTTGTTGAGGTGGGTGTTAAATCCAATTGTGGAGGCTGTGTCTTTAAGGTGGAAACATCAGCCCTGCAACTTAGGCTGGGCTGAGGGCAGGGGGGAGGGGAGCTGGTCACTCCATTAGCTGCTGAGCTGGCGCCAATCGCCAGACCTTTGCCGTGCCCTGGGGAGTAGGCAGAGATAAGCCCTTCCCCGAGCCCCCTCGCCTCAGCTCTCCTGTCCGCTGTGTCTCTTGGTTTTGGTGAGCGATGTGCGTGTGTGGGGAGGGGGGAGCTGACAACAGGTGAAAAAGAAACCCCAGTTCCGGGAGACAGGCAGAGACACAAACTTCCCCGCTTAGACCAGGTTATCTCTCCCTCCACCTTCCTCCCTTCTCATTGCCGAAAGCTTGTCCTTAAACCCCAGATCCCCCTATTCCCTAATTTTTACCTCCTCGACTGAGGGGGCACCCCACGTCAAGTCATGGCCTCCTACCCTAGGCTCCAGCGTTGGATGCATGTTCAAAAGCTCGGACCCCCTAGCCCACCTCGATCCTACCATCACATGCCTGATCTCGGCCAGCAACAAGGGGGAATCAAACAAGCGGGGTGCCAGCAACCAGGAGAGTGAAGGGGATGGTGTCGCCGCTCTGCAGGGTGGGGCATCCCCCTCCCCACACAGGCCGACTGTAGTCAGGCCAGTGGGAGGAGCTGTCGTGCCCCCCACTCCCCCACCCCCCGAGACCGCAGGGCTATAAAGGCGCCCCGCACCGGTCTGCGGCTCCTTCCCGCCCGGCCTAGCTCTGCCAAGCGCTGAATGCCATCTTCCGCCACCATGAGCCATCACTCGTCGGGCCTCCGGTCCAGCATCAGCTCCACCTCGTACCGCCGGACCTTCGGGCCACCGCCCTCACTGTCCCCGGGAGCTTTCTCCTTTTCCTCTAGCTCTCGCTTCTCCAGCGGCCGCCTGCTGGGCTCGGCGTCCCCGAGCTCCTCGGCGCGGCTGGGCAGCTTCCGTGCCCCTCGGGCGGGGGCCCTGCGCCTGCCCTCGGAGCGCCTCGACTTCTCCATGGCCGAGGCCCTCAACCAGGAGTTCCTGGCCACGCGGAGCAACGAGAAGCAAGAGCTGCAGGAGCTCAACGACCGCTTCGCCAACTTCATCGAGAAGGTGCGCTTCCTGGAGCAGCAGAACGCAGCCCTGCGCGGAGAGCTGAGCCAGGCCCGGGGCCAGGAGCCGGCGCGCGCCGACCAGCTGTGCCAGCAGGAGCTGCGCGAGCTGCGGCGCGAACTGGAGCTGCTGGGCCGGGAGCGCGACCGGGTGCAGGTGGAGCGCGACGGGCTAGCGGAGGATCTGGCGGCCCTCAAGCAGAGGTCAGAGGGCAGGGCGCTGCCTGCCAGTGGTTCCCTCCGCTCCTCCCTCCCTTCCCCTAGGATCCAGCAGCCTTAGGGCGTGGCCGGGCTGGCCAGCCCCAGCTGGTACCCGCAACATCCCACCTGGCCCCGGTCCAGCATTTTGCTCCGAGCGCCTAGGGGAAGAGGTCAAGTATTAAGGGGACGCTCTTCTGTTCCCCGTGCGATAGACGGGCAGGCTGAATCTCTTGCTTTAGATGCAGAACAGGTGCATAAGCGACGGAACCGGGTGCTGGATGTGGCACGAGGGCTGGGAGGTGACCCCGCAGCTCAGTGTCTTCCCATCCCGCCTGTCAGGTTAGAAGAAGAAACCCGCAAGCGAGAGGACGCGGAGCACAACCTGGTGCTCTTCCGTAAGGTGAGTGGGGGGGGGGGTCACGTCGAGTCCCACCGCCCCAGCTGTGCCTCCAGGATGACATCGGTGGGTTGGCGGAGGTAACTCTACTGCCTCCGAGGCAGACAGGGAAGGCCTGGTCCTCCCTCTGCCTGAGGAGCTCTCCTTTCTCTTGAACCCCCATCCTACTCAACAAAGGACGTGGACGACGCCACCCTGTCCCGCCTAGAACTAGAGCGCAAGATTGAATCTCTGATGGATGAAATTGAGTTCCTCAAGAAACTACACGAAGAGGTGGGTGGTCGGGGTGTCTGGGAAGGCTTGGGAGAGGCATCGCTGAAGCTTTGGAGACAACAGGGATGCCGCTATGATGACAACCCCACCCTTACAGGTGTTTTGACTCCCACCCATGCGCCACCTGTTGGTGGGCGGGGTACCTACACCCTGACCCTGACTACCGGCTTACCTTGGCTCAGGTCTCAGAAGCCATTGCGACCTGCACTCCCCGGCGCCCCCGTCTATTTATACAAGCACACACACACACACCCTTTTTTGGGGGGGGTGTTTGAGACAGGGTTTCTCTATGTAGCCTTGGCTATCCTGGACTCGCTTTGTAGACCAGGCTGGCCTCGAACTCACAGCGATCCTCCTGCCTCTGCCTCCCGAGTGCTGGGATTAAAGGCGTGCGCCACCACGCCCGGCTTCACACGCCCTTTTTGAGACGGCCTCAAAGCCTAGAGTGGTCTTGAACTAGTGATTTTTCTTTCTCAACTTCCCGAAAGCTGGGGTTACAGGTAACCTCCATGCCGACCTAGGCATTTTTTTTTTTCTATTCACATGCCCCTCTTTTCCTGGCCTGTAGGAGCTTCGAGACTTGCAGGTGAGCGTGGAGAGTCAGCAGGTGCAGCAGGTGGAGGTAGAGGCGACAGTGAAGCCAGAGCTGACCGCGGCGCTGAGGGACATCCGTGCACAGTATGAGAGCATCGCGGCGAAGAATCTGCAGGAGGCAGAGGAGTGGTATAAGTCCAAAGTACGGGAGCAGGGAAGAACTCTGGGGGGTCCGCGGAGGGGAGGCACTGGGAATGGCGCGCACCCCAGCCGGGCCCGTCTGCCATTCCGCAGTACGCTGACCTGTCCGACGCCGCGAACCGCAACCACGAGGCCTTACGCCAGGCCAAACAGGAGATGAACGAGTCCCGACGTCAGATTCAGAGTCTGACGTGCGAGGTGGACGGGCTGCGTGGCACGGTGAGCACTCGATGCTGCCCGGGGCAGTGGGTGGATGATGAAGGCCCTTCCGACTGGCCCTCCTCTTCTTCCCCTACCCCAGAACGAGGCGCTGCTCAGACAGCTGCGGGAGCTGGAGGAGCAGTTCGCCCTGGAGGCTGGAGGGTACCAAGCGGGCGCGGCGCGGCTGGAGGAAGAGCTGAGACAGCTGAAGGAGGAGATGGCGCGGCACCTGCGAGAGTACCAAGAGCTGCTCAACGTTAAGATGGCCCTGGACATCGAGATCGCCACCTATAGGAAGCTTCTGGAAGGGGAGGAGAGCCGGTGAGTGGTGAGGCTGCTGGACAGTGCAGGGGCGCTAGGTACTCGGGCCTAGTGGAGGGACCGACCACACTGTGTGCTTTGCCTTCAGGATCTCCGTGCCGGTTCATTCTTTTGCCTCCCTAAGTTTAAAGACGACTGGTGAGTCCTCCGTGTCTGGTTCCAAGCCTGAATCTACTTTATTCCTTCTGCCCTGGTTGCTCTGGCTGAGCTCATCCTAGATTGACTGCTCTTCCTCTTCCTCCTCCTCCTAAATGGGAGCCTAAATGGAGAGAACCCCAAAGCTTTCTGTGTCCTCTCTCTTGCTTTCTCAGTGCCTGAGGTGGAGCCTCCCCAGGACAGCCACAGCCGGAAGATGGTTCTCATCAGGACTATTGAGACCCGGGATGGGGAGGTGAGACAAACCCCTTGATTCTGGACCCCACCGTTTCTAATATTTCTGAGCCCCAATATGGCCTGGCTCAGAGTGTAGGATGTCGAGGGTAGGTGGCTCTTGGGAGGAACACCAGCTAGAAGGTGTGTGGTGCGCAGGCACACCTGTGCCGTGTGCTCAAGTGGAGATCAGAAGCATTTTCAGAGTCAGTTCTCTTCCTTTATTGTGAGTTCCAGGGATCAAATTCAGTAAGGTTTGTATGACAAGTTCCTCTACCTGCTGAGCAAGGGAGGGACACCAGACAGAAAATGAGCAGATAGCCAGGCAGTGGTGGCGCACGCCTTTAGTCCCAGCACTCGGGAGGCAGAGGCAGGCGGATCTCTGTGAGTTCGAGGCCAGCCTGGTCTACAGAGCAAGTCCAGGACAGCCAAGGCTACACAGAGAGACACAACAACAACAACAGAAAAACAAAAGGAAACAAAACAAAAAACCAAAACCAACCAAAGAGGAGTGTATAAACTGTAGCCTCAGCGAGCTATGACAGGCAGGGACCAGGAGGAATTCCAGGAGGGTGGTGTTGAGTGATGTTCTTGTCTGCCTTGTCCCCAGCAGGTGGTGACAGAGTCCCAGAAGGAGCAGCGCAGTGAACAGGACAAGTCTTCTGTTCACAGCTACTGAGCCCTCCCTCATCCAGAGCGCTGACCGCAACCTAAGCCCACTCTAAGCTGGAACCCTAGCCCTCATCTGCACCCAGCCCCCCTCTGCATGCCGCATGAACCCCTCCCAGCCAAGCTGCACCTAACACGGTGGCTGGCCTGATGCATAGATGTGACCCATAGCTTTCCTGTCCTTGTAACAGGGGGATGAAGAAGCCCAGGACAACAAGTCTGCCCAAGAATGACCCCATGGTCAGTGGGGTGAGCCAGAGTATGAGCCTCACTCTGCGCCAAATAAAATCGCTACTGAGAGAAACTCCTTATTGAATTTGTCTGGAGTAATTTCTTTTCTGGCTCTCATTCCTCCAGTGGGCCCTGCTGGGTTTTCTCAAATTTCTCTGTTCCTTTTGAACTTTTGGAGGGGGGAAGGGATCTGTGTGTGTAGCCTAGGCTAGCCTTGAACAAACTTTCAATCTTGCCTCATTGTCTCAAGTGTTGAGATTGCAGGTATGTGGGACTATGTCCATCTGTTTTGTTTTGTTTTGTTTTGTTTTTTTCAAGACAGGCTTTCTCTGTGTAGCCCTGGCTGTCCTGGACCTGACTCTGTAGACCAGGCTGGCCTCGAACTCACAGAGCCACCTGGCTCTGCCTCTGGAGTGCTGGCATTAAAGGCGTGTGCCACCACACCTGGCTGCCCTGGACTGTCCTAGACTTCCATATGCACATCAGTCAGATGGAGCTGGCGTCAGTTATCCTGCCACTGTTTGCAGAGCGCTGGTGCTGCAGGCATGGGCCTGTGCACTTATTTAGTTTCTTTGTTTCTTTTTTTGGTTTTTCGAGACAGGGTTTCTCTGTGTAGCCTTGGCTATCCTGGACTCGCTTTGTAGACCAGGCTGGCCTCGGACTCACAGCGATCCACCTGCTTCTGCCTCCAAGTGCTGGGATTAAAGGCACGTGCCACCACGCCCGGCTCTATTTAGTTTCTTTTTAGATACGATTTTAGTCTAGTCCAGCTGGCCTGAAATTCACAGCAATTCTGTTGCTTCGGTCTCCCGAGTGTGTGAACCATCTTGCTTGCAGTGTGTACCAGTTTCAAGAAGAGACCACAGAGCTCTGCCTCCCAAGCGCTGGGATTAAAGGTGCGTGCCACTGCCCAGTCACTATGTCCATTTTATTGGGAGTATTTTTTTTACATTTAATCTCTCTGGCTCTGGCTCGCTCTCTCTCTCTCTCTCTCTCTCTCTCTCTCTCTCTCTCTCTCTCTCTCTCTCTTGTGTGTGTGTGTGTGTGTGTGTGTGTGTGTGTGTGTGTGTGTGTGTAGGTATCTCTGTGCCATGGTGCTCAGGTAGAGGAGGTGAAAGGACAGTTTTCAGGAAGCAGTTTTCCCCTTTTACTGTGAGTTTGTATGACAAGCACTTTTTAACCTGCTGAGCGTTTTGATGGCCTTTATGTAAACTTGACACAAGCTAGAGTCATCAGAGAAAGAGCCCAAGCTAAGGAAAACCCTCCATGAGATTCAGCTGTAGGGCATTTTCTCAATGGGAGAGGGCCCAGCCCACTGTGGGCAGCGCCATCGCTGGACTGCTGCTCCTAGGTTCTGAAAGAAAGCATCTGAGCAAGCCAGGGAAAGCGAGTCAGTGAGGCTGCATCCCTCCTTGGCTTCCACATCAGCTCCTGCCTCTGGGTTCCTGCCCTGCTTGAGTTTCTGTCCTGACTTCCACCAATGATGGACTATGATCTGCAAGTGTAAGCCCCCTGGCCTTTTGGTCATGGTGTTTCATCACAGCAATAGAAACTTGAAAACACAGGGTTTCCATGTGTAGCCCTGGCTGTTGTGGAACTCACTGTGGACCGAGCTAGCCTTGAACTCAGAGATGTGCCTGCCTCTGCCTCCTGAATGCTGGGCTTACCTTATTGGCTTTTTTTTTTTTTTTTTTTTTTTTTTAAGATCCTGCTATATTTCTGGGCTGGTCTGGAATTTACACTGTAGCTCAGAAGAGCCTGAGACTTGCGCTGATCCTCCTGCCTCATCCCCCTCGGCACTAGACTTAGATGCATGCGCCACTGTGCATACTCCCTCCCACCTCTTGTCCTCCCCCTGGATGTGCTGACTGTCCATTCACCTCTCGGTTGTTTTTTAACAAACTCTCAATCATTCCATTTTACCAATAAAGACTCAGGAGCCAGATGCTGGGTTGAAAACCTGCTAGCTCAAAGAGGCAGAGAAAGCACCCAGCTGACCTTCCTGCTCAGCTCACATCCCAAAAGGAAAGAGAAAGTCTTCTCTACGCCACTGTCTCAAACAGCCTCATCAAACTCAGTGTTCCTCCCTTCTACGTCCTCTGTGTCTCTCTATCCATCTTCCTGACTTCCTGTCACTCTCTATGGTTTTTCCTTTGTTCACTCCCTGTCAGCTGGTTGCCTGCTCCACTCCTGACCTTATTTGAATTGATTTAATTCAAGCAGAAAGTTCTTGGACTAAAGGTGTGTGCAGGGCTGAGCCATGCCACAACTAGAAGCAGGCTTTGCTTTGTTTTTGAAGTAAGCACAATCTCGGGGCTCACAGTGTGATCAAAGATCGTTCAGCGCCTCCCAGCGTGACGCTACAAGTCACCAGGTCCCTGTGGAGCTGCAGTCATGTTCTTCCCAAGCAGAAGAAGACACTGGAACTCCTCTCAAGTATGGTTCATCTTTCATTAACTTTTTTTTTTTTTTTTTTTTTGAGACAGGGTTTCTCTGTGTAGCCCTGGCTGTCCTGGAACTCTCTTTATAGACCAGGCTGTCTTTGAACTCACATTGATCTGCCTGTCTCTGCCTTCCGAGTGCTGGTATTAAAGGTGTGCACCACCACACCCAGCTGCTTGTGAGCTCTTTACATCCCGAATCTTTTTTAAAAAATATTTTTTAGGGGGCTGGAGAAATGGCTCAGTGGTTAAGAGCACCCCTACAATGAGCACTCTTTTTTTTTTTTTTTTTTTTTTTACAATGAGCACTCTTAACCCGAGTCTTTTCCCTAGCCCCAGTTTCTGAGTCTTAAGGAGCCTCCCTTTAAAACCACCTTTTCTGTCTTCCTCTTTCTATGTGTAGCCCTGGCTGCCCTGAAACTCCCTCTGTAGACCAAGCTAGCTTTGAAGTGACAGAGATCTGTCTGCCTCTGACTCCAGAGTGCTGGAATTAAAGAAGTGTGCCACCACCAATCACCTTTTCCTTCCTTCCTTCTTCCTTCCTTCCTTCTTCCTGCTTCCTTCCTTCCCTCCTTCCATACAGGAGCTAGACGCCATGACAGGATAGAGTGGGGGACTCTCAAGCAGACATAATAGACAATGGCAAAGAGAACACTGTCAGCTGGTGATGGTCACTTAAGCCTGGAATTCCAGTACTCAGGGGGCAGAGGCAGGAGGACCACCTTAAGTTCACGGACCCCTGGTCTGTGTATTCAGTTCTTCACCAGCACACAAACAGAAACCAAACCAACCCTACACCCATGAGAGAGAGAGAGAGAGAGAGAGAACCTAGTGAAAATGACTCAGAATTCAGTGCTGTATGTGCCCAGCACTCAGACTGTGATTTAGGTAAAAGGTGAGATTCTTTCTCAAGAGTAAATGAAGAAAGAAAGAAAAGAAAAAGGAAACAGGAAAGGATGGGAAAGGAATTGGGCTGGGCGGGAGCTAAGCTCATTAGCAAAGTACCTGAGCAGAAGGTGTGAGCAGGAGTGTGGCCTCCAGCACTGTGATAAGTAAGCAAATAAATATGGCTCTGAAATGACTTGGTGGGAAAGGTGCCTGTTGCTACGTGTGATGACTGGAGTTCAATCCCCAGGGCCCATATGGTGGGAGAAAAAGCCTACTTCTAGAAGCTATTTTCTGACCTCAAAACACATGCTGGGCCACACGCATGCTCACATCCATGAAACAAGTACACAAATAAAAGTAAACACTTGGGGCTGGAGAGATGGCTCAGTGGTTAAGAGCACTGCTTGCTCTTCCAGAGGTCCTGAGTTCAATTCCCAGCAACCACATGGTGGCTCACAACCATCTATAATGTAATCTAATGCTCTCTTCTGGCCTGCAGAGTGCTGTATGCATAATAATAAAAAATTAAAAAAAAAAAAAAACAAAGTAAACATTTGGAGCAAAGAAAGACGTATTTGGGAAAGAAAATTTGGAGCCACATGATAGAATCTTCATGCACACTGTTAGGTTTGTACACATAAAAAGTGAATAAATGGGGCTGGAGAGATGGCTCAGAGGTTAAGAGCACTGTCTACTCTTCCAAATGTCCTGAGTTCAATTCCCAGCAACCACATGGTGTCTCATAACCATCTCTAATGAGATTGGGTGCCCTCTTTTGAGATGCAGGCAGAATACTGTATAATAAATAAATAACTAAATAAATCTTTTTTCAGTGAATAAATGTATATAAATTTTCTAATATGAAGAACTATTTCAGATTTCAGAAACTGGAGAGTAATACAATGACAATGCATATCTGGACCCTTTTTCTAGAAGGGGAGTGTTGAGAAGGCCTGGTGACCTTGAGAGAATAAGGTTAAAGGCCAGAGGGGACCCAGCAACAGCTGGATGGGAAGCAGCTGGGGAGGGGGGGATGCAGCAAGAGCTGGGTGGACTGCAGTAAGGGGGATGCATCAGGGCTGGGTGGGATGCAGTAAGGGGGATGCAGCAAGGGCTGGGTGGGATGCAGTAAGGGGGGATGCAGCAAGGGCTGGGTGGGATGCAGTAAGGGGGATGCAGCAAGGGCTGGGTGGGATGCAGTAAGGGGGGATGCAGCAAGGGCTGGGTGGGATGCAGTAAGGGGGATGCATCAGGGCTGGGTGGGATGCAGTAAGGGGGATACAGCAAGGGCTGGGTGGGATGCAGTAAGGGGGGATGCAGCAAGGGCTGGGTGGGATGCAGTAAGGGGGATGCAGCAAGGGCTGGGTGGGATGCAGTAAGGGGGGATGCAGCAAGGGCTGGGTGGGATGCAGTAAGGGGGGATGCAGCAAGGGCTGGGTGGGATGCAGTAAGGGGGATGCAGCAAGGACTGGGTGGGATGCAGTAAGGGGGGATGCAGCAAGGGCTGGGTGGGATGCAGTAAGGGGGATGCAGCAAGGGCTGGGTGGGATGCAGTAAGGGGGGATGCAGCAAGGGCTGGGTGGGATGCAGTAAGGGGGGATGCAGCAAGGGCTGGGTGGGATGCAGTAAGGGGGGATGCATCAGGGCTGGGTGGGATGCAGTAAGGGGGGATGCAGCAAGGGCTGGGTGGGAAGCAGTAAGGGGGATGCATCAGGGCTGGGTGGGATACAGTAAGGGGGGATGCAGCAAGGGCTGGGTGGGATGCAATAAGCGGGGATGCAGCAAGGACTGGGTGGGATGCAGTAAGGGGGATGCAGCAAGGACTGGGTGGGATGCAGTAAGGGGGATGCAGCAAGGGCTGGGTGGGATGCAGTAAGGGAGATGCATCAGGGCTGGGTGGGATGCAGTAAGGGGGATGCAGCAAGGACTGGGTGGGATGCAGTAAGGGGGGATGCAGCAAGGGCTGGGTGGGATGCAGTAAGGGGGGATGCATCAGGGCTGGGTGGGATGCAGTAAGGGGGATGCAGCAAGGGCTGGGTGGGATGCAGTAAGGGGATGCAGCAAGGGCTGGGTGGGATGCAGTAAGGGGGATGCATCAGGGCTGGGTGGGATGCAGTAAGGGGGATGCAGTAAGGGCTGGGTGGGATGCAGTAAGGGGGATGCATCAGGGCTGGGTGGGATGCAGTAAGGGGGGATGCAGCAAGGGCTGGGTGGGATGCAGTAAGGGGGATGCATCAGGGCTGGGTGGGATGCAGTAAGGGGGGATGCAGCAAGGGCTGGGTGGGATGCAGTAAGGGGGGATGCAGCAAGGGGCTGGGTGGGATGCAGTAAGGGGTGCAGCAAGGGCTGGGTGGATGCAGTAAGGGGGATGCATCAGGGCTGGGTGGGATGCAGTAAGGGGGATGCAGCAAGGGCTGGGTGGGATGCAGTAAGGGGGGATGCAGCAAGGGATGGGGGGGATGCAGTAAGGGGGATGCAGCAAGGACGGGTGGGATGCAGTAAGGGTGGATGCAGCAAGGGCTGGGTGGGATGCAGTAAGGGGGGATGCAGCAAGGACTGGGTGGGATGCAGTAAGGGGGATGCATCAGGGCTGGGTGGGATGCAGTAAGGGGGATGCATCAGGGCTGGGTGGGATGCAGTAAGGGGGATGCATCAGGGCTGGGTGGGATGCAGTAAGGGGGGATGCAGCAATGCTACTTCTGTGCAGGAACAAACATGCTAAGATACTTGACAGAGACAAGTTAATGGGATACAACTTATTGTCAAAAGGCTGAAAGGAGTTAGGAATACGCATGCAAAGTCCCTGTAAGCTTGAGGTTGCTTTATAAGAACAACAGAAGGGGCTGGTGAGATGGTTCAGTGGTTAACAGCACTTGTTCTTGCAGAAGATAGGAATTCAAGTCCCAGCATCTACATGTCAGAGCACAGCCACGCAGAATTCCAGTTCTATGGGATCCAACACCTCTTCTGATCTCCACAGGCACTCCACATGCATATGGAAGGGAAGCGCTCGTAAAAGGTTTTTTGTTGTTGTTTTGGTTTTTCTTTCTTTTCTTCTTATATTTTTTTGAGTCAGGATTTCTCTATGTTATCTTTGCTGTCCTTGACTTGCTTTGTAGGCCAGGCTGGTCTTGAACTCACAGCGATCCGCCTGCCTCTGCCTGTCAAGTGCCGGGATTAAAGGCGTGTGCCACCACGCCTGGCTTGTTTTGTTTGTTTTTCGAGACAGGGTTTCTTTGTGTAGCCTTGGCTGTCCTGGACTCACTTTGTAGACCAGGCTGGCCTCGAACTCACAGTGATCCACCTGCCTCTGCCTCCTGAGTGCGGGGATTAAAGGTGTGTGCCACCACTGCCCAGCTTTTTTTTTTTTTTTTTTTTAAAGACAGGTTTCATTGCATAGTGCTGGCTGTCCTAGAACTCACTCTGTAGATCAGGCTGGCCTTGAACTCAGAGATTTGCTTGCTTCTGCCTGAGTGCTCAGATTAAAGGTGTGTGCCACCACTTCCCAGCATAAAAATGTATGTATTTGGTTTGTTTGTTTGTTTTTTGGTTTTTCTAGACAGGGTCTCTCTGTGTAGCCTTGGCTGTTTTGTTTTGTTTTTCAAGACAAGGTTTCTTGTGTAATAGCCCTGGCTGTCCTGGAACCTGATCTGTAAACCAGGCTGGCCTCGAACTCATGAAGACCCACTTGCTTCTGCCTTCTGAGTGCTGGGACTAATGGGATGCATCACCATGCTCAACATAAAAATTTTTAAATAGGCAAAAAAAAAAAAAAAAAAAAAAAAAAAAAAAAAAAAAAAAGAAAGAAAGAAGGAGGAGGAGGAAGAAGAAGAAACAACAGCCCAGTAGCCACCTCTCCCGGAGCTTTTTCAGCAGCCCCCTTCAGGGTCATTGGCCCAGGGTTGGTCATTGGCTCTGGGTTGTGTTGTTTCTTTAAAATATGTCCTTACTTCAACTTGAACTTCTTCCTTTCCAATAATATACATATATATGTGTGTGTATACACATACATATATCTGTATATATGTATGTGTGTGTGTACACATATATATTTTTAAATATTTATTTTTATTTTGAGTCCACATAAATGTAGTGCCCACGGAGTTCAGAATAGGGCAGCTCTGGGTACCAAGAGCTCATTAACATTCCTGTGTAGAGCTGGGTGAGGTGGCTGGCACCTTTAATCTTGGCTTTCTGGAGTCAGAGGCAGGTGGATCCAATTAAGTTTTGAGGCCAGCCTGGTCTACATAGCAAGTTCCAGGACAATCTACAGAAAGAGAGACCTTGTCTCAAAACAAAACAAAACAAACAAATGAGGCTGCTGGATAGAAAATCAACTACATTCCTCCACAAAGGAAGAAAAGAGTTACAATGTTTGTTAAAGTGCAAATGAGTTAGAGCTGGGGTGTGACTCAGTGGTAGACCTCTTGCCCAGCATTCACAGGCCCTGGCTTTGAGCTAACAGCACTGCAAGAAGAAAAAAAAAGAAAAAGAAAACTGACTGGACATTGATTGATAGGTATGGTCTCTCTACATAACCCACCTAAGGACTGCCACCTCTCTTACTAGTGCGGGTGCGTGTGCGTGTGTGTGTGTGTGTGTAGACCAGCCTGGCCTTGAACTCAGAGTGATCCTCCTGCCTCTGCCTCCCAAGTGCTGGGATTAAAGGCCTGGCCAACTTCTTGCTTTGTTTGGGCATTTTTAAAATTTATTTTATTTTATTTTTTGTCTTACTGGTCTTTGTTTGCGTATTACAGTTTCCAACTTTGTATTTTTATGGGTTTTGGTTGTGTGTGTGTTTCTTGCGCTTTTGCTTTTTTGTTCCGGTGTTTGTTTTGTTTTGCCTGTTTTCTAAGGAGAAGGAAAGGGTGTGCAGCTGCGTAGGTGGGGAGGATTCACGAAGAGTTAGGGGAGAGAAACACTCACCAGACTATATTGCATATAAATATATTGCAATAAAAGCTTATGTATGCAGCCGGGCGTGGTGGCGCACGCCTTTAATCCCAGCACTCGGGAGGCAGAGGCAGGCGGATCGCTGTGAGTTCGAGGCCAGCCTGGTCTACAAAGCGAGTCCAGGACAGCCAAGGCTACACAGAGAAATCCTGTCTCAAAAAACCAAAAAAGAAAAGAAAAAAAAAGCTTACGTATGCATATGACTGGAGAGGTGAACTATTTGGGAAAGACAATCGCTTTTTAGACCAAGCTGACTTGATGACCTAGGAATGCAAGAGAGCCACCTGCCTCCATGAGCCCCATTTCTGGCTCAACAGCTGATTTCTTTTTCTTTCTTTCTTAGTAATGTGTGTGTGACACCAGAAGAGAGAATCAGATTGCATTACAGATGGTTATGAGCCCCCGTGTGGCTCCTGGGAACTGAACTCAGGACCTCTGGAAGCGCATCCGCTGAGCCATCTCTCCAGCCCCCTCAACAGTTGAATTCTAAAGATGCTTAAAGGTTCGTAAGCGTGAAAAGATATGGGGTATGAAAGGGGAGATCCGGAAGCAGTTAATTCTTTGCAGGGTGCTTGCAAACCTAACACGTGGGAAGGTGAAACAGGAAGCTGCAAGTTTGAGGCCAGTCTGGGACAGAAGTGATCTAGTGTGAGGTGTGTGTGTGTGTGCGCGCGCACGCGATCGTCTGTTCCCATTCTCCATCTGGCAGCCTCACAACTGCCTGCCAGTGAATAGGAAGCGAGTCCTGTCTCCAGACCACTGACAGGCAACCTAAAGAGGCGGAGACCCACACAGGAGTGGTCATTGCCGGTTAGCAGAGCTCCAGCCACACCGCATCTAACCACACCCCACCAGGTTGAGGACAAAAGATTTCTTGGCTCCTCGTTCTTGTTGGGCTCGGTTCAGTTACCTCCAGCCCTCTCGCCCGTCAGAAGCATCTCCAGCAAGAAGTGTCCGTGCTTCCTGGAATCGTCCTGAAAACCCGACTTTGCGCTAGGCTCAGACTGTGGTCAACGTGATTCTCGATGGCCATCCCTTCCCACAATTCCGAGGCCCTTCAGCTGTGTCCAGATCTCGCGAGACGACGATAATGCCCGTTGCAGTCCAGGCTCGCCTCCCGGGCAGCAGAACTGCAACCTCCCTGGCTTTCCCCTAATCCAGCCACTCGCGCTCCGCTCTCCGATTGGCTGACAGAGCTGGTCAGTTTTTTTTTTTCCCAGCCAGAAAGCGGTTCCACAATTTGCCCTTCTCTGGCCCCGCCTTCGGAGCCTGCGGATTGGATGACTGCCAGTGACGTCACGCGCCTCGCGTCACCGGGAACTAGCCAATCACAAACTTGGCGTATTTTACAAACTGGAGAAGCAGCAGCAGCAGCAGCAGCAGCAGCAGAAACAGAAACCCAGGAGGTCGGTGAGAGAGCTGGGAGAGGAGGGGTGACCCCGGTGGGCTCCTGGAAAGGTGCAGCATGGGGATCTTACAGGGATGAGTCCTGCCGAGGGTTCTTAGGGTGGAGAGCACTTTGGAGTTCCGGGACGAGATAGCAGTCTTGGGGTGCCTGGGTGGAGCCAGCCAGGATAGCGGCCTTGCTGCCGGTGTGGACTTGTGGGCGGGCACATGGATTGGGACCAAGGTGGAGGAATCGGGATAGCAGCACCCATGGCTTGCGAGGTGATTTGCTTTGGTCCTCAGTCCTGTCTCTCTCGTCTTCTCCCGTCTCCCTTGTAGCCGCCATGACTACCCTTCAAACCAGGAAGGATCCCCACCTCCGAGGTGTATCTCCCACCCCTAGCAAGATTCCAGTGCTTTCTCAAAGATGCCCAGATTCCCCCTCAGTCAAGTCGTGCCCTCTGGACCAGGAGAACCAAGACCCAAGGGTAAGGGGGAGCGTGATGGGTGACGACAAGGAGGCGTCATACATCAGCAATGCACCCCAACGCTGAATCCCAGCTTTTCCCCTTTTTCCCCTCAGAGACTGGCGCAGAAGCCACCGCTCGGTACTCAACATCTGCCCATTGACACAGCAGGCCTCAGACCGAAAACATTGCACCAGACAGAAAAATCACAAAAATTGGGGACCACTCAGATCCGGAACCCTTTGGGGGAAATAAAACCTCGCTCTGGGGGATCAAATCCTCAGACAGGTATCTGTTGGAGGCCTGGGCATAGCCTACTTGTCTGAGTGAGAATGGGAAGGCAAAGTGGGGGGCTTTGCATGCCTTCTGGTGTCTTGCATACCTTAAGCAAAATGTCATTTCTCGCCTGTCATGTGGGCCCAGGCCTCTAATCCCGGCACGTGGGAGGCAGAGGCAGATGGTGTCTGTGAATTGGAGGCCAGCCTGGTCTACGTAGTGAGTTCCAGGACAGCCCAGGCTGCACAATGAGACTATGTCTCAAAAAAAAAAAAAAAAAAAAAAAAAAAGTCGCTGCCTCTCTTGGTGCCTTTCAGCAGCTCTCATCATTGGCTCAGAGTTATGCTGGTTCTTCATAATTTGTCCATACTTCAGTTTGAACTCTTCCTTTTTCTTTGTCCTTTTTTCTTTGTGAGACAGGGTTTCTCTGTGTAACAGCTCTGGTTGGCCAGGAACTCACTTTGTAGGACCAGGTGGGTGGATCTCTGTGAGTTTGAGGCCAGCCTGGTGTACAAAGTGAGGCCAGGACAGCCAGGGCTACACAGAGAAATCCTGTCTCAAAAGAGGGGAAAAAAAGAATTCAGGTCTCCTGAAAGAGTATCCAGTACTCTTAACCATCTCTGCAGCCCCTAAAAAGAGGATTATTTTTAATTATGTGTATGTGAGGTGTGTATGTGTGGAGTGCAGGTGTCTGTGGAGGCCGGAGACATTGGATTGTCCTGGAGCTGGAGTTCTAGGCTCCTTGACACAGGTACTGAAAACTGAACCCCTGTCCTATGCAAGAACACTGTTTCCATGCTCTCCAACCCCCAGTCATGCCTTCTGTATGACAAGATTGTTGTTTTTATCTTTTAACCCAATGGTTAGAGTAATGGCTTGCATGAAACTCTTCAAACTTTTTTGTTTTATTTTATTTTATTTTAAGATTTATTTATTTATTATGTATACAGTGTTTTGCCTGCATGTACACCTGCAGACCAGAAGAGGGCATCTGATCACATTACAGATGGTTGTGAACCACCATGTGCTTGCTGGGAATTGAACTCAGGACCTTTGGAAGAGCAGGTGGCACACTTAACCACTGAGCCATCTCTCCAGCCCTTATTTTATTTTTAGAGTCAGAGTTTCTCTGTGTAGCTCTGGCTGTCCTGGAACTTGCTGTGTAGACCAGGCTGCCCTCTATCTGCCTGCCTCTGCCTCCCAAGTGCTGGGATTAAAGGTGTGTAGCACCACACCCGGCTTTCTTCAAGTAATTAGTGAGCTGGGTTCACCTTCGTGGTCTCTCTCTTCGCGTCTCTCAAGGTCTGGCTTTGTTTGAGCTCTCCATGCCATGGTGGCTGGCCTTGAACGGCTTGTTCTCCTACCTTGGTATCCTAAATTCTGGGATTACCAGGTGTGCACCATGAAGCTTGCGTATGTTTCTTTTGCACACTGTTGCTAGGGTCACCTACCCCTCAGCGCCCCTATTCCCGTTTCTCCTAATGCTGTCTCTTCCCTTTCAGAGGCCACAGGGGCTATAGAGTTTGTTGCTGACCCTGCAGCCCTGGCCACCATCCTGTCAGGTGAGGGGGTGAAGAGCTGTCCCCTGGGGTTCCGGTCCAGTCTGGCTCAGAGAGTACTAGTTCGAGGGAGCAAGGGAGGCACCACCCGGAGGGGCCAGGTAATGAGAAGGATGAGACCAGGCTGCCGGGTGGACGCATGGACTGAGGGGGCGTGCCAACCTCTTGCTAATAGCCTTCCTTGGCCTCCCAGAGTGCACGGTGTTCTGCATACCTGGCTCCCAGGACCCCGGTCCATCAACTGGATCCCGCACGGGCTTCCTGCTTCTCAAGACTGGAGGGACCAGGACCCCGAGACCGTACTTTGTGTGAGGCTTCAGTGAGTACCCTTGAGGGGCTGACACCCAGGCACAAAGCGGGCCCTGGGACAGTGTCTCAAGAGGGGAGTGTCCCTTGGGAGAGATGGGTTGCATTCGTGTCTGGTTAGGGGCCCACTGCTTACTCTGCTTTCATGTCTTGCTCTGCAATCAGAATCAACCTTCAGGCCCTTCTTTCTACCCCTCTGCGCACCCCGGTCTACAGGAGCTAAGAAGAGAGACATGTGGCGGCGGCGGCGGCGGCCGGTAAGGGAAGCAGCAGATTCTCTTTCAACCCAGAAGGGGAGGGCAAAGCACGTCACTGGCACCGTAAGCCCCAGAACAGGGTTCAGGGCTCTCATAGCCACCGCTCGCTGTGCAAGCTTGCCTTGGCCTGTCGGGGTTTCTGCTTCTGCATCCCACAAGCAAGGGTAACATTTGCACTGTTAGAGGCTCTCCTGGGAATGCAGTGAGACGTGTTTGTAATGCTCTTGGCAAAGGCCCAGCCCTGACACTCAGGGGTGGCTGTTATACTGTCAGCAGGACTTCAGCAAGCCAGGCCCCAAGACTGTTCCCGAAGACCCCAGTTCACCCTGGTGAGTTTGTCTGGGTATATGAACAAAGCAAGGGTGAGTGAACTGCCTGCCCCGGGAATAAGACACGGAAAAGGTCAACAGGCCTTGAGGACTGGGGTGAGGAAGAAGCTGGGGGCTAACTGAGTGGTAAACTAAGTCTTGCCTAGCATTCACACCCCAGAAACACACACCCATACACACAGAACAGACGAGACCTCCTGGCTAGGTCAGAGGTTGGCCTGCTTGTATGTGTCTCTGTTTCTGCCCTCTGCCTGCCACTTCCTGCAAGACTGAATGTCCACTGTGTTCTGTCCTAATCCCTTACGAGCCATGGCTATCTCCAGCCCACTCAGGGCATTTGGACTGATAAGTACTTGCCAAGGTATTATGGGCTCTCAGGGGTTGCCGACGGGTAGACTGCACTGTTCTCGGTAACGCTGCAAATGTCATCTCTCCTCCCAGCTTCCTTACCCCTCGGAGGAGAGCAGGAGGCCGCCCCTCACGCAGATGGAGAAGGAAAAGCCCTCCTGGGCCTGGCTAAACGAGTACTAGTAAGAGAGAGCCCTACACACACCAGGGTGAGAAGATACCCTCGTGGGGTGGGGCGGGCTGCTCTACAGAGGCACGGAGGGTTGGGGGTAGAGTTGGCAGACCCAGGACGCGGATGTTATCTGGTCTTAGTTTGCTGGGGTTGGGAACCAAGCCCCCTTCAGAATGAACCTGATTCCCTTCAGTTGGTATCTGGGGCCTGGGGTGAGAAGTGACAAACTGGTATGTGTGTCACCATCAAATTAGTGCTGAGGCGGAGCCACAGACAACACTTACCAACAAAACTATTAATCCCTTCATTGCACAACTATGTACTCAGGGCTTTTGAATGCAGAAAGGGTTCTAGGTCCAGAGTATGCATATTCTCAACGGAGGCTAGATAAATAAATAAAATACATATGTACACATGTAAAGTATATAGGGTGTCAGCCTGTGATGTGGCCTAAATATGTAAGGCACTGAAAGGGTTTGGGAGAAGGAATTGGAGTCAAATATTGGTAGTTTAGAGCCATGCATGGTGGTAGATGACTGTAACCCAGTACTCTAGAGGCAGGAGAATTGCAAGTTAGAGGACAGTCTAGGCTGCTCCATGGCGAATTCCAGGACAGCCTGGGCTATACAGTAAGATCCTGCCTTTAAAAATGAAAGGTGTTGGGCTGGAGGGATGGCTCAGTGGTTGGAAGCACTGACTGTTCTTCCAGAGGACCTGGGTTCAGTTCCCAGCACCCACATGACAGCTCACAACTGTCTGTAACTCTAAAATCTGACACCCGTAGACATACAACGCATATAAAATAAAAATGAACGCTATGGCTGGCCGGTGGTGGTGCACGCCTTTAATCCCAACACTTAGGAGGCAGGTGGATCTTTGTGAGTTCAAGGCCAGCCTGATCCACAAAGCTGGTCCTAGTTATAACAAAGTCCAGGACAAGCAAGGCTACACAGAGAAACCCTGTCTCAAAAAAACCAAAAAAAAAAAGGGGGGGGGGTGTGAGTATGTGGCAGATGATGGAGACTTAGCTCGCATTGGCCAACTTACAACTGCCCGTAACTCCCACTTCCGGGGCTCTGATGCCCTATTCTGGCCTTCCTGGGCACCTAACACACCACACATAAATTTTAAAAATATATATGTCTTTTAATGTTCTTAAAGAAGACACTGAGTACTCTGTTTTATAAAATGCAGTTTGTCCCAGGCACTGTTGTTGAGAAGAGGAGGTTTGAGTAGCGACCAGGAATTGAGGATATGAGCAGTAGAGTTAAAAAAAAGGAGGAGAAATAGAGGTGTTTAACCAAGGGGCCCTGAGGAGAGAGCACATCTAGTGTTTGCGAGCCAGCAAAATAAGCCAGTGACAGTGAAGCCTAGAAAAGAAGAGGAGGGTCCAGGTGACTCTTTCCTGGGCTGACTGGAAAGTCCAGGGCAAAGTGTGAGTAAGGAACCATAGTTGACATGGGACGAGGAGGCAGGGATCAGAAGTTCCAAGCCTTAGAACTTCTTAGCTACATGAGACCCTATTTTTGAAAAAAGAAAAAAAGGGCTGGAGAGGTGGCTCAGAGGCTAAGAGCACTGTCTGCTCTTCCCAGCAACCACATGGTGGCTCACAACATCTATAATGAGATCTGGTGCCCTCTTCTGGAGTGCAGGCACACATGTGGGCAGAGTACTGCATACATAATAAATCTTTTTTTAAAAAATTCTTAAAAAGAAAAGTAATTGCTTCTTGGTGGAAAACAAGAATAAGACCTTGGAAAGTAAATTCAGAATGGCTACACTTCCTGCTTTTTTCCTCACTGGTGACTCCCATCTGATGGCCTTTCCTGTCCTGTAGCCCAGCCCATGGCTGGCCAGGTAGTGCCACCTTTCGTCACTAACCCATCACCTTTCAGACAGGCTCAGGGTGCTCGTTCCCCAGGCCTCTCGGCTGCAGTTTGTACTGGCAACTCTTAGGCCGGGCAGGCTTGGGAGCAAGGCTAGAGAGCTCTGCTCAGCGCCCACATCTCTCCCCAGACAGCATATTCATCCTTGAAACGCTGCACCCCTCGACCAAAAACCCAACTCACACCTCTCCGGTCAGTACCCAGAGCGCAACAGGTGAGAGCAGAGGAGGTAACTGGTGTGGCCCATGAGGAAGGGAGAGGGGCAGGCAGGCACTGCATGGTCGGGAAAGGGGAAGGCAGGCCCTGCATGGGGAGGGGTCTTTAAGACAGGCTGGAGGAGAGTGGGTCTAACTCATGGATGATCTGTCCTGTCTGACACAGGCCCAGTGGCTCAGTGGCCACCTCTCCCCTCATACCTCCCCTGAAGAGCCTGCCCTGCCCTGGGTAAGTGTCAAAAGCCTTCCTGTAGTCCTGTACTGAGATCTTGTTTTGGTGCTGTGCACTGGCCTGGCGGGCTGGCAGCCTTGTGATTTGAGGTAGGTATACTTGCTTCTCGCCTCTCCATCTGTCTTTCTTAGTCTATGTTTAGAATGTCTGTCTGTCTCTGTCTTCTACTAATCTCAAACTTTGAAAAAAATTCCTTGTGTGTGCACGCTTGAGCACATGTGCGTGTATGGGTGGATATGTGTGCATCTCCACAACCTGGGCCTCAATTCTCCAAAAACAAGAAACAAAAGCTGGGCATGGTGGCGCACACCTTTAATCCCAGCACTCGGGAGGCAGAGGCAGGAGGATCACTGAGTTTGAGGCCAGCCTGGTCTACAAAGTGAGTCCAGGACAGCCAAGATAACATAGGAAAACTGTCTCAAAAACAAACGAAAAGCCAGGTGTGGTGGTGCACACCTTTAATCCCAGCACTCGGAAGGCAGAGGCAGGAGGATCTCTGTGAGTTCGAGGCCAGCTTGGTCTACAAAGAGAGTTCCAGGACAGTTAGAGCTATTACACTGAGAAACCCTGTCTTGAAAAACCAAATAGAAAAAAGAAAAGAAAAGAAAACAAAAACAAAAGAGCCACCAGGGAGCTTGGATGCACTCCTCAGGAGGATGAGGATAGTATTCCTTCCACCTTAATCTGGCTTCCTCACCAAACCGTCTTTCCTTCTGTGTGGCAGGAACAGATTGCTGTAAGGTTGTTTGAACAAGAGAGTTGCATTACATTGCAGAAGGGATCCGGGAAAGCACCTGTGGCAAGCACTGCTGCACCTCACTCCAACAGAACCTCCAACCACCAGGAGATAAAGATGCAGGTGGCCTGTAGCTTTGGTGGCATCTGCACCCTGAGAAGACTGGGGAAGCCCGGCGTGATGGCCCACGCCTTTAACCCCAGCACTTGGGAGGCAGAGGCAGGCGGGTTGCTGTGAGTTCGAGGCCAGCCTGGTCTACAAAGCGAGTCCAGGACAGCCAGGGCTACACAGGATAGAGGGAGAGAGAGAGAACTGGGGAAGGAGGAGCTGGGAGGAAAGGTGGGGCGTGTGGGGAGACCTGTGAACACACAGTGATGACACACTGGGGTGCTCTCTCCCACCACAGCGCATCAGCATTCTGCAGCAGCTACTGCGGAAGGAGGTAGAGGGGCTGGCAGCGGACAGGCGGGCCCCTCTGAATGGGGCCTCTGCCCTAGAGCTGACTGAACTTCAGCCCCTGATGGCGGAGGTTTCTAGAACTCTGAGTCAAGCTTCCCTCCTTGGATTGTCAAAACACTCTGGCGGGACAGAGCCTCTCCCTGCAGAAGGGTGTGAGGAGCCTCAGCCCCTCCCTGCAGAAAAGCATGGGGAGCCACAGGCCTGCCCTGGGGAGGAGACAAAGGTGGCTCAGCCCTGCTCTCCCACAGAACTGAAGCCTCCAGAGCCGTGTGGCAGAGCTGGGCCACAGCCGCCAGAGCCTTGCCCTCCAGCACTGCCTGGACCCCTTCTGCCTAGTTGCCAGGGCCAGTCTGGGCCTCCCGAGGCCTGCCCTAGCATAGAGCTGGGCGCATCAGCAGCCTGTGCTGTGGAAGGTAGAAGCCCAGAGTGTATCCCAAAGTCCTGCTGCAGTCAGGGGCCTCCAGCAACCACCAGCTTGACTTTCGTGTCACAAAGCCCACTCTGTGCCAGTCCCCCTATCTGCTCACTGCAGGCTTCAAGGTCCCCAACGGGCCATTCAGGTAAGCAATCGGGCTGGGGAAAGACCTGAAGGGAAGGTCCTTTCTCTGGGAGTGGGCCTTGCCTTGCACCGGCCCATGCCATGCTTGCTTTCCTCTGGCCCCCTTGTGAAGAGTTCTCCCACCCTGTGCTTCTAGCAGGCTGTCCTCATCAGGCAGGGGAGGGGGCAGCAGCCAGAGGGGCTGGAACTCCAGAGGCCCTTCTGAAGTGTCCACGGCCTTCAGGCCCCCACAGTCTGGTCCCTCGAACCCTGGCTCTGAGGCAGCACCTCCAAGCCTGTCTCACCGCCCTCCACTGCTTCCACGAATCTCGCCTGGATGATGAGTGCGCCTTTTACACTAGCCGAACCCCACCTCCAGGGCCCACGCGGATCTGCACTAACCCTGTGGCCACGATGCTTGACTGGCAGGACACCCTGGTGAGCCTTCAATATACAGCCAGACGAGACATGCAGCAAGCCTACAGGACAGTGGCAGGGCTGACCTTGCTTCCTCTATGGAGAAGTGGCATTATGGCAAAGCCTCTTTTTTTTTTTTCTCTTTCTCCAGCATTTCATTCCAGTTGGTTCTGTGGTCCCACAAGACTCCCCGGCATGAATCTGGCCTCCACCCTGCTGCACTCAAACCTTCCTTTTAGCCTTATTTATTGTTGGTCTGACCATTGGACTGGGACCTTTTATCCTTTAATAAAGTTACTATAAATTCCAAGTGTTTGCCTAGGACAGCTACTGCTGTTGCTCTCCAGTGGCCCACATGGTGGCAGTGTGGGACAGTGTAGGGGACTAAGCACTGTCCTCAAAGTAGCCATCCAGCCCTCTTCAGCTAATTCTTGAGTTGGTTAGGGGGACTTGTGGAACCTGTCCCCTCTGAGGACAGCCCCACCCCAGGTGCCACCAGCCATTTTCTCATCTAAAGTATCTCTGTTTAAGGCAGGAGGATCACTTGAACCCAAGAATTGGAGGCCACTCTGGGCAGAAAGCTATGACTCATCTCAAAGTAGAAAAAGGGCTGGGCACTGTGCCACATGCCTGTAATCCCAGCACTCTGGAGGCAGAGGCAGATAGAACTCCTGTGAGTTCAAGGCCAGCCTGATCTACAAAACAAGTCCAGGACAGGCAGGGCTACACAAAGGAACCCTGTCTCAAAAAGCCAAAAATAAATAATAGAAGAAAGAAGGCCACAAACAGACCAACAACAAAGAAGAAAAAAGCCACTAGAATTCTCATGCAGGCACTCCAAACCTTTGCCTTTAGAATCTTCCACACTGTACCTGCAATGCTCCCCTCCATTGCACACATCAAAGGTGAAGCTGCGCTCCTCCCCTTCTGCACAAGCAGGCCTGGCCAGGCTTAGCTGCATTAATCAATCTCCCAGCAGTGACTGACAGGCAGGGTGGGCGTCCTCTCAGGTGTCAGGCCACCCCAACACCTTTTCTCCAACTCTGCACCAAGATAGGCAGACACACACAATCCCCAACCTCACTTTATTGAAAGAAGTAACCGTATCTGTAGCTCCAAGACCTAGCCCGGAGAGGGTTGGGATGAGGACTATACAAAATGGGGTTTAAATGCTAGAAAGGAAGTCTTCCAGGTCACCGGAAGGCTGCCTGTGTCTGGAGCCTGGAAAATGGAGATGAAGGAGGGGGAAGGAAAAAGTGGCTACTGAGGTCCGCCATCCAACCTGTGCCAGTCTCCTCTCACCTAGACAGGCTCCTTCTGTTTCTGTCCTTCCCTGCCAGGATGCTCCTTTTGGCCTGGGAGTCTTCCCCAACTCCAGAAAGAAGGGAAAGCCACAACCTCGGTCTCTCTGGAGCACATGAGGTGGTTCCTCCGTAAGCTGCTCTCTTTATTGGGTCTTCCCACCTCTCAACTCCCCCAGCCACTTAAAACCTTTGAGCCCCAGGAATCCACCCACCCCGCTTAGGTGGCCTCGGGAGCGGGAGAGTCCGCAGGCTCGGAGGATGGGGCCGTGGGGAGGGCTAGCTGGAAGTGGGTGTGGATTGGAGCGAGGGGTCAAAGGGGCGGTGACCGAACATGAGAGTGTGTGAGGTGCTGGGCTCAGTCTGGGTAGATGATGAACCCCGAGAAGGTGCTGTATTTGTTGGTGTTGCCGCCGTGCACCTTTCCACCGTCCAGCTTGATGAACACCTCATCACCCACATCTAGGTGCAGGATGACGCTGTTGCTGGCGTAGTCGTAATTCTGATCCGCATCCTGAGCAATGGCGCTGGCCCGGACCTAGTGAAGTGGGACAGAAAAGCAGCCCCACAATCCTCATGTCCTGCGCAGAGCGGAATTCACTAAGGAGGCTGAGTTGGGTGGCTGCTAGAGCAAGGATGGTTTATACAGGGGTAGGTTGGGACCAAACAGCAGTTCTCAACCTGTGTGTTGGGATCAACCCTCAGGCATTATATTACAATTCTTTTGGGTTTTTTGTTGTTGTTTGGTTTTTTTGAGACAGGCTTTCTCTGTGTAGCCTTGGCTGTCCTAGACTCCCTTTGTAGACCAGGCTAGCCTCAAACTCACAGCAATCCTGCCTCTGCCTCCCGAGTGCTGGGATTAAAGGTGTGCGCCACCACGGGTGGGCCAGCTTATATTACAGTTCTTAACAGTAGCAGATATGAAATGGCAACAAAATTTAAGGCTGAGGCTCAACAAAACAGAAGGAACTGTATTAAGAGTTGTAGTAAACTGGGTGTGGTGGCGCAGGCCTTTAATCCCAGCACTCGGGAGGCAGAGGCAGGCGGATCGCTGTGAGTTCGAGGCCAGCCTGGTCTACAAAGGGAGTCCAGGACAGCCAAGACTACATAGAGAAACCCTGTCTCAAAAAACAAAAACAAAACAAACAAACAAACAAACAAACAAAAAAGTTGTAGCATTAGGAAGGTTGGAACCACTGAGCTAGGAGACCTCAGGGCTTCTCAGGTTTGACTTGGGTACACATGTCACGGCTTCTCTGGGCTTGTACTAGAGCAATGAAATCTACCTCATAAGATAGTTAAGATTAAACTCTCAGAAGTGAGTTCAGAGCCATGTTTTGTATACAGAAAATATTTTTTGCAGAATTGGTATTCTCATGCTAAAAAAAAAGAATTAGCACTCAGGATCCTTTCAGGATCCATGCTGGCTAAACCAGCTTTCCTGAGGTGTTGGGGCACACATGTGTCTGTTACACCTGGCTTGAACCAATAGGAGAGTGGACTGTTTCCCTTTGGCCTCCTGGGCTCTAATTTCCCAGTGGAGTGTTACCTGGTCCCCCACCATGTGGGAGGTTTCCCTTTGGTCTTAATCTCTGGTCTGCTGCAGCAATCACACTGCCAGCCCCTTCCCTCAGTTTCCGTCCCATTGGGACTGGTTATTAAATCATTAATTATTCATCATTATTCTAATCATTATTTACCATTCCCAGGGCCGCAGTGTCGGCTCCTTGGAATACAGAGTGGGAGCTGCACCACCCCACCCCCTTCCAAAACCAACACACTCCAATCTCCTCCCAGACTCCTGGCACAGACCAAGTCTGCCTACCCGGTGCCACCAGCAGGAAGACACCGAGCTCTACTTACACTTTGGCTTTCCACAGTCACAGAAACACCACTGGGGTCACGTGGACACTCACTTCCTTGCAATCACTGTCAATGGCATGAGGACTCACATGCCCTGACAACTCCCCTTCCTTAGGCTCCAGGGGGAGGCCTTGCCAGGAACAGCCCCCCACCCCATCCCACCACCACCCAAAGATGAAGCAGAAGATGGGCTGGAGTGGTGTCGCCTTAGGATCCCGCAGGTTTTCAGCTGAGTACCAGGGCTCAAGGCTTAGGCTACTCCCTGAGGAGTAGGCCTGCCCCCCTCATCCCCCCACCCGCTGTGGAACACTCAGAGGTCACTGCTCAGCCCAAACCTTCCTCTCCCTGCAGAGTACAGGCAGCTCCTTCCACCGGAGCCTACTGGCATCCGGCTTGTTCAAACTCTCTCTGGGGGTGAGGGCTATGGTTTTGACTACCCACTGGTAGTACCATCTAGTGCGATCTGAGAGGTTATCAGGGGGGGGGGTGTAGGGCCCTAGACCAGGCCTCCTTTCTCCCTGTCCACTTCTTCCTAGCTTTTTTTTCCCAAACCCAAACCTAAATTGCCTCATCCCCCCACCTATGTGGCCCCTGAGCTGGCAGACCATTTCCCACATCTGCCTACAGACTGCCTCAGTGTTAGCTGAGGGCAAGGGTTGGTCTAGGTTTGGTCCCAATCCCTGGGGATGAACAAATAGGACCTAGCAAGTGGGCAAGCTAGTGTTTTTCTCCTCCTCCCCCTTTCTTTGAAAAATCCAAGCTAAACGGCTTCGCCTGAGGGAAGTCTGCCACTACCCAAAACAAGATATGCCATTCCAATTCCTTGGAAACAGATTCTCCAATAGCTTTGTTCCATGCTAGAGCTGGGAAGCCCACTGTCCCGAGAGGACTGGCCAGCAGAGAGGGCAGCTCAAGGCAGGAGGAGAGAAGAGGCTAAGGTGGGCCAGACACCGAGGACATTTGATTTGGCAAGGGGCAGTTGGAGGTTGGAGTGTGAGGGTGAGGCTGCACAGACATTTGTTTGCATTCTGAGTTCTAGTCCTAACGTTTTAGTGCCCCATGGGACTTTCCACAGCTGATTTTCTTTTCCAGACCCCCAGTTCCTCCCCTGTGACTAAATTAAGGTGACATACTTTTTTTTTTTTTTTTTTTTTTTGGTAGCCTGGCATTCTTGGATACCTTGGTAGCGTCTGAGTGGAGGAGCTGGGCTGTAAAGCGAGCACAGGGAGTTTCAGGAAGTCATTAGTAAGATCTGAGGCTAAGTAGAGGGGCAATCTCACCTGCCCGTTCTTCATCAAATCGGCCCACATGCTGGTGCCGTCGCCGCCGCGCATGAGCACATGGTAAGCGAAGAAGTAGACGCCTGGCATGGGACAGGTGAACTTGCCGCTGGCTGCCTCGTAAGCGTTGCCCACGTTGGTTACCACATCGTCAAAGCGCAACACTTCATAACCCTCGTGAGGCCGCCGAAGACCCGCGTAGAAGGCAATTCGGGGTACATAGCCTGCAGGGGGCGCTGCCCCTCCAGGGCCTGGGCCAGGAGGACCTGGGGGACCTGGCCTGCCTGGCTCTCCAGGGGGACCTCTAGGACCTGGGGGTCCTGGTGGCCCCCGCAGGCCAGCCTTCCCTCGCCGACCCACTTCTCCCTTGGCACCCGGAGGGAAGGGAGGCACCGAGGCGGGCAAACCGTCGGGGCCTTGTCCTCGGGGTGCGTGGGGGTCACACACCATGCGACAGCGACCCAGCATCTCATAGTGTGTTGGTCCGCGAGAGCTGTGCACCAGTAGCGGGATGGCTACCAGCAGCAACAGCACCATGGCCACCCCGACGGCCGCGCCGGCCACCCGCTTGCGGCGGCTCAGCCGTGACGCGGCCAGGGCCAGCAAATCCTCCTCACTTTTGGGCGCAATGGCGGCGGAGGCCCGGGGCTCTCCGCGGGCTCGGGCCCGGGTCTGGATCTCCCGACGGCTGTTCCGGACCACCTTGCCCCGGCGGCTTCCTCCTGTCACAGCAGCGCTGTTTCCCAAACCGCCTGTCAGGGTGGCAATCTCCCCGGTGGGTTGGGCCAAGGACAGCCCTTGATGGTTCAGAACCTATAGTCTGATAATACCCGCGGGTGCAGTTCTAATGATCCAGGGCACCTGAGACCCGCAGCTTCTTGGACGGCTGGTTTTTCACAGGTCTGGGGCTCCAGCTCTCTAGACAGTTGCTTTCTTGTGAATGGTGCTGTCTGGATCCCGGGCTCCCCTCGCTGATTTCTCCCCGCTAGACCTGAGACCTCTCTCCGCTCTCCCGACGTCCCAGGCTCTGAGCTGCTGGGGGTAGGGGCTGAGGTTCTCACTGGACGCGACCTCGTCGGAGATTTTGCACTCTAGCTCTTGGAAAGCACTACCTGCCTCCTTCAGTAGCCGTGGCCTCAGCCCTCCTCAGAGCCCTAGCCAGGCGTCCCTCTCCCGCAAGCGCTCTCCCTCTCTGCGTCCCTAACCTTCCTCCCCGGCAGCAGTGCGGGTGGTGTGAGTCGCTGCGCGGCAGGAGCCACTATAAGCGGCCGCAGGCGGAGCGACCCCTGGCGCCTAGAGCGGGAAGCACGGGGGCGGGGCAGGCCGCGCCACCTCCCCCACCTCCCCCGCCGAGCCCCGGCCTCCAGGTTCCTTGCCAGCTTCCCAGGGCTCTGCAGCGATTCTCAGCCCTCACCGTATGTATCCTTACTTTCATCCTGTACCTGGAGTTTGGCGTTCTCAGAGCTTAGAGGAAGATGGACACACTGTTGGGGTAAACAGGGGTCAGGTTACAATATACATATAAGACGTCAGAAGGGGACTGCGGAGCTAAAGAAGGGGCGAGGGCACTCACATATAACAAACAGAAAACAGACATATATAGCAATTCGCCACCACATGTCCCTCGGTGCCCTCAACCATATAGCAAAAGGTTCAACCGGTACTTGTTGACCAGCCCAGACCTGGCCTCTATGATTGGAGGGGGTCTCATAGCCCCAGAAGCAGGGGAAAGAGAGAGATGGAGGGGAAAGAGACAGGGGGAGGCAGAGAGAGAGAGAGAGAGAGAGAGAGAGAGAGAGAGAGAGAGAGAGAGAGAGAGAGAGAGAGAGACACTAAGGAATGGGCAGGAAATGTACAGCAGAGAAATCAGAGACAGAGACAGAGAGACAAAGCTTCGAAAAGACACTGACAGCCCCAGAGCGGAAAGGGAGAGACAGAGACGGAGAGAGGGAGAAGGGAGCCCAGACAGGTTGACAGATCGAGAGAGAAATGTAAATGGCGCGCTGCAGAGAGACACCCAGGTCCGTGTTCGGACTCCAATGTGACATATCAACTGTGAGGAAGACGCGGGGGCGGGGCAGTTCTGCAAGGCGAGTGGGAGGCTGTGGGTCTGTGCGTTGTGACAGTGCTGCATACTGTGTGTGTGTGTGTGTGTGTGTGTGTGTGTTGTGGGGTGACCATAAGATCCTGGCCTTGCGGTGCCTGGGTGAGTAGGACTGTGAATTGTGGACTGTCTTTGTGTGTGCATGTATGAGGCTGCCTGAGGAGGGTATTTATATCTATGTCTTAGTTCTAAAAGCTGAGAGCCACAAAAGCCATTTATTCTGTCTCAGGACTGAAAGCCCATGGAAGCTCCTGGGGAGAAAGAGTCAGAAACGGTAGTCTCACTTGGCCTGCCCAGACTGGCACGACCCCTGCCATGCCCTAGCTCTGTCTATTGTGACTGGCCCCACAGAGGCTTGGCTCCCTCTAATCTCCCCAGTTGTTTGTTACTAGAGAGAATCTAGAGAAATTAGGCCCCAGTAACGAATGCTTCGTTGATTATGCATAGTAATATGATTCAAACGTGGATTAGGTATTTGGTGACTAGAAAGGTGACCATGTCTGCTTTCAGAGTGGCCAAGAAAGAATACTGGCTCTCATGGGAGTGCAGAGGGAAAGCCGGTAGCTGCATCTTCTCAGGGGATAGATAGTTAGGTCAGAGACTGGGAGAGTGGGGTTTGGAACTGAAGGATCTCGAGTGTTGGTAGACCTAAGAGCAGACAGCAGCAGAGGCCTCTTGGAGAGTAGGGTGAGCCAAGAGAGTGGTGTGTGGAATGTGTTGTACAAACAGAGGGCACAAGGCACACCGGGGCACAGTTGTCGGTGAAAGGTGATCTCTCTTCATCTTTCCCGTACCCTTTCCTTGGATCCCCAGTCTCAATCTCAAGCTGGGGCCGGGCCTGCGCTGGGAGCTGGGCGAGGTCTCCACCTGCTTGAGAGGATTAGAACAGAAAGGATTGGCAGCCAGTGGGGGAAGGGCCTCCTCCTCCTCCTCCAACCATAAATACAAATTTTATTCAAGGTCTTTGTCACCATTTGTCTTCCTCGGGGGGCTGAGGACCATTGTCAGCCCTGTGCATGTCTAATTCCAGATCTGCTCCCCCAGGCTGCTTGATGGATGCACCAGGGAAAGCAGGTCCCATTCACACCAGTCTCTGCTGCAGAGCCTCGGGCCTCATCCACCCCAAGTCTAGACACCCCTCTTCTGTCTTCCCCTCACTCTTGTCCCTCCATCTCTCTGCCCAGCTGTTCATCCACCAGGCTAATTCTAGTTCCCAGTACCCCCTTTTTGGTCCCCTCACCTTAGCCCCTTTTCAGATGCGAGCTTTTCTTCTCTACAGCATCCCTTCTGCTATCCCCAGCACAAACCGTGAGCAGCCAGGCTGCAGGCAGCATCGGCTGTGCTTGGTGTGTGTGTGTGTGCTGGGGGGGCGATGGGGGAGCAGGCTTGGCTCACAGGGAGCCAAGGGGCCAGCTCTATGAATTTATTCATGTTCTGTTGCTCTTTCCCCACGCTCTGGAATGGAGCTGCCAGCTCACCAGGTCCTCACAGCTTCCCCTGCAGCTGTCACCTTCGTCCAAGGAGGGACCTAGTTAGGACTAAGACCAGCAAGTCTTCCTAGGGCCAAAATCTATGAGAAAGCGCTGGGGAATGAGGAGGGGTCAGAGGCTGTTTACCTAGAGCTTCTTTGGTGATCAAACTAGGAGGTCCCAGTGAATGGATGAACCTGAGAATGGGACTGTGAGAGGACAACAAAAGCATTCTGCAGGTTGGTGGGAAGGAGGTGAGGAGGGGATGACTTCCATGATCTCCTAATGAAGTACACAGCCAGCTCTGAATCCTGCACTAACCTCTACCAATGACTGTACTTACACTGATCCTAATCCCAAATTACACACTTAACTTCTCTCCAGTTCTAAAACCAACCTACATTCCATAACAGGACCCTAAAGGGGAATCCTTACCTTCCTGGAACCCAGGGGTTTCCCCAGAATTTCCCCCAAGGCAATAACCAAGTGTGTGTCCCAGCTTTAAGGGCTAGACTTTAGATTAGCATGTGATTAGCATATGATTTGCATGTGTTATGTACCTTCTACTCTGCAGAAGTTTTCATGTTAAATTTTTATGAAGTCTAGCAGAAAGGTCTTGGCTCCTTGAAGGTTCTTTCTTTTTGTTCTTTCTCTCATACTTATTGTCACTGACCCAGATGCCCTCTAGGGAAGAAAAGGGCTGAGGAGGTCAGCAATAAAGAAAGGGGGGAGGACCACAAGTGGTTTTCATCGTGTGTGTGTGTGTGTGTGTGTGTGTGTGTGTGTGTGTGTGTGTGTGTGTCCCCAGTGTCCTCACTTTTCTTCTTTTCAGGACCAATAGAAAGTGATACACACTCCCATGCTGTGGTTGGGTTGTTTTTTTTTTTGTTTGTTTTGTTTTGTTTTTGTGTGTGTGTGTGTGTCTTTTTTTGAGACAGGGTTTCTCCGTGTAGCCTTGACTGTCCTGGAATCACTTTGTAGACCAGGCTGGCCTCAAACTCACAGTGATCCACCTGCCTCTGCCTCCCAAGTGCTGGGATTAAAGTTGGGTTCCATTTCAGAGGACACACAAGCTAAAAGCAGGTTGGGTTGCCTGACATTAGACCCCTTGTTTAAAAGGAGAGAACTTAGACCAGGCATAGTGGTACAGTGTAATCCCTGCACTTGGGAGGCACGGCAGGCAGAATAGCTGTGAGTTTGGCCAGCCTGCTCTACCCTGCCAGTCTGTCCCTACCAGGACAGCCAGGGCTACCCTGTCTCAAAACAAACAAACAAACAAACAACAAAGGAGAGAACCTTGTTTATATTTGAGCGCAGGGCATTGCATGGCCTGGAGTTGACATTATAAAGCCTGTTTTGTTTTAGAGCTTTGTCCATGAAAATTCTCATTGCATCTTTCTCAAATCCCTGAGAGGTGGCTGCTTTATCCCTATCTGTAAAAGGTGGGAAACAGGGTCCAGAACCACCGGGAAGTGGTTTGTCCAATTATCATCTTGTAAGGGGATATCCCTAGCCGGGGATGGGATATTCTCAGCATGAGAGCGCTGATACCTCAACTTCATTCCCAGTGCTTGGAAAAGAGACAACGGCGCCAGAGGCGATGCAAGGGTCAGGGAAGCTGGGCAGGAGTAGGCGCAAGATGTTTATAGAGACCCAACAATCTACTGTGGAAGTCCACAGTTGTCTTCACTTCCTCCACCACTGTCCCTAACCTCTGTCACGTGTCCCTCACCTCTGGCCCAGCTGTCAACTCTGACACCACCAAAGTTCAAATATTGGCCAACAGAAGGCTAACGTTAGCTACAGACAGTGGTTCAGATAGCGGAGGGGGACATGGAAAAAACGAAACTAGGGACATTTTGCTTACTGCACCAAAGGGAAAACTGAACCCTGTCCCTCTGTGACCAGCTGGGGAAAGCTGGTTGTTGGACCTGTGCGGTTTACTTTCTTTCCTTCTTCTTTTTTTTTGTTTTTGTTTTTGTTTTTTGTTTTGTTTGTTTGGTTGGTTGGCTGGTTTTTTTTTTTTAAAGACAGTTTCTCTTTGTAGCCTTGACTGTCCTGGACTCACTTTGTAAGTCAGGCTGGCCTCTGCCTCCAGAGTGCTGGGATTAAAGGCTTGTGCCACCACGCATTTTACTTTCTTCTGGAGACTATGTGCGTGCTTTTAAGGCTCAAAGGGCCCTCGTTAGCCTCCGCCAAGCCACTGTTTCCATCCATCAGCTAGTCAGTCCCCTTGGCCTGGAGCTCTAGTCTTGAGTCCAAAGCACCCCCACGCCTGGGAGTGGGCTCCTGGCTCCCCAGCGAGTGCTTTCAAAATGTTTATTAGGCCCCAGCGCCGGCTTCCTTCCGAATCCCAGTACACTCATCCAGATGGGGCACCCTCTCCACCTCCCTCTGAGCTGGCAACCCCATCCCTTTCCCCTGTCGCCACCTCTGGCCCTCTCCAGCCTCTGGTTAATGAAATGTGGCAGTTGGCTGCACAGACAGCTGTCATACCCCTCATTTCTCCGCTGGGATATTGGATCCCTCGCTGGGAGGCCGACAGGTGAAAGGAAGCGGATGAGGTTCGGAGAGCTGAAGCTGGGGTGCAGGCTGTTGAGAGCTGAGAGTCCAGGAGGAAGCTCCAAGCTTGAAGTCTCCAGGGGTCAGCTAACTGAGGTAGGCCCTAGGATGCTCTTTCTGGCGGGGACCCTAGTTCTTTCGTTCTTTGACTGGCAGTCAACTTTAACCAGCCCCATACCCACAGCCCTCAGACAAAAGTCCACCTCACACATCTTCCCCTATACCCTGGGCCAAGCTTGGCTTCAGTGAGCTCAGCAAGCAACGCCTCAGAGCTCTTGGCGGCAGCCGGGTGCTTTCCTGCCATCTCCTTCCATCCTTTCCCTCTCGCTCCCCCTCCTTCCTGGGCTCCCTCCCCCGCGGCCGCGGCCTTTATTAGGGATTCCGCGGCTGTCGGTCCCGCCATCCATCCTGTCCGCCAGCAATTAGGCGGCCAGACAAAGAGCAGCTTCGGATGGATGAGGGTCCCGGCGGATCGGAAATGTGAAGGGTCAACGCTGCCGCCCGCGGCGCACCTCGCTCCCCCTTCCGCATAATCACCCGCTGCCCGTCACTCAGCCGGCCGCCCGGGAGCTCCGGGGCCCGGGAGAGGGCGGGGCTGGGACTGCAACCTAGGCGCCCGGGGCCAGGGCGGAGCCGCGTCCTGCACGTGCGTCTCCTGCTGGATGGTGGAGCACAGACTCCGAGGCACTCACAGAGGAAGAGGAAAGAATTTGGGCATCCCCTAAGGGGAACTTGGTACCCGTGGCCTAAGGCCTTCCTGAGGGGAAGTGGAGACTAACTAGTTGCCAGAGAAAGGCAGATCAAAGTCCTGGGTGTCCCCTGCTGGGAGAGTGGAGCACTTAACTTTGAGGGTCTCCACACCCCGCACCTGAAACTAAGCCCGAGGGCACTCCCCCTTTGGAAAATGCCAGGCGTCCTAGCCTATGGCGCCTCCTATAGGACGAAAATGACTCTGCGCTTCCTATCTCCGCTCTTCTCAGTAAAATCCAAACCATCCACATCAAACCAAGAAATGCTCCAAATCCGGGCAAAGCCAAGTGGAGCCGAGAGGAAGTTCAAGGAGTCCAGGTTTTACTGCGGATTCTTTGGCGCTTGCTCCCAGCTGACAAACCAACATCTCAATCTGACAATTAGTGGTCCGGGGTTGTGGGGGGGGGGCGGACGACGAGGGGGAGAAGGGCCCTTGCTGCTGTGGAGTCCTCCCGGCGGGAGGCAGAGGTGGGCGGTGCTGGCAGTGATGAACGACTCTGGGGGGGCCCAGGGCCCGGAGCGCGCATTCATTACTCCACTGACAGGCCGACGGGGGCTGGGTGGGCGGCTAGTGGACGTGCTGGGAAAGAGGCCAGTGGCAGAAGCGGGAGCAAGGGAGCGTTTAACAGTCCCACACACAGACCTTCTACTCCTGGTTTTTTATTTCGACCCTGGCCTTAACTACCTTGAACTTGGCCTCCCCGTTGCTGGTCTCCTTAACTAAAGAATTAGGGAATCTAAGGAACTCTGCTCTTGGGTTAAGTGATTTAAGGTCAGATACCGAGAAAGGAGGCAGACGGGTTTTTAAACTAGGCGTTTCGGTGGTGCCAGACCTCAGAAGAATTGTGCGTGATGCTCGCTCAGGCATTGGTGTGCGTGCTCGGCAGCGATTGATGGAATGGGTGGTGTATCGGCATCAGTGGCTGTGCGTGTCAGTGCTGGTGATGTCTCCTCAGTTTACCAGTGGAGGTGTGTGATTTTCATGTGTCAGGGGATGAGCCACCACACCCCTCCCGGCTGGCGGAAGCCCCCCTCCAAGTGGCTGTCAGTTCTGTCTGCAGTTCTGGGGGAAATGGCAGCCGCAGGGTGACAGCTGAGGTGTGCTCCTGAGGGTGTGTGATACGTTAACTGTGAGAGTGCTGTGACAACCGATCCCTTCTAGCACCTTCTTCACTCCTTCTGGAAGCGGTGAAAGCAGTAAATGCTCTCTCCTTGCCAAAGTCTAGAAATCTAATTGCTTAGTCCTGAAGAAGCGATTACCGCCAGAGTTCTTCATACCGTACAGCCTTACATATGCAGTCTGCAGCCTGCGATCGCTAATCCATCTGGTTTCCCCTGGCTGGTAGTGGCCCCAGAGAAAGGACTGGCTACAAACTAGACACCTGTGTGATGCGCAGGGTGAAGAAGACCAGATCATTTGATCTCTAAGAGAATCCTCTCGAAGTGGTGCACACCTTTAATCCCAGCATTTAGAGGCAGAGGCAGGCAGATCCCTGTGAATTCGAGGTCAGCATGGTCTACAAAGTCTAGGACAGTCAAGGCTACACAGAGAAACCCTGTCTCAAAAAGCCGAGAGAGAGAGAGAGAGAGAGAGAGAGAGAGAGAGAGAGAGAGAGAGAGAGAGAGAGAGATGGAGATATCTCATGGGGCCTGAAGCACCAAGAAGTTGAGCCTGGCCTCTCTGGGGCTGAGCCTCCTGCACCAGGGGATTCTGGGACTCGGGAACGCGTTGCTCTATCAGGGTACCTTTAAGGCAGCTTCCCAGGCCTAGAGCGTTTTGGGGGCCCCGCTTTAGTTTCCTTTCTTTTCTCTATGCTTTAACCCTTAGAGGGGCGCTCGCGCGCGGGGGCGGGGGTGTCTCTTCCAATTTTGTCTCCTCAAGTTTG
Source organism: Acomys russatus (assembly GCF_903995435.1). Lineage (NCBI taxonomy): Eukaryota > Metazoa > Chordata > Mammalia > Rodentia > Muridae > Acomys > Acomys russatus. The sequence goes on from NC_067153.1 coordinate 61,050,741, forward strand.
GGGTGGTCTCTGTTCCTCTTGGGCATCCTGCCTCTGAGAACAAGCCAGTACAATAGTGAAGTGCTGTGGGGAACCAAGGCGGTAGAGGTAGAGCTCCCTTGTTGCCAGAGTTGAGAACACAGGAATGGCCAGGCCATGCCAAGGCACGCTCGCCCTTGCTTCTCATCATTCTGGGCACAGGCGCCTAGTCGATGCCCCGCCGCCCCCCTCCCGTCCCCGCAAACGGCCCTCCTCCTGGCCCCCGCCCCTCCACCCGCCTAGAAAAGGCAAATTTGACATTTTTAAATCCCGAGCCTTAGAGGGATCGATGCGGCCCGAGGGCCCCGCCCGGGGTCGATATTCCTGATTGGGAAGAGGCCGCTGAGCGTAGCCCGTGTGTAAATCACCCGGACTGGGGGTGTGTGTGTGCGGGGGTGTGTGGGCGCTCACCGGGAAGCGTCCGGGCCCAGGCTGGACCGAGGAGGACCAAGAGAGAAAAATAGGATTTAAAAGAACCGGAGAGGAGCCCTCCCAGGGCCTCCCCCCCGCCCCCCCCCTCCCGGTCTAGCCCTGCCAACTCCTGCGGCCGACTCCGGTCTCGCTTCAGCGGCCTCCATCCTCCGTTGCCCCTGGAGCCGCGAGGGAGGCCGGTGTCGGAGCCAGCCATGCAGCGTCTCCTCTCCGGCCGCTCCCGCGGGGCCCGGGCTTCGGCAGCGGCTGTCACGGAGCCGACAGGCTGGGCTGGCTGGGAAGAGGCGGGTGGCGGGTGTTGGGGGCGAGAGGGGCGGGAGTGGTAAGGCAGCTGGGAAGCTAGCTCAGTCCTCGGCGCAACAGATGTTTGCAGAATTAAGGGCCGGCAAAGTGGTCTAGGTTTGCGAGCGACACGGGGGCGAGAGGACGTGGGCACACTTAGGAACGAGAGTGGCAAACCTGCGAGGCACTCCAGGGCGCTGGCGAGAGAGAATGGGGAAAGGCCAAGGAAGTTCTGGTTGTACCTGGTAATCGCCTCTGTTGGGGAAACCGAGGCAGCTGAGACTGAGGGGGGGCCAGGAAGGTGGAAAGCGGAATCAGTGGTGAAGGTCGGGGTGGAAATTAATTTCCGCGTGGGTTTCTGCATTAACCAAGGCCAACTCTGAGCCAGTAAAGGGTAAATATGTTACCATGCCCTCGACAGCTGCTCACACTCCCCCCTCCCTCATCAACTTGTCAGATCACACCCCCCCCCCAACTCCCACCCCGCGCCAGTTTATAGAACAACAATTTGGGGAAAACAATCCCGGCCGAGTGACGGCCCCGTAATTGTGACAAAGTGAGTGCGGACGCCTGGAGGGAGCGCTAGGGCGGGAGCTCGGCAGGGTGAGGCGCAAGCAAGGGAGCCTCTCACCACCCCGTTACCCCCTTCTTCTTATTCTGGTCACCTCTCGTCTCTCTCCTTGACTCTTCTTCAATTCTTCTCCTCAAGGCCCCTTGTGCCTCCTCCTCTTGTTTCTCCATCGCTCTGCCCTTTCTTCAAAGCATCAGCTCTCCTCTCGCCCCTCATGCTCCGTCAACCCACCTCCAGAAGTGCCTGTTCCTTGCTCATTTCTCACTCTCTCCTCCACCCTCCGCTCTTTTCTCCATCTTTTTCATGCACTTATATTGCCCTTGGGCCACAGGCAGGCTCTATAGCAAAATCTCCTTAGCTCCTTCCTTCCAGGACTGGGCCTGGAGACTTCATTCCTCCCGCATTTCTGTGCCGTTCTGGATACCTCCTGTGCTCCGGAGACCTGGTTCCCAGCGGATCCCCTCCCCACCCCACCCCCACCCCCCGCTGGGGCGGTCGGCGGTCGGCACCCAGCGGTGGGCTCCCGGAGCCCAGAGCGAGTTTGTTTGTCCAACGGCTGCCGCCTTTGCTGTTTGCCAAGCTTAGCGCGCCGCCGCGCAGTGCCGGCCCAATTAAGTCTCATTCATTATTAAGCGCCCCTGTCCGCCCCCGTCGCCAGGCGTGCCTATGCTGTCGTTTCACTGCCTCTTAGCCCTAAAAGGGCCAGATCCTGAGCTGCATTCTCGCCCCCAGCTAGGGGTAGGGGGTGTTGGAGGGCTCTAAAACGTTTGGTCTACTGTTGACAGGTGACCCTAAGTGAGGCCCACTGACTCTATCCCTTCCTCTAGTGAAGGCTGGGAGATCTTGTAGATCCAAACTTCTTTATAAAGAAACTGAACCTCAGAGAAAGGTGTGACTTGGACAAGGTCACGGAGCCTGGAATAATGAAGGCGTCTTGTACACCAGCTCCATTCCAGCAAGGAAGAGAAAAGGCGGATCCTCTTCCCCCAGTCCTGGGTTTTGGCCTAGATGGCCCGCCTGGACCCTGGTATCCCTTGCTGGTGGGTTTATCCTTTGCTTCAGGCTACTGGGTCTGAACAGCTTCGGGGCTCTCTGGGTTCTGGGCTGTGCACGCTCAGGCTCAGGGCTGGATGTGTAGTCCTTCAACTGCAAGGCTTGGAGGCAAAGCAGTGAGACAAAACTGGGCGTCTCTCTTGGTGCTCCCTTTTGCTTGTGGGTGGGTGTCTGTCCCTTAAGAAATTAGAAGTGTTGCCCAGCAGTGGTGGCTCATGCCTTTAATCCCAGCAGAGGCAGGTGGATCTCTGTGACTTTGAGGCCAGCCTGGTCTACAAAGCGAGTCCAGGACAGCCAAGGCTACACAGAGAAACCTTGTCTCGAAAAACAAAAGAAAAACAAAAAACAAGGGCTGGAGAGATGGCTCGGAGGTTAAGAGCACTGGCTGCTCTTCCAAAGGTGCTGAGTTCAATTCCCAGCAACCACATGGTGGCTCACAACCACCTATAATGAGATCTTCTGATGTGCAGGTGTAAATGCAGGCAGAACACTGTATACATAATAAATAAATATATCTTTTTTAAAAACCAAAAAACAAAAAAGAAAGAAATTAGAAGTGCACCCCAGGGATGGTGGCGGCAGCAGGCTTTTAATCTCAGCACTTAGGAGGCAGAAGCAAGAGGATTGCTGTGAGTTCGAGTCCAGCCTGGTCTACAAAGCAAGTCCAGGACAGCCAAGGCTAACACAGAGAGACCCTGTCTCAAAAAACAAACAGAAGAAGAAGAAAAACCAAACCAAATCAAAACCAACCAACAAAAAAAAAAAAAAAAAAAAAAAAAAAAAAGAAAAAAAAAAAAAAAAAAAAAAAAAAGAAATTAAAAGTAAGCCGGGCGTGGTGGTGCACGCCTTTAATCCCAGCACTCAGGAGGCAGAGGCAGGCGGATCTCTGTGAATTTGAGGACAGCCTGGTCTACAAAGTGAGTCCAGGACAGCAAGGGCTACACAGAGAAACCCTGTCTCAAAAAAAAAAAAAAAAGAATATAAGAAAGAAATTAGAAGTGATACTATAAAAGCTTGAAGCTCTTGGAGTGTAGAGAGAGGAACCTGCAGCCTGACGTGAGAGAGGGATCACCTTCCGTTTGCGGCGGGGAGAAGAGGGAATCAAGAATTTAAATTTTACTGATGGGATCACCTTGTTTTATCCCGCCAGGTAGCCCCACAGTCCGGACAGCTTTGGCAAGGGGTGTCCCAACCTTGCGAAAAGGTGATCTGGGACTTTTTGGGACCCTCCCTTCTGTAAGCGGCAGCGCTACCTGGCGGTTGCAGTGACATGCTACAAGAGGCGTGCTTCTCCCGGGAGTCGGGGCGCGGTTCCAGGCCGTATAATAATAAAACTGGGTGAGCCTGGACAAAGCTTCCCACAGAGTTTATGCCAGAGGGCAGGTGGTGGAAGGCAGGACCGGAAGGCGATTCCGCAGGGGCTGACGAGGGCTTGGGGAGGGGCCTGGAGGAGGTGGCCTGACTTCAGAGACGCAGTCTGCACTGGGAGACAAAGTCCACTTGTGTGAAAGCAGGAGCGGGCATAGAGGGGCCATTTTGATTCCATGGTCAAAGGAAATGACTGGTCTGAAGCGGCCTGTCAGCCTGAACAGTCAGGTACTGCGGCCCTACTGGGACAGCCTGAGGGAGTTCGCTTGAAGTGGGTAGGACATACTGGCAGGCACTCTTTGCACCAGATTTGATATTCTGAGGATTTTTGCAGCCTCTTTGTAGAGGCTCTTCAGTCCTGTTTGGGGACAGAACGGCTGAGCTGTGGGGTGCTAAGGTCTAGGTCAAAATGTTTTCTAGAATGTTTAAGTGGAAGGAATTCAGGGTTTCTTTGAAGTTTGACTTGTAGGAAGTTTTCATGGTCTGGGGAAATGGGAAGGCTGGAGAAAGGCTAAAAGCTTGGGCCGGGCAGCCGGCCAGACACAAGGAGACAACACACGGGCTTTCCAAAGGGTTGGAAACATAGGAAAAGTATTCTGAACAAACTTCCTCCTACGAACCATTACTCTTCCAGGAGTCTGAGGGGAAGACAAGAATTTAAGATAATTATTATTTATTATTATTATTATTATTATTATTATTATTATTATTATTATTATTATATTTTACTTTATGTGCATGAGTGTTTTGCGTGTGTGTGCGTGTGTGTGTGTGTGTGTGTGTGTGTATACGTGTGTGCGTGCGCACACTTGATGCCTTGGAGACCAGAAGAGGGCATCTATAAGCTGCCATGTGGGTACTGAGAACTGAACCCTGGTCCTCTGGAAGAGCAGTAAGTGACCCCTGCGTCATCTTTCTAGTGCCAAGTTTTTCATTTGTTTGTTTGTTTTGATTCAGACAACTGGTTCTCAGTGTCCCAACTGGGCATAATGGCACATGCCTGTAACCCCAGCATTTGGGGCAGGGAGAATAGGAGCTCAAGGGCACATCCTCGGCTATGGGCACATAAGACCATTTTGGGCTCAAAAATCAATTAATTAACTATTAATAATATATAAATGAAAAATGGTTGACTGTGCTGAGGGCTGGATGTCGTCTGATGAGTCTGCTTTCTCCCTGCTCCCTCTCTTAGAGTCTAAGGATGCCTCTTGGGACTACAGTGATTTTTACAGAGGACCTTGAGGTGCCTGCATTCTGATCGATGTCAAACGCCACTGGATTCATCCCAAGACTCTTGCCCTAGAGGATGGGCAAAGGGCTCCTGGTGACCTATGTCCTTTGGGCTTTGGGGGGCCCTGTTGGCCTCCACCATCTCTATCTGGGAAGGGACAGCCATGCCCTGCTCTGGATGCTTACCCTGGGAGGTGGTGGCTTCGGCTGGCTCTGGGAGTTCTGGAAGCTCCCAGGCTTTGTTGCTCAAGCCAACAGAGTCCAGGGTCAGAAACAGAGGCCAGGAGAGGGGAGACCACCTCTGAGCTTCCTTCGCTTTGCCGCCCAGGTGATAGTGGGCATCTATTTTGGTCTTGTGGCTCTGATCAGCCTTTCCTCCATGGCCCACTTCTATATTGTGGGCCTTCCACTGGCGGTTGCCTTAGGGGTCTTGCTGGTAGCTGCTGTTGGTAACCAGACCTCAGACTTTAGGAACACCATAGGAACAGCCTTCCTCACATCCCCTGTATTCTATGGCCGCCCCATAGCCATCCTGCCCATCAGTCTGGCCGCCAGCATCACAGCCCAGAAGCATCGCCGATTCAAAGCTTCAGAGGAGTCAGAGACCCTTAGCGTGCGGCTCTACCGTGTGGGCTTGGCTTACCTCGCCTTCACAGGCCCACTGGCGTATAGTGTTCTGTACAACACAGCCGCCACCATTAACTACGCGGCAGAAACCCTTGGCTCTTTCTTGAGCTGGTTCAGCTTTTTCCCACTCCTTGAACGCCTTGTGGAGTCTGTCTTGCTGATGCCTTGCCGGATCTGGTGGCTACTGGTGGGGGATCCGGCCTTCAATGGCGGCCAGTTCCAGGAATGGGAAAAGCTCTACGAATTTGTTGACAGTTTTCAGGATGAGAAACGTCAGCTGGCTTACCAGGTAAGTCTTCCCTCTCTTTCGGGGAAGTCTCCCCAGGACCTGTCTGCACTCTGAGAGTTTAGAAGTCCTGCTACAGCTGGTAGCCCGCCCAGGGAAGCGCTGTTCTGAGGTCCTCTCGCTAAGCTCTGAAAGGGATTCCTGGCTGCTTTGGGCTTTTCTGTATGTGTATGCTGCATGAAGGTATATGCATAGTACTTTTTGTGTGTGTGTGTGAAGTCTAACAGTTTCCCTAAGTTTCTGTACATGGCTCTGAGGTTAGGGTGTGGGACACTACCAGCTCAGAGAAGATTCCTTCCTACCTCTTCCTTATCTATTCCTACCTCGGAGCTTACCTCCTTAACAGCCGTCCCTGTGGCTCAGGAGTTCTGTGTGTTCCATGGCGTAGGAGATTACATTCAGACCCACTATGTATACTACATGAACTGTGTAACACTGAGCCACATCACAAATCCTATTTTGGTGTATTAGGTTTAAAATGTATTATTGTAGTAGTGTGTCGTGGTGTACACTTTATTTTGTTTTGTTTGTTTTTGGGGACAGGTTTTCTCTGTGTAGCCTTGGCTGTCCTGGACTCACTTTGTAAACCAGGCCAAGGCCTCGAACTCACAGCGACCCACCTGTTTCTGACTCCAGAGTGCTAGGATTAAAGGCGTGCGCCTTTAAAGGCAGTGCCTGGCTGGTGGTATATACTTTTAATCCCAGCATTCAAGAGGCAGAGGCCGGCAGATCTCTGAGTTCAAGGCCAGCCTGGGCTACAAAGTGAGTTCCAGGACAGCCAGGATTACTATACAGAGAAACCCTCTCTCGAAAAAACAAACAAAAAAATTGTTATTGTGTGTAAATTCACCTGTCAAAACATGAATGTAGAGGTCAGAGGACAGTTGGCAAGACTGGAATCTCTAGAGCTGGAAAGATGACTCAGTTGTTAAGAGCACTGACTGTAGGGGCTGGAGAGATAGCTCAGTGGTTAAAGCACTATCTGTTCTTCCAAAGGACCTGGGTTCAGTTCCCAGTACCCACATGGCAGCTCACAACTGTCTATAATTCCAGTTCCAAGGGATCTGATACCCCCCACACCAATGCACATAAAATAAAGTTAAATTATTATTTATTTATTTATTTTGGTTTTTCGAGACAGGGTTTCTCTGTGTTAGCCTTGGCTGTCCTGGACTCACTTTGTAGACCAGGTTGGCCTCGAACTCACAGTGATCGCCTGCCTCTGCCTCCCGAGTGCTGGGATTAAAGGCATGTGCCACCATGCCTGACTCCCCCCGACCCCCTGAGATAGGGTTTCTCTGTGTAGTCTTGGCTGTCCTGGACTCACTTTGTAGACCAGGCTGGCCTCGAACTCACAGTGATCGCCTGCCTCTGCCTCCCGAGTGCTGGGATTAAAGGCATGTGCCACCATGCCTGACTCCCCCCCACCCCCTGAGATAGGGTTTCTCTGTGTAGTCTTGGCTGTCCTGGACTCACTTTGTAGACCAGGCTGGCCTCGAACTCACAGGCATCCGCCTGCTTCTGACTCCTGAGTGGTATCTGGCATTTTTCATTCAACATTCTATCTATAAGACTTATTCATGGGCTGGGCATGGTGGCTCATGCCTTTAATCCCAGCACTCAGGAGGCAGAGGCAGGCGGATCTATGTGAGTTCGAGGCCAGCCTGGTCTACAAAGGAAGTCTAGGAGAGCCAGGGCTACACAGAGGAACCTTATCTCAAAAAATCCAATGAACCAACTAGCCAAAGGCTCTATTCCTATTTAACATGTGGTTTGAAATAGCCTTCATCCATTGCTGTATCAGTGAACACTTCCTACACCCAGCTTAGTTATTCACTCTATTGTTAATATTTAGGTCATTTCTAGTTTAGGACTTTTTTCAGTGAAGTTCCTTTTTGTTGTTGTTGTCATTTTGAGACAAGGTTTCTCTGTGTAGCCCCGGCTGTCCTAGAACTCGCTCTGTAGAACAGGCTGGTCTTGAACTCACAGAGATCCACCTGCTTCCCCCTCCTGAGTGCTGGGATCAAAGCAGTGCACCACCACTGCCCTGGTCAATGAAGTTCCTTTCAAGTATTCTTTTCAGGCCTTTGGTGGATATATATACTCATTTCTCTTGTGGGGACGAGATCCTGTCAAGGATGTGAAACTCTAGGTTGAAAAATGCTGTTGTGACTAACAGAATCTTGGTGATTATGGGATATCCTGAGTTTTCTGGGTGGGGTTGTCTGCTTGGGTTCTTTTTTTTTTATGTTTTTATCTTTGTTTTATTTTTTTTAATTTTATAATTTATTCTTATTACATCTCAATTGTTATCCCATCCCTTGTATCCTCCCATTCCTCCCTCCCTCCCATTTTCCCCTTACTCCCCTCCCCTATGACTGTGACTGAGGGGGACTTCCTCCCCCTTTATATGCTCATAGGGTATCAAGTCTCTTCTTGGTCTGCTTGGGTTCTTTTGTTCTAACACTAGACCTCACTCTAGTTAGGGACATGGCTGTATGACTGAGCCCAAAGGGCGGAAGTCCTATCTGAGGCTCGGGACTCTTCTAGTTACTAACTAGCCTGGTTGAGCAGGAAGCAGGAACTCAGAGCTCTTACAAGATGCTAATTCGTCAGTTCTGTCTCCTCAAGGTTCTGGGCCTCCCAAAAGGGGCAAGCAATGAAGAAATACATCGCAGTTACCGCGACCTGGTGAAGGTCTGGCACCCAGACCACAACCGACACCAGACGGAGGAGGCCCAGAGGCACTTCCTGGAGATCCAGGCTGCATATGAAGTCTTGAGTCAGCCCAAGAAGCCCAGAGCATCCTGGGGGTGAAAAGCAATCCCTCGAAGATGGGCTCACTTTTGTCAGCGGCATATTCAAAACCTCGCGCCCTGACTGACAGCACTAAAGGAGCTGCTTGTGTGGAGACAAAAACTTTAGAGGGATGAGAGAGTCTGTGGTAGAAAATATTTGAATTTCTAAGTTCTTGGCTACTGTATTCTTGATTGCATTTTCTTGTTTCTGTTTGTTTGTTTGGTTTGGTTTTTCAAGACAGAGTTTCTCTGTGTAGTCTTGGCTGTCCTGGACTCACGCTATAAACCAGGCTGTCCTCGAACTCATAGAGATCCACCTGCCTCTGCCTCCCGAGTGCTGGGATTAAAGGCGTGTTGATTGCATTTTCTTAAGGCCATATAGTGAAAGGAATATTATAAAACCAATAAAATATCTTTCAAAGACTATACCACCACTGGGGGGCGGGGCAGGAGAAATGGCTCAGCGGTTAAGGGCACTGACTGCTCTACCAGAGGTCCCAAGTTCAATTCCCAGCAGCCACATGGTGGCTCACAACCATCTATAATGTGATCTGATGCCCTCTTCTGGCCTGCAGATGTACATGCACGCAGAGCACTGTATACATGAATAAATAAACAAACAAATAAATAAAAAGACTGTACCACCATATCCATCCCCAGTATATTGGTGCATGACAAAGAAGGTTATTTAACTCTTTTCGAGACAGGGTCTGTCTGTGTAGCCTTGGCTGTCCTGGACTCGCTTTGTAGACTAGGCTGGCCTCGAACTCACAGCGATCCGCCTGCCTCTGCCTCCCGAGTGCTGGGATTAAAGGCTTGTGCCACAATGCCTGGCCTTATTTAACTCTTATAATTGTGTACAGCACTGTGTTAGGAGACTGAAGGAAAAATATGAAGATTCTAATACTTCATATGCTGACCTATATGACAAGAGGAAGTCAAAGAGGTAGGTCAGGGGTTAAATGTCAAAGTTACAGAAAAATGGTTTTATTCCACTTATTCTTTCTTTCTTCTTTTTTTAAAAGATTTTATTTATTTATTATTTATACAGTACTCTGGCCCCATGTGTGCCTGCAGGCCAGAAGAGGGCACCAGATCTCACTGTAAATGGTTGTGAGCCACCATGTGGTTGCTGGGAATTGAACTCAGGACCTTTGGAAAAGCAGACAGTTCTCTTAACCTCTGAGCCATCTCTCCAGCCCCCTCACTTACATTTTCTATTCTTGTACTTTCCCCAAAGGGAACAGGTAGGGGGAAGGGCCTCTATTTGGAACAGAGTTGTAGAGAGGCCTTCATGGGTTTGAAATAGGCTGAATTCTAAGGTCTTGGACTTCTGCGTGAAGTCCAAATTGTGAGTGTCACGTCACATTTTCAGGAACATCTGTCCCGATAGAGGATCACAGCGTAGGAGCAGAAATAAAGTCTGCCTTGTCTGCTGCTTGGAGCTAAATGTCCTAGGACTATAAATGGTGTGGTGAGGCATTGGAGGGACAGATGATATTGTCTCACGGGGTCTGTAGCCCAGGATGGCCTGGAACTCACAGAGCTATGCCTGCCTGCCTCTGCCTCCAGCCCTGGGAATAAAGCCATTGTTGCCGTGCTTCAAGAGTGATGGCCAGTTCTCATTGTCAACCTGACACTGTCTTGAGTTACCATGGAGACTCACAGATCAGGTTAGCCTGTGGGCAGGTCTGGAGGGATTTTCTTTTTTTGTTTGTTTGGTTTTGAGACAGGGTTTCTCTGTGTAGCCTTGGCTGTCCTAGACTCGCTTTGTAGACCAGGCTGGCCTTGAACTCACAGCGATCCACCTGCCTCTGCCTCTAGAGTGCTGGGATTACAGGCGTGGGCCACCACGCCTGGCAAGGGGAGATTTTCTTAACTAGTTTAGTTGAGGTGGGAAGACCCACCTTGAGTGCAGGCAACACCATTTGCACGGACTGGACCCGGGACTGGATGAAAGGAGAAAGCAGGCTGAGCTCTGGCACGCCTCCACTCGGTGCCCTCTGCTCCTGACTATGGAGTCCGTGTGACCAGCGCCTCGAGCTCCTGCCTTCCTGGACATGATGGACTGTGCTTGACCTGTAAGTCAAAATGAATCCTTTTCTTTTAAGTTGCTTTTGTCAGGGTCTTTTATCACAGCAACAGGAAAGGAAATAAGACAGGACTCGTGGGAAGATTCATGATTCTATCTCCCATGTGTCTTCCAGGCAGCTGAGGAAGCCCCGGGGAGCTGACAGTTTGTATGTTTCACTATTTAACTCTAGCCAGATGTGGAAAGGAGGCCAGGATGTCCCATGTTGCAGGAACACTAAAGGCCAGAAACGTGTTAAAATGATATACCTTTCTTTTCTTTTCTTTTTTTTTTTTTTAAAGATTTATTTATTTATTTATTTATTGTTGTATATGAGTGCTTTATCTGCTGAAGAGAGCATCAGATCACATTATAGATGGTTGTGAGCCACCATGTGGTTGCTGGGAATTGAACTCAGGACCTCTGGAAGAGCAGGGGGCGTTCTAAACCACTGAGCCATCTCTCCAGCCCCGATATACCTTTCTTTACTTGACATTTTACTCGCTCTTCCAGAGTGTTTTATTCACACTTCTTTCCTCCTGGACGTTAACTCTGAGTGGTATATACAGCGTTTTAAGCTGAAGACCTGGCCTAGTAGCGTAAGCATGTTCTCAGCATGCGTAAGGCCCCATACCACATAAGCTGGGCTCGGCGATACCAACCTCCTCAGCACTGCAAGTGTTTTGTTTTGCTGTTTTTTTATTTGTTTGTTTTTGACAAGGTCTTACTTATACTGTAATCTGGGCTAGCCTCAAACCCATAAGCCCAGGTTAGCCTCAAACTCACAGTGATCTTGTTTACTGATGCTGGAATTATAGGTGTGAGCCACTGTTTTAGTCTAGAGGAACAGAACCAGTGGTGTGTGTGTGTGTGTGTGTGTGTGTGTGTGTGTGTGTGTGTGTGTGTGTTGAGCTTTAAAATAGTGACAGCCAAAAGACCCCCGAGACACTGAGAACCCAGTACTTGGTCCTTGAGGCTGGGTACCTCAATAGTTGTCATGATCTCTTACTGAGGGCCAAGAGCCCACAGTTGCTCAGTCCATAAGGCCAGGTGCTTCTGTCACCACAGTCTGGTGCCAGAAGCAAGGTAAGCAAGGTTCAGGAGAGATGCTGGAACGTAGGTCTGCTACCAGCAAAGGGAGCAGCAGCAGCAGCAGCAGCAGCAGCAGCAGCAGCAGCAGCAGCAGCCACCTGAAGGGCAGATCTACTTACGCAGCAGTGAGAGAGAAGCCGAGGCTGCGAAAGCAGACCTGTTCTCCCTTCTGCCATGCTTTTGTTTAGGATGCTCCCAGGAGGAGCAAGCCCACACCAGGGCTTCCCTGTCACTTAGGACACTTTTCAGGTGAAGCTCCATTCTGAGGGGGCACGCTCTGAGGGGACATGCTCTGAGGGGGCACGCTCTGGTTTGTGGCAACTTGACATTAAAACCAACCATGGTGGCCACCGTGCCCTTTCTCAGGTTTCCATTAGATAGCTCCTGTCTGCAGGAAGATGATAAAGGAATGCAACGCATCTGAATAGACAGACGTTTATCACGGCTCTGTGTCCACAGAGAACACCTTGCTATTGTTTGAGTGTTGGGGCTGCTCACTCACCTATAATCTTGTGCCACTCTTTGAATTGTCACCTTCTCCGTCTTGTCCCCTCCTCCCGGGCAGAAGGGCATATAACCATCTGGACCTCGCTGGGTCATGCGGATGCTCACTTGCCAGTGGTTCTCCGTAGACGTGCTCACAGGAACGTGTGCGTTTCTCTCACTGATGTATTTATTTTCACTTTGTTCTAGTCAAATTTCAGTCTTCACTAGGTTGCTAGGGCTAGTGGCAGGAGCATTAGCAACAGCTCAGAGGCTAATTTAGAGGGATCGCTTGGGGCCAAAAAAGCAGCAACCACAAATTGTAGTTTCTTTCAGTAGTCACACATAAAAAAACAAAAACAAAGCAACAACAATGACAATGAAGACAAAACCCACCTCCCACCCAGCGGTGGTGACTCACAATTTTTTTTCCCAAAGACAGGGTGTCTCTGTGTAGCCTTGGATGTCCTAGACTTGCTTTGTAGACCAAGCTGGCCTTGAACTCACAGAGATCCGCCTGCCTCTGCCTCCCAAGTGCTGGGATTAACAGCATGCGCCACCACCACCTGGCTGTGACTCACAATTTTGAGGCCGAGGCAGGCAAATCTGTGTGTTTGAAACCACCCTGGTCTACAGAGGGAGTTCTAGGACAGCCAGAGCTACACAGAGAAATCCTATCTCAACAAAACAAAAATTAAACAAACAAACAAACAAACAAAAAAACCCCAACAAAACAACCAAACAACACTCCATACCCTTTTAACTTAAAATTTTTGTGTGTGGGCAACGGACAACTTGAGGGAGTCAGATCTCTCCTTCCAATGCAGAGTTCCTGAGGCTTCCAGCTTAGCAGCAGCTATCCCATCAGCCCTATATAGAACTTGTTTTTTGTTTTTTTTTCTGGGACTAGAGATGGCTCAGTGGTTAAGAGCATGGGCTGTTGTTACAGATAACCTGGTTCTAGTCCCTCATGGCGGCTCGTAACTGTCCTTAACTCCAGTTCCAGGAGATCCGGCACCCACTTCCGGTCTCCTTGGGCAACAGACACACAAAATCATTTTATTTATTTTTTGAGACAGAGTCTATCTACCTAGCCCTGGCTCTCCTGGAACTCACTATGCAGACTAGGCTGGTCTCTGAGTCTTGGGTACTGGGATTAAATGTGTGTCCCCACTGCCTGAATCTACAAATCAAAAACCACACAGGCTCTGTAGGAAGGGCACGGGGAGCCCCCATGCCTGGGCACCGTGTGTTGCAGAATCTCAGGAATTACTTTCCTCACTGGTGACCATTTCTATGTTTCCTTTTTAAAGACTCTTTTTTTTTTTTCTGGTTTTTTGAGACAGGGTTTCTCTGTGTAGCTTTGGCCATCCTGGACTCACTTTGTAGACCAGGCTGGCCTCGAACTCACAGCGATCCGCCTGCCTCTGCCTCCCGAGTGCTGGGATTAAAGGCGTGCGCCACCACGCCCGGCTTAAAGACTCATTTTAAAAATTAATTTATACAGTGTTCTGTCTGCGTATACACCTGCAGGCCAGAAGAGGGCACCAGATCACATTATAGATGGTTGTGAGCCACCACATAGTTGCTGGGAATTGAACTCAGGACCTCTGGAAGAGCAGCCAGTGCTTTTAATCGCTGAGCCGTCTCTCCAGCCCATGCTCTCTTGAAGTAGAGATCCCTTCTCTTTCTCACTTTGGGACATTTGTGTGTGTTTGGAAACTGAACTGTGACTTGAACCCAGGGCCGCAGGAGTGCTAGGCCAGAGCTGTATCTCGAATCCAGATATAGCTCAGCCCTTTCTTACTTTTTATTTTGAGGCAAGGTCTTTTTTTTTTTTTGGTTTTTGAGACAGGGTTTCTCTTATAGTCCTGTCCTAGACTTGCTTGTAGAACAAGCTGCCCTTAAACTCAGAGATCCTCCTGCCTCTGCCTCCCAAGTTTTGGGAATTAAGGCATGCATCAGCCACTACGCCTGGCTCTGAGCCTATAATCTTAAGAATGCTTTTTAAACTGAGCTGTGGTCGCGCACACCTTTAATCCCAGCACTTAGAAGGCAGAAGCAGGCCGATCTTTGTGAGTTCGAAGCTAGCCTGGTCTACAAATCAAGTTCCTGGACAGTCAAGGGTACACAGAGAAACCCTGCCTCAAAAAACCAAAACCAGTTGGGCTAGTGGTGGCTCACACCTTTAATCCTAGTACTCGGGAGGCAGAGGCAGACAGATCATTGTCAGTTCAAGGCCAGCCTGGTCTACAAAGTCCAGGACAGTCAAGGCTACACTGTCTCAAAAAACCAAAACAACAAACAAACATACAAAAAACCAACCCCCCCCCCAAAAAAAAACCAAAAAGTGCTTTTGTTTGTTTTGGTTTTTTTGAGACAGGGTTTCTCTGTATAGCCCTGGCTGTCCTGGACTAGCTTTGTAGACCAGGCTAGCTTCAAAACTCACATCGATTAACCTGTCTCTGCCTCCCAGAGTGCTGGGATTACACATGTCTGCCACCACGCCTGGCCAAAAAAGAGTACTTTTGAAACCCCAGTTTGATCCCCAGTCCTGAAAAGGAGGGAAAGCAGCAGTTACTTTTTGAGGGGGAGGGTAAAACTTTAGGCCCACCACCTCTCCATACAAACAAGAACAACACCTCTTTCGCAATGGGAACCTTCCCTTTCCTTCAGATCCCTCAATCACTCCCTTTTCTGTATTAGATAAGACACTTCTGAAAAAGTAGACAAAGAGGGACAAAGAAATAAGAGCTTGGATTCTTCTCCTGCCTCAGCAGTCAGCTCTCACGTCCCAGGGCCTAACAATGTTTATTACCAGGCCTACATCTAGTATTATTACATCAGTAAAGCTCTCTAGCAGTCAGTCAAGACACAGACACTTGTTATATTTTAAAATAGCCTTAGTTAACCTGGGGCAGGGCAGACATTAATCCCTTAAACTACTTCCCATAGTGGGCCAGGTACCTGTCCCAATCCCATTCCATCTGCTCCTAATAACTATCAAGTTACCTCCCATCCATAATCCCAAATACTTGCTAATGTTCTTCACCTGGGTCAAACCCCCATCCACGCCGGCCACGTGCTTCTCTCCCATCTAACTCATGGCTCAGGCCTTCTTCTCCCCTCTCGCTTAGGTCTTGTACTTCTTCCCAGGATCCTCTCTGTCTCTCTAAGCCTGGGAACCTTAGCCACACCTATCTCAGTTACCCAGCCCAGCTGGGATGGCTTTTTAAAAAATATATATTTTATTAATTTATTCATATTACATCTAAATTGTCATCCCATCCCTTGTATCCTCCCATTCCTCCCTCCTATTTTCCCCTTACTCCCCTCCCCTATGACTGTGACTGAGGGGGACCTCCTCCCCCTGTACATGCTCATAGGGTATCAAGTCTCTTCTTGGTAGCCTGCTATCCTTCCTCTGAGTGCCACCAGGCCTCCCCATTCAGGGGACGTGGTCAAATATGGGGCACCAGAGTTCATGTGAAAGTCAGACCCCACTCTCCACTCAACTATGGAGAGTGTCCTGTCCATTGGCTAGATCTGGGTAGGGGTTCAATGTTTACTGCACGTATATTCGTTGGCTGGTGCCATAGTTTGAGCAGGATCCCTGGGCCCAGATCTGCCCATCATAATGTTCTTCTTGTAGGTTTCTAGGACCCTTTGGATCCTTCTATTTCCCCATTCTCCCATGCTTCTCTCACCTAGAGTCCCAACAGGATGTCCTCCCCTCTGTCCCACTTTCCTGGTAAGTGAAGACTTTCATGGGACATGCCCCTTGGGCTAGTGTGCAGATATAAGTGCGTATATACCATTTAACTCTTTCTGCTTTTGGGTTAACTCACTCATTATAATCATTTCTAGTTCAATCCATTTGGGGATGGCTTTTTATTAATTAGCATCAAAATGCATCAGACCAACCTCCAACATAGCTCACAGTCCACTGCTGCTTCCCAAGATCTGAGGTGCCAGGTGCCCAGTGCCAGGCTCAGCTACTTGCACTGAAAGACCCCCTAAGGGAGACCCTCACTCAAGCCCAGGATGGCGCACACCCAAAGACACACAAACGACCGTCTTGCTGTAAACGCACGAGGTAGTTTATTGGCGGAGCTCTGGGTCGACACATACCTCACAGGAGACAGAGCGGTCAACCCAGAAGCCCAGGGATTTGGGGTTTATATGGTCAAAGGTCGGGGGGAGCGGAAGTTTTGGTGCAGCCACACACGACTGGTTGTTTCAAACATTTGAACATCAGCAAATTGCGTAGGCAGATCTGGAGTAAGGTCAGACTTAATCACACGGAACATTCCTTGGTTCCTGTTCTTCTCGGAACCGGAGGGTAGATGTTTATCTGACCTAACGACACATCTGGTTAAACTCAAACCTGGAACATTGTGTGTGGGCCTCAAGGGGGGATTAAGTAAACACCATAAGATTGGATGAGGGGTCTTGGCTCATTACTCACTCGACCATGCCCGGTACCTGTTTCTATCAGGAATTTGTCCTTGTGTACCCTCCCTATCTTTTACGGCCAGCCGGTCCCTGGAACACTCAATAGGCCTTTGTCTCTGAGCTCCGCATTCTTTGTGACTTATCATCTGGGACCTTGGGCTAGCATACCTGCAGACCTGCACTTATGAGTTAGAGAGCTGAGAGCTCTGCTGTTCTGGTTGCTTTAATGCTAATTAAAAAATTTTCCTTTCAGCACCTCTTCTGCTGACAAAATGGTGTCCACTGCCTTGTTTTCTTCCGTGTAAGGTGAGAAGTTAGACGGTGGTGGCCTTTAAGATTACAGTTGACATTGGGTCCTGCGGTTCTTTTCACATGGGGTTTCTGTTAAACAATCTGGTTTGTCACCTTCTTGTGGCCCTCTTGTGGACATTATTTTGGTAAGATTATTTAAAAAAAAAATCAGGTGTCGTAGTGGCACACACCTCTAATCCCAGCACTTGGGAGGCAGAAGCAGGAAGATCTCTGTTAGTTCAAGACCAGCCTGGTCTACAGGGTGAGCCACCTTGTGGTTGCTGGGAATTGAACTCAAAACCTCTGGAAGAAGAGTCAGTCTTCTTAACCTCTGAGCCACCTCTCCAGCCCTGGTCCACATGGTTAGTTCCAGGCCAGCCAAGGCTATTCACTGAGACCCTGTCTCTAAAATAAATAAGTAAATAACCTATTTTTTAAAAAGATGTATTTATTTATTATTATGTATACAGTGTTCTGTCTGCATATACACCTGCAGGCCAGAAGAGGGCACCAGATCACATTATACATGGTTATGAGCCACCATGTGGTTGCTGGGAATTGAACTCAGGACCTCTGGAAGAACAGTCAGTGCTCTTAACCTCTGAGCCATCTCTCCAGCCCATAAATAATCTATTTTTGAGTCAGGTTCTTGCAAGTTGCTTAGACAGCCAAACTCCTCCTGCTTTTGTTCCCAAGTACTGAGATTACAAGCAGGTATCAGCATATCTAGCTAAGAAAAAAATTAAGTTAAAAATTTTAATTTACTTATTATCATCATTGAGTGTGTGTACTTATCTGTATGTCATAGAGGTCAAAGGGCACCACATATGGAGGTCAAAGGGCAACTTTCATGATGCAGTTTTCTTCTTCCACTGTGGAATCTGGGAACTGAACTCAGGTCATCAGGCTTTTTTTGTTTGTTTGTTTGTTTTGTTTTTGTTTTTTGAGACAGGGTTTCTCTGTGTAACCTTGGCTGTCCTGGACTCACTTATAGACCAGGCTGGCCTCGAACTCACAAAGATCCACCTGTCTTTGCCTCCCTTGTGCTGGGATTAAAGGTGTGCGCCACCACGCCTGGCTCCATCAGGCTTTTGAAGACAGTGCTTTTGTTCAATAAGCCATTCTGCTGGCTCTAAAGAAATTAGGAGAGGCTGGGGAAGGTAGCTTAGTGGCAGAGTACTTGCCAACCATCCCCGAGGCCTTGATCTGATGGACAGCATAGCCCCTAAAACATTAGTTCTCAAGCTGCGGGTCTCAACCCTTTTGGGGGTCAAATGATCTTTGAGGGATCAGTGGACTGGATGACACTAAGATCTCAGAAAACACTGATATCTGCATTATGATTCGAGTCGAGTGGTGATGGCACACACCTTTAATCTCAGCACTCAGGAGACAGAAGCAGGGCAGATCTCTGTGAGTTCAAGGCCAGCCTGGTCTACAAAGTGAGTCCAGGACAGCCAAGGCTATACAGAGAAACCCTGTCTCAAAAAAAAAAAAAAAAAAAAAAAAAAAGAAAAGAAAAAGAAAAAAAAATAGCTTTATGCTTGGGGTCACCACGGCATGAGGAACTGTATTAAAGGGTGGCTGCTTTAGGAAGATTGAGAATCACTGCTCTAAAAGAGAGAGAGAAAAAGACGTTGCAACATTGTCAAATGTATCCTTTGCGGTTTCATTTTCTTTTATTGAGATAGGGCCTTATTCCTTCAGCCCAGTCTGGCCTCGAACTCATAATCTTCCCATTCTTTCTGCCCAGGGATCACCGGCATATGTCAGCATGCCTAGAAAGTCCACTGGCTTTGCTCTGTGTTGTTTTGTGGCAGGAGTTCAGATGACTCCGGCTGGTCTTGTGCTTTCTGTGGCCAAGACCGACCCTGAACTCATGGATCATCCTGGCTCCATCTACAGAGTCCTGACTGCCTAGTTATTTTGATCCTTTTACAGTGCACAGTATTAACCCCAGCACTTGGGAGGTAGTGGCAGGTGGGTCTCTGTGTGGGTTCAAGGCTAGCCTGGTCTACATAAAGAGTTCTAGATCAGTCAGGGCTGCATTTAAGTGACACTGTGTCTTTTCTTTTTCTAAAAGATTTATTTATTTATTATTATGTATACAGTGTTCTGTCTGCATGTGCACCTGCAGGCCAGAAGAGGGCATCAGATCACATTATAGATGGTTGTGAGCCACCATGTGGTTGCTGGGAATTGAACTCAGGACTTCTGGAAGAGTGAGTACTCTTAATCCTTGAGCCATCGCTCTAGCCCCCGACTAATTAATTTTAATTAATTATCCAAGGCTGAGGATCACCTTGAGCTTCTGACCCTCTCAAGTGTTGGTATAATAGGCATGACCTACCATGGCAGATTTACTATTTTGTTGTTTGGGACAGGCTCTTACACTATAGCTCAGGCTAACATGGAACTTACTCTGTAGCACAGGCTGGCCTCAAACTCCTGGCAATCCTTCCGCCTCGTGCCAGGATTACAGTCATGAGCCACACCCAGCTCTATCCTGGTTATTTTGTTTTTATTTATTTATTTTTAAATTGGCTTTTTCTCTGACATCAATGAGACTTCTTGTTTCTTTTCTTTTTTTAAAATTTATTTATTAATTATACAGTGTTTTGCCTGCAGGCCAGAAGAGGGCACCAGATCTCATTGTAGATGGTTGTGAGCCACCATGTGGGTGCTGGGAATTGAACTCAGGACCTTTGGAAGAGCAGGCAGTGCTCTTACCCTCTGAGCCATCTCTCCAGCCCCTATCCTGGTTATTTTGTATGCGCAGAATCAGACAATATGTTGCCCTTGTGCCTGTCAGGCTTGCTACATGCAGCATGACTTTTGAAGGTTCATTGTATGTTGCACCATTATCATATTTATCTTATATTTAAATGATTCACATTGTAAACCTTTTCAATCGTCCCTTTTTAAGAAACATTTATTTTATATCTATACATATAGATAACTAGATATGTACAGATAGTAAAGGGTGTTGGATCGATACCTTCATAGCTCTAATTTGTCTGTTCTCTTGAATTATTTCCTTAGAATAAATTCCCAGGAGTGAGATTATTAGGTCAAAGGGCATGACCATTTTTACAGCCCTTGTCAATATTGCTCTTAAATTGTGGTGCCCAGAACTAATGCAATTCTCAGTGTGCTCAGACAGAGCAGGGTGCTGTGGGGCTATTAAGTTCTCAAGGTCCGGACAGTGTATCATCCTGTAAACCAAACAGACCAAGAATTTATTAGTGTTTCATTTTCCTCCCTCTCTTTCTCTCTCTCCTCCCCCCCTTTCTTTGGTTTTGGCTTGTATGTCTGTGGTGTTCTTTGACCTTCTAGCTAACTGAGGCTCTTGCATGTTTCCTCAGCACTGAATCTTTATTTACTTTTCTGTTTTGAGACAGGACCTCAGGTATGTAGCTAAGGATGACTTTGAATTGTGATCCTTGCCTCTACCTCCCAAATGCTGAGATTACAGACAAGGACCACCACCAAGCTGGGGCCACATAGAGCTCGGAATCAACCCAGGTGTGCTAATGGGACATGCCCGGGTTAAGCCACCTCCCTCACCTCTAAGCTCTGTGTGTTAAGGTTGTGTTTGCACTTATTCTAAGAGTTGGGGGCTCTTCAAGGATCCTGGGCTTGAGTTTATTGTGTCTTGGTTTTCTTTAAAAAAAATTTTTTTTGAAGCCAGGCGTGGTGGCGCACGCCTAGGCAGCCAGATCGCTGTGAGTTCGAGGCCAGCCTGGTCTACAAAGTGAGTCCAGGATGGCCAAGGCTACACAGAGAAACCCTGTCTCAAAAAACCAAAAAAAAAAAAAAAAATTTTTTTTTTTTGAGCCAGGCATGGTGGCGCATACCTGTAATTCCAGAACTTGGGGAGGCAGAGGCAGGAGTTTGAGGACAGCCTGATCTACAAAGGGAGTCCAGGACAGCAAAGACTACACAGGGAAACGCTATCTCGAAAGACAAACAAAACAAAACAAAAACAGAAGCTGGGCAGTGGTAGCACACACCTTTAATCTCAGGAGACAGAGGCAGGCAGATTGTTGTGAGTTCGAGGCCAGCCTGGTCCACAAAGTGAGTCTAGGACAGCCAAGGCTATACAGAGAAACCCTGTCTTGAAAAACCAAGGGAAAACAAAAGCCAAAAACAGAAACAAATATTTTTCTTACCCTTATTTTTATTTGTATAGGCTGTATGTCTGTATGCCACATGCATGCAGTACCCACAAAGGCGTGAAGGGCATGAATCCCCTGGGGCTGGAGTTGCAAGACTGTTGTGAGCCATCATGTGGGTACTGGGAACCAAACCCAGGCCCCTTGGAAGAGAGGACAGTGCTCTTAGCCACGGAACCATCTTTCCATCTCCATCACCATTTTCTTTTCTTTCTTTCTTTCTTTTTTGTTTTGTTTTTTTGAGACAGGGTTTCTCTGTGTAGTCCTGGCTGTCCTGGACTTGCTTTGTAGACCAGGCTGGCCTCGAACTCACAATGATCCTCCTGCCTCTGCCTCCCGAGTGCTGGGATTAAAGGCATGCACCACCACAACCGGCTGATATTTTTTTGTTTTTTTCTTTTCTTTCTTTCTTTGTTTTGTTTTGATTTTTCAATGTGTATGAGAGTTTTGCCTGCATGTATGTCTGTGTGTATGTCTGTGTATCATGTGTGTACGGTACCCTCAAAGAACACTGGAACCCTTGGAACTAGAGATATAGACAGTCTGAGTTGCCATGGGGGCCCAGGTCCTCTGGAAAAACAGTTCTCTTTAACTACTGAGCCATCTCTCTAGCCCCACTTCCTCCTGTACTTTAAAAAAGTCTGGTAGTTGCTCCTCCTTAGGAGGATACTTTCCAGAGTTCAGATATCCCCCTTTTAGTGAAAAGCACCGGAGCCACTGTGATGCTGTGTGCGCGACGGTGTTACAGGCAGGCCCCAGTTGCTGGGTGCGTGTGTTTTTTTTAGCTGCCAGTGATTCCCCGGGGCGATCTGGAGTGGTCTGTTTCCTTTAGCTTGCGCTCAGCGGACAAAGGCCCATGTGGGCGGCTTGATAACCCGGGTTTAATCCCTTGATTCCACACCGTGGCGGAAGAGAACTAACTCCCAATTGTCCTCTGACCCCCACGTGCACCCTGAGGGTCTGACCTTGTTTGCTGTCTTCCGCGTCTTAGAAAACCATAGGGACTGGCATGTATTCAGTTCTTTTGTTGGTTGGGTTTAGTTTAGTTTTGTTTTTGCTAAAAATGAGTCTTAAAAAAATTTTAAGTGGCATTCTAGCTGGATGAGATATCATTTTTTTCCTTTAGATATCATTTTTTAAAACAAAAATGTTCTTTCTCCATCCCTCTGCCTCCTGCCCCCCTCCCGCCCCCCTCTGCCCCCAGTTCTCCTTTGTCCCACAGCTCAACCAAACTTTTGTCTGTCCCTCTGTTTATTTGTGAATGATTATAACTCTAAACAAGGACTTTGGAGTTCAGCAGTTTAAATTTTACTAGCGAGTTTCAACAGAAGAAAGCACTGTCTCGTATGGGAATGTTGAAATGAGACAATTTTTTTTCCCTCTTTTTAGAAAAGAGACAATTTTAACCCGTAATAATCCAGAGCTCAGTTCTACCTCTGTGCTGAGGGAACTTGGCCAATGAATCAGTTATCTCTAAAACTTGGCTTTTGTCTATTTTATTTATAAATGAGGTTTGGTGGTTTTTTGTTTTGTTTTGTTTTGTTTCCAGAGCTGAGGACCGAAGCCAGGGACTTTCACTTGCTAGGCAAGTGCTCTACCACTGAGCTAAATCCCAAACCCCTATAAATGAGTTTTTTAAAAAAATGAGTTTTTACAAAAATTTATTTATACAGTATTCTGCCTGCAGGCCAGAAGAGGGCACCAGATCTCATTACAGCTGGTTGTGAGCCACCATGTGGTTGCTGGGAATTGTACTCAGGACCTTTGGAAGAAACAGTGCTCTTACCCTCTGAGCCATCTCTCTAGCCCCCCATAGTTGATTATTTTAAAAGTGTGTGTGTGTGTGTGTGTGTAGGTGCTCAAGGAGGCCAAAAGAGGGCATTAGATCTGCTGGAGCTGGAGCTACAAGTGGCCACCTAGAGTCACTTGACAGGAAAGCTAGGAGCCAAATCTGAACTCTCTGTGAGAGCCATATGGACTCTTAACAGCTTTCTCTCTAGCCCTAAACTCGGCTCTTCAAAAACTTATGTACATGTGGGGACGGGGGCTGAAGCAAAGCTGACCTTCTGGCCTTTGCAGGCACATGATGCAGACATACACTCAAGGAAAACAGCTACACGCACATAAAAAAATAACAAACAGAGGAGTGTGGCTTGGTGCCACAGGCCTTTAGTGCCCGCACTCAGGAGGCAGATAGAGGCAGGTCTCTGAGTTCAAGGCCAGCCTGGGATGCACAGGGAAACCCTGGGCGTAGAGGGGAGAAACAAAAACAACAAACCAAGCCAGTGGTGGTGGTACACGCCTTTAATCCCAGCACTCAGGAGGCAGAGGTAGGGGGATTGTTGTGAGTTTGAGGCCAGCCTGGTCTACAAAGCGAGTCCAGCACAGCCAGGGCCATACAGAGAAACCCTGTCTCAATTTTGTTTTTTGTTTTTCTCGAGACAGGGTCTCTCTGTGTAGCCTTGGCTGTCCTGGACTCGCTTTGTAGACCAGGCTGGGCTCGAACTCACAACGATCTGCCTGCCTCTGCCTCCTGAGTGCTACTCTTCTTTCTTATAATTTCCCCCCCATGCTAGCCTGACTCTTTGCATTTCTTTTGTGACCTTGCTTAAGGTTTATCCCTGAATGGCACCTTCACTGACTAAATCTGCCTTCAGTCATCTTCCTCCGAGAATTCCTTTAGCGTCCTTACCCAAGCTGCTCTGGTCTCCCAGCCACTGTGCTACACGTTGCTGTGTAATTGCTCTGTCTCATGTTTATACGTCTTTCCCCACTTCATCCAACTCCTCCAGGGCAGGAATTGCCTTCTTCCAAAGCAAATAACAGAGCGCTTAATAAATCTGTAATCTTGGATAAATTATTTAACAACTTTGAGGTTCTGTTTTTCTCCTTTCTTACAAGGGGATAATATTGCCTGTATCAAAGGGATGATGACACAATCAAACAAGGCGAAGTGTTGAGAATGCTTCATAAATTATAAAACATTTTTATAGCAGTTACGTGGTATTCTTTGTTATATAGCCAACGGACCTCGAATTTATAATCTTCCGCCTCAGCCTCCTAGGTGCTGAAATTATGTCTATTCTGCCATGATTGGATATTTTTGTTTTGAATTTTATTTATTATTATTGTGTTTCTGTGTTTTATGATAATTATGATGATGATGGTGTGTATGTGTGTGTGCCTGTGTGTGTGTTGTGTTGTGTGCCTGTGTGTGCATGCACACACAGATAGGTCATAGGATAACACTTAGAAGTCGGTTCTCCTTTTTCAATATACTCCAGGAATCTAACGCAAGTCAACAGGCTTTTGAGACAATCGCTTTTATCCACTCAGCCATGCGGCTGACTAATTTTTTTTTTCAAGTCAGGGTTTCTCTGTGTAGGCAGGTGGATTTCTGTGAGTTCAAGGCCAGCCTGGTCTACAAAGTGAGTCCAGGACAGCCAAGGCTACACAAAGAAACCCTGTCTTGAAAAACAAAAAACAAAAAAGAAAAGAAAAAGCCTGCTAAACTTCCAGGTCAGCTCTTACTATCAAAGTGTTATGTTACAAAATGAATGGCAATGTCAGGATCAACCCAGGTAACAGCTGGGCACGTGATTTTTCTGCTTTGTGATTTTTCTGATACAGGGTCTTGATGCAGAGGCTGGACCTACAGGAGTGTTCCACTATCCCTGGCTTGGCCCTCAGGTTTGTTATGTGTAATGTGGTAAATGCTAAGGTAAGTGAGCCCCTCAGTCGCATGTCTGGAGTTCATCCAGAGGACCTGAGGGTCGATCCTCAGCACCCACATGGTGGGTCACACACAGTAATTCCAGCTCCTGGATATCTAACACCCTTTCTGGTCTCTGTGAGCACTGACTGTATGCATGTGAGGTACAGACATGCATGCATGCAAAAACACATATACACATAAAATAAGATGAGTAAATCTCTAAAAAAAAAAATATTGGAGCAGGGCGTAATGGTGTATGGCTTTAATCCCAGCACTTGGGAGGGAGAGGCAGGTGGCTCTCTGTAAGTTCCAGGCCAGCCTGGTCTAAATAGTGAGTGCCAGGCCAGTCAATGCAGTGAGACCCTGTCTCTAAAAACCCAAACCAAACCAAAAATAAGTAAATAAACAAAATGTTAAAAGAAACCTGAAACCCGTAGAAACCCCTTGGGAGGTGATTTCTTCTTGGGGCAAAGCTGCATATGTTATAATAGCCTGTTCCCTTTAATGTGAACAAGGCACATTACCGTACTATTAAACGCTCTGGGGAAACCTCAATGTTTTTAAAAATTATCTGCTTGTCAAATAGCTTACTTAGATAATATCCTCTAAATAGTGCACAAAACTAATTTTTGAGACTCAGTTTGGACTGCTGCCATCATATTTTTAGGTATAAGTAGTGGGCTGAAGAAACAACAGCTCACTTGGTAAAGTACTTGCTTTGAGAGGAAGAAGATTTGACTTTGATCCCCAGACCGTATTAAAAAGCTGGGCATGGGGCTGGAGAGATGGCTCAGTGGGTAAGAGCACTGACTGCTCTTCCAGAGGTCCGGAGTTCAACTCCCAGCAACCACATGGTGGCTCACAACCATCTATAATGAGATCTGATCATACTGTATACATAATAAATAAAATCTTTAAAAAGAAAAAAAAAAAAGCTGGGCATTAAGCCGGGCAGTGGTGGCACACACCTGTAATCACAGCACTCAGGCAGGCAGAAGCAGGTGGATCTCTGAGTTTGAGGCCAGCCTGGTCTACAAAGCGAGTCCAGGATGGCCAAGGTTACATAGAGAAACCCTGTCTCGGTGCGGGGGCTTACGGGGGTGGGGGGTGGGTAAGGTGAGGCTGAGAAATGGCTCCGTGGGTAAAAGCACTGGCTACTCTTGCAGAGGACCCAGACCCAATTCCCAGCACCCACATGGCAGTGCATAATTGTCCGTAACTCTAAGGGATCTGACACCCTCTCTTGCCTTCCATGGGCACCAGGCACCAGAGAGGTGGGTGCACAGACATACACACAGGCAAAACACCCATACACACACACACACACACACACACACACACACACACACACTGAACAGCACCTGAGAAAGACACTGAGGTTCCCTCTGTCCTCTACGTGCACCTGCACAAACGTTCATTCACACACACACAGCCATGCACACACATAGTGTACACACATAGCCATACACACACACACAGCACACACACCATGCATGCAGAGCTGGAGATGGCAGGCAAAGGAGAACCACAAGCTCTTCTGCTCCTTTTGTGCCTGTTATGGTTCGCAGCTTCAGTCAATGTCACTGGAAAAAAAATTTCCCCCTTCAAGACAGGGTTTCTCTGTGAGGCCTTGGCGGTCCTGGACTCACTTTGTAGACCAGGCTGGCCTTGAACTCACAGTGATGTGCCTGCCTCTGTCTCCCAAATGCTGGGATTAAAGGTGTGCACCACCACACCTGGCTACACTTAAAAAAAAAAAAAGATTTATTTATGAGTTGGCATGGTGGCACATGCCTTCAATCCCAGCACTCGGGAGGCAGAGGCAGGTGAATTGCTGTGAGTTTGAGGCCAGCCTGGTCTACAAAGGGAGTCTGGGACCGCCAAGGCTAACCGAGAGACCCTGTCTTAAAAAAACCTTAAAAAAAAAAAAATCATATATAGTGTTTTGCCTGCATGTACACCTGCACAACAGAAGAGGGCACCAGATTACACTAGAGATGGTTGTGAGCCACCATGTGGTTGCTGGGAATTGAGCTCAGGACCTTTGGAAGGGCAGCAGTGCTCTTAACCTCTGAGCCATCTCTCCAGTCCCCCAGTAAACACTCTTTTTTTTTTTTTTTTTTTTGGTTTTTTTCGAGACAGGGTTTCTCTGTGTAGCCTCGGCCATCCTGGACTCACTTTGTAGACCAGGCTGGCCTCGAACTCACAGCAATCCGCCTGCCTCTGCCTCCCGAGTGCTGGGATTAAAGGCATGCGCCACCACGCCCGGCTTCAGTAAACACTCTTAATCACGGAGCCATCTCTCCAGCTTTTCTTTTCCAATTTTTAATGTTACTTTAATAACTTCAGAAATTCAGTTAATGCTTTCTTCAGAGCCACCCACAAGCTTATGTTGCATTAATTTTTCTTCAACTACTTCAACTTCTTCAACTTCAACTACTGTAACTACTTTGCAATTATTTCATGGTGGGTAATCATTATTTTATTTTAAAGTAAAACACACACTGGGAAATGTATGTATAGTATAAAGAACAATGACAAAATTGATATTTATTTGTTAAAAATTAAGATTTTTTTCATGTGTGTGTGTGCATATGAGCATTTTTACCTGCGTGCATACGTACACCACATGCCTGCCTGGCGCCTGCAGGGGTCAGAAGGGGGCTTTGAGTCCACTGAAATCAGAGTTAAGGACGATTCTGAGTTACTATGTGGGCGCCGGGAACTGAACCAGAGTCCTCTGCCACAGCAGCAAGCTTTCTAAACCACTGACCCTCCATTCCAGCTCCCCCAAATTCATATTTTTTTAAAGATTTATTTGTTTATTATTAAGCATACAGTGTTCTGCCTCCATGTATATCTGTAGGTCAGAAGAGGGCAGCAGATCACACTAGAGATGGCTGTGAGCCACCATGTGGTTGCTGGGAATTGAACTCAGGACCTTTGGAAGAGCAGACAGTACTTTTACCCTCTGAGCCACCTCTCCAGCCCCCAAATTCATATTAGAAACAAATCTGGAAATTGTATCGAATGCCCTTCTACAGACATGGGGATTGTAAAGCCGTGCATTTCCAGGCCCCTCCTGTTAACTCCGTTCAGCACGGCAAGTATTTTAGGTAACCCTAACTCTTTGTTTTTCTGAGACAGGGTTTCTCTGTGTAGCCCTGGCTGTCCTGGACTCACTTTAGAGACCAGGCAGGCCTTGGAACTCACAGAGATCCACCTGCTTCTGCCTCCCTGAGTGCTGGGATTACAGGCGTGGGCCAATTCACCCAGCTTTTTTTTTTTTTTTTTAAAGCATGAGTGCTCTGTCTGCATGCACATCATCAGGCCAGAAGAGGGCATCAGATCCCTTTTATAGATGGCCATGAGTCACCATGTGGTTGCTGGGAATTGAACTCAGGACCTCTGGAAGAGCAGCCAGTGCTCTTAACCTCTGAGCCATCTCTTTAGCCGTGGAGTGCAGTTTTCTTCATTTCATTTCTGTCTTTCATTTTTGTTTTGTTTTGTTTTGTTTTCAAGACAGAGTTTCTCTGCATAGCTCTGGCTGTCCTGGACTCACTTTGTAGACCAGGCTGGCCTCAGACTCACAGCTATCCAACTGCCTCTGCCTCCTGAATGTTGGGATAAAAGGTATGTGCCACCACAGCCTGCTTGGAGTGCAGATTTGTAAAAAATTAATCTTGTGAGGGGAATTTTTCTGCTGTCACCCAAGGGATTGTGGGTTCCTCTCAACTACTCAGAATGTGTCCGTGAAGACCTACTAAATACAATGTTACAGTGATTGTGTATATGTGCATATGTGTGTGTGTGTGTGTGCACATGTAGAGGCCAGAGGAAAACCTCATACATTCCTCTACCAGCATCTGTTTTAAGTGTTGATATTATAGGCATGTGCAGCTATTCTTGTCTCTTTGTGGGTGCTGGGGAGTTGATTTTTTTTTTTTTTCTTTTCGAGACAAGGTTTCTCTGTGTAGCCTTGGCTGACCTGAACTGTTTTGTAGACCAGGCTGGCCTCGAACTCACAGCGATCCGCAGCTCCAGATTTTTTAATTCTTAACTGTGCAAAGCTAAGGAATACAAAAATGGTCATCTGGAACTCACTGTGGAGACCAGGCTGGACTTGAACTCACAGAGCTACACCTACTGGGATTAGAGTGTGCTACTACAAGAAGTAACTCAGTTCCTTTTGAAGACAGTCAGACAGTCTTGCTATGCATCCCAGAATGGTTGAGAACTCACAGTCCTGCTGCCGCAGGCTACTGAGTGCTAGAGTTACAGTGTGTGCCACTGTACTTGGCTCAGTACATTTTATATTCCCTCATAAAGAGCAGAGCCTAGAGGAGAACAGTTAAGAGCACCTGCTCCTGCAGAGGACGCCAGCTTGGTGGCTCACTACCATTCAGAACTCCAGTTCTTGATCTGATATCCTCGTCTGACTTCCTGCTGGCACCAGGCATCCATGTGGTATGCGTACATGCAGGCAAGATGCTCACACATATAAAATACATTAATGTAAAAATAACGTTGAAAAAGAACAGTGCTTAGCATGTTTAAGGTAAGGGGGTGGGGGTGGGGTGGCTACAGTGCCCACTCAGCATGGTGTAGGCCTTAGACAACCTCGTACTCAGGAGGCTGAGGCAGGAGGATCCAGAGTTTGGAGGCCAGCAGGGAGCTACATAGCCCCATCTTGCCTCAATGAACAAAAATAAAGCCGTGCAAACAGACAAAAAAAAAAAAAAAAAAAAAAAAAAAAAAAAAACAAAACAAAAACAAAACAAAACCAACAACAACAAAAAAAAACCCAAACCAAACCAAACCAAAAAAGGATCAGATGAAGATAAATGGCTTGGCAGACACATACTGTACTACACTCAATCAAATGACCTGGGACGCCTGGAAACCAAAACTGTGTCCTGCCTGTAATGCCCACACGCGACATGGTTCTGCCTGTTCAAAGCCTCTTGGCTTGGCTTCAAAGGAAGTGAGAAGATAAGTACAGATTGTGATCAACATTTTCAGTGGTGGTTTAGTCTAAATCTGAGCTTCTACCAGGCGTATCCAACCTTTTGATATCGTGACATGATTGTCTTCTACAAAGTTCACTATTCAGATTTTAAAAATAATCGCCAAAACAGATCTCATGCTTAAAAGTTTCTCGGCCTACGTGTCTGTTAGACGCGCCCTTTCTAACCTCTCTCTCCTGACCAGCCAACCGGTAAGACGCCGACTCAAAAGATACACCTCAATACTACAGACGATTCCGGCGCTGGAGAGGCTGGAGATATCGAGTTACTGATGACGAAGAAGACAGGTATTTAACAGGACGATAACAACAATAGGTGTTTCTAATCACAGCCACGTAGAGGGACGCAGAAACCGTGAGGTTGTTCGCCCGCACGTCCTCTCTCCAGACCCTCTCCCGCCAGGCTGGTGGTCGTCGGGCTCTGAGAGGATCTTTAGGAGCAGAAGGTGGGTCCGGGAGGGGGCAAAGTTAAAGGGCGCGTAGTCGTGAGCGGCCAAAAAGAGGACAGACGTCCTCGCGGACCTAGTGCAAAAAAGCGCTGGGTTCCCATTGGGAAGCGTCGGTTACCTCCGGAGAGTTTCGGCTCTTTCCGTCAGTTCCCGCTCGACTCTTCACTCCTAGCCGGCCCGCTTTCTGTAGCCTTTTGGCCGTCCCGCACGCGGACGCGAGTGCGCGCCCCACTCATCCCTCCGTTCCTTCCCGTTTGGCCCCTGACCCGCTCCTTCAACCCCCTCCTCTCAGTACTTCCTGGTCTCCCGCCACTCGGGCGCGCGAACCGGGCGAGGGAGCGGTAACCCGACCGCCCAGCGTGCCTGCCCCGCCGGCCGCCCGCCCCCTCCCCGCCCAGGTCTCCCTCGCGCGCCCCTCGGCCGCAACCTCCGCGCGCGCCGGCTCGGGCGCGCGCCTTCCCCCCTCCCCCGTCCCCGCGCGCGCTTCGGCTGGCTGGGGCGCACGCGCGGGCTCCGAGGCGGGGCGAACGGGGCGAGCAGCGCGCGGGCCGGCGGGCGGGCGAGGGTCGCTGTGGATCCGCGGGCACTCCGGCCTCAGCCGCGCCAGCGAGTCTCTGCCGGCCGCCCGGGCGGACGAGGGAAGCGGGGAAGGCGGCGGTGGGGGCGGGGCGGCGGCGGGCCCAGGGCGAGCTGGGGGAGGAGCGCGGCAGCGACGGCGGCGGCTCCCGAGGACGAGGACGAGGCGGAGGAGGCGGAGGCTCATCTTCTTTCCTCATCCAGGACCCGGAGCGTCCGGGGCGCAGAGCCCGGAATAGGGGGACGCGGCGACTGCCGGGAGCCCGGGCTAGGTGAGGCTGAGGGTGTTGGGTGAAGTGGGTGGCGGGGGAGCGAGGGGCCCGGGGTGGAGGGAGGGCTCGAGGTAGGAAAAAAAGAGGGAAGGGGCAGTTGTTGGGGGTTGGGGGACCGAGAGGAGGGGGGCCGGGAGCCCCTTGGGACCTGCAGTTGTTCAGAGGGCCGAGGGTTTCTGGGGTTAATGGGGCGAGCGAAGCACACGGGTCCGAGTTGGGGACTTTCTAAAGGATAGGCCGGAGAAACAATGGAGTGCGGGGGGACTCTGGTGTGAGCGTGTGTGCGGTACTGGGTTTAAAAAACTGCGTGCGTGATCGGAAAGGATGAAATAATGGGTCACTTGAAATGCGAAGTACAGCGAAATGAGCATGTGTAAAGTCTCCGGCATGGGTGCCCGCGGTCCTTAGGACGCAAGTGCCATCATGGGACCTAAAGGATAGGAGGACAATTTGGGAATTTGGGGAGGAAAACGGACTAAAAAAGGCAAAGAAATACGAGTTTGGGTTTGAGTTAAAAGCAAGAGTATAGGATAGGTGCACTAGAGGGGTCTTCGTCTCCTAATTCATCCAAGATAATTGGAGATTTTTTTTTTTTTTTTTAAAGAAAGTGGGTTTAGTCTTAGACTTGGCCCCTTGCTAAGGCATGCAAGCCAGTCTTTCAGTAATTTTGTTATTTATTGTAAAGCAAATCTGTAATATTTATTCTTGATCGGCTCAGTAGACTACTGTTCATAATTTCCCTATTTATTGAAGTGAGAAAGGACACATTACCAGAAATACTTTCCTACGAGCGAGGTCACTGATACTGCAGAGTTCAAGGTATCCGGGCTGAAAAGTAATGAATGCTGTTAGAATTTCAGCTTCTCACCGAGAAATGTTCATAAACCATCTAATTCTGGTTTGTGTTTGGGAGAGAGAATTGGGGGTTTTGTTTTTAGAAATTGTCACTAATGGTGACTCCTAGTGATCAAGCTGCCTTAATACCTTCCAGTGTGAGTTAAGATTTGGGAATAGTGTGAAAAAGTATTTCTCCCCTCTACTCCCCCCTTGGAGTAACCCAGGCTGTAACCCAGGCTGCCTGGGGACCAGTTGTGTCACCCCAGATGGCCTTGAAGTGGTTGTCCTTTTGCTCCAGACTCCCAGGTACTGCAATTACAGGTGTGAGCCACTAAGATGGACTACTTGTGTTTTCTTGATACTCTGATTTCCAGACCAAATTTGAAATAGCACTGACTAGAAGATCACTGATTTCGAAGCTATCATTATCATTATTCATAGCTGTCTGTGTTAAGCTTTTTATTTGTGAGGCATTTAGTTTTGCTGATTCATCTAAACTAAGATTTCTGGGCAGTCATCAGTTTATAATTTTCAGCTCTGTTCTGATAGTATGCAGCATTAGGCTACCTTATAAATATCCAAATCTCATGATCTAA
The DNA here is from genome assembly GCF_903995435.1 of Acomys russatus. Lineage (NCBI taxonomy): Eukaryota > Metazoa > Chordata > Mammalia > Rodentia > Muridae > Acomys > Acomys russatus. Next base: position 61,083,444 of record NC_067153.1, read on the forward strand.
AATATCCTTTTAAATTCTTATTTATAGGAGCCCGGTTCTGTGGGGCGTGTTTGTAATCCCAGCACTCTGGGAGGCAGAGGTAGGCGGATCTCTGCAAATTCGAGGCCAGCCTGGTCTAAAAAGTGAGTCCAGGACAGCCAAGGTTACACAGAGAAACCGTGTCTTGAAAAAACCAAACTGAACAACAACAACAAAAATCTTATTTATAGCCAAGCGGAGGTGATGCACGTCTTTAATCCCAGCACTCAGGAGGCAGAGGCAGGTGGAGCTCTGTAAGTTTGAGGCCAGCCTGGTCAAGATGGCCAGGGCTGCACAGAGAAACCCTGTCTTGAAAAAACAAAAAATTCTTAGGTGTGTGTCAGTGTGTTTGTGCATGAGAGTGCAGTTCCCCCAGAGACCAGAAGAGGGCGTTGGAGTCTCTGTATCTGGAGGTACAGTCTATTTTGAGTTTTCTGAGGTGGGTACTGGGAATTGAACTCTGATCCTTTGCAAAAGCAGTACACGCTCTTAACCGCTAGAGCACTTGTCAGGTCTCTAAATTGTATTTACTCTGCCACTCTATAGCCCTAGCTGGCCTGTAATTCATAGTAATTGGTTCCCTCTCAGTCTCCAAAGTCCTGGGATTGCAGGCAGACGAAGCAGCCATGCCTGGCTAAATGGCGCTTTTCTAATACAAGAATCAAGTGAGGAGGGATGTGGTGGTGCGGGAGTGTAATCTCAGCACTCCGGAGGTGGGCGCCTGAGGGTCAGAACTCAGGGGCATCCCGGACTTAGACTACAGGAGACCCACCCCCACCCCCACATCAAAGCAAGAGGAGAGTCTAGTGTCCTCCCTGGTGAGGTGTGGCTCTTGACCTGTTAGTGGACTAGGCAAAGTGTTAAGATTACTTTTTTTCCATGTACAATCTTCTTTAATTAATCATCACATTTAATATAATAATCTTTATAAATTTAGAGATAAAAAAAAAACACCCAGTCATGCGTGGTGGTGTACCCCTTTAATCCCATCACTCAAGAGGCAGAAACAGGAATATCTCTGAATTCGAGGCCAGCCTGGTCTACAGAGTGATTCCAGGACAGCCAGGGCTACACGAAGAAACCGTGTCTCGAAAAACCCTCCAAAAAAGTAAATAAATTTAGAGGTAAAGTAATTTGCTAGGGTCACAGAAGTAGAGAATAAGGAAGCTGAGTCCAGATGTACTTGTATTTCATGACTTCCTTCATTTTCCTCAGCCTGTTTCCTTCGATCCCTTAGCTTTTTTTTTCTTTTTCTTTTTCTCCTCTCCTCTCCTCTCTCTCTTGACAGAGGTCTGCTTCCACCTCCTGCAGGCCAGGATTACAGGGGATTATAGACCAGGCAAAGTTCGTGTGGCAGGGGAACCCAGGGCTTCATCCAGTCTGTCAGCTGAGTGAGACCCACCCTCTCTTCTCTTGTGTTTTCTGTTTTTCTTTTGAGGCAGTCTCACTGTAGTCCTTGCTGGCTCACAGAGATCCGCCTCCTGGGGATGGGGGTTAAGTGTGACGCCAGGCCCGGTCCTCAGGTCCTCTATATTCTGGCGTCGGTGTTATAGGTTTTACTCTACAGCTCAGGCTGGCCTGGAACTCTGTGTGGGCATCTTACATCAGCCTCCCTCCCAGTTGTCGGGATTGCAGGAATGAACAGTGTATCCATTCTTATCCTTTTAAAAAAAGGTGTGTGTGTATGTGTCTCTGTGTGTGTATAGGCAGTGTGTATGCTGGAGCTGGAGTTATAGGCAGCCGTGAGCTTCCTGATGTGGGAACCAAACTCCCCTGGAAGAGCTGGTAACTGCTAACTTAAGCCCCACACTGCTTTGAAGCAGTCGGAACTGGCTGAAACTTGCGTCTGTTGTGACAGTAGTTAGGTCTTCCCTCCCTGCCTCCCGTCCTGTCCTCTGTCCTTTTGGAGAGGCTCTTGTGGCATAGCCCAGGCTCTCCGCAGTCTGTCTGCTTCTGCCCCCCAGGGGTTGCAGTTACAGGCGTGTACCCCCATATCTGTCTTGACAGCAAACTGGTGCTTTCGTGGAATCTTTGAAAAGTTGCTTGCTCCCGTGCGTGGTTTTAAAGAGTCAAGGGTCTTGGTGATGGTGCTGAGACACCTTACCGAGACTGTGAGCAGCTTCCTGTTTCTGTTGAGTTGAAGTGGTGTGCAGTGTGCCGCCCGCAGCAGAGCGAAGACTGCTCCGCGCTCAGGTGCCCTCCCAGCACCTGTTGATCCCGATCCGCGCGTGGCTTCTAAATATAGGCAGGGCACTGCTAGGAGCCCGGAGTGAACAGAGCAAGCAGCCGGGGCCTGAGGGAGGAACTGCAGGCTACTGGCAAAGCATCAGCACAGTCCTTGGAGGCAGATCAGGCTGCAGATGCTGGCAAGTAAGAGGGGTGGGGGTGGGGGGGCCGTATTTTCTTTTTTTTTTTCTTTTTCTTTTTTTTTTTTTTCGTATTTTCTTTTGTTGAGGTTTTCTGTGTTCCAGGTGCTGAAGTGCACAGTCACTCGATATCCGTGTAGGGAGAAATGTATATGTACTGCCTTTAAAGTCGCTATTCACTTTAGAGCCCCCCGTTAAAGCTGGGGACGAAAGGGACGCCATTCTTTCCGACAAGGCTGCTTCTGCTTTGGAAGCACAGCTGCTTGCATCAATCTTGCTACTCCCATTGGAGCCTGGTAGGAAAGGCAACTTTGTTTTGTTTTCAGGGAAGGAGTTGTCCATTTTCCTGTGACCAAAAGGCCCTCTTGTAGTGTAGGACTCGCCTTCCCCAGCTGATATGTGTGGTGTGTGTCCAGCACTGTGAGGATGGCCTGCCCATCCCCTTTGTACTGGGGTCCTGACTTTCTGTCCCCTGGGTTCTTTGCACAGTGACCAGCGAGGCACGCCTGCTCACCTTACCACTGTTTTTGGTATGTCTTCGACACAAAGGGTTGACTATTCTACAGTGAGATCCTGTCTCAAACAAACATACATACACACCACCAAATTTTACTATTTGATTAATGAACTAAAACCAGGGTCAGGTTGGGTGACATTCTAACCCTTTAAACGTACAGACCACAGCACTAGGTACCCTCATGTGGATGGACACCATTATCTATCATGTGACCTTTTTTCTTCCAAAAGGCAAATTGTCTGTCACTGTGGATTAAACAGCAGCTCCTCCCCTTCTCCCCCTCCCCGCCACTGAGCCTCTGTGCACTGGGAATTGAAGATAGGGCATATGTCTTAAACCATCCACTTCTGGTTCACGTGGCTGAGACCAGGTGTTGACTGCTGCGCCCTGCTACACTGGTTGTTTTGCTCTTCAGCCTCAGCAGGCCTAGAACTTGCTTTATGCCTTTAGGGTATTGTGAATAATATCCAGAGTCTTTATGTCCAGTTTTTAGTGATAATGCTGGACCAAACAAGGTGTGGTGGCTTGTTCCTGCAGTCCATAACTCGAACTGACTCCGGAGGAGTGCCTCTCTAGCTCAAGGTCAGCCTTGGCTGTAGCACCAGACGGCCTCGCAAAACAGCTACAGCCAAAGGAAGAGCCATGTGATCCAGCATCATTTTCTCTCTTTGAGACCAGGTTCTCAGGTAGCCCGGACAGACCTCCAACTTAGTATGCATCCTGGAATGACTTTGAATTCTGGGTTTTCCTGTCTCCACTATCCAAATTCTGGGATTACAAGCATATGCCACTATACCTGGCTTTTTGTTTGTCTCTAGGGCAAGATCTCACTCTGGAGCCCAGAGTGGCATGGAATTCAGTATGTAGTCCAGGCAGGCTTCGCTTGTTTACTTTTGTTCTCTCTGCATAGCCCTGGCTATCCTTGAACTCAATATGTAGACTAGGCTGACCTCGAACTCACTGAAGTCTGCCTGCCGCTAACCTGGGGAGCCCTGGGGTTAAAGGTGTGTACCGCCTTGTCAGTCTTGGTTGGCCTTGAACTCAAGATACCCTCTTACCTTTTCTGTCCAGACAGGTGCCACATGCCTGGCTCTCCGCATTTAGTGTTTTGAGAAAGTTTAGTTATTTTATTTCTTTTTCTTTCTCTGTGGAGCCTTGGCTGTCCTGGACTCCCTTTGTAGATCAGGCTGGCCTCAAATTCACAGCAATCCACCTGCCTCTGCCTCCCGAGTGCTGGGATTAAAGGTGTGTGCCACCACACCTGGCCCTAGTTACTTTAAAATGGTGATTTTTTAATCACCTGTTCTCCTGAGGTATAGCACGCTGCCTCTTATATGAGGGGTGTCGCTTGCTCACTCTCTTCGTAGGTGCTGGCAGGACACCTGTGGGAGAAATGGTTGCAAAGGAAATGCTGTGCTCAGTTTTTGTAACGTAGAAGGAACCATTCATGCTTGTGCAGATCTTTTCTTCCACACATGCAAATGAGGTGCCGAAGTCAGAGTGACGCATCTATAAAAAGTGTCAGTACTGTGGAACATCCCAGCACTCTCGCTTGGGTGCACTTTTTTTCCTCCTTTAAAGAGATTTTACATGTATCACTTGCTGGTTGCTGCTGATCTTTTTCTTTTTTTTTTCTTTTTAAAGATTTATTTATGCATGTGAGTGCTCTATTTGCATATATACCTGCACCAGATCTCATTATAGATGGTTGGGAGCCGCCATATGGTTGCTGGGAACTGAACTCAGGACCTCTAGATGAGCAGGCAGTGCTCTAAACCACTGAGCCAGCTCTCCAGCCCCTGCTGATCTTTTATATTTAGTTTATTCATTGAAAATGATCCGACTGCCTGGTATGTGCTAGAAGTTTTTGTTTAGTTTAGTTTTTGTTTTTAGACAGGGTCTTACTGTGTAGGCTGGTCTCAAGTTCCCTGTGTATTCAAGGTTGGCCTGGAAACTGGAGACAATCCTTCTGCATCAGTGTCCTGAGATGACAGATGTATGCTGCCTCACCCAGCTTCTTCAGATATTTGTCATAGTTAGCTGGAATGCATGAGCAGAACAGGAAGTGAAGTGGAAGCTTTTCCACTTCTTTTCATAGGTCTGAGTTGTCACATGACACCAAATATAAAGGCTGAAATAGCTATAGCAAACGCCCCTTAGGACGGTCTTGCCTCCCATTTTATCTTTTCTAAATGCCCCATAGAAGCTAATTATCCCCATGATTATTAGGCCTCAAAGTGGTGTTAGTGTCCTGTGCTGTTCGCCAGGATGGAACCTTCCTGAGGCCGGCCACACTGACTGAGGACGGGTCTGTCTGAATCTAGGGCCAACTGTGCTTGGTGGCTGAGTTGATCCTGGGCTCCTTCACACGTGGGAGGTCGATAAACCCTTCGTTCTTTGATTGCCGAGTAGTGAGGCTTCACTGGAGGCCAGCGTGTACCATCAGTGTTCATGTGTGAGCTTATGGTCAGTTACAAGCAGGTTAGAAGTTTTGGGGATTTTTACCAATTGCACGAGGCTTTTTTTTTTTTTAAAGCATTTTATTTATTTATGTTATGTATGTGAGTGCTCTGTCCTTGTACACCTGCAAGCCAGAAGAGGGCATCAGGAATATAGATGGTTGTGAGCCATCATATGGTTGCTGGGAACTGAACTCACAGCCTCCGGAAGAGCAAACAGTGCTCTTAACCGCTGAGCCATCTCTCCAGCCCGCATGGGCTTTTTTCCTGGCTCAGACCCTAAGTTACTATTGGATGGCTGGTAAGATGGAGTGTTTTGACATTACTCAGTCAGCAGAGTGACATGGTTATTGACAGTCGCATGTGTGTATGTGCCTGCGAGTGTTCTTTAGGGAGGGTAAAGAGTGCTGGGCCGAGGAGGAGGTTTAGGATAAGACCATTATATAGTGTATCTGGGTGAAGATACGTATAAATGAAAGAACATTTTGAACTTGGAAACACTGCTGATGCTATCAGTTCCCTTTGCTGTGGGTGGTGGTGAAAACATCAGTTTGTAAAACTGCTGCAGTGTCTTCTAATTTGACTACATGGGTCTGCTCAGTAGGAATTGGCTTGCTGCAGTTTCAAGCCTACCCTTAACCGTACAGCACTGCTTTTCCTTGAATTATCCACTTGGTCTGTGATTATAGCTTGTCAGTGTGGTTAGCACACAGTTGGCCCTTACTGGCCTACTGCTTCTTAGAGTCTAAGTGTGCACTAGTGTGTGGCACGAGTGGCTCTTCTGCTTATTTTGTTGTGTTACACCTTATAGTAAATTGCCTAGGCGAGCATGCCTGTATATTCTGAGTAAACCCTCCATGTAAGGGTCTCATCATGAGGGGCTCTGTTATATTTATATGTTAATGAATTATGTTTATTTTTGTGACATTTCTTGCTGTTTAGTCCTTGTTGGCTTGAAACTTGCTATGTAGAAGAGGTTGGGTTTGAACTCAGAGATCCGCCTGTTTTTGCAGGAACTGAACCCAGGTCCTTTACAAGAGCAATAAGTGCTCTTAAGTGCTGAGCCAATTCTCAAGCCCCTTAAAGTCTTATTTTTGTTTTTTGTTTTTTTGAGACAGAGTTTCTCTGTGTAGCCTTGGCTTTGTAGAGCAGGCTGGCCTGGATCCACCTCTGCCTCCCGAGTGCTGGGATTAAAGGTGTGCGCCACCATGCCCGGCTAAACTCTTATTTTTATTTGATGTACGTAGGTGTTTTTCCTACATGTATGTATGTGTGCCATGTCTGGTGCTCTCAAAGGAGAGGAGAGGGCATCAGATCTCTGGACTGGAGTTACAGGTGGTTGCAGGCCTTCGCATGGGTGCTAGGGCCCTAACCTGGGTTCTCTGAAAGAACAGAAAGCACTCTTAACTGCAGAGCCATCTCTCCAGTACCTACATTTTTGATTGGACAATGAAACTGAGGACATAGAAACCTTATGTAGTCTACTGGCTACTGTGAAATAGCCAAAATGTATTATTAATTTTTATCATTAGTTTTCTTGGTAACTGAAGTTTTTTTTTTTTTTTTTAAAGATTTATTTAGCTGGGTGGTGGTGTCACACGCCTTTAATCCCAGCACTCGGGAGGCAGAGACAGGTGGATCTTTGTGAGTTCCAGGCCAGCCTGGTCTACAAAGTGAGTCCAGGACAGTCAAGGCTACACAGAGAAACCTGTCTCAAAACAAAACACATACACACACACACACACAAAAAAAAAAAACCCAAAAAGATTTATTTATTTTATGTATATAAGTGCTCTATCTGCATGTACACCTGCATGGCAGAAGAAAGCATCAGATTACATTATAGATGGTTGTGAGCCACCATGTGGGTGCTGTGAATTGAACTCAGGACCTCTGGAAGAGCAGACAGTGATCTTACCCGCTGAGCCATCTCTCCAGTCCCAGGTTCTCAACCTTCGTAACTCTGTGATCCTTTAATACAGTTCCTGCCAGCCAGGGCAGGAGGAGTTAGAGGAGGAAGTAGGGGACTGGAGGCATGGGAGAGGTCTAGGAGAGATCAGGAGAGGAGTGGAGCAAGGCAAGCTACAAAGTGCAAGTATCTCTGGGATGTATGCTGGAAACCAGATTAGCTTAGAGGGTGAAGAATAGAGTGAAAGCCAGGCATGGTGGCGCACGCCTGTAATCCCAGCACTCAGGAGGCAGAGGCAGGTGGATCACTGTGAGTTCGAGGCCAGCCTGGTCTACAAAGCGAGTCCAGGACAGGCAAGGCTAACACCAAGAGACCCTGTCTTGAAAAACCAAAAAAAAAAAAAAAAAAAAAAAGAATACAGTAATAACTGCTCAGGTACTGTGTTGTGAAGCTTATTATTAAACAAATAAAGAGTCTCAGTTATTTGTGTGATAGCTGGGTTAAGAGAGAAATTGAGAAACAGTCTTACGAAAATAACCGTAACAGATATGACTGAATTTCTGATCCTCCTGACTCCACCCAAGTGCTGGGGCTGTAAGTGTGCACTACACCCAGTTAATGCTGTATTTGGGGTTGAACTCACAGCTTCGTGTGTGTTGGACACGCACTCTACCACGCTCTGCTCCCAACCCTTGTTGAGTTTTTCCTTTTTCCTCCAAGTTTTTATTCTTGTTTTATGTTTCTGGGTGTTTTGCTTCTGTGCATTATATGTTTGCCTGATGCCCGCAGAGGCCCAAAGAGGATGTTGTGTCCCCAGAACTCCAGCTACAAATGGTTGTGAGCTGCCATGTAGGCATCGGGGCCCAAACCAGGGCCCTCTGCAAGAACAGCCAGTGCTCTTCACCTCTGAGCCATTGTCCTGATTTGTTCTTTGACTGATTGATTGATTGATTGATTGATTGATTGAGATAGGGTCTCTCTGTGTAGCCCTGGCTGTCCTGGACTTGCTTTGTAGACCAGGCTGGCCTCAAACTCACAGAGATCCACCCATCTCTGCCTCTGGAGTGCTGGGATTAAAGGCGTGCGCCACCATGCCCCGCTGCATTTTTTTTTTAAAGTGACAAATGATGACGATCTTTATGGGTTTATGTGTGTGCGCCAGTCCACGGAGGACAGAAGAGGCCGTCATGTCCCCTGGAAATAGAGTTACCCAAGTGGTTAGCTATGTGGGTGCTGGGAACTGAACCAAGGTCCTCTGCAAGAGCAGTGGGTGCTCTTCACCACTGTGACATATGAATTTCAGCCCATAGTTGAGTATCTTATATTGTGTTTCTTGCCTTTTTGTATCTTCTTCAGAGGAAGGTACTTGAAGTTTTTTGCCCAGTTTTGGAATTAATTAAACACATTAATTAATTTTGAGACAGGGTCTCTGTGCACCCAAGGCTGGCCTGGCGCTAGCGCTAGACTCCCTCCTGTTTCAGATTGTCTGTGCCTGCTGAACCTCAGTGGCTGGGAGCACTCAGCTCCCTTAGTGTACATGCTTTGCACTCAATAAGTGTTTGGTGGTGCTACAGTTACCATTGCATGTGCTGGCTGTGACTGCATCAGAGGGAGATGTTGCCTACTTTTTTAAGGTGGGAGGTGACGCTACAAAATCTATATTTATTGTCCATTAAAGTTTAACTGTCAGTGTTGATATTTTGCTTTTAACTGATGCCCTACATCATCAGTATCTAAGTCACCACAATGCCATTGTTATCAGTCAGCTGGCAGGGATTGTGGGTAGGAAAAGAAAAGCTCTCCCTGTGCTGACAGTCCTTGGGCCCTTGAGAGCCAGTTTTGAGGCTGATCAGGCAGGTCCAGAGACTAGCTCTAAGCCCTGAAACTTGGGGCCTGCTCCTCTAAACTTCAGAAGACACCAATGGCCAGGCACAGTGGTGTGCACCTGTAATTCCAGTACTCTAAGAGGCAGGCAGATTGCTGTGAGTTCGAGGCCAGCCTGGTCTACAAAGGGAGTCCAGGACAGCCAAGGCTATACAGAGAAACCCTGTCTTGTTTAAAAAAAAAAAGAAAGAAAGAAAAAGACCTCAACATACCATTTTAGGCAGTCTAGCTGAAGCCTGTATTGGGTGGCAGGTAATCCCAAGCCTCAGCTTCTAGCAGCAGTGTGTGGTGGCAGCTGACCTCCGCAAGGATGGCGCTGTCTGGCGCTGCAGCTCTTGTATAGGCCTCAGTCTGAAGCCTGGCCCTGTAGTGACAGCATGATGGCTCCTGGGCCCAGGGTATCAGAGTCCTCAGCCTTGGCCATGCTCAGGCCTGGGGTGTATGAACCCCTCAGCTCTTTGGGGGGTCTTCCAGTGACCAGGTCCTGTCGTCTCTTCCTCCTTCATCCCTTGGTGTCCTGGTGGCCTCTGCTCTCTGCCCTCAGCCTCCTCCAGTTGCTGCTGCCTCTGCTGCCGTTCCTTCCTTCTTCCAGCTCAGCCTCCTGCTAGAGGACAAAAGCTGCAGTAAGGGGCTGTGCACTGTGAGACCTTTCGTCTCAGAACCCAGGGACCCGATAGAGGGTACTCAGGGCCAGCCTTGGCTGCGTAGTGAGTTTAAGACCAGGCTGAGCATTGGGCGATGGTGGCGCACGTCCTTAATCCCAGCACTCGGAAGGCAGAGGCAGGTGGATCACTGTGAGTTCAAAGCCAGCCTAGTCTACAAAGTGAGTCCAGGACAGCCAAGGCTACACAGAGAAACCCTGTCTCGGAGCCCTACACCCCCCAAAACAAAACAAAATAAAACCAGTCTGAGCTATACGAGACCCCCTTCCCCCCCTTTTTTTGACAAGGGTAATGTAGGTGGAGGTCAGTGGTAAAGCACTTGCCTAGTATGTGCGAGGTCTGGATTCTACCCCAGCACCAGCAACCAAAAGAGGAGGCAGTAAAAGGTACATAAGCTCACACAGCCACACCACATTAAAAAAGATAAATAAATAAATAAATAAATAATGAAAAGGAAAACCATAAAACAAACCACCCACAAAGCGCTAAACTACATGCTGCTTTGGAACAGTGATCTTGAGAGGCCTTACTGACCAGGAGCCCCTGTTCCTCTGCCACAGCCGCCTCTTTCCCTCTCCCTTCACCTCTCCTTCAACAGCTTCCCTTTTCTTGGATTTCCCCTTAGAGTCCATAGCGAGGTGATCTGTCTGCAAGAATAAGTTAATCAAGTGCTATTTCCTCGAATACCTGGTGTTTCTCGCTGTAGTGTTCTTCCTCGGCTTTAAGGCGTGTGTCCGTGCAGAGGGACACTTTCCAGGTGATTGTCCCAGGCCCTGGGTTCCATTCACGCTCGTGTCTCTGCCTCATCGAGACTCTTGTAAGCTTCCTCCATCTTCCAGCGTTTGAGTCAGTCTTTCTGCCTCAGCCTCTGGAGACGGTGATTACAGTGAGCACCACCAGCAGCTGAGGCAAGCTGTTTATTTATTTTTTTTTAAATTATTTATTTATTAATTATACAGTGTTTTGCCTGCAGGCCAGAAGGAGGCACCAGATCTCATTGTAGTTGGCTGTGAGCCACCATGTAGTTGCCGGGAATTGAACTCAGGACCATTGGAAGAGCAGGCAGAGCTCTTAACCTCTGAGCCATCTCTCCAGCTCCGAGGCAAGCTGTTTATTAGGTCAAATGTGGTAACAGTAGGGGGCAACACAGGAAAATGACTGGAAAAGTGACAGAGCCGGAAAAGGTCCAGTGGCAAGGGTGTGTGCACCAGTCATGGTAGATTTTCCTGTAAGTGAAGGACTCTCTACCAGCCACACTACGAGCCTTCATTTTGAAGGACTTAATTCCACTGGTCCTGGCACAGCCTACTAGAAAAGCTGTTATTTGTACACCAGCCACAGATTTCTGCTGGCCTACGAGGGAGGTGCTTTTCTTCTAGTGTGGGTGAAAGTAGCCACAGGGCCATGTAGAGTCCAGAGAGCCCTGTGTGGCAAGCTGCTATGATTGCTGTGCAGGTTCCTCACGGCCGGTGCTCATGAGGGCAGCCTATCTGGCTGGTTGGCTGTGCTGCACTGAAGTGAGAGACAAGGGAAGGGTCTAAAGCTACAGCCAGTGAAGTGCAGTACGGTGCTTCCCAGTGCTTAGCTCTGAGCAGCTCAGGAAGTCACCTAGTCATCAGCCAGTTACAGCTGACACAACAGCTTTTCTTTCTTCATTCTGCCTTGTTACAAGACATTTGTGTGTAAACGCCACAATTAGAACATTTTTGGGGAATCCTTGAGGAAGCCCACTTGTTTGGTTTGGTTTTTTATTGGTTTTTGGTTTTTTGAGATAGTGTTTGGCTGTCCTGGACTCACTGTGTAGACCAGGCTGGCCTGGAACTCACAGAGATCCCTACCTCTGCCTCCCGAGTGCTGGGATTACAGGTGTGTGCCACAGCTCCCAGCGGGGAGCCCACTTTTTATATTTAGGGGTTCTGTTCACTGATGCATTGCTCTCCCATCCGTGCTTGATGCTGGCGATCATGGTAGTCAGGCACTCTCCTGACCGAGCCCTGCTGCTGGCCCTTGCTTTCCTGCTGGTCAGACAAGACAGAAGGCGGAGACCAAAGTATCAACTCAGAATCTCACTCTGCAGGGAGATTTTTTTTAAAGATTTATTTATTGCTCGAGAGATGGCTCAGAGGTTAAGAGTACTGACTGCTCTTCCAGAGGTCCTGAGTTCAATTCCCAGCAACTACATGGTGCCTCATAATCATCTATTAAGAGATCTTGTGACCTCTTCTGCCCTGCAAGCATTCATGCAGGCAAGACACTATGTACGTAATAAATAAAATAAATCCTTTTTTAAAAGGGGGTGGGGTGGTTGGGGATTTAGCTCAGTGGTAGAGTGCTTGCCTAGAAAGCGCAAGGCCTTGGGTTTGGTCCTCAGCTCTGGGGGAAAAAAAGATGGTTGTGAGCCACCATGTGGTTACTGGGAATTGAACTCAGAACCTTTGGAAGAGCAGCCAGTGCTCTCAACCTCTGAGCCATCTCTCCAGCCCTGGGAGAATCTTGTGTTGCTTTGTTCAGCAAGGTCTTGCTGTGTGGTACAGCTCAGCCTCAGCCCTCCCCCCCCACTCCCCCCCTCTCCCCCCCAGTCCTCTTGCATTAGCCGGCTGCTGCCGGGCCCAGCATAGCGCACTGACGACGGTAGTTTCCTGGATAGGACTGTGAATGCACATTTTGCTTTGCCATGGTCTGGGGTAGCACACTTGATTTAAACAAGAATACAGAAAGCCGAACACATCGAGTCTGGTTATTTTTTGGCTTGTTTTAGGTTTGTTTGTTTGTTTGTTTGCTTGTTTGTTTGAGACAGGGCTTCTTTGTGTAATAGCCCTGGTTGTCCTGGAACTCTTTTTGTAGACCAGGCTGAACTCAAAGAGATCCACCTGCCTCTGTGTATGCCACTATACCTGGCTTAACCTTTTTTTCCTCTGGTGGTTTCTTGGAATAAGTGATGTGAATCATGTGATTCAGCAACCAGTGGCTTTAGAGATCTTTTTAGTTCTTTCTCCTGTGTTACCCAGCTTTGCCCTGGTCCTCTCTCCTCCTGCTTCTCACAGGCCTCTGTTACCCATTTCTGTGAATGTGCCTGCAATGTCATTGGAACGAGTGGGTTTTATTTTATGTACGTGGGTATTTTTATTCATCTGCTTATTTGACTACAGGCTATGTATTCCCTTTCCTCTTAAAAATTATTTACCTGTTTATTTACTGTGTATGTGTGTGTGTGCATGCAGAGGCCGGAGGACAACTTTTGAGAGCTGGTTCTCTCCACCATGTAAGGTCCAGGAATCAAACTCGGGTTTTCAGAGCTTGGTAGCCATCTCACCCTCCCCCTTTTGTGTTTTGGAGGCAGAGTCTTGCTGTGCAGCCCTGGCTGCTCTGGTACTTGTTCTGTATCTCAGGCTGGACTCAGTCTTGAGGCAGTGGTACTCCGCCATCCCCGCCAAGTGCTGGGGTTACGATGGTATCACCACGCTCTTGTATCTCATTTCTCTAATGAGCACCTTCGACTTGTTATTTCTTTTATCCTCTGTAATAAGATGAACTACTAGAAAGTGGAGACAGGCTCACTGAATGGTCTGTTGAAGTACCGCTAACATAGTTGAGGAAGTGTAAAAATGTAAATCAAGCCAGGCATGCTGGTACAAGTCTGAACTCCTAGCGCTCAGCAGGCTGAGGCAACAAGATTGTGAATTCCAGACAGTGAAGACGCCACAGCAAGACCCTGACTCCAAAAGAGGAAGCAAAGAACATGATAAGCCACCAACCAAAAGCGCACAGCAAGCTGACTAGTGTCTCAACTGTGGCCTTGTGTTGCCCGCAGAAACAAAAGCCTTTTGGGGGGATATGAACTGGTTTTCAGCTTGAGTTTATGCAACCTGAGTCTACCAAAATCTCAAATGGAGATTTTGAGTTAAAAGTTGTTTCAGTGAGGCTGAAGAGATGGCTCAGCAGTTAAGAGCTTGCTGCTCTTTCAGAGGACAGCGGTTCAGATCCCAGCAACCACTTGGCAGCTCACAACCACCCACAATGACACTTGCAGGGGATCTTGTGTTAATTACTTTTCTCTTAATGTGAAGAGACACCATGGCCAAGGCAACTTATAAAAGAGTGCATTTGGCTGGGCCCTTGCCTACAGTTTTAGAGGATGAGCCCATGACTGCTATGGAGGGGAACATGGCAGCAGGCCTGCACACATGGCACTGGAGCAGGAGCTGAGAGCTTGCATCTGATCCACAGGCACAAGCCAGACAGACACACTAGGCCTGGTGTGGAGTTTTGGAACCTCAGAGCCCACCCACAAGTGACACACCTCCTCCAACAAGGCCACACCTTCTAACCCTTCCCCAAACAGTCCACCTACTGGGGACCAACCATTCAAGTATATAAGCCAGTGGGGCGGTCTCACTGTAACCACCACACGTCCGATGCCCTCTTCTGGCCTTTGTGGGCACCAGGCATGCAAGATAGATACACAAGCAGGCAGAGCCCCCAAACATTCAAAAAAAAACAAAACAAAAAACCAAAAAGCAAGCTGTTTGAAGGTTAGGGATGTGGCCCAGTTGGTGGAGTGCTCACCTACTTTCATGAGGCTCTGGATTTGACCCACACAATGCTTCGTAAATTTGGAGCAGGGATGCACCTGTCCAGCCTGTCCAGGGCGGAGGTTGGAGCTGATGTCATCCTTTGCTGTATATCAAGGTCAAGGCTAGTCTAGGGTGTGTGAGAGCCTGTCTTTAAATAAAAGGTTCTTTTAAGAGTCTAGTGCCCAGCTAGAAGGTGGTGGCTCACCCCTTTAACCCCAGCCCTCAGGAGGCGGAGGCAGGCAGATCTCTGGTAGCCTCATTCTTTTTTTAAAAATATTTTTTATTAATTTATTCATATTACATCTCAATTGTTATCCTATCCCTTGTATCCTCCTATTCCTCCCTCCCTCCCATTTTCCCCTTAACTCCCCTCCTCTATGACTGTGACTGAGGGGGACCTCCTCCCCCTGTATATGCTCAAGGGTATCAAGTCTCTTCTTGGTAGCCTGCTATCCTTCCTCTGACATGGTCAAACATGGGGCACCAGAGTTGGTAGCCCCATTCTTAAGCATGTAATACATTTGTGTATTCTTCTTCCTGTTCAATTTTTCTTTTTCCACATTAGTGTCCCAGGAACTTGGGCTATATACATAACAGTAATAGATTGTTGGCCGTGGCTGATTTTCAGGTATGTCTAGCTATTAGAAAGGGGCTGGAAAGATGGCTTCCAGATTAAGAGCACTCACTCACTGTTCTCTTCCAGAGGTCATGAGTTTGCTTTCTAGCACTCAAATCAGACCCAGTACTCAAGTCAGGCAGCTCACAACTATGAAACTCCAGCTCCAAGGAATATAATGTCCTCTTCTGGCTCTGTGGCCATGCACACCACACACAAATACAGAAGTAGGGCTGGAGAGATGGCTCAGTGGTTAAGAGCACTTGCTGCTCTTGCAGAAGACCTGATCCTAAGCTGATTTCAAGCTGGAGTTCTTTCTCCCTGAGCCCCTTGAGTGCCAGTCTTACAGGCACGCACCTCAATCCTGATGTAGCCCCTGTCTGATATTATTAGGAACAGTTTAAATTTTTTTAAAATTTTCTTTAGCTAGGCATGGTGGCGCACGTCTTTAATCCCAGCACTCAGGAGGCAGAGGCAGACGGATTCCCTGTGAGTTCGAGAGCAGCCTGGTCTACAAAGCAAGTCCAGGACAGCCAAGGCTACACAGAGAGACCCTGTCTCAAAATTCTTTAATGTGAATGAATATCTTTCCTACATGTCAGACTGTGAGCCTCAAGTGTGTCTGGTACCGGAAGAGGCTGGATAATAAGGGTGTCAGGTCCTCTGCAGCTGGACAGTTCGGATGGTTGTGAACCTTGATGTGGGTGCTGGGAATTGAACCTGGCTTTTCTGGAAGAGCAGTCAGTGCTCCTAACTGCTGAGCCATCTCTCCAGCCCCGGGAGTGGGAAGTTTTCCAGACAGGCTCAGTTGAACTAATCCCTCTGTCCTCTGAGTGCTGGCGTTATAGGCACGTACCACCATCCTGACTTATGTCAATTTTTAATTAAAAAAAAAAAGAGAGTCTGATGTAGCTGAGGCTACTGTTGATCTTTCAGGCCTTCTGCCTCTGCTCGCTGAGTGTTAGGGTGTGGGCTTGCGCCTCTGTGGGCCCCTGGCTGCTTCTGGTATTTTTTCTTCAGCGCTGGGGGTCATTTGCACTCTACCACTGAGCTACATTGCAGCCTTTTAATTTAAATTAATTTAATTTTATATGTCAGAGTGTTTTGCCTGCATGTATATTTATATATCTTGTTACCTGGTGCACAGGGAGATCAGAGAAGGGCGTTGGATCCCTGGAACTGGAGCTAAAGTTGGTTGTGAGTCACCACGTGGGTGGATGCTGAGGTCCAAACCTGAGTGCTCTCCTTGAAACTGCTGAGCGTCCGTCCCTTCAGCCCCAGACCTTGCTTTTTTGTGCAAGGACTCCTGTAGCTCAGCTTGGCCTCTGGGTGCTGGGTTACAGGTGTGTGCTGCCAGGCACAGCAGTTCTGGCAGGTCTGAAGTCAGCTGTATTGAAGTGTTAGAACTTGGGAGCAAAGCAGAGGTGACTAGATAGTCGTGGGGCTCGTTGTGAAAGCAGTGCTGGCTAAGTGACAAGTTTGTGTAGCATTGCAGACAGACAGGCAGACACACTGAGGGTCAGGCCAGCATGGCGGTGCAGTCCTGGAATGCTAGCATTGCAGACAGACAGGCAGACACACTGAGGGTCAGGCCAGCATGGCGGTGCAGTCCTGGAATGCTAGCATTGCAGACAGACAGGCAGACAGACTGAGGGTCAGGCCAGCATGGCGGTGCAGTCCTGGAATGCTAGCATTGCAGACAGACAGGCAGACAGACTGAGGGTCAGGCCAGCATGGCGGTGCAGTCCTGGAATGCTAGCATTGCAGACAGACAGGCAGACAGACTGAGGGTCAGGCCAGCATGGCGGTGCAGTCCTGGAATATGCTAGCATTGCAGACAGACAGGCGGACACACTGAGGGTCAGGCCAGCATGGCGGTGCAGTCCTGGAATGCTAGCATTGCAGACAGACAGGCAGACAGACTGAGGGTCAGGCCAGCATGGCGGTGCAGTCCCGGAATATGCTAGCATTGCAGACAGACAGGCAGACAGACTGAGGGTCAGGCCAGCATGGCGGTGCAGTCCCGGAATATGCTAGCATTGCAGACAGACAGGCAGACAGACTGAGGGTCAGGCCAGCATGGCGGTGCAGTCCTGGAATGCTAGCATTGCACACAGACAGGCGGACACACTGAGGGTCAGGCCAGCATGCCGGTGCAGTCCTGGAATGCTAGTATTGCAGACAGACAGGCAGACAGACTGAGGGTCAGGCCAGCATGGCAGTGCAGTCCTGGAATGCTAGCATTGCAGACGGACAGGCAGACACACTGAGGGTCAGGCCAGCATGGCGGTGCAGTCCTGGAATGCTAGCATTGCAGACAGACAGGCAGACAGACTGAGGGTCAGGCCAGCATGGCGGTGCAGTCCTGGAATGCTAGCATTGCAGACAGACAGGCAGACAGACTGAGGGTCAGGCCAGCATGGCGGTGCAGTCCTGGAATATGCTAGCATTGCAGACAGACAGGCAGACAGACTGAGGGTCAGGCCAGCATGGCGGTGCAGTCCTGGAATGCTAGCATTGCAGACAGACAGGCAGACACACTGAGGGTCAGGCCTCCATAAACAACAACAAAGCCAAACAGAACACGTTGTTGTTTGCTTGTTTGTTTCGAGACAGGGTCTCTCTGTGTAGCCTTGGCTGTCCTGGAACTAAATGCTTGCCCTGTAAGCAAGAGAAACCCTACTTCCCTTTAGAAGACTTTTCTTAGCTATTAGTCCCAAAGCCCAGACTAATCAGCCGTGTTGGTTGGATGCCTTTAATCTCAACACTGAGGAGACCAAACAGGCCAGTCTCTGAGATCCAGGCCATCCAGTGCCACATAGTGGAAGCCTGCCTCACACAACAACAGAAGAAAAACCAGCAAGCCCAGCCATGTTATGGGTTAAATGGGTGTGGGGTTTTTGTTTGTTTTTGCTTTTTAAACAGGACTTTGCTATGTATGGCCTGGAGGCCCCGCAGTCTTCTTGTCTCAGCCTCCAAGTGTTGGGATTACAGGCGTGTCCACTACCCTTTCTTTTTGCTTTTTATGAACTATTTAATGTAGTAATATAAAATCTCTTTAAGTAGTTCCGTGTCTGGGATAGGGACTGGAGAGATGGTTTAGAGGCTAAGAGCATTTGCTGCTCTTGAGAGGACCCAGGCAGCTCACAACCCTCTAGAAGCTCCAGAGCAGGGCGTCTGGTGTGTGTCCTGCATGCTTGCAAAACACTCATGTACAAAAAAATAGGTTTAAATATCTGTATTGTTCATATGTAGAGAATCATTGTAAAACAGGATATATATTTTATTCCTTAAAATGTCTTATTAAATTACGATTATATTTTTCTTGGTATTTGCTAAAACAAACATTTGAATGTCTAGGGAAAAGTGAAGAAAGGTTAATTAAACTGCTGCTAAATAATTCAGCATGTTTTAGTTGCTTAGCTGATGAGAGCCACCCTCTTGCAGAATGCCTGGTTGCAAGTATCTGCACGACGGAGAAAGCAATTACTTGTCTGTAGGTGTGCGCTGCCTTGACCTCTGACCTTGACCTCTGACCTCGCTGCTTTCTTCCACTATGCCTTTGTCATTGTGTTGGGGCCAGTTAGTGTTCATCTACCTTCAGAAGTTAGGCTTGATTGTAATCACAATCTGTGCATTTAAGGTTTTTTGTTTTTTTTTTCCTCTTTCTTTTTCCTGAGACAGGGTTTCTTTGTGTAGCCTTGGCTGTCCTGGACTCACTGTGTAGACCAGGCTGGCCTCAAACTCACAGAGATCACCCGGCCTCTGCCTCCTGAGTGCTGGGGTTAAAGGTGTGCGCCACCACACCCAGCTTTTAGATTTTCAAAAAAATTTTACATGTATGGATATTTTATCTGCATGTATGTCTGGTGAGCACTTGCATGCCTGGTGCCTGTGGAGGCCAGAGGAAGACAGTGGGTCCCCTGGAACTCGGGTGACCAGGCGAGTGTGAGCCACCATGTGGGTGCTGGAAATTGAACCTGGGTCTTGCAAGAGCAGTCAGTGCTCTTAGCTGCTGAGCATCTCTCCAGCCCCCAGAGGGCATATCTTAATTTAAGGAATTTCGCTATGGACTAGCAAATCCTGGCTCATTTGCATTTCTTTTATGTTCTGCTTGAAAATAATGTTATTCCTCCATTAGCTCGTCCTCCTCTATACATCTATATATTATGTATTTAAAAGAAACCAGTAGACACTTGAAATTCTCAAAATCTCACCCTGCCCCTCAGTCCATTAGTTCATAACTACATTTTTTCACTTTATGATGTATTATGTGTCTATATCTATCCCTTTCCTAGTACTAGGAGTTGAATCTAGCCATGGCCATGTACATGTTAGGCAGTCACTACCTTAGTTGCCTGGAACTTTGTTTGTAGACCAGGCTAGCCTCAACCTAAGGCATTAAAGGTGTGCACGACTTCACCTGACCCTCCCATAACTTTTTATTAGAAACATTAAACATAGTAGGTTTGTGTTAATATTGTCTATAAATTAATAATTTTTAAGTTAACTGGAATATTAGAACTTGCTTTTTGGTGTGCATGGAATCTCCCTTTGTGAATTGAAAACAATAAATACAGTTGTTCTTAATTGTCCTGTCTTGTTTTTTCTTATTATGATACTTGCTAAATGCCCAGTGCCTCAGGAATACAGGAGGCAGGGACTTTACATGCGTGTGTCGTTGAGAAAGGTGAAGGAATCAGAACTGCTTAACTGTTTTATCGGAGAATAATATGGAGCCTGACAGGGTGGTATTGGCTTTGATTTTTCTTAAAAACCTACTTTATGTGTGGTTCCTTAATGCCTCGACCTCCCTTCCAACCCACCAACCCTAGGTAGGCATCGAAGGTTAGTAGGGAGGGAGAATTAGGCGTTTTTAGACTCAGTTCCTTAGGGCAGTCCAGTCAAACAGCAGACAGCTGCAGCAAACAGAAACAAACAGCCACAGCAGAATAAATCAGGAGTGGGGCAATGTCAGGGACCAACTGCAGCTTCTTAGAAGTTCTCCCTGGAGCGGTTCTCTGTAGGACCGGCTCAAAGCAAAGCGATGCAAAGAATGCTAAGAGATGCAAAGTGACATCTGTGTTTTGTTTTGGCTCCTATGTATATCCTCTCAGAGTCTGTACCAGGGTGTTTTTCAATTGGCAAACGCCACGCCCTGCACGAAGCAGTTCCCAGCTGACAGAGGTCACACACCCTCCACAAGTCTGTTTCCAGCTAACAAATATCATGTGCACTCTCACAGGCAGTTTCACATCCCACACTTGGGAATAAAAACGAAAACATGTTTACATCCACGACAGGGCAGCACATGCCTTTAATCCCAGCGCTTGGGACAGAGGCAGGTGCTTCTCCATGAGTTTGAGGCTAGTTGAGTCTGCATATGGAGCTCCAGGCCAGCTGAGACTACAAAGTAAGAGCCTGTCTGAAAACAAAAGGCAAGACTAGTACAGCACAGGGATTGGGTTTGGGTCACAGCCACCTGCGTGAAGAGGGGGGTACAGACAGCTCTGTCAGCAGGTTAGCTAAAACAGAGACAGACAAACGTATGTATGGATTTCTTCTCTGGTGCATTTGCGCTCCCACCCATGCTTAAAGGGTGGTGCTGTTGACTAAGTAAGCAAGCTGGGGACTTGTGTCTTTTAGTAGTAAAAAAGAGGAGCCATATGGACTCTATGGCCTCTTATTTTCTATGTAGAATATCCTCTGGTTAGAATATCAACTATTCTTGCCTGTTCTTACACTAGGCAGAATGTCCTCCTTGGGGCTTACGTCACTGTTTAACACTGTTTAACACATGCTTGTGAGATTCAGCTGTGTGCTCCCCTCTTTAACTCCTGATCACACCCTGGTGTGTTGGTACCCGTGAAGACTGACTCTAGGCTCCAAATGCACGTGTGCTCAAGTGTCTTCGATACATACTGTAGGGTTAGTACGCTGTCCCCCTGAGTACGCGTAACGCCTAAGACAATGCAAGTGCTGTGTAAGTGGTTGTTGTATTATATTGTTTAGGGATCAGTGACAAGAAAGAAAAGTGGTGGCGCACGCCTTTAATCGCAGCGCTTGGGAGGCAGAGGCAGGTGGATCGCTGTGAGTTCGAGGCCAGCCTGGACTACAAAGTGAGTCCAGGACAGTCAAGGCTACACAGAGAAACCCTGTCTCGGAAAACCAAAAAAAAAAAAAAAAAAAAAAGAAAGAAAAGTGTTCACATGTACAGTTCAGTGGCAACGAAATCTTTTTCCAGAATATTTTAATTTTATGTGTGTGAGTGTTTTGTCTGCATATGTGTATATATACTATGTGCCTGAGGAGGCCAGATCTCCTGGAACTAGATTCACAGCTGGCTGAGAGCTGCCATGTGGCTGCTGAGAACCAGATGCAGGCAGGTCCGGTGTCCTGGAGTCACTCAGTAGACCAGACTGGCCTTGAATTCAGAGAGATCCCCCTGCCTCTTCCTCCCATGTGCTGGGATTAAAGGCGTGTGTCACCGTGCCCGGCTTAGAGCCTGTATTTAGCATAATTTTTAAAAATTGAGTCTTTGTGAATTTCATATCAGTCAAACTAATACCACCCCTTTCCCAGTTCTCTCTTATCTGCCTTCTGCCCTTGCAACCTCCCTCCAAAAAATTTAAAGTAAAATAAAATAAAACAAAAAACGTCTTGCCATGGAAGCTGGAAGCTGTGGTGTGTCACTGTTTGTCACACAGAATACCCTTGGGCCTAACAGCCTTACTTGCTGATGTTCATTGCAGTGGATCATTGGCCTAGCTTCTGCTAACCCATCAATACTGGATCCTCACCAGGGCTTTTCCTGGATTCCATACTGTTGCCCTGTGTCATGGAGATCCTGCAGCTTTGGCTCTACTGGACAGGCCCCTCCATGTGCTCTGTCAGCTCATATATGGAGTAAATGTTGGGGTGGGTCAACTCAAAGCCCTGGCCCTGGGCCTGAGTGGTAGTGAGTTGGTCAAGCCCGCCAGCTCTCTCATATCCATGCTACCTGGGCCAGCTCTCTTCAGAACATACATACATTCATTTATTCATTTATTTATTTATTTATATGCGCATTAGTATGAATGTGTCAGGTCTCTTGATACTGGATTATGTGAGCTGCCATGTGGGTGCTAAGATTTGAACCTAGATCCTTTGGAAGAGCAGACAGTGCTCTTAACCACTGAGCCATCTCTCCAGACCCCAGACCATTTAAAAAATGATATCTTGTATGTATGGATATATATGACTATGTGTCCATAATACACGAGAAATCCCATTGATTGGTTCACATATCCAATACAATTTTTTATTTTTCAGTTTTAAGCATTCCAATGTATGTATACTTTTTATTTTGTAATTTCTGACAAATAATAATGTTGAGCTTCTTTTTAAATTATTTTAAAAGACTTAAACTTTTTATTTACTTTGTATGTATGTATTCATGTATGGTATGCCATGGCGTACATATGCAGAACGGAGGACAGTGTTTAGCCAGGCCCCTGGCACAGAGGCGTAAGTACAGCTTTGTTGGGAATTGAACTCAGGACCTCGGGAGGAGCACTTGGGAGGCAGAGGCAGGCAGATCTCTGAGTTCAAGGCCAGCCTGGTCCACAAAGCAAGTCCAGGACAGCCAAGGCTACAAAGAGAAACCCTGCTAACAAACAAACAAACAAACAAACAAACAAACCCCCCAAACCAAAGCCTTTTTAGTGTGACCTATGATATAGGCAGCAAAATATATGCATTTATAAGTGTATAGCTCAGTAAGTTATATATTAAAAATAAACTCAGTCATGTAGCACATGTGGTCAGGACTGCTTCATTCTATCAATCCTCCAGTACGTTCACTGCACGTCCTCTGTGTGCTGGGATTAAAGGCATGTGCCTCCACTGCCCAGCATAACAATATCTCAGAATAAAAGCGAAAGTGGGGGGGGGGACACACAAAAGTATGCTTTTTAAAATGTATTAAAATATAACTATTATTTCTCCCTTCCAGCCTCTCTCTCCTATCTCAAATTCATGGCCTCCCTCTTTAATTATTCTTCTTACATGTATGTATGCAAATAAATATATAAAGGCAACCTCCATTGATACATTTATATGTATTTGTTGTTGCTTATGTACATGTTTTCAGGCTGACCTCTCGGGGTTGTGTAGCCACTTACGGGCTCGTCCCCAGGGAGACTGAGGCTCCCCATGTGAGCAGTTATCGGTTGCTTTTATTTCTGCACCTGAGGGTGAGGCCTGAGGGGGCTTCCCTCACCCACAGCCTTTCAGCTCGTGTTGTATTGTTCAGGTCTTATTTGGCAACTGTTTTTAGTTGAGTATCATGGGTGTAGCTTTCCTGCCATGTCTAGATGCAGTCTGTCTTTTAGTCTGTCTTTTCTCCTGTCTTCCATAGTGTTCCCCTGGCCTTAGGCGTAGGCTGTGTTTTGATGTATCGGTCTGGGCTGGGCGCCCCAGGTGAGCACTTCCCTCCATCTCCTCCTTTGTGGCTTTCTG
Organism: Acomys russatus; assembly: GCF_903995435.1. Lineage (NCBI taxonomy): Eukaryota > Metazoa > Chordata > Mammalia > Rodentia > Muridae > Acomys > Acomys russatus. The sequence continues at coordinate 61,106,948 of NC_067153.1, forward strand.
TGCTAGTCTCCGTTGGCTGCAAAAAGACGCTTTGGTGAAGGGTTGGCGCTGTACTTAGGCCTCCGTGCCAGCGGCTGGCTTGAGCTCCAGAGATCTGGTGAGTCCCAAAGAGAGGAGAAGTGGCCAGAAGGGAAAGCGTACTTTTCAACTAAGATGATCAGACTCTAAGATTAAGTTTTCTTTAGAAAAGTGGTGCTTTTCATTAACTAAAACTAGTTTTGCGGAAATTCAAAATCCACAAATGTCATTTATAGAGTTTTTCCTGATATTTGTTACCATAATAGTAAATAAGTTTGTATTTTTCCTTCTAGAATCTCACTGGAAACCGACATGACTGTCTGCAATGATACATCCTGACAAGACGTCGATACCAAAGAAGGAAGAGAAATTAAGAGCTAGTGAGCAGAAGTTTAAACGACCAGGATTTTGTATTTATTACGTCCAACTACAGACTTCAATTGCCTACTTTTAAATTAGCAGGATTCCCAGAACTTGGACAAAGACATTTTCTTCTGTTATTTTTTTTTTCCCCCTGAGCGTGAGAAAACTGCAATGTCTAGGAAACAAAGCCAGAAGGGTAAGATCACATACATGCATAAATTATGAAAAGAATTATTGCTGCCACCCGAGGATGTGTGTAGTTCAGTGTAGCGCTTGCCTGGCACGCACGGGACCGTGGATTTTATTCTCTGGCACTGAGAATAAGCAAAACCAAAGCGTGGGGTTGGGGACTAAGGCTCTCACGCCCTTGCTGACACGCATGAGGCCAGCCTGGATTGGCTCCGCAAGGAGGGCAAAACATTAGAGCCCAGGCACTGTGTAGATAGAGCAGTGGTCCTCACGTCTGTCGGTCTGTTGGAAGTGTTCCGAGTGACTCTGCTGGGGTTGTATAGGGTTTCATTTTGTGTAGACGTACGTCTGGGAATGGATCTCCATAAAAAGTTCTTTTGTACTGAGATTCATCCCGTTGTAGTGCATTTGTCAGAGAGCGAGATGAGGCCTGGTAGTGCATTGTTGCAAAGTGAGCGTGGGAGGAGACGGCTCCCTGCAGGATGCTTCCTGTTCCTAGGGAGAGGAAGTGGAGCAAGAGTGAATGCTTCCAGGTTTTGCTTCCTTCCTTAGCTTTGCTACTCTGGCAGAGTGGAAGGTTCAGGCAAGAAGTACCAAGAGGTCATAGTGTGGGGAAGCAAGCCACAGGCTGCAGGAAGCCCTCCTCAAATGCGCTGGGGTAGCTGCAGAGTCACAACATGAGGCTGCTGCAAACAGCTGCTGTGCTCACAGAGCGATGACTTTGCTCTCCTGTTCCTTTTAATTTTCAATATGATGTTCTTCAATTCAAAGCAGATACACCGATTGAGGTGTTAACATATTAAATATAGAGGAAACACTTTAATTTTGGTTTGACAGTTCGTAAACCTCATAAGGCATTGCCAGAGCTGCTTTAGTTTTGAGAGCTGTTTCTTCATTATATATTTACAGGCTTTCATAAAGGAAGCTTGGGCCATACGGAGTGTGCTCTGTGGAATGATTTACAAACTAGGGAAAAATTATAGCCTGAGTTTATTTCCTTTTAGTCAGCGTGTCATACGATGGTTTTTCCTCCAATTACTCTTGAAAAGTCAAGCTTCTGTATCCCTTCTCAGATGAGAACTACAGTAATGAAAGCAAGACTCATCTCTTTAAATCAGCGGATTTACTCTGACAAGAACAGCTCTCACATTTTTAAGGTGTATTTTTATTTATGTGTATGTGTGCATGTATGCTTGTCTATATGTGCACCACATGTGTGCACGTACCTACGGAGCCCAGAAGGGCATGTCAAATTCCTTAAAATTGAAGTTACAGGTGGTTGTGAGCCTTCACGTGGGTGCTCGGAACCAGATCTGGTCCTCTGTAAGAGCAGCAAGTGCTCTTAACGACCACGCCCCTGAGCCGGCCTGCTGCTCTTCCCATTCCTGGGTTGTTGGCTGTGCTCCTCAGGCACAAGGGAGCAGAAGCAGTGAACCCCTGCATGCCTTCCGGGATCAGCTGCTGGAGACAGATCAATTTTATTTGTGGTGAAGGAGGGGCATATAGAACTTTGGGGTGGGTGGGATGTGCAGGCTGGGTGGCTGTCACTGGCTGAAGGGCTAAGATGCCTCATTAACATGGAGGAGTCGCAGGTGCTTGCTGAAGGGGTTCTTATTGTGAGGAAGGGAGCTGCGCCTGTGGTTTCCCTGAGGACGACATGACGTTTCTCAGGTAGAGAATGTGGGGATTCGGGCTCCCCAGATCAGTCAGATAGGAGGGAGCCCCGCTGACAAAGGGAGTCATGAAGGGCTGCAACCTTAGTCGTGGGGTCCAACACTGCCCCCCCAGCTCCAAGAGCATGGTTTAAAAAGTATTTCCTTTGTTTTTTTCAGATTATAGTATCATTATATCACTTCTGTCTTTCCTTTCTCCTCCTAACCTCCCCCAGACCCCTCCTTGCTCAGTTTCAAACTTATGGCCTCTTTTTTAATATAAGTGTTTGCATTTAGGAAGACTATCATGACATACTGTATAGTATTATTTAGAGCAACCTAGAAATCATCTCAAGTGGCATTTTTGTCCTAAACTTCCTATCTCTGATTTGTTCCCTTTCCATGCATAATTCTCCATTATTTATACATCTTAAAGGTTTGTAGTTTGTTGGTTTGTGTGCGTGTGTGCGTGTGTGGGTGTACACAAGACAGGACAACCTTTGGTTTGTTCCTCAGGTACTGTCCACCTGGTTTTTGAAACAAGGTCTCTCAGTGCCCTGGGTGGGGCTTGCCAATTAGCTCGGCTGGCCACCAAACTTGCAGTACCCACCTGCCTCTTCCACCCAGTACTGGACTTAGTCAGATGCTACCAAGCTCAGCTTTGGTTTGGACGTTAAACCAGGGTTCTGATGTTTGCACAGCAAATACCTTAGAACTGAGCTATCTCCTTGACCTCATTGTTTGTTTGTTTTTCTAAATGTCAGGGTTTTGTTTGTTTGTTGTTTTGGTTTTTCGAGACTGGGTTTCTCTTGTAGTCCTGGTTGTCCTGGACTCACTTTGTGGACCAGGCTGGCCTCGAACTCACAATGATCCACCTGCCTCTGCCTCCCGAGTACTTTGATTAAAGGCGTCCATCACCATGCCTGGCCAATTGTCAGTATGTTTTTCTTAAAGTACTACTTGCGGAAGAAAAGACTATCCCTCAGATAGTAAGATTGGTGTCTTCAGTTTTGAACCTAGAAGCATAAGCTAGAAGGTCTGTGACGGTAGCTTGCTTGGGTTTTTGGGTTTTTGTTGTTGTTGTTGTTGTTGTTGTTTTAGCCCTAGCTTTCCTAGGACTCTTGTCACTCTGTAGACCAGGTTGCCCTCAAACTCTAGAGACATGCCTGCTTCTGCCTTACCAGTGGGATCAAAGTTGTGTGCCACCACCTGGCAACAGTAGCTTTCGTGCTTGCCCTTGTGTGGAGAACCCTGGTCCCTACACTCCAGTGGTTCCTGTGAAGAGACAGCTGCCCTTAGCACTTGAGAGTTGTTCTCCAGGCTGGTGTGAGAAGAACAGGTCTGGGGCTCACTGCTCAGGAAGGAGCTAAGACAGCCCTCACCTGCCCCTGTAGTCACTTATGGCAGCTTCCTGACCCCTCTTCCATGAGCTAGCATGTAGGCTACCTGTCTGCTTTGTCCCCTCATCCATCCATATGTCCCTCTGTCTCTCCTTCCTCCTCTCCCCTCCTTCTATGCCTTCCTCCATCCCCTCTTTCCTTCTACCTGGACCTCCCTCCTTTCCTTTCTTCTTTCCTTCTGTCCCTCCCTCTTTTCTTCCCTTCTGTCCATCTTATAATCCAGCGCTAGGGAGACAGATGTGTTTCTGGTACTCACTGGCCGGCCAGCCTAGTCCAGTTGGCAAAGTTCAGAGCAGTGAGAGACACTGTCTGAGAAATGCTCGCTTGGACTGGACTGTCTCATGCTTGGTTTGCTCTGTTCTTGCAATAAGTACTTCTGCAGGAGTTTTTTTTTTTTGTTTTGTTTTGTTTTGTTTTTTTTTTTGTTTTTTTTAAACATTGGACAGGCATTTATTTTCAGTTTACTTAAAAAAAAAAAAAGATTTATTTATTTATTATGTATACAGTGTTTCACCTGCAGGCTAGAAGAAGGCACCAGATCTTACTATAGATGGTTGTGAGACACCATATGGTTTCTGGGAATCGAACTCAGGACCTTTGGAAGAGCAGACAGTGCTCTTAACCTCTGAGCCATCTCACAGCCCTCTGTTTAGTCTTTAATGGAACCGCCGATTGGTTTACAGTAGAAGTTGCCCCTTATGCTGCAGCAGTAGTAGTGATGCTCCAGGGCTCCTGCCCGGGCTCCAGCGCCGGCCTCTTGCCTGAGCTTGTTTTCTGGGTTTTATTTTGGTTTTATGTCATCACCAGGACTAAAACAACTTTTGCCTGATTTCTTTCCTCTCTTTCTCCCGTCTTCACATCTCCTCTCCTCTCCCTCAGGCTTTCCTCTCCTTCTGCCTTAGCCTTCCAGATACTGAGGTTATAAGCCAAACACCAGTACTCAGGAGGCGGACGGATCGCTGTGAGTTCAAGGCCAGCCTGGTCTGCAAAGCCAAGCCCAGGGCAGCCAAAGCTACACAGAGAAACCCTGTCTCGAAAAACTAAAATAAAGAAAGAAAAAGTAAAACAAAACTTGGTGTTTATAAAGATGTCAGTGGTAATTGAAGTAGCATCGTTTCTGAGCAGTCCTAACTGTGTGCTATTTGAAATTATTCTAAGAGTTCCAAGTGTGCCCTGATAGACTGAAGAAGTGAGTGTGGGTGGCTGGGACCCTTCATCTTTCTTGACTCTTGCCTGAGAATCATTTAACACAATTTCTGTCTTTAAAAGTGTATCTCCAGTCAGGCATGGTGGCGCACACCTTTAATACCAGCACTCGGGAGACAGAGGCAGGTAGATCGGTTTGTGAGTTCAAGGCCAGCCTGGTCTACAAAGCGAGTCCAGGACAGCCAAGGCTAACACAGAGAGACCTTGTCTTGAAAAATCAAAAAAACAAAATAAAACAAAACAAAACCCCCAGACAAACAAGTAAATTAATAAGCCCAAAACAAACAAAAGTGTATCTCTGAAAATTCATAACTGGTCAGAGTGCAGAGAATTAGTGACTGTTGAATGCTCAGCATAAATGAGATATTTATATCACTTCCTCCAGATCCCAGGGCGTATCTTGGAGGAGGGACAGATGTGTGGTGGACTCTGGGCACAGCCTGCCTCTATACTTTTGACCTCAGGGCAGCTGTGGTAACTTCCACAAAATATCCAGATTGAACCTGTTGCGCAGTCATGGGAGAGGGAGTGGCTCAAGGGACTCCGCCCCCACCTGTGCCCCCACACCCCCCCCCACACCCGTGCCCCCACCCCTGGCCCCCCACCCCCCCACCCCCTCTCACCCCCCCACTCCTCCCCACCCCCCCAGCCATGTGCAGCTAATACTTGATGAGGAAGAGGGCATGGTCTTAGTGGTGTGGTCCCTGGCCAGGTTCCCATGTTCCTGTGACCAACTCCAGTGACATTTACTGGTTACAAAAAGGGTGTTGGCTACAGAGATGGCTCAGGGTTAAGAGCACCTATGGTTCTTGAGCACCTGGTGGGAGGTAGGTGGCTTGTAATGCAGACATGAGGAAGGATTTGAACTTCCATCCTGAGCTCAGGTATGCACTGTAAAGCCCAGCACTGGGAGGGAGAAGAAGGGAGAGCACGCCTTACACAACAGCAACAGGCATGCTCTTACCACAGCTAAATAGAAAACCAAGTTCTGACTGTGTGTGTGTCTGTGTCTGTGTGTGTGTTGGTGTGTCTCTCTGTGTGTCTGTATGTGTGCACAGATGCCCGTATTCACATGTGGAGGCAGGAGGCCAGCCTTAAGTGTCATTCATTCCTCAGGAGCCATCCACTTTGGTTTTTGAGACAGGGTCCTTCACTGGCCTGGCTGAGCTGACTGGCCAGCAAGCTCCAGGGATCTGCCTGTGTCTGCCTCCTGGGATTACAAACACAAGCACAAACCTGCCTGGCTTTTTAGAAATGAGTTCTGGGGTTGGAGAGCTGGCTCAGCAGTTATGAGCACTGGCTGCTTCTGCAGAGGACCTAGGTTCAGTTCCCAACGCCTGCATGGCAGTTCACAGCCATCCATAGCTGAGCTGTGGGGACCCAGCACCTCTCTGGCTGCCTTGGGCAGTGCGCTGTCTCCCTGGTCCTCTGACTCTTTAGGGCTTGGGATGTGGGTGAATTCTGAGTTAACTAAGACTCAGTGCCCAGGACCGTCAACAGCAGACCTGTGTTTAAACTGTCCAGCTTCGTCAGCTTGCATCTGCTCCTCTTTGTCCCCCCCCCTTCCTTTCCTCACCCATCTAGCTCTATTGCAGGCATGCACCACCACACCGTTTGCTTCGTATATTGGTTCATGTCTATTGGCAGGCTGCATAAACTCAAATAATATGGAAATTAATTTTGGGATCTGAGTGCAGAACTGCCATTTGTTTTTTCTGTAGTTTGTATTTGCTGGTGTGTTGTTGAGGGAACAGTTAACAGGCTGGTCATAACCCTCTTCTAATATCGACCATAAATTGCTATGTTGCTCTAAGTGTCCCCTCTCTCCTGAGATTGGTGGCTTGTATCTCTAATAAAATCATGACTGGTATCTTGGTGTCATCTCACTGCTCACTGATGGCTCTGTGGGGGAAACGGGGGTGCACTACAGCATTTGGCTGAGCTAGAGTCTGGGGAGGAACCCAGATGGTGGTGTTGGCTATATAGGGTCTTTCTTTCCATTGATGAAGATAGTTGGGAACCAGCATGCTAGTAATCGCCTGGAAGACTTCAGCTCGCACGCACCACGTTTGTGGACGCACCGCCTGATCCTTTTGTATTAACAGGTTATATATCTAAGTGAATTCGTGGTTTGTTGGTAACTGGCAAACAGAGATTGTCTTTAAAAAACGACGTGGCAGCCGGGCGTGGTGGCGCACACCTTTAATCCCAGCACTCGGGAGGCAGAGGCAGGCGGATCGCTGTGAGTTCGAGGCCAGCCTGGTCTACAGAGTGAGTCCAGGACAGCCAGGGCTACACAGAGAAACCCTGTCTCAAAAAAACCAAAAAACAAACAAACCCCAACATGGGCATTGCCGTGGTCGCTTTCACACTTGTAGTATTCACATTAGTCATAAAACTTGAATCTCCCATAGCAACTAGGAGGTATTTGGAACAAAGGTAAAATTTAAGCTCTAAATGAAACCTTAATTAATAAAAACCTTTGTAATTAATAACAAAAGAATTTGGAATATATTATCACATTTCAATTTTTTTTATACCCCCTTTGTCAGAATTTCCCCTGTTACTTTCTTTGTTGAGAGTTTAATTTCCAAACTAATCCAAGTAGGGTTCAGGAATCCGTAATGCTGAGAACAAAAGTCTTAGGTCCCAGTCTAGACTGCTGAGGTACGTTTTGGCATAAGGCTCCTCCGAGGGTGAACATGCATGACAGAACCTGAGAAGCACTTTAACCTTCCCCCAGGACTGTAACGCTGGTGTAGAGGCAGAGGCCCAGCCAAGGGTGGAACGCGATAGAGGTGCTGGTCTGCCAAGTGCACGTCAGCACCAGCATCTCACGCACAGATGCGCGCGTGAATGCACACACGTGTGCTGTGGCAATTTACTGATTATATATAGCCACAGTCTATTAAAAAAGCTTGAGAAGAGCCGGGCATGGTGGCGCACGCCTTTAATCCCAGCACTCAGGAGGCAGAGGCAGGTGGATCTCTGTGAGTTCGAGGCCAGCCTGGTCTACAAAGGGAGTCCAGGATGGCCAAGGCTACACAGAGAAGCCCTGTCTCGAAAAAACAAAACAAAACAAACAAAAACAAAAAAGCTTGAGAAAAATGAACAGCTCGCAGGAGGTTTGGTTTTCTCTGCCTTGCTTATTTGAGAACACTTTCATGTGCTGGACACGCACTTGGATATAGTGTTGGTAGCACAGACCTAGATATGTTGCAGCGTCACACATCAAATCTGGGAACATGAGTCAGAATTCAGAATGCATTCTGAATTCACAGTCTAGCCAGACGGTGGTGGCACACGCCTGTAATCCCAATACAAGGCAGGTGGATCTCTGTGAGTTCTAGGCCAGCCTGGTCTACAAAGTGAGTCCAGAGCAGCCAGGGCTACTAGAGAAACCCTGTGTTGGAAAACAAAACAAACAAACAAACAAAAAAAACAAAATAAAAAACTCGAATTCGCGGTCTAAGAGTATGTACAGTCGGGGCTGGAGAGATGGCTCAGAGGTTAAGAGCACTGACTGCTCTTCCAGAGGTCCTGAGTTCAATTCCCAGCACCCACATGGTGGCTCACAACCATCTATAATGAGATCTGGCGCCCTCTTCAGGCCTGCAGGTGTATGTACAGGAAGACAGATGACTCCTATTTGTCATAAGCAGAGAAGCTCTGTCTCTGCTCACAGCTATGACATTGTGGGGTAGTGTATAAATTAAGGTAGGATAATTAAGAAAGAGGTTAAGCGGGGCTGGAGAGATGGCTCAGAGGTTAAAGGCACTGACTGCTCCTCCAGAGGTCTTGAGTTCAATTCCCAGCAATCGCTCACAGCCATCTATAATGTGATTTGATGCCCTCTTCTGGCCTGCGGGTGTATATGCAGGCAGGGCACTATATATGTAATAAATAAATAAATCTCTTTAAAAAAGAAAGAGATTAAAGATTATAGAATACTTTTAATGTAGTTGGCATATTGCTAGTTTCTTTAACATATAACAGTTAAGAGCACTTGCTGTTCTCAAAAAGTGCCTAGGTTTGGTTCCAGTACCTACATGGTGGCTCACAACCGTCCAAGACTCCATCCAGTTCTGGGCCATCTGCCCTTCTGGCCTCTGCAGGTACCAGGCACACGTGGAGTATGTACGTACATACATACATACATACATACATACAAACAACACTCACGTGCATAAAAATACTTTCTTTTCTTTTTCTTTCTTTCTTTTTTTTTTTTGAGACAAGGTTTTCCTATGGAGCTCTGGCTATCCTGGAAATCACCGTACAGACCAGGCTGGCTTTGAGCTCACAGAGATCCACCTTCCACCTGCCTCCGCTTCCTAAGTACTAGAATTAAAGGTGTATGGTTAAAAAGAATTAATTAATTAAAAAAATAAATTTTTATTTTATGACCAACTCAAAATATAAATATGTATATGAGCTATCTATGTAATGGAATTTTCCAAGTAGTAACTATATTCTTAGTAGTTACATGAGGAAAAAAGTAGCTAGACTTGTTCTAGATGAATAAAATACATAGATTATATCAGATTAAATATATTTTTCTTTATATTCTTTCAGATTCATCAGGATTCATTTTTGATTTGCAGTCCAATACTGTACTGGCCCAGGGAGGAACGTTTGAGAACATGAAGGAGAAGGTAAGACAATGGCTATGGGTAACGGTTCGAATACCGTAAGAAAATGTATTATTGTAAGTACTAGCTGTCATATTATGGAAATGAACACAGGCCGCGTGCCTTTAATTCCGGCGCCCCGGCAGATGCAGGTGGATCTCTGTAAAACCAGCCGTCTGGTCTACAGAGCAAGTTCCAGGCCAGCCAGGGCTACAGAGTGAGACCTGACTCAAGAAAAGGAAGAAAGAAAGGAGAAAATGAAATCCTAGGGACAAAGCAGAATGTTACTGTGTAATGGAAGGATGGCTATCACCAAGGCTGTGAAGAACCAGTTTATTAAAATGTGCAAAAAATGGTTTTCTTTGGACATTATATGTTTATTCTAAATTATTTGAAGACATTCAGTATTAATGCTACTACTAATACTTTGCTGTTGTTGTTGTTGTTGTTGTTTTGAGACAGGGTTTCTCTGTGTAGTCCTGGCTGTCTTAAACTCGCTTTGTAGACCAGGCTGGCCTCAAACTCAAAGAGATCCACGTGCCTCTGCCTCCCGAGTACTGAGATTACAGGCGTGCGCCACCACACCTGGCTAACATATAAAATGTATAAAATATAAAATATAAAAGATATTAAAAAAATGCCTCTGGAATAAGTGTAGCGACATTGCATATCTGCCAGGCGCGTTGGCGTATGCCTTTAGTCCTAGCAATCAGATGACAGAGGCAAGCAATATCTATGAGTCTGAGAAGTGAGTTGCAGGCCAGCCTACATAGTGAGGCCCAAACAAAGGTAAGACTGTTGGGAGTATTCATTTTACAGTTTGGCACTATCCATCAAGCTGGGCTAGTCAGAACTCCAATAGTTATGCAGGAGACCTGGTCTTTTTTGTTTGTTTGTTTGTTTTTCGAGACAGGCTTTCTCTGTGTAGCCTTGGCTGTCCTGGACTCACTTTGTAGACCAGGCTGGCCTCGAACTCACAGTGATCCCCCTGCCTCTGCCTCCCGAGTGCTGGGATTTTTTTTCTTTTCTTTTCTCCCCCCCCCCCCCCCCCCGAGTGCTGGGATTAAAGGTGTGTGCCACCACGCCTGGCCCAGGAGACCTGGTGTAGACACTGACTCTCAGGATTCGGCAGCAGAGAATCATAAGATAGGTGCTCCAGAGTAAGAGTTTTATCTCTAGCACTGCAAAGAAACAAAAATGTCTAATTATCCATCAACAGGAAAGTGAATAAATTAGGTGTATTGTACCATAGGACTGCTATGTACAATACATATATGTTAAAATATATGAATAATACATATATGTTAAACTATTTGAGTAACATGTGCTTATCAATATGGAGAAAATGAAGTGTGACAAAAAATTGAAAATAAGCATGCATGATGAATTATATTTATATAATAGAAAATAGTATATTACCTCTGAAGATAAACTTATGTCATTAAAATGCAAATATATTGAAATTAGATCAAATTCTGGGTAGAAATTTCTGGAGATGGAATTTAAGAGATGTTCATTGGGCTTCATCTGCGTTTGTTTTGTTTTATTAAGCTGGGTTATTGCTAGTTGTTCATTACGTTTCATGTGCCCGAAACAGCTTATAAGAATTCAGATGGTCTGTATAAGTTACGTCTGTAGAGCTTTATACTGCGAAATGACACAAAGGGGGAGTGCTTGGAATAGTGCTGTGTGAAGGTCTGAGCTGTTGGGCTGGAGAAACAGCTCAGTAGTAGAGCATCTGCCCTGTGAGCATGAGGACCTGCCTAGGCCTGTGAGCGCAGCACACAGGAGGCAAGGGCAGGACCGCTGGAGCCTCCTGCCTGCCGGGAGACCCTGTCTAACGGGAATAGAGTGCAGACTTAGAGAGCAGAGCAGCCGGTGTCCTCAGGCTTCTGCAGTGTGCATGGGTGCTTACACCAACACATTAAACAAAACAAAACAGGGAGGGAGAGAAGGAGAGACACAGACACAGCGAGTCAGAGAGATGAGAGATGTTGATTGATTGATTGTGTGCAGGTCTGAAGGCAACTTTTGGGAGTCCGTCTTCTCCTCCACCGTAGGCTCTGAAGGCCGCGCTGGGGCCCTCAGGTTACTGTAAATGCTTTTATTTACTGACCATCTCAGTGGTCCCATTTTATTTCTATAAATTTTCTGCCTTTTTGAATTTTGAGGTTAAGTTTTCATGTGGTGTTACCATTCCTGTATTTATCATTCCCAGTGTGATGGTTGTGTGTGCTCTTACTGACAGTAAAGAGTGATAGATAACACTGCTGAAAGTGAGATGACCCTGCTACTCGCCCTGACCTACTCGTGTTGGAATTGTGTGACCTGTTGCCTTTTGCAGATAAACGCAGTGCGTGCAGTAGTTCCCAACAAGAGCAACAATGAAATCATCCTGGTTTTGCAGCACTTTGATAACTGTGTGGACAAAACAGTACAAGCATTCATGGAAGGTAACGCTACCAACTTTCAGAACCTGAGCCGTCATGCACAGTCTCGCGACAGTGAGGCACACTGGGGTGCTCTGTTAATGTAATACTTCTTTCATTAGTAATTAGAAGAGACAAACTAAGAAAACTCTTATTATTAAAAATGTTCTCACCTGGCATTTAAGAAATGAGAGCAAGTGTGATGGCACATTGCTGTAATCCAAGCATTTGAGAGGTGACGGCAGAAGGGGCTGTGACGTGAGGCCAGCCTTGGTTACATAGTGAATGATAGGCCAGTCCCTTACTATATGGTGAGACTCCATCATTAAAAAAAAATATATGCTCAGGCTGGAGAGATGGCTCAGACGTTAAGAGCACTGGCTGCTCTTCCAGAGGCCCTGAGTTCAATTCCCAGTAACCACATGATGGCTCACAGCCATCTATAATGAGATCTGGTGCCCTCTTCTGGCCTGCAGGTTGTACAGGCATACAGAACGCTGTATACATAATAAATAAATCTTCTTTTAAAAATTATGCTCCCCTCCCCAAAGAAAGGAACTCTGCAGCTGATGGGCTAAGGAGCTAAATGGAACTGGACAAGGGAATTTAAGAGACTGATGAAAGGAATGATTTAGTGGCCAGGGGCAGATGACCGAGGACTCAGCATTTATTTGCAAATGCCACTTAGATTTAGTTTGGATCCTAGCAGGCAACTCAAATGCATAAGTTCAGTTTCCTTATGTTTCCGCATGTCCGGTGGAGGACGAGGCGGCCTTGTTCCCTCCTTACACCACAGAGTTAGTAAGGGTCTTTAAGCTTCTCTCCATATAACTTGTTTGAAAAAACTTGACTTGGGGCTGCTTTGCCTTTGAACAGTGGTATCAGGTCAGGGCTCCCTGTTGCATCTTCCTGAGTTTGCAAGTATAGGGCAAACAAGGTTGACTACTATACGGTTTCTCTCTGCCGTCATGTCTTCTTTACACTGTTGGGATTGGGTCTGGTGTGGGATGCAGCTCTTCCCAGATGCCACAGTGAAGGTGATCTAGCCTGCAGGGAGAAGATGGCAGCCTTGGGTAAAGACTCTGTACTCAGATGTGTCTGACCAGAAGCAGATCTCACTAGGCTAGGGTAGCAGACACGTGGCACAGCTGCCTCGGCTCAGCATCCAGCCCTTAGGAAATGCACTGACTCCTTCTTGACCTGTGTGTGGCGGCAGAAGAGGAAACCTCTCTTTGATTTCTTTTTCAGGGAGTGCCAGTGAAGTGCTCAAAGAATGGGTAGTGACAGGCAAGAAAAAGGTAAAGGCCACTGCATGTAAGAGCATGGTATTTATATTGTGTTTTAAGTGGGCTGCAGGGGTTGGCAAGATGGCTGAGCAGGTAAAAGTAGCATAGTGGTCTTCCAGAGGACCTGGGTGAGGTGCCAGCACCCACGTGGTGGCTCCCCGTCTGCAACCCCAGTTCCAAGGGATCTCGACCTCTTTGACCTCCCTAGGCAATAGGTGCATGCATGGTGCATAGACATACGTGAGGACAGGCGTTAGGTGCATGCATGGTGCACAGACATACGTGAGGACAGGCGTTAGGTGCATGCATGGAGCATAGACTTACATGAGGACAGGCGTTAGGTGCATGCATGGTGCACAGACATACGTGAGGACAGGCGTTAGGTGCATGCATGGAGCACAGACATACGTGAGGACAGGCGTTAGGTGCACGCATGGTGCACAGACATACGTGAGGACAGGCGTTAGGTGCATGCATGGAGCATAGACTTACATGAGGACAGGCGTTAGGTGCATGCATGGAGCACAGACATACGTGAGGACAGGCGTTAGGTGCATGCATGGAGCACAGACATACGTGAGGACAGGCGTAGGTGCATGCATGGAGCATAGGACTTACATGAGGACAGGCGTTAGGTGCATGCATGGAGCATAGACTTACATGAGGACAGGCGTTAGGTGCATGCATGGTGCACAGACATACGTGAGGACAGGCGTTAGGTGCATGCATGGTGCACAGACATACGTGAGGACAGGCGTTAGGTGCACGCATGGTGCACAGACATACGTGAGGACAGGCGTTAGGTGCATGCATGGTGCACAGACATACGTGAGGACAGGCGTTAGGTGCATGCATGGAGCACAGACATACGTGAGGACAGGCGTTAGGTGCATGCATGGAGCATAGACTTACATGAGGACAGGCGTTAGGTGCATGCATGGAGCACAGACATACGTGAGGACAGGCGTTAGGTGCATGCATGGAGCACAGACTTACATGAGGACAGGCGTTAGGTGCATGCATGGAGCATAGACTTACATGAGGACAGGCGTTAGGTGCATGCATGGAGCATAGACTTACATGAGGACAGGCGTTAGGTGCATGCATGGTGCACAGACATACGTGAGGACAGGCGTTAGGTGCATGCATGGAGCACAGACATACGTGAGGACAGGCGTTAGGTGCATGCATGGTGCACAGACATACGTGAGGACAGGCGTTAGGTGCATGCATGGAGCATAGACATACGTGAGGACAGGCGTTAGGTGCATGCATGGAGCATAGACTTACATGAGGACAGGCGTTAGGTGCATGCATGGTGCATAGACATACGTGAGGACAGGCGTTAGGTGCATGCATGGAGCATAGACTTACATGAGGACAGGCGTTAGGTGCATGCATGGAGCACAGACATACGTGAGGACAGGCGTTAGGTGCATGCATGGAGCACAGACATACGTGAGGACAGGCGTTAGGTGCATGCATGGAGCATAGACTTACATGAGGACAGGCGTTAGGTGCATGCATGGAGCATAGACTTACATGAGGACAGGCGTTAGGTGCATGCATGGTGCACAGACATACGTGAGGACAGGCGTTAGGTGCACGCATGGTGCACAGACATACGTGAGGACAGGCGTTAGGTGCACGCATGGTGCACAGACATACGTGAGGACAGGCGTTAGGTGCATGCATGGAGCATAGACTACATGAGGACAGGCGTTAGGTGCATGCATGAGCATAGACTTACATGAGGACAGGCGTTAGGTGCATGCATGGAGCACAGACATACGTGAGGACAGGCGTTAGGTGCATGCATGGAGCACAGAGATACGTGAGGACAGGCGTTAGGTGCATGCATGGAGCATAGACATACATGAGGACAGGCGTTAGGTGCATGCATGGTGCACAGACATACGTGAGGACAGGCGTTAGGTGCATGCATGGTGCACAGACATACGTGAGGACAGGCGTTAGGTGCATGCATGGTGCACAGACATACGTGAGGACAGGCGTTAGGTGCATGCATGGAGCATAGACTTACATGAGGACAGGCGTTAGGTGCATGCATGGTGCACAGACAAACATTAAGGCAAAGCACTCCACATAATTTTAAAGGGGGCTTTAAAGAGTATTTGACAATACTTAAGAGCTTGTTTGAAAGTTCCAGCAGAGGAACAGAGGGGCGCACACAGCAGTGAGGGCAGAGGGGCGCACCTGTCTAGCCAACCAGATGAGCCAAATCTGCCCTGGTGGTCAGTGGGGTGGCATGTCACGGCCATCTCGCCCATACATCCTATAATATTCTAAAGAAAAGGGGCTTGCATGTCTTCTGACTACCATCTCAGAGATGCAGTTTTTGACATCAAGAGCTGCTGTTTCTGAGCATTACACAGCATGCTCTCTGTGGTTGAAGGCAGAAACCAGTTATGTTTGCTGAGCAGTTGCTGGGAGTGCTCTAGCCAAGAGTGGACGCAAGCCAGCTGTCAGAGACAGCCCAGTGCCCTGGGGAAGGTGACCACAGGATTTGTTCCCTAGATTAGCTAAAACAGTTTAGATTTTCAGTCAGCAGCCTTGGTGGTCTCCAGGCGTCCTGAGTTCTCACTTATGGCCACCTGGCAGCTTTTGCTTCTGTAAGAACTTTACATCTGAACAGGCGGCGGTGGCGCACGCCTGTAATCCCAGCACTGGGGAGGCAGAGGCAGGCGGATCTCTGTGAATTCGAGGCCAGCCTGGTCTACAAAGTGAGTCCAGGACAGGCAGGGCTACTCAGAGAAACCCTGTCTCAAAAAACAAACAAATAAAAAACCTCAAAATCAAAACAGATATCACATGTGTGTTAGTGCCGCGGTGCGGAGTTGAGCTTTGGGCAGCTGGTTACCTTCTACCCTGGATTGCAGGTATTAGATTCAAGTTGCCAGGCTTGTGTGACCAGAGCCTTTAACACTGGGACGTCTTGCCAGCTCTGAAAAGATTTCTTGACCAAGCCAGGTTTGGCTTTATTTTTTTATTTACTTTTTTTTTTTTTTTTTTTTTTGAGACAGGGTTTCTCTGTGTAGCCTTGGCTATCCTGGACTCACTTTGTAGACCACGCTGGCCTCGAACTCACAGCGATCCACCTGCCTCTGCCTCCTGAGTGCTGGGATTAAAGGCGTGTGCCACCGTGCCTGGCATTTTTTCTTTTTGGTTGCTTGGTTTGGTTTTGGTTTTTTTTTTTTTTTTTTTTTTTTTTTTTTTTTTTGATTTGTTTATTTATTTTTGGTTTTCTGAGACAGGGTTTCTCTGTGTAACCTTGGCTGTCCTGGACTCACTTTGTAGACCACGCTGGCCTCGAACTCACAGTGATCCGCCTGCCTCTGCCTCCCAAGTGCTGGGATTAAAGGCGTGTGCCACAACGCCTGGCTGGTTTGTTTTGTTTTGTTTTGTTTTTTTTTTTTTGAGACGGGGGTGTCTCTGAGTAGCCCTGACTGTCCTGCAACAAGTTTGGTTTATTAACTTTTGAGAATTTTTTCCCCAGAGGCATGTAATACCATACTCAGGTTCTCGTCATGCTTTCTATGCCGGCTGCACTTCGTGTTTAACTGTTTCGCTGATTGAACTCACCATACATGGCTGCAAGTGTTCAAGGAAACACCAGTGCCTTCATTTACTGACCTCAGAATATAAAAAAACACATGATATACACATAGTTGAAAAGGTATATATGTATATGTACAAATATATATATATATATGTATATATGTGTATATATATATATGAGATAGCATACAATTTTCTTAAAATCTGGAGAAAGAAAAATAGATTTAGCTTGGCAATCTCCAGTGCTCAGCCGCTGGCGCTAAGAGTCAGGGTTAGCCTAATAAGAAGGGATTATGCTACTAATAATGTGCCCTGGATGGTAGGGTCAACACATGGCTGCTCACCTGGGAGAAAGCAGGGTAAAAGAGAGGAGACTGAAGGCGGCTCAGGAGTCACCCTGCTGTCAGGCCATCGACGAGAAGGGCATGAGAGGGTTGAGAACCGACTGGGTTTATCTGCTCAGCCTCAGGAGCAAAAGAGTTAGGTACTGCTAGTGGAGCTGCCTGCTGCTAAAACAAAGGCGGACTTTTTTTTTTTTTTATCCACATGGTTCAAATTTCAAAGGTATAAATGTTAGTGCCCAGTACCCTAAACAACTTTATCCCATCTCTTCTCTGGCCACTGGGTGCCCCCAGTTACTTATTTAGTTTTTCGGTTTTTTGTTTAGTTTTGTTTTTGGCATTGGGCTCAAACCTAGGGCTACAGCACAAAGCTTTCATTAATTTCTTATGTAGCTTCCAAGACACTTTAGTATCTAAACAATTACGAATATATATTTTCTTCTTTGCACATTCCGTATAATAGATCCTGGAATGTGTAAGTCTACTTCTGATCTACATTTGCATGGTTTCTAGTCTTTATTAATATTAATATAACAGTGCTACAATGAATAATCTTTATACATTTGCTAGTCCTGGCAAGGATAAATTGCTTGCTAGTATTAGAATTGCTGGTTGAAAGGTTTGTGCATTTGTAAGTTTCAAAAGCATTACTAGATTCGCACTCACGCTAGTGTTTATGAAGATGCCCGCTGTTTCCAAAGCGGTCAAAGCGATCTGCTGAGTGGAACCAGTGACCTTTTGTGTTTACACTCTTTGACCTTTGCTATTCTAGTAGGTGAAAAACTGTATAGCAGTTCAGGTTTCATTATTTGTCAATTATTGGACTGAGGTTATGATTCGTTCAGTTATTTATAGATTATATTTTTTTCTGTTGGTTATTGTGATTGTTTAGAGCTCTGTTTATATTTCACTTTAAATACATAATTAGACTTTTTTTACTTCTTATTTTGCTTAAGATAGGTTTTGCTATAAAAAATATTTTGTTTATTTTGAGTTCGTTCAGGATACAGCTTTGCATGGTAACATGTTTTTGTCATTGGTCCAACATAAACAAAATTATCTTCACTTCCTAGAGAAATGTGTGCAGAATTGGTAACACTGTTCTTCCTGCAGCTGGGGTTGGTTGCACTGGAGAGCCTGCTCTTTGTTCTTTTTTCTTTTTTCAAATCTTTGATAACCTTAGAACAAAAAGAAGAAAAGCAAACCCAAACCTGCATTAGAAGCAGGTACCAGTGCCCCAGACTTCAGGAAGTCGGTACCCCACTCAGGAGGACCAGCCTGCATCTTCAGAGAAAGGTGGCGTTAATGGTTACCATGTTAATGGTGCCATCAACGATGCTGAGTCTGTGGACTCGCTCAGTGAAGGTTTGGAGACACTTTCAATAGACGCCAGAGAACTGGAAGACCCTGAGTTTGCCACACCAGATACACTGGATAGAACTGGTGAGTATAGTAAGAGACTTGGGGAAAGTTGAGTCACTCAGAAAGTACTGAGGGGGGGGGGGGAAGGCGGGTCTCCTGGGTAAGACACTTATCATTACATTAAGTATAATTGATCTTTTACCTTATAGTTGTTGTTATCTATTGTATGGAAGAGTTCATGTTTAATAACTTACCAAAGACCTTAAAATATAGAATTCCTATTTCTTTGTCTCAAATTTTTCTCTTAGAGTTTGTGGTGCCAACACTTCTGACATTGAGTAACAGAAGGGAGCCTTAGTAGTTGGACATAGGAGAGCGACTTTTTAAAGGTCTTTCTTACACACACACACACACACACACACACACACACACACACACACACACACAGTTTCTCTGTATAGCTCTGGCTGTCTTGGACTCACTCTGTAGACCAGGCTGATCTTGAGCTCACAGAGATCCACCTGCCTCCTCCTCCTGAGTGCTAGGATTAAAGCTGTGTGCCACCACACCGGGCTCTAAAGATTTTTTAAGATCTGATAGAATTCTTAAAGAAAACAATGATGGTAACACATGAGGAGTGTCAGTCAGACATCAGTCTCTGGCACTGGTCCTGTCTAAGGATGGTGCTGTAGAGCACAGTGTGGGATGAATCATTTGCGCGGTCTTCAATATAGAAAGAAAAAAGGCAGAAATATTTTAAGAATATGTAATAATAAACTGTAATCATAGCTTTACTGGTAACTAGATTTTTGTGGGTCTTTTTTAAACTTTTGTTTTGTTTTGTTTTTTTGTTTTTCTTAGACAGGGTTTCTCTGTGTAGCCCAGCCTGTCTCAGACTTACTTTGTAGACCAGGCTGCCTTTGAACTCACAGAGAGACACCTGGCTCTGCCTTCCAAGTGCTGAGATTAAAGGTGTGCACCACCACCCGGCAAAGATTATTTTTATAGTCCTGTATTTGTTTTCTTTATTAAAATTGGTTTTTTAGATTGATTTATTTTATATGTATAGGTATTTTGCTTGTGTGTATATCTGTGCACCATATGTGTGCCTGATGCCCAGTGAATCCAGAAGAGGGTACAGGAGTTACAGGTGGTTGTGAGCTGCCATAGACTTGCTGGGAACGGACTCTGAGCTTCTGAAAGAGCAGCCAGTGTTCTTAGCCGTGCAGCCGTCTCTGCAGCCTCTCTACATTTCTCCTCAAATAAAGAGCTACGGTTAGTTAATAGTTAGAAATCTATGTGTTTTGTGTATTTCTTTGTTAACAATTTTGCTAAGAGCTGAGGAGAAACTGAGAATGTTTCTCTTTTAAAAACAACTTATTTGGGCCTGGCATGGTAGCTCATGCCTTTAATCCCAGCACTCAGGAGGCAGAGGCAGGCGGACACTGAGTTCGAGGCCAGCCTGGTCTACAAAGAGAGTTATAGGATAGCCAGGGCTATTACACAGAGAAGCCCTGTGTCGAAAAATAAAAACAAAAACTTATTTGGAAGCTCGGCATAATGGTGCATACTTTCAGCCCTGGCACTTCAGAGGCATAGGCAGATCTCTGTGAGTTGGAGGCCAACCTGGTCTACATAGGGAATTCCAGGACAGCCAAGGCTATGTAGACAGACCTTCCCCCCATCCCCACCTCCCCGCCCAAGAAAAAACAAAAAGAAAAATTAACTTATTTTTGAGGTGGGGCGGGATTGAAGGGTCTTTGGTTAAGGGTCTTGCGTAGGACCAGGTTTGATCCCCACACGCATGCTGTGGCTCACAGCCATCTATACCCCAAGTACCAGGGATCTGACACTCTCTTCTAGTCTTCGAGGGCACTGCTTGCATATGCAGGTAAAAAACGCATATACACAAAATAATAAAGGAAATAAACATAATATTTTAAAAATTTAAAAATTACTTCTTACTAATCTTGTTCCCTGTGCTTTAGTATTCATGGTATTATAAATGTAATGTTGATGTAAGAATTTTACTCTGCTTTTTAGCTGTTCTTTTATTGGTTAATTTACATATTGTTTTTTTAAAAGATGCAAAGGGAAAAAAAAAAACTGACTGCAAACAAACCAAACCAAAGATAACCACTAGATTCCAGTGTACTGCATATGCACTTTCTTTTCATTTTCCAATTCTGCCCTTTCTCTGCTCTGAAGCTTTTAAATCTTTTTCCCCCTCTGAGACATTTAAAACTTTTTTCTTCATTGCAGCTTGTGGAAGCTAGCAGTCTTTTTAACAGGCGTGGTTTTGTCTGACTTTTTGCCTGCTTTCTCTCTGTACTGAGGCTGGCTCAGGTAGCTCGTCCGCACTGTGCTGTAACCCCCTGTTCTGTTTCCCGGACAGGAACTGTGCTGGAGAATGGCATCTCTGACTTTGAGCCCAAATCGCTGACTGCGCACTCTATCCCGAATGTCCAGCAGTCCCGGAGTGCTGCCAAATCTCTCTCAAGAGCCACTGCAGGAATGCACGTTTCAAATCTGGGAATGGAGAACGTTCCACTCTCTTCCACCAATAAAAAGCTAGGTAAATGCAAGACTCAGTTGGGAGAGGAAAAAACAGCTGATGAAAGAGACAGAGTCCACCGATGAGCTGGCTGCGGCTCCCAAAGGGGAGTTCCAGGACACCCGGTGACTGTCTCTTCTCGGTGCTGCAACCCTGCCTGCTACTGTGGTTGCCTGTGCTGCAGGATGGCCTAGCTGACCTAACTGTCCCTGTGTGTCACTGTAGCTGCCCGTGCTGTTTTCCTCGTGTCTGTTGAGTCAATAGGTGACCCCTCTCTGTCTGACAGGACAGTTGAAAGGACATTTTCACTGCTCTGCAGCTTCGTGCTCTTCCTGAAGTCCGACAATCTAAGGTCTTCTCCAGAGCATGTTCTCTGAATTATGTGGTATCACTTGGTGGTAGCTCTTTACTTTTAAAATACCTGACTATCGCCGTGTGTGGTGCATGCCTTTAATCCCAACACTCGGGAGGCAGAGGCAGGTGGGTCTCTGTAAGTTCAAGGCCAGCCTAGTCTCTGCGTGACTTCCAGGACAGTCAGGACTACACAGAGAAAACCTGTCTTGAAAAACAAAACAAAACAAATTGGCTGCCATAATCATTTTGGCTTGGAGTTGCAGTGCTTAGAACATGGCTGGGATCCTATCACTCAGGAGCCTGAGGAAGGAAGAACACAGCTCCCGGGCTAGCCTGGGCTACGGCAGATGACCTCATCTCTACAAGAACAGATAAATGTACTTAGTACGAACTAGTAATAACTGTATGTGTGTTAAGCAAGTGTGTATGTATGTGCGAGTATGTGTGAGTGTGTGTGTGTGTGTTTGAGGCAGAGTCTCACTGTGTAGTCTGGCTGTCCTGGAATTCCCTGCATACACCAGGCTGGTCTCAAATTCACAGACACTCACCTACCTCTGCCCCCGAGAGCTGGGATCAAAGATGCTCGTCTCCACACCAGCATCTTTTTGTCCCTTAGACGTTATAGTGATGCTTTAAATGAACAGCCTGTGTTAAACAGAGATGCTCCCCTCCGTGCTTCATGTAGCTAAGCGTGGTGGTCTGCTCAAGTGAGCAGCGAGATAGAAACATAGAGGTCCATCATAAGCTGTAACTATTTATTAAATCATTTATAATTATATATTCACATATTTCGTGTGTGTATGTGTGTACATGTGTGTCTCTGTATCTGTATCAAATTCGAATGAGGAGGATTTAATATTGAACAGTTAAACTGGGGCCATTGGCATAGCCTTTACTCCAGAGGCTGAGGCATGGGGGTCACTTAATTGAAGACTTTATGGTTGGCCTGGGCAGTATACTAATAGTCCACAAAAAAATCGATGGAATTGAAACTGTGGGGGCTGTAGAGACAAGCATGAGGACCTGAGTTTGGAGTCTCGTGGCCACGTGGGTTAGCCGGATGAAGCACGGAAAGCCCTGTGCTGTGGAGACAGAAGGGGCTCTGGGCACAGGCCGGCCAGCCTACCTAGTTGGTGAGCCTCAGGTCCCAGTGAGGGAATCCTGTCTCAAAAAACAAGGCAGGGAGCAGAGAGCTGACTCAGCAGTTAAGACCAGCCACTTGTTGCAGAGTCTCTGGGTTGGTTCCCAATTCCCACATCAAAGCTCACAACCACCCATTAACTCCAGTTGCAGTGAACCGGATGCTTTCTTCTGACCTGAGGACACTGGCTGGCACAGGCATGCACGCACACGCAGGCAGGCATGCACGCGCACACACAGAGACACACATGCACACACAGACACTCGAACTTAGGTCCTCTGGAGCAGCCAGTGCTCTTAACTGCTGAGCCATCTCTCCAGCCCAAAAGAGTAATTTTTTGTTTTGTTTTGTTTTTTGGTTTTTTGAGACAGGGTTTCTCTGTGTAGCCTTGGCTGTCCTGGACTTGCTTTGTAGACCAGGCTGACCTTGAACTCAGAGATCCACCTGCTTCTGCCTCCCAAGTGCTGGGATTAAAGGCATGAGCCATTGCTGCCTGACTTCCAAAAAAGTAAATCTTTAAAAAACAAAACAAAACAAAAAATTACTTTTTCAGGCTCCAGTCTAACAAACAAAAGTGTGCATCAATCCACATGGTGAGTTACTCCATGAGACCCTGTCATTGTGGAGCATTGAAAATACGATGCCTATTCAAATAGTGTTATTTCTTATCTGTGACTCATCTTATTTGAAATAGTTTCTAAAGTCGCTGCCTTAAGAGTCACTGTCAGGGAGAGATGGCTCAGAGGTTAAGAGCACTGTCTGCTCTTCCAGAGGTCCTGAGTTCAATTCCCAGCAATCACATGGTGGTTCACAGCCATCTACAATGAGATCTGGCGCCCTCTTCTGGCCTGAACGTGTACATGCAGGTAGAACACTATATACATATAATAAATTAATAAATAAATATTTTTTAAAAAGATTTACTACTCTATTTTTTCAAAAATTAAAAATTTTTTCTCCCATATTTTACATGCCATCACAATTTCCCCTTCTTCCTCCCAGTCCCTCACCTTTCCTCTCCCCCCAGCCTACTAATCCGTTCCATTCAGAAAAGAGACCTCTCAGGAATATCAGCCAAACATGACACATTAAGTTGTAATAAGAGTAGGCACCTCCCCTCATATTGAGTCTGGACAAGGCAACCCAATAGGAGGAAAAGGGACCCCAGAGCAGGCGAAAGGGCCAGAGACACCACCACTCCCAGTGTTCGGAGTCCCACAGGAACACCAAGCTGACATCCATCACATGTATGCAGAGGGCCCATGTCAGACCCATACTGCTTTTTAAAAATAGCTTATTTTCATCTCTGAATGTTCAGTTGAAGAATTTTGAAATGTCTTCTGTATTCTTGCTTAGCGTATGTCTGTATTTGTCTCATAGTAGCTGTTTGATATTTCTGCCAAAACATATACTTTGTTATGGTCCTAGGGCTTAATCCTAGTGTGTGCCAGGCAGATAGTGTACCCTGATCTGATAGCCTCAGATTAGGGCTTAATCCCAGTGTGTGCCAGCAAACTGTGCACCCTGACCTGTTAGCCTCAGATTAGGGCTTAATCCCAGTGTGTGCCAGCAAACAGTGCACCCTGACCTGATAGCCTCAGATTAGGGTTTAAGCCCAACGCGTGCCAACCAACAGTGCACCCTGACCTGATAGCCTCAGAGTAATTTTTAAATGTATTTTATGTGTTTGGGTGCTTTGTGTACAGATATGTCTATGTGCCATTTATAGGCCCAGTACCCATGGAGATCAGAAGAAGGCCTAGAGTTACAGACAGGTGTGAGCTGCCATGTGGGTACTGGGAATCAAACCTAGGTCTTCTGGGAGAACAACCAGTGCTCTTAACTCCTGAGCCTTCTCTCCAGCCCAGGCCCTCAGCTTTTGATGTCCTGTCATACATGACTCTGGCACGCACGTCATTTCTGCATCTGTTACTGTTGGTTTTCTCTTCATAGTTGACCATGTTTGTTTTTGAATATACTCTTCTGTTTTCACATGCTTGAAACTGTCCGACAGTCAGCTGGGGCAGCTGAGGGCCTTGGTTCACTTGCCTCTGTTTCTTCAGGGTGAGCGCCGCCTGCTGTCCATTGCTAGGCACCATTGTTTTATGTTTCCTCTGCGGTGTGTGAATGGTTTTAAGGTGAGAGGGCACATCCGGTTCTTGTCACTTTGTTTTCATTATGGTACTCACTCTAAAAAGTAAACGTGAAAATTTGAAAAACAGAGTTTCTTTCGTTGGAA